>NC_139836.1:30175547-31375547 GCF_963691815.1 Echiichthys vipera | reverse complement strand
ATACAGGAAATTATTTTCCCGCATGCCACTGGGACCCCCATCCACAAGCTTGCGGGGATATGCAAATTCTGCCATTGAAATAGTGGGCACCCTGGACCTGCCTGTCCGCTACGGTACGTCGCACCTTCCCTCCTTCCCCTTTCATGTGGCACAGCAGGGAACCAACCTTCTCGGCCTTGATCTCTTTATTACACTGGGCTTCTCTCTGATGGACAATAGTGGAAGGGCTATAATGCAGGTCTCCCCAACCATGCACCAGCAGTGGCCAGCGCTGTTCGACGGCCTAGGCTGCTTGACAGCATTCACTCATCGACCCCTGGTTGACCCTGCCGTGACACCAGCTATTCAACCCCTGAGGCACCTGCCACTCGCCTTCCGGGAGGGCGTCACTGCAGAGCTCACCTCCCTGCTAGAAGAGGGCACCATTGAGCCAATAAATGCAGCACCTTGGATCTCAAACCTGGTGGTCGCACAGAAAAAGTCAGGGGGTCTCCGGGTCTGTGTGGATCTGCGACGGGTCAACAAAGCTGTCATTCCAGATAAATACCCCTTACCTACAGCTGAGGAACTCACCTCCCTTTTCCATGGATCTACGATCTTCACAAAGTTGGATTTGCAAGTCCTGCAAGTTCCCCTTCACCCAGCCAGCCGGGACCTGTCGGCATTTGTGACACACGCTGGGGTGTTCAGGTACACGCGCATGCCGTTTGGCCTTAGCTCTGCCCCCAGCTGCTTCCAAAAGGTCATGTCCACAATGCTCGCTGGGGTCCCGGGGACAGCAGTTTACCTGGACGAGATTGTGGTGCATAGGCCAGACCAAGCCACCTACGATGCCCACTTGCACAGAGTGTTTGTGGCCCTCACCAAACATCACCTGACCTTGAACAGGGAGAAATGTCTCTTTTCAGTACCGACTGTGGACTTTATTGGATTTCGCCTCTCAGCCAAAGGTATTGCACCTCTCTCTTCCAACATCGACGCAATACAGCGCATCCCCGAACCAACCTCCACCACACAGGCAAATAATAAGCCGTTATTCCCAGGAATGACAGCTTATTATTTGCGTTTCCTGCCCAACTACTCACAAACGACAGCACCCCTCCGCCAACTCCTGAAGAAGGAGGAGCCGTGGGACTGGTCACCACAGTGCACTGAGTCCTTTTCCATGCTGAAAACACAACTGACTTCCCCTCCGGTCCTTGATCATTTCAGCCTCTCCAGCCCAACTTTCATAACCTGCGAGGCCTCCACTGCTGCAGTTGGAGCTGTCCTATCACAGCTTCATGATGGCACAGAGAGGGCAATCGCCTTTGCATCTCGGGCCCTGACACCCACTGAGCAGCGGTACTCCGTTGGTGAACGTGAAGCATTGGCCTGTGTTTGGGCATGTGAGCGGTGGCACATGTATGTCTATGGCCGTCATTTCACCATCAGGACCGATCACCAGGCCCTCACAACAGTGCTCTCCACGTCAGGTTCGGGACACAAGCCTCTGCGACTCCACCGTTGGGCGGAACACCTCCGCCAGTAACACTATGACCTTGTCTTTACGCCAGGCAGGGAGAATGTAGTGGCAGATCTCCTTTCTCGCTCCATCACAGCCCCAAACCCTTCTGTACCATCACATGACGGAGAACCGGCTCTCATCCAAGCACTCTATAGACTGTTACAGCCAGTAGTCACACTGGAGGAACTGAACACTGAATCAGGAAGAGACCCGATACTATTCAAGCTGTGCACTTACATCAGAAACGGTTGGCCGCCATGCATCCCAGAAGAGTTGAAACCGTTTGCTCGGGTGAAAGATGAGCTTTCCTGCTGGGCAGACACAAGTGTCTCAAGGGGACTCTGCACCGTCATCCCAAACACTTTGCGTGCACGTATCCTGTCAATGGCACATGAAGGTCACCTGGGAATCGTGAAACTGAAGTGGGAAAACCGGACCCCCATCAACCCCTCCCCTACAACTGCTCCCCTGGCCTTCAAGCCCCTGGGAACATGTACAGCTGGACATTTGTGGGGAGATCCACGGCCGTGGTGTTCTCCACCACCAGCGCTTCCCGGTGGTCGTTTATGACCTCCACTCTAAGTGGCCAGAGGTTGTGCCAGTGGGGACGGTGACATCGCACGTCATGATCCGGATACTGGATGGCCTCTTTGCCCGCTGGGGTGTGCCTCGGGCCATAATGACAGATAATGGCCCACAGATGGCATCTGCGGACTTCTCTGACTTTCTTGCCAGCAGGGGTGTCAGGCACATCCAAACCGCTTTTTACCACCCACAGGCCAATGGGGGAGTAGAGCGTTTTAATGCAACCCTGAAGAATGGAATTCGTGCACACCTGGTCCAAGGCTGCGCATTCGAGGGGGCACTCAACCAGACTTTGCTGCATTACAGAGCAAGCCATGACTCCACCACACTGGTATCACCGGTGTTTCTGGTGCTCGGACGAGAATTGGGGCTGCCATTGCACAGGCTCCGAGCACCAAATGGTGACTTCCCCACACCCTCCCTGAATCAAGTCCGGGAGACTGTTGCTGCACGGTAGCGGGACACAAAGGGCAGGGTTGACACGAAACGCAGGGCGAGACCACCGTCCTTTCAGGTCTCCGACTGGGTCAGGGCTCGCCAGCCGCAGAGACACAACAAGATGGCCTCGTTCTGGTCCCAACCTAGACAGATCAGTCGCCTTCTTGGCCCCGCCACATTTCTGCTTGACGATGGATAACGGTGGCATGCTAGTAGGCTGAGGAAAGTCCCAGCACCCCTCTCTGAGCACTCGGCCACGGCAAGAGCACCGTCACAATTCGCCTACAACATGGCCACTGATCCAGGCCCGCCCCCGGCCCCAGTGACACACCCCGCCCCTGTCCCACTCTCCCCTGCGCCGTGCCAGGAGGCTGGGGTGCCGAACCTGAGGCCGGTGCGGGCTAGAGCTCGGCCTGTTACCTTGCAGGACTATGTCCCAAATTACCATGCTTAATCTAGCGGTTTTATGTCCATCTTGATTGGACATTCAGTTCCTTAAGTAATGTTTTGGTTGGTTGTCAGATGCGGGGGGTATGTTGTTTGTTCTTTGTGCGGGGAGGGAAAATGTTATGTTCTAATAACATGGTCAAACTGCGATACATGGGGTTTGCTGTATGTTGCTAAATAGCGGTTAAGGGACCTTTAAGAGACTGAGTATTATGGGATGTTACGTGACGCAAGAAGCACGTGAAAACGGTAAACAAGGAAGTCAGGTATGTAGACATGAGACTGAAGTAAAAAGGCAGTTGATGTTCTGAAGCGAAACGTCTGTGCGTGTCAGTCTTTCACACACAACATGTATATACGATATACAACAATACGCACTGTGCAGTTTAGCAGCATATTGAAATAAAGTACAAACTAATAAGTGATAAGGAGCGATAATTGAAACAGTGTTAAAAATGTAGCAGCATTTCATTAAAATGTAGCAGCATTTCCTACAGAACTAACTTACAGTAAAGTACAGTGAAGTGTAGCAGCCTTTCTGACAGAACTAAGTTAGTTACAGTAAAGTACAGTAAAGTGTAGCAGCATTTTCATACTGAAGTAAGTTAGTAACAGTAAAGTGCAGTGAAGTGAAGCAGCCTTTCTTACTGAAGTAAGTTTACAATACAACTAAATAAAGTGATGTAGTGGTGTTATAAAGTGACATTTTCTCAGGATACAGTGGAACAGTGGAGTTCTTTACCTGACCGGGGGAATTATACAGTTTGATGGCCACTGGGAGAAAGGACTTCCTCCGGCGTTCAGTGTCACACCGGGGGAGAATTAGTCTGTGGCTGAAGGTGCTTCTGCTGGAGGTCAGCAGCTGGTGGAGAGGGTGAGAGTTGTTGTCAAGGATGCTGTGCAGTTTAGACAGCATCCTCCTCTCAGACACCGCCACCAAAGAGTCCAGTTTGACCCCCAGGACGGAGCCAGCCTTCCTGATGATCTTACTGATTCTCTTGGCGTCTGCTGCCCTCAGTCTGCTGCCCCAGCACACAACAGCAAAGAAGATGGCACTGGCTACCACTGACTGGTAGAACATCCTCAGCATGGTGTTACATACATTGAATGACCGGAGCCTCCTCAGGTAAAAGAGACGACTCTGGCCCTTCTTGTAGACAGCCTCAGTGTTCTTGGACCAGTCCAGTTTGTTATCCAGGTATTCTCCAAGGTATTTGTAGTCCTGGACAACATCCACAGCCACGCTGTGATGGAGATGAGTGTGGGGGCAGATTTACTCCTGCGGAAATCCACCACTAGCTCCTTAGTCTTGGTGGTGTTTAGAATCAGGTTATTAGCTGCACACCAGTCGACAAAGGAGTCCACAACGCCCCTGTACTCCTCCTCGTTCCCCTCACTGACACAGCCAACAATTGCAGAATCGTCAGCAAACTTCTGCAGGTGGCAGGACTCAGAGAGGAGCTGAAAGTCTGAGGTGTACAGGGTGAACAGAAAGGGGGAAAGAACAGTTCCCTGTGGAGCTCCAGTACTGCTGACCACAGTGTCAGACACTTCGTTTCCAGGAAACCAGGGGAGAGTCCACCTGCATCGCCGTCAGCTTACGTCCCAGCAGAGCAGGCCGGATGGTATTGAACGCACTGGAGAAGTCCATGTGGTTCCCGGTCTGTCCAGGTGGGCGCAGGCACGGTGGAGCAGAAAGATGATAGCATCCTCCACACCCAGTCTCGGCTGGTAGGCAAACTGAAGCGGGTCCAGTGATGAGCTGACCAGGTGCGGAAGAAGTGATAGGACCAGCCTCTCCAGGGACTTCATCAGGTGCCACGTCAGCGCCACCGGTCTGTGGTCTTCGGAGGTGCTGGGACGCACCTTCTTCGGTACTGGTACCAGGCAGGATGTCTTCCACAGCTCAGGGTCCTTCTCAAGACTCAGGCTGAGGTTGAAGATGTGCTGCAGGACTCCACTCAGCTGGATCGCACATGCTTTGAGGACCCTCCGGCTGACACCGTCGGGACCCGCTGCCTTGCCTGGGCGGAGTCTGCAGTGAAGGTCTGTCTGCTGTGTGCGTTGGGGGGGGGCGGGGGTGCAGGTCGGGCAAAGTCAGGAAGGAATTGAGGGGGAGGGGGGGGATGTCAACAGGGCTGGAGGTTTGGAGGTGGATGGTTGTGGAGGAGCCGTCCGGTGGTCGTCCTGAGCCCTTTCATCAAATCTGTTGAAAAACAGATTCAGCTCATTGGCACGTTCAGTACCACCTCCTACTGTCTGGCTACCAGATGGTTTGTACCCTGTTATGCAGTCCGTGAGATCATCAAGGTCCTCTCCCTGTGAATCACAGCGCAAATCCCAGTCTGTGAGTTCAAAGCAGCCCTGTAAAGCTTCATCAGTCTCCTGTGACCATCTCCTCACAGTCCTGGCCGCAGAACTTGGGGCTTATACGATGGCTGCAGATGGATGAGGTTGTGGTCTGATCTTCCAAGAGGAGGAAGGGCAGTGGAGCTGTAAGCCTCCTTAATATTAGCATACAGCAGGTCCAGTGTCTTGTTTTCCCTGGTGGGACAGTCCACAAACTGCATGAAAGTGGGCAGTGTTGCAGCCAGAGTGATGTGGTTGAAGTCCCCAGATATTGCAATTAATGCGTCTGGGTGCCGTGTCTGAAGTCCCGCGACGACGGTGTGGATGATGTCACATGCGCGCGCCGCGTTTGCAGTCGGAGGAATGTCATGACACCACTTGTTGTTAATAAGAATAGCAAGTCCCCCACCTTTCCTCTTGCCACTCTTACGGTGACTCCTGTCCGCCCGAACAGTCTGAAAGCCGTCCACAGTTACGTTAGAGTCTGGGATGTCCTCGTGTAGCCACATCTCCGTGAAACACAGCACACTGCTCACACGATACATCCACTGAGTCTCCACCAGGCCCGCCAGCTCGTCCATCTTGTTAGCCAGCGACCTCACGTTCCCCATGGTAATGGAAGGGAGAGATGGTTTGTATCTCCTCTTCTTTTCCCGTTGTTTACGTCCAGCCTTACATCCCCTGTACTTTCTCCTCAGTTCTGTGGGGATTTCAGGCCTCTCCCGCATTAGCGCCGTTGGTGCTAGCGACAACAGCTGTTCATGGGTGTAAACAATGGAGCCGCCGCATTGTTGCGTCCAGACGGAGACGCGGTCGGCAAAAATAGTCCCAAGAATGAGACAAACGGACAAAAAACATGTAAGAAAGTTAACGAACATATTTGGCTAAGGTTAGCACGACGACTTACAGGAAAAAAGGCACTAATAAAAAGACAGTAAATAAGATTAAGTAGCTAAAAAGTGGGGAAAAGAGAGGGAGCAACTGTTGCTGGCTGCCGCTCGACACAGTGCCTGAACCGGACCGATTCTATTCACCTTATATGTGCTTCCCTTAGGAATTATTATAAGGAAGCAATCCATACATTTTCATTGTTATGCTGATGATACACAATTGTATTTGTCGATCCAACGAGAAGAAACGGATCAGTTAGATAAACTTCAAATGTGCATTAAGGAAATAAAAAGCAAGATGACCTGAAATTTTCCGATGTTAAACTCAGAAATAACTTGTGTCCCCAAAGTTCTCCGAAACTCAATAGCTAAAGATATTGTTACTCTGGATGATGTTGTGTTGTCCTCCAGCACCACAGTATGGAATCTGGGTGTTATTTTTGATCAGGATATGTCCTTCAATTCTCACATAAAATTAACAACAAGGACTGCCTATTTTCACCTGCGTAATTTTGCGAAAATAAGGAGCATTGTGTCTCAGAAAGATGCAGAAAAACTAGTCCATGCATTTGTTACTTCTAGGCTGGACTACTGCAATTCCTTATTATCTGGCTGTTCCAATAAGTTTGTTAAAAGTCTCCAGTTGGTCCAAAATGCTGCAGCTTGTGTACTAACACAAAACAACAAATCGAAGAGAACATATTTCTCCTGTATTAGCTTCTTTGCACTGGCTACCTGTAAAATCTAGAAAAGAATTTAAAATCCTTCTCCTTACCTACAAAGCTCTTATTGGTCAGGCTCCGTCGTATCTTAAAGAGCTCATAGTACCGTATTACCCGACTAGATCGCTGCGCTCTGAGAATGCTGGGCTACTTGAGGTTCCTAGAGTCTCCAAAAGTAGAATGGGAGGCAGAGCCTTCAGCTACCAAGCTCCTCTCCTCTGGAACAAACTCCCAAATATTATTCGGAAAGGAAGACACTGTCCCCATATTTAAGAGTGAACTTAAAACTTTCCTTTTTGATAAAGCTTACAGCTAGGGCTTACAATCCCTTAACAATGTTGTTATTTTTTAAATGATTTTGTTCTGCTTAATGATGCTGCTATAGGCCTAGTCTGCTAGGGGATAATACTTTTCCAGATACTCTGAGCTTCTCTCCTCTCTGTCTGTATCATTCATATCTCATCAATGCATGTTACTAATTCAACCTTTTTCCCCAGAGTTGTGTGTGCTTTGTCGTCTCGCAGGTCTCTGCTGAACGTGGTGGTGCCTGCTGCCGTGGTCCTGCATGACACTTCATGTTGCTATTATCACTGTTACTAATATATACTATCACTAGTCTAATAAACTATAAAATTTGTAGCCATAAAAACACCATCAGTAGTATGTCTCGCTGTATCGTAGCTGCTATTGCCACTACTCATCTTTGACCATGCTTGCCAGCATAATTATTATCATTGTCATATTCTATCACCTTTGCTGTGCTTGTTTCTACTATTCAGCTGTATTAACTGCCATAACATATAAGTCATATTCACATTACTATAGATATTATTATAGTTACTGTTACTGCTTGCATCTCTGGAAGTGTGTCTGTCTGTCTCTCTTTATCCATCAGTCAGTCTTTTCTCTCTTTCTCTCTCCCTTTCTTCCTCCCCAACCGGTCAAGACAGATGGCAGTCCTCCACAGAGCTGGGTTTGTCCGACGTTCTTGCCTGTTGTAGGGAAGGTTTTCGTTGCCTGCGTACTCTACGGAGGAATTGTTGGGTCTATGTAAATCATAAATAAGTCATAGAGTGTGGTCTTTAACTACTCTGTAAAGTGTCCTGAGATAACTTTTGTTATGATTTGATACTAAAATTGAGTTGAATTGAATTGAATGATTGGGCGGATCAATATACCTAAAAATAATGTTCTTCCGAAATTCCTTTACCTCTTTCATTTCATTACTTTTAGTCCTCCTATTAATTTTTTTTTCAAAGATGAAAAGCATGTTTTGCAATTTCCTTTGTAACAACAGACAGGCTAGACTACGCTTAACTTTGCTTTATCTCCCCTATGATAGAGGAGGCTGAAAACTCCCAAACCTCCAATGGTATAATTTGGCCGCCCAGCTCACTAATGCCTATTGTTGGTTCTCAGAAGAAACACCTCAATCCTGGATGAGTATGGAAAGAAGTATGTCATCCCTATACTCTATACTTGGCTGAATTAAAGGAATTAAAGGCCATAACACATAATCCCTTTGTTAAAAACACAATTCTGGTATGGTTGGACGTTCATAAACATAAAGATGCAATGCCTGTGTTATCTCAATTTACTCCAATCAACAGTGACAGGGGCAACAGTGATTTTAAACCTGGCAAAAAAGATATGGGCTTCAAAATTTGGGCGAACAAAGGCCTTATCAAAATTGCAGATTTATTTGACAACAACACTCTCTTCCATCTGAAACAAAAATATGGCATCCAACCAAACCATTTTTTTTAAATACCTGCAGATAAGAAGCTATATATTTAAATTACAGAAGTCTTTATCTCTACCTACAGTTAGCCCTATAGAAGAAATAGCAACAATTAAACATCTTAAGAGGGGATTGACTTCAAGCTTCTATGCATCAATCATGGAAGGACCAAAGGTTTCCTCAGATAGGAAAATATTGAAATGGTGTGAGGATTTAAATTTAGTAATTTCCACTGAGGACTGGCAGAAGATTTGCTTAAAATCTCAAACGCAAACAATAAATACCCATTTTAAACTACTTCAGTACAAGTGGATAATATAAATATATGTAACACCAACTCAGCTAAATAAATTCAACCCCAACAACCCTGACACGTGCTACAAGTGTGGTAGAGAGGGCACACTATACCATTGCCTACGGGACTGTGTATCCTTGGTATTTTTCCGATAAACCATGACCTTAGCAAAGCCAATAAATCTATGATTATTTTTTGCATGCTACAAGCCAAATACACTATAGCCAAATCATGGAAATCAACGACTAAACCAAGTATTAGTGTATGGCTTACAGGACTATCAGCTTCACTGGCACTTGAAAACTCATGTTAAAGGGTAAACATCTAATTTTTAAAAGTATGTGGAGATCTTTTATGCCGTTCTTAGAGGGGATGAAAGCATTGGAGGAATGTTCCCCCTGTGTGTAAACCATCAACAAATAATATTGTTTGTTTGTTCTTCACTCCTTTTTATTTTTACTTGCAATGCTTTTCTCTAAGGGGCTTGACAGATTATTTACGTTTTGGACTGTGAAAAATGACACATGCTACTGCCCTGTGATGTCTATCTCTATCTCATTGTAGATGAGCCTTACTGTGATAGTTTCGTTCTGCGCCTGTACTCCACGGGTCCATAAGTCATAGAGTGTGGTCTATACCTACTCTGTAAAGTGTCCTGAGATAACTTTTGTTATGATTTGGCACTATAAATAAAGTTGAATTGAATTGAATTATTGTGTTGTAGTGTGATTATTTATGTTGAAAATTTAATAAACACACCACCGGAACATTTTCCAAGTTTCTCATTCCGTTGTTCTGAACTGATCCAGAGACTTTACCGATCCGGCAGCAACTTTGTCTTTGTTAAAAACGACTGGCGTTGTGTTTGGCGACTCTGTTCTGCCACTCTGCGCTTTCTTTCTCCAACGAGCAGTGGCAGCTGCGGAGCTTCTCCCCCGTCACGATCACTCACACTCACAGGCGGTCATACTTCACAGTAGCCTGGCGCAGCAGCTCCAGCTGGGCCAAGGCAGTTTAAGCAGCCTAGCTCTGCTGGCCATTGAGAGGACACTGGTCAAGTCCCTGGAAAAGACACCTAGTTGATACAACAAGGTCACAGATCATTTTCTTGAAAAAGAACGAAGGGTAGAATTTAGATCTAAATAAACAAACACATTTATGAAGTGGGCCGGAAAAATAAGCTTCCCCTCCTTGAAAGACAAGCAGCACTGGTTCACACTGCAGGCAAAAGTGGTCCAATTCTGATAATGTGACTCAATTCAGATCTATTTTTTTTTCTCATGACAGTGTTTAGAGCACAAATCAAATAGAATCTGATCTTTTCAATTCAGATTTGGGCCGCAGATCAGATCAGATTTGCAATGCGACCTCAGTCTGAACAGTCATATCAGAATCATGCAACTTTTACATCACTCACTCACCCACACCTGTTGCTAGTCTTGTGGAGAGGTGCTGACAGATGCAGTTAAAAGTAGCCTTTGACATCTTTACATAAGCAGCAGCCATTGCTCCACAAAAAGCCATAAGCCATAATTAAATATTTGGCTCTCTTTCTCCTTGTCCTTGCTATCACCTGCTCACACATTTGCTGGCGTCCACTGACAGCGGGACCAAGAGCCGTTCACACTGGAATCTGATATGGGCCACATTTAAAAAATAATATGAACAGCCATACAAAAATGAGAACCCCCTCTGGTTGTTATTTGACACCTAGTGGTGCTCACCCAGGTAACCCAGCCGGGGATGATCAAACCCTGACTTTCGTCCAGGTAGCGCATTATGCGATGATCCCACCTCTTCACCCAGAGCCAACAAGAAGCAATAAGCTTTTTCAACAGCTTCTAAAGGGCCCGTCAACACAAGGACACGTTTACCTGTAACCGCACATTTTAAGTATCTGTTAGGCCAACCATCCACACGCAGCCGTTATTGGAGCCTGAAACCGCATTCTTTGGTTAACGCTGGCGTCATCGACCCAACTCAGACCTCTGACCCCCGTAGCGTCACGCAACAACAACAGTGCTGCTGCGAGAGAGTGGAGAGAGATGGACCCTACTCTGTTTTTTTTATTTTTTATTAAGTCGAGGGACAAATACATCACATCATGTGGATTACAAATACAGACAGTGGACATAAAGTACAGATAACAGAATAAACAGAATACAATGTAAAGTTACAATATGTGTATAGGTGGTATATGAGTGCATGTTTATGTGTGTGTGTGTGCTTGTGCTTGTGTATGCGTGCATGTGAATGGGAGGCAGTGGTACAGTATTTATGAACACATATAACTTGACATATACAGATGATAGAATACAGATACAAAGTAAATAAGGTAATGAATCATTTTTTTTTTTTAAGAAAAAAAAGAATAAATAACCTAATATGAACCAATATATCACGATTATGACTATCATAAGAATGATCATTAATTAAATATTTCAGTGATAATATATGGCAATGGGAGGTGAGGACAGGGCAGGGCATCCAGGGGTCCCCAAGCCATATACACACACACACACACACACACACACACACATATATATATATATACACATACACATACATACACACATTTTTCATTTCCTTTATTAGATTGTACCTTGGGTTGCAGTCAAACCATAAGGCAGTTGCTAGCCCGTTGTAAATCTAGCCTCCTGTGCCACTTCCTGGTGTGGGCAATTTCCAGACCCTTGGGAGGTTGTCTGCCCTTGGTGGAGTGGTTTATTTACTATTTTCATGGGGGGTTACAGCCACCCCACTGGAGGCCCTGCCATGCCACAAGAGAACTGGGCATGGAGCCCCATCTAACCTCAACCTCCAACCAATCCAGTCCGGCCCATCCTCTGCCTTTATATTATTTTAATGATGTCATTATCTTGATTATTGTAGTGAGAAAAAATATGTATGTATGTATATATAAATATATATATATATATATATATATTTAAAAAAAGAAAAAATATATAATAATGATAAAATAAATAAATTATAATAAATAAATAAACAAACGAAGAAGAGATTATAGTTATAATGATGAATTCGTAAATGAGTGAGTTAAGACACTGGATAATGATGGGATGATAAATAAGGTAAGAAGCTTTGATAATGATGATGGTATGGTAATGACACTAATAATATATTATAATAATAATAATAATAATAATATTTTAATAATAAAACAAATCAACAATAATAAATAGACAAATAAATAAATCAGAAAAATAAACAAGAGATTATAGTTATAATATATACAATGTCTACTCTAAATAATTGATTTATAAATCATTCATATTCTCCCCAAATGCTTATGTATTTTCCAAAACACCTCTCTCATTTGTTAGGTTGCACCAACCTCTCACAACACAGTATATACATTTCTGTCTAGTTTAAGACATCACTTATATACCTTAAAGTGTATATTTTTAAAATGAAGCTTGTCCCCTCACTCGTGACCCTAACCTCACAAACCCCCGGCTGAGCGCTGCGGTGTTGGAGTTCGTCCCGGTGGACGAGAGGGTCCCCTCCTTACGCCTGCGGGTGGTAGGGGGGAAAACTCTGACTGTTGTTTGTGCATATGCACCGAACAGCAGTTCAGAGTATTCGGCCTTCTTGGAGACCCTGAATGGAGTCCTGCATGGGGCTCCAGTAGGAGACTCCATAGTTCTGCTGGGAGACTTCAACGGCCATGTGGGACATGATGGAGACACATGGAGAGGCGTGATTGGGAGGAACGGCCTCCCTGATCTAAATCTGAGTGGTCGTCAGTTATTAGACTTCTGTGCTACCCACGGATTGTCTATAACTAACACCATGTTCGAACATTAGGATGCTCTTAAGTGTACGTGGCACCAGAGCACCCTAGGCCAAAGGTCGATGATCGATTTTGTGATCGTATCATCTGATCTGACGCAGTATGTTTTGGACACTCGAGTGAAGAGAGGGGCAGAGCTGTCAACTGATCACCATCTGGTGATGAGTTGGGTCAGAGGATGGGGGAAGATTCTGGACAGACCAGGTAAGCCCAAACGAGTAGTGCAGGTGAACTGGGAACGTCTGGAGGAGGCCCCTGTCCGAGAGATCTTCAACTCACACCTCCGGCGGAGCTTTTCTGGCATCCCTGTGGAGGTTGGGAGCATTGAACCGGAGTGGGCAATGTTCAAAGCTTCATTTGCTGAAGCTGCAGCGGTGAGCTGTGGCCTCAAGGTCTTAGGTGCCTCAAGGGACGGTAACCCTCAAACACCGTGGTGGACACCGGTGGTCAGGGAAGCTGTCCGACTGAAGAAGGAGGCCTTCAGGGATTTGTTATCCCAGAAGACTCCGGAGGCCTTTGCAAGGTACCAACAGGCCAGAGGGGCTACAGCCGCCTCTGCTGTGTCAGAGGCAAAGCAGCGGGTGTGGGAGGAGTTTGGAGAAGTCATGGAGAAGGACTTTCGGGCGGCACCAAGGTGCTTCTGGAAAACCATTCAACATCTCAGGAGGAGGAAATGGGGAACCGTCCAAGCTGTTTACAGTAAGGACGGGACGCTGGCGACCTAAGCCGATGAGGTAATCAGGTGGTGGAAGGAGCACTTTGAGGAACTCGTTAATCCAACTAACACGCCCTCTTTTGTAGAGGCAGAGCTGGAGGCTGATGGGGAATCATTGTCAATATCTCTGGCAGCAGTCACTGAGGTAGCCAAACAACTCCACAGTGGCAAAGCCCCAGGGATGATGAGATTCGTCCAGAAAAGCTGAATGCTGGGTTTGGAGGGGCTGTCTTGGTTGACACGTCTCTTCAACATTGCGTGGAAGTCTGGGACAGTGCCAAGGGAGTGGCAGACCGGGGTGGTGGTTCCTCTGTTTAAAAAGGGGGACCAGAGGGTGTGTGCCAATTACATGGGTATCACACTACTCAGCCTCCCTGGTAAAGTCTACTCCAAGGTGCTGGAAAGGAGGGTTCGTCCTATAGTCGACCTCAGATTGAAGAGGAACAATGCGGATTCCGTCCTGGACGTGGAACAATGAACTAACTCTTCACTTTCGCAAGGATCCTGGAGGCAGCCTGGGAGTATGCCCATCCAGTCTACATGTGTTTTGTGGATCTGGAGAAGGCATATTACCGGGTCCCTCTGGAGATACTGTGGGAGGTTCTGCGGGAGTATGGGGTGAGTGGGTCACTTCTGTGAGCCATCCAATCTCTGAACACCCAAAGCGAGAGCTGTGTCCGGATCCTCGGCAGTAAGTCGGATTCGTTCCCGGTGGGGGTTGGCCTCCGCCAGGGGTGCGCTTTGTCACTAATCCTGTTCATGAATTTCATGGACAGGATATCAAGGCGTAGTCGTGGTGGAGAGGGGTTGCAGTTGGGTAGGCTGAGGATCTTGTCTCTGCTTTTTGTAGATGATGTGGTCCTGATGGCATCGTCGGTCAGTGACCTTCAGCACTCACTGAATCGGTTCGCAGCCGAGTGTGAAACGGCTGGGATGAGGATCAAAACCTCTAAATCTGAGGCCATGGCTCTCAGCAGGAAGCCAGTCGATTGCTTACTCCAGGTAGGGAATGAGTCCTTACCCCGAGTGAAGGAGTTCAACTACCTCAGGATCGTGTTCACGAGTGAGGGGACGGAGCATGAGTTTGGCCGGAGAATCGGAGCAGCGGGGGCGGTGTTGCTGTTGCTCTACCGCACAGTTGCAGCCGGACGACAACCCTCTCGATCTACCAGTCAATCTTCGCTCCTACCCTCACCTATGGTCATGAAAGCTGGGTCATGACCAAAAGAACGAGGTCGCGGGTACAAGCGGCCGAAATGTTTTTTTTCAGGAGGGTGGCTGGAGTCTCTCTTAGAAATAGGGTGAGAAGTTCAGCCATCCTTGAGGAACTCGGAGAAGAGCCTCTTTGCGTCGAAAGGAACCAGTTGAGGTGGTTCGGGCATCTAGTAAGGATGCCCCCTGGGCATCTTCCTAGGGAGGTGTTCCAGGCACGTCCAGCTGGGTGGAGGCCTCGGGGAAGACCCAGGACTAGGTGGAGAGATTATATATTCACATTGGCCTGGGAATGCATCAGGATCCCCCAGTTAGTGCTGGTTAATGTGGCCCAGGAAAGGGAAGTTTGGGGTCCCCTGCTAAAGCTGCTGCCCCCACGACCCGACCCTGGATAAGCGGTTGAAGATGAGAGAGAGTGAGAGAGAACTCTGTTGTGTATGACTATGCTTTTTTTCTGAAGAAATCAATGGGCTTCTCTTTGTGAATGTGAACAATGTGAAGCCTCCAATTGGCCTCTTAAATTTTTCGGCTTCATACTGACAGAAGATAATATTTTGAGACACACAACACACTGCAGGGTCCCCAGTGTTGTACTGGTGAAGCCGGGGCCAAGATATGGCTCATCATATTTTCTGGTCTTTGTTTTTGGTAGTTGTGGCGTTTGGTATGGATTCATATTCTGCCTTACGTTTACCTGGCAGTACTTCCACAAACTTTTCCATGATTTTCTAGCTAGCAGTAAAGAAAAATAATTAATATTTAGCCTCGACACACCCCCCACTTGGAAAATCCCTGGAACAAAACATATTTGATTAACTCATTAACTGTTTACCCATTACTTTTAACTATTTCAACTGATGAATTTTAGCGCACCATTACAAATGTTCATACATTACTTTTAACTTACTATTTCTAATGTTTATACATCAATTTTAGCTACCTATTTCAACTGTTTATCCATTACTTTTAACTTACTATTTCAAATGTTTATACAGGCATTTTAGCTACCTATTTCAACTGTTTATTATGAGAGGCCGTTTAGGAAATAATTCATATTTGCTCTCACATGTTACATCATACTCTCTTACATACACTTCTATAGTCACACACACTATCATACTCTCTTACATACACTACTATAGTCACACACACTTACTATCATACTCTCTTACATACACTACTATAGTCACGCACACTTACTATCATACTCTCTTACATACACTACTATAGTCACGCACACATACTATCAAACTCTCTTACATACACTACTATAGTCACATACACTTACTATCATACTCTCTTACATACACTACTATAGTCACACACTTACTTTCATACTCTCTTACATACACTACTATAGTCACACACGAATACTATCATACTCTCTTACATACACTATTATACTCAAAAATTAGGAATTTAGTTTGTTTAAACAGGAAATAGTATAAAGCCTCATTATTCTATTGGTGCACAGCTCTGAGAGCTTACTGCTAGCTAAATGGAAGCTGTGCGGAAGTATGGAAGAACTGAAATCAAGAAGGCAACTTTATAAGTACATTATAATTTTGTAAATAGCTGCAGTTGCAAATTTACCTTCTTTCCCAAAGCAACTTTTTGTTAGCAGTAAATGGTAATCAGAATCAGAATCAGAATCAGAAAACCTCTTTTGTCACAGCAGCAACAGAATACTACTAAATAAGGTAAAAAATGGCAAAAAATAAGCAATAAAGTTAAATTTAAAAAGGGAAGAAATAGAAATAGACATATACATATTCACATGATATAGTGCCGTTGTTCTTGTTTTGTTTGTTTGTTTTTGTAATAATATAATATGGAGTGAATAAATATGAGTAAATATTACCAAATAGTGCAAAAACAGAAGTGACCTTAGTACAGGCATATTGCACAGTGCAGGGTACAGGATGAGGTCAATAGTCTATTGGGAGCAGTGCTGATTGTAAAGTCTGACAGCAGCAGGAAGGAAGGACCTGCGATACCTCTCCTTCGCACACTTAGGGTGTATCAGTCTGTTGCTGAAGGAGCTGCCCAGTGCTGTGAGAGTGACCTGCAGGGGTAGGGACTCCTGCACCAGCAGGGATGACAGCTTGTCCAGCATCCTGCTCTCTCCCACCACCTGCACTGGGTCCACAGGGCATCCCAGGATGGAGCCGGCCTTCTTGATAAGTTTATCAAGTTTCCTCCTATCTGCGGCTGATATGCTGCTGCTCCAGCAGACTACTCCATAGAAAATGGCTGATGCCACCACAGAGTCATAGAAGGAGGTCAGGAGTGCCCCTTGCACTCCAAAGGACCTGAGCTTCCTCAGAAGATACAGTCTGCTCTGACCTTTCTTGTATGTTGCTGCAGTGTGGTCAGACCAGTCCAGTTTATTGTTCAGGTGAACTCCCAGGTACTTGTAAGATGTCACAATCTCAATGTCTGTTCCCCGGATGTTCACCTGTGTGCAGGGTTGTTTGTGCCTGCAGAAATCCACCACCAGCTCTTTGGTCTTCCCGGCGTTGAGCTGGAGGTTGTTCCGCCGGCACCAGTCCACAAAGTCCTGAATAAGTTCTCTGTAGGCTCCATCGTCACCGTCCCTGATGAGGCCGACGATAGCAGAGTCGTCAGAGAACTTTAGTAGATGGCAGTGAGGGGATTGGTGGTAGAAGTCTGCAGTGTAGAGGGTGAACAGGAAAGGAGCCAGGACCGTTCCCTGTGGGGCCCCCGTACTACAAATGATTGTGTCCAACACGTAGTCCCGAGTCCTCACATACTGTGGCCGGTTAGTGAGGTAATCCAGGATCCAGGATGTGAGGTGTTGGTTCACCCCCGCCAGCTCCAGCTTGTCCCCCAGAAGTGCAGGCTGGATGGTGTTAAAGGCACTGGAGAAATCAAAGAACATAATCCTCACAGTGTTTCCAGCCTTCTCCAGGTGAGACAGTGATCTTTCCAGGAGGAAAATGATGGCGTCATCCACTCCAATGCTGAGTTGATATGCGAATTGGAGAGGATCCAAAAAGGGGCCCACCAGAGGGCGGAGATGGATGAGGACCAGCCAGGTGTGAAGTGAGAGCAACTGGTCTGTAGCTGTTGAAGTCTTTTGGGTGAGGGGTCTTTGGTACAGGTACCACGCTCTGATCAAACCTGTTGAAAAACAGGTTCATGCTGTTCACCCACGACTGATCCCCTGCAGCCTGGTGTCCTCTGCCCTGAGATAGTTTTTAGGCTTTTCCAGACTCCACTGACGTTTCTCTGCTGCAGCTGGTTTTCCATCTACCTCCTCTAGCTGTTCTTCCCCTCTCTGATCTTCTTCCTCAGCACAGCCTTCAGCTCCTCCTTGTTTCTTGACCTAAAGGCCTTCTTTTTCTCCTTAAGAAGGGCCTTTATGTCAGGATTAATCCAGGGGCTGTAATCCGTACAGTCCTGGTGGGTACAGTGTTATCAACACAAAAATTAATGTAGTCCGTTATGCAGTCTGTTAAGCTGTCAATGTCCTCCCCATGAGAAACACACAGTTCTGATGCCGGGTCAGCACCGTTAGCTCGTCCATCTTGTTGGGAAGAGATCTTACATTCCCCATGATGACAAACGGGAGGACGGGTCTGTAGCATGTCCTCCTGCGACGGCTCCGGAATGACACCCGCGTCTCCTCCTCCTCAGCTCGCGGGGGACATCAGGCCGCTCGTGCAGCTGCACCGCAGTGCTACTCTGGGCCAACAGCTGATCCCTACTGTAAACAACAGGGCTGCGTACACAACGGAAAAAGTTGAAAAAATAAGTATTGAGACCAGAACGAAGTACGCAAGTCTGGTCTCCACACTGCCCTAGAGATCTCAAAAGAGTGTTAAGAAAGAATAGTTAAAAATGTGCAAAAGAAATATAAAAAGAGGAAAAAGCTCAAAAGTGAGCGAGAGCTGCTGTAACAGGCTGCCACTCACGCAGCGCCATCTTACGGAGATGAATGAGGAGAGTGCTGTGTCTGGATCTACGGCAATAAGTCGGATTCGTTCCTGGTGGGAAAGATAGCTGGGTCATGACCGAAAGAACGAGGTCGCAGATACAAGCGGGTTTTCTCAGGAGGGTGGCTGGAGTCTCCCTTAGAGATAGGATGAGAAGTTCAGCCATCTGTGAGGAACTCGGAGTAGAGCCGCTGGTCCTTTGCGTTGAAAGAAACCAGTTGAGCTGGTTTGGGCATCTAGGAAGGATACCCCTGGCGCCTCCCTAGGGAGGTGTTCCAGGCACGTCCAGCTGAGAGAAGACCTCGGGGAAGACCCAGGACTAGGTGGAGAGATTATATCTCCCCACTGGCCTGGGAACGCCTCGGGATCCCCCAGTTAGAGCTGGTTAATGTGGCCCAGGAAAGGGAAGTTTGGGGTCCCCTGCTAAAGCTGCTGCCCCCGCGACCCGACCCCGGATAAGCGGTTGAAGATGAGATGAGAACTATTTAAATTAATGTTAGCTAACCATTTATTCATTACCCTTTTCCAACTATTAAAACTCTTCATACATGAATTTTAGCTTACTATTTCAACTGTCTATACATGACTTTTTTAGCTATTTAAACTGCTTACGCATGACTTTTAGCTAAATATCCCAGCTGCTTAGCTAACCATTTGTCCATTAGTTTTAGCTTATCACTTGAAATGTATTCATTACATTTAGATTATCTTACCATGCATTCATTGGTTTTACCATATGTATAAAAAGTCCGTGCTTGATTGCTAACTTGTTTTCACAAATCACTATAAATTAATTTGTACTCCATCTCCTTTGTAGACGGGAGAAAATCAACATCACATTCAACAAAATGCAGTTTTTTTTTTTAGAGGTCATAGGCCTACTGACTATTTTGATCTTGTCGCGTTACACTGTAAAATCACTAGACACACAAAACCTGCTCTGAATTAATGAATGATTTGACAATAAATGAATAAATAATTGATTAAAACGTTGAAGTCCATTGTGAAATATGAATATCCACCACTGTGAGTCTTGATTTTAATTCAACATCTGTCAACTACCAATATCAACTTCGACAGGAATGTCAATGCATTTAAGTGTTCAATGATGACAGTATACTTCCAGCCAGGAGCCATGAAACCTAAGAAGAAAAATTCCATCACATCCACTAATAACATCTCTGCACTGAATGAGACCTCTCTGCTGAATTGAATTGAGATAATATGGCATCAGATCCATCAGAGCCAATTGAGGACACAAGGTGAAACATTATATTTCATACCATGAACAGCAGCGTGCTATGAATACAAAGGTTGTATCATTACAAATGATTGATCAGCAGTGTGAAATGACTGAATAACTTTACAAATTGAAGGAGTGGTGCAGTGCGTTTGCGTTGAAATCACACTTTCCAGTGTTCTGCTCCAGGCATAAGTTGAATCATACAGAAGCTGACAACTCCTAACATGATCAAATCAATTTTTTTAACCTGCACATTAAGTTATAAACCATATAAGTTACACATTAAAGAGTTAGTTTCTTATATCTCAGTGCGCAGGGTGGGATATCTCTTCAGCAAGGCTGTGGCTTGTTTTGGGTGCAAACGTCCTTCTTGGAGGCTGTTCTGGTTAGATTTATTCTTCATAGCAGCCTGTGAAAGAGAAAGATGATTTGTTACCGGTGCTTTTTAATGAGTAATGTTTTTATTAAGTACAACTAAGAAACTTTTGCACATTGACAGGCAGCCCAGAATGGTAAACTTGCTTCACCACTCTGTAAGATGAGGTTAGCAAACTTTGAGAGGTAGACATTCCTGCTTAGTCTAGTTTTCTGTAATGAGAACATACTTAAGTCTTCCGATGTGGAAAGGCTTCCATAGATCATGGCAACTGTGAGACCTGTTGCCAGTTTCAGAAAGATATTTAAGACTGTTCTTAGACCTATCTAATTGGGTGAGTTAGACAGTTTCTGGTGATGTTTTAGCCATTGGGGGAAACAGCTATACTAGCTATACTATACTAGATATAGATAATGAAATGATATGATATAGGCCTTTGTGTAAGAAGTAATATACAAACAATGTTTCTATTATTTTTGTTTTGACTCAGGATTTGTTATTTTGTTAGAACCAAGAAAAAAGTTAAGAAGACACGACGGGAAAAGACGCTATGTCTATATATAACTCGAAGCTTTGTATAGCTTGCATCGTCGCTATACACAAAGAAATACTGGCTATCTGCCTGGATGTGAAGGAGAAATTTGGCTGTTTCCATGACAACCTCTCCAGAAATATGAAGAGAGATTTGGCTAGTTTCAGAGAGGACGTTAATGGAAAGCTGAACGAAATTGTGGCCGATTTGACAGAAGCCGAGGAGGCAGCACAGTGTGTATCAGACATGGGGGAGTGGACTGCCATGGCGAAAGACGTGCTGTCTAAAAATTTGATTAATCAAGACCAAATCTAAGCCATACTGACTGACTTAGAGGCACGCTCATGAAGAAATGATATTGATGATCTCACGGTCTGCATTACAGGGTACATCAATTTCTGTGTGGACAGCTTTGTTACTACAGTAACTGTACGCGGTTTCCCAAATAACAAGCCGTGGGTCACCAGGGACATCAAGGTCCTGCTGAATGAGAAGAAGAGGGCCTTAAGAGAAGGGGACAGAGAGCAGATGAGGCAGGTCCAGAGGGAGCTGAAGGAGAGGATTCAACAGGGCAAAGACTCCTACAGGAGGAAGCTGGAGCACAAACTCCAGCAGAACAATTTAAAGGACATGTGGAGCGGCATGAGGAGCGTTACTGGCTACCAACCATCTGGTAGCCAGACAGTAGGTGGTGGTAGTGAACCTGCCAATGAGCTGAATCTGTTCTTTAACAGATTTGATCAAAGGGCTCTGGACAACCCCCCAACGGCTCCTCCACAACCATCCACCTCCAAACCTCCAGCCCTGGTGACACCCCCCCTCCCACTCAATTCCTTCCCGACTTTGCCCTACCTTTCTCCACCCTCACCAAGGCACACAGCAGACAGACCTTCACTGCAGAGCAGGTGAGGAAGGAGCTGTGCAGACTCCGCCCAGGCACGGCAGCAGGTCCCGACGGTGTCAGCCTGAGGGTCCTCAAAGCATGTGCGAAGCTGAGTGGAGTCCTGCAGTACATCTTCAACCTCAGCCTGAGTCTTGAGAAGGTCCCTGTGCTGTGGAAGACATCCTGCCTGGTACCAGTACCGAAGAAGGTGTGTCCCAGCACCTCCGAAGACTACAGACCGGTGGCGCTGACGTCGCACCTGATAAAGTCCCTGGAGAGGCTGGTCCTATCACTTCTTCCGCACCTGTTCAGCTCATCACTGGACCCGCTTCAGTTTGCCTACCAGCCGAGACTAGGTGTGGAGGACGCTATCATCTTCCTGCTCCACCGTGCCTGCGCCCACCTGGACAGACCGAGAACTACAGTGAGAATCTTGTTCCTGGACTTCTCCAGTGCGTTCAATACCATCCGGCCTGCTCTGCTGGGACGTAAGCTGACGGCGATGCAGGTGGACCCTCCCCTGGTTTCCTGGATTACGGATAACTTAACGGGTCGACCACAGTATGTCAGACTGCAGGACGGAGTGTCTGACACTGTGGTCAGCAGCACTGGAGCTCCACAGGGAACTATTCTTTCCCCCTTTCTGTTCACCCTGTACACCTCAGACTTTCCGCTCCTCTATGAGTCCTGCCACCTGCAGAAGTTTGCTGACGATTCTGCAATTGTTGGCTGTGTCATTGAGGGGAAGGAGGAGTACAGGGGCGTTGTGGACTCCATCGACTGGTGTGAAGCTAATCACCTGATTCTAAACGCCACCAAGACTAAGGAGCTAGTGGTGGATTTCCGCAGGAGTAAATCTGCCCCCACACCCATCTCCATCAACGGCGTGACTGTGGATGTTGTCCAGGATTACAAATACCTTGGAGTATACCTGGACAACAAACTGGACTGGTCCAAGAACACTGAGGCTGTTTACAAGAAGGGCCAGAGTCGTCTCTATTTCCTCTAGGGAGGCTCCGGTCATTCAATGTATGTAACACCATGCTGAGGATGTTCTATCAGTCGGTGATAGCCAGTGCCATCTTCTTCGCTGTTGTTTGCTGGGGCAGCAGACTGCTGAGAGAATCAGTAAGATCATCAGGAAGGCTGGCTCCGTCCTGGGGGTCTAACTGGACTCTTTGGTGGCAGTGTCTGAGAGGAGGATGCTGTCTAAACTGCACTGCATCCTGGACAACAACTCTCACCCTCTCCACCAGCTGCTGACCTCCAGCAGAAGCACCTTCAGTCATAGACTCATTCTCCCCCAGTGTAACACTGAACGCCGGAGGTAGTCTTTTCTTCCAGTGGCCATCAAACTGTATAATTCATCTCCCCTCGGTCAGGTAAGGAACAGTGGAGACACTGTATCCTGAGAAAATGTCACTTTGTAACTTTATAACACCACTGCATCACTTTATTTAGTTGTATTGTAAACTTACTTCAGTAGAAAGGCTGCTACAATTCACTGTACTTTACTGTTACTTACTTCAGTAAGAAAGGCTGCTACACTTCCCTGTACTTTACTGTAACTTAGTTCTGTAGGAAATGCTGCTACATTTTTAACACTGTTTCAATTATCGCTCCTTATCACTTATTTAGTTTGTACTTGTTTTATTTTAATATGCTGCTAAACTGCACAGTGCGTATTGTTGTATATTGTATATACCTACGTTGTGCAACCACAATGTCTGTTGCACTGTCACACTTAGTTATGGTTTGATTTATTTTATGTTAGCTTTATTTTTATTTGATTATGTTAGCTTATTGTCACTCTGATCCTTTCCCACCTTTGTATTGAAACTGTTGCACAATAATTTCCCTCGGGATAAATAAAGCTTCTTGAATCTTGAATGAATGTGTTGGCGCGCGGCTGCAGGAAAGCGCACGGCAGAGCCAAAGTCATCTCTTCGGTAAGTGGCTACCCTCGATAAATTGCATTAAATCAAACAAGATATCAGATGATTAACATTTTGGTATGGTTCTTTTCGGTGACAAAGGTTATCCTCTAATGGAATACCTAATAACCCCGCTGGCAAACCCCGCTACAGAGCAGGAGCGCAGGTTCAACAGTGCGCACATGCACACGGGTCACAGTGGAGCGCTGCTTCGGGTTGACTGCCTCCGTTATTCTTTTCCATACAGCGATTTTATGGGCCCCTTTTATTCCACTCTTAAGACTGCCAAAAAGAACATCTTTATTTTGCTCCATCTCGGATGTCAGAATGCCGACCTGTGTGTCGGAAAAATTCTTTTCGTACCAGCGTTTCTCCTCTCCATGTTTGACCTCAGCGGGAATGTTTCATAAATCACACGTGTGTCCTGTCATACGACCAATTCTGCCCTCAGATCTGCGCCCGTTTTCAAGCAAGACTGATAAATGAGGGCCACTGTCCATCCGTACTGTGCACAAGCACGCTTCACGGCCAAAGTCTTGTTAGTTTGACCAGTGTGAGTGCAACCGTACCGCCTGTTTGGGAGAGGTGGGCTTTTGTAAAGCACGTTTGCACATGTAAGAGCATGAGCTTTCACACATGTATGAGCACAAGCACAAGGCCTACGATGTTTCTTATGTCATTTTAAGTGCGCCTGTTCGGACATAGAAAAAAGAAGGACGAACCATGCGCGGACATTTAAAACAATGGCGGCGAAAGGTTCAAGTTGGTTCGATGCGGAGGTGGAGTGTTTACTGCAGATTTGGTTAGAAAAACCACAAAGCCAAAAACGTTACCATGTTTTCTGCGCTGCTTTCCATTATGTGGCCAAAAGATCGCACGCTTTTTGTAAACAAAGCGACGCATCGCGATAACACAATCAATGCGTGTGACCTTTTACGTCGTGATAACATATAGGCAGGTACGAAGCATTTGCGCAAACGGGCCTGGGCCGCGGGGGGAGAGGGAGGAGGGGACAAGTACCCTAAAGCACAGGGCACGGTACGGATGGGTATCGTTGGTGGGAAGTATGTTTCGACTTTGTGAGTGCTCTATTGAGTCTTAACAACAGTCGTTGGAGTCACAGGAGGCCATTTGTGAACAGTTGTTCTTTGAGGTTAGATTGATGAATCTCCTGAAGGGATGAAAGGGCTGCATTGTAAATTGGAGATAAGTGGTGTCTCAGGGCGCACTCACACTGTCCTTCCGCACCGCGCCCCGGGCTTTAGGGTACTCGTCCCCCCCTCCCTCTCCCCCCGCTTGCCAGCCCAATTGTACTCACACTGCCTGGGCCTCGGCCAATGCTTCTTGCCTGCCTATACGTCATCACGTCGTAACACGTCACACGCATTGCTAACATCATCGCAATGCGTCGTTTTGTTTACAAATCTTTCCATAGACCTCGGAGTTTTTGTGCGTCTTGTCCGACTGTTTTTTAATATTTTCATCCGACCAAATCTGCAGTAAACACTCCACCTCCGCATCACACCAACGTGAACCTTTCGCCGCCATTGTTGTTGTTGTTAAATGTCCATGGATGGTCCGTCCTTCTATTTTCTATGTCCGAACAGGCGCACATAAATGACATCAGAACCGCCGTAGGCCTGGTGCTCGTACACGTGTGCGCGCTCGTGCTCGTACATGTGCAAACACGCTCTAAAAAAGCCCACCTCTCTCAGATGGGCCGTGGACGGCCAGCTGGCCGCAGTTATGCGCGGAGCGGGTGCACTCACACTGGTCAAAAACACTAGGCTTTAGCCGAAAAACCTGTTTTGGCCTGGTGCGGTAGGACAGTGTGAGTGCGCCCTCAGACCTCCTCCTTTGTTTAGCAATGGTTTCTCTACTTTTGCATAGATGGCTTCGTTTACTCCTCTTTCAAACCATCTGTCCTCTCTGTCCAGGATTTGGACATCAAAGGAGTGGGCTTTCTCCTTGAGATGTAAGTGGACAGCAGAGACCAGGCCTGAGGAGTTAGCTCTCCTGGTTGATTTGAAATCTTTGCATTCCTCGTTGCATTGGACAGCTGTGAGAAATAACCAAAGATGACCTACCTTATTTATCTATGATTGTAAATCCTTGATTAGCATAACAGTCAAGCTGAGAATGAGTGCTGGGGGATTGTGGATAGGAGTCACATGAGATTGCAAATGGTGACAAAAGGGGGGTCGTAAATACTGATAACTTCCACAGGGGCCATAAACATGGGGTAGTGTGTTTTGTTTATTCTAATGTCATTGTGTTTGTAAGAGGCTTTGATCTGACTTGTATATCTGCTGAAGAAATTTGGGGACAGAGAGAGATTGTTGGAGACCCGGCGGTTGGTTAGGATGTCTCTCCTGTATGCATGCAGTATTTAGTAAAGATATGATTGAGAAACACTGAAGACTTCAGAGAATTTCTTTCACACAGCATAGACCAGATTGCTTTTGTGGGTGTGTGGTGTTCTGTCCTTGGAATGTACTAATCTCTGTCTGAATGTGTTACTGGGTTTGAAATACAAAGGGATGCAGTGTTTGTTGAAGATCCTCCTGAGTTTCTCTGATACCCCAGCCACATACGGAATAACTTTTCTTTTTCTTTCTCAACCACTTTGGTTGTCTTTCTGGAAGCAGCTGCCGTTTTCACAAAGGTCCAGCTGGGGTAGCCAGGTTGTGAGGGCGCCTCTCAGGTGCTTGCGTTCTTCCCCTTGGGCCTGTGAGCAGGTGGGTACATTATCAGCTCTGTGTTCAGGATTCTGATAACTCCAAGCTTGTGTTCCAGGGGGTGGTGAGAGTCAAGCAGTAGATATTGATCTGTGAGAGTGGGTTTTCTGAATACCCCAATGAGGAGGCTCCTGTCATTCTCCATATGGACGTCACAGTCTAAGAGAGGCAAACTATTGTCCTTGACTTCTTCTCTGGTGAACTTGATGTTTCTGTCCACAGAGTGTATATGTTCGGTAAAAGTTTGCACCTCTTTGGATTTCGTCCACATATCTGAACCAATGGCTCGGGGTTACTACACACACCCACAGAAGCAATCTGGTTTATGTTGTCCAATGCAACAAGGAATGCAAAGATCTCTACATTGGAGAAATAAAACAACCACTGCATAAATGCATGGCCCAACACAGGAGAGCTAACTCCTCAGGCCTGGACTGTGCTGTCCACTTAAATCTCAAAGAGAAAGCCCACTCCTTTGATGACAACAATGTCCAAATACTGGACAGAGAGGACAGATGGTTTGAAAGAGGAGTAAAAGAAGCCATCTATGCAAAAGTAGAGAAAACCGCTAAACAGAGGAGGAGTTCTAACACCACTTATCTTCACTTTACAATGCAGTCCTTTCATCCCTTCCCAGGAGATTCAACCAACTAACCTCAAAGAACAAGTGTTCACAAATGGCCTCCTGTAACTCCAACGACTGTCGTTAAGACTCAATAGAGCACTAACAAAGTCGAAACCAACTTCCCACCAACGACTGCAACTCTAACGACGGACGTTGGCACCTGGAGCACAAAGGGTTCCAGTGACATCATCGACCTTGTGAGAGGTTAAATACCTGGATCTCCACAGCAGTTAGTTGGACCAGTCCCAGCCTGGTCAGATGCGTACATGAACTGACGAAGCCTCTTGGATGAGAGGTGAAACGTCTTCCTAGACAAATAACCAAGTCCAGTTGCTTTTTGAATGAAATTGCTTCTGGGGGTATTTGAAGGTTTTCGTTGGCATTGTACTCAATGGGGGAATTGTTGGGTCTATGTAAATCATAAATAAGTCATAGAGTGGGAAACCTTCTCTCCAGCATGGTAGCTGGAAGACTGGATCCACTCTAGTTTTGCCTATGAGGCCAAACGTGGAGTGGAAGATGCAAATCTGACCCTTTTGGATACCGTGACCCGACTACTGGACTCATCACACCCCCACACAAGGATTTTATTTATGGTCTTCTCCTCTGCTTTAAATACTGTACACATATTCACAATCCTGCACTTTCTTGTGAAGCTTCAGATCCAACCCACACTGATTTTATTGATTAAAAGTTTTCTACAGGACAGGCCACAACAAGTGCAGGTGAATGGTTTTAAATCCAGCAAACTGGTTTTAAATACTGGTCTCCCCCAAGGCTGTGTTTTATCCCACATTCTCTTCTCTGTCTACACCAACAACATCTCGTGCAGTGGAGAATGAATGACACTTTTAAAGTATGCAGACGACATGGCCTTAGTATTGGCCCATTTGACAGACACAAGAGCTCTGCCTGACTACCATCAGGCAGTGAAAACCTTGGCCATAACTTTTGAGGAAATATCTCTGGAAATCAACATTGAGAAAACAAAGGAGCTGTGCTGTCGGAGCAGGGGAACACCGAGCTCACAGCAAATGTTTCAACCACTCAGCATCAAGGGTCTGCCAGTTAAACAGGTTGAGGTTTTTTTAAATACTTTGGCACAGAGCTGGACACATCACTGTCCTTCTCACATCATGCTGACTCTGTGTACAAGAAGGCCCAATAGCGCCTCCACCTGCTGAGGAAGCTCAGAGCTTTTAATGTCAGCAAGGACATTTTAACTGTGGTTTACTGTTCACCTTATTGAATCTGTACTCACTTTCAATATCTCAGCCTGGTACAACACCCTCACCATCAAGCACAAAACAAAACTTGCACGTATAGTTAATCAGGCCGGCAAAATAATTGGCTCTTCCCAAACCTACCACAACTGTACACCCGGTCAGTACTCAGGAAAGCCAATACAATCACACAAGACCCCACCAACCCCCTCCACCAATCCTTTGACTTACTGCCATCAGGTCAACGCTACAAGGTCCCGTTGGCATGAAAAAACATCTATAAAAAATCTTTTATCGCCACTGCCATCACCACACTGAACAGTCACAAATAGGCAACATAGCTCACTCCACTCAGTCACCCCATTGCGTTACTTTTGGCATTAATGTATTGTCATTGTTTGGGACTGTCTGTTTTGTATGTATTTATTTATTGTTTAAATTGAACCTGCCCTGTCCAAGAAGAATTTCTGTCACTTGTTTTTCCTATCTTATTTTAAAGTGTCCTGAGATAACTTTTGATATGATTTGGCACTATAAATGAAATTGAATTGAATTAATGATGCACTCTGCAGTTGATAATTTTATTTTGCATACATTTGCCGTATTTTCATAAACTGCATATAGATAGAAGGAAATATCCAGATTAATATTGTGATAATTATTTAATCAATATTGCAAATCCCTAATTTGTACAAAAAATAATTTTGTGTACTTAAACTGATACTTCAGTGAACGTGTCATTGCCCAGTGTGCATTAGAAGGCCCTCTCTTCAGGGGCTCTATAGAATGGTGCATTCCTCTACTCATGCAGCCCATTTTAAACTGAACATGCATGTCATCTTACAGCACAAACCAGTTCATGTGTCAGTTGTGCTTCTGTGAACTTGAACATACCCGAGCCTGCTCAACACAACTGTAAAAGGCGTTCGTCTCTTCAGAGCACAGGCTGTCCACAAACTTGTTGTCCTTCCAGCAGGCCATCAGGACTGACATCTCTGTGATACAGGTGGCATCTGTGGAGAAAAGGCTTCATGTTTAACCTTTAATACCATACAATGCCTAATTAACATTGTCTTTACAAACTGAAGTTTTAAAGTGTAATTCCGGTGTAGAATCAGAATCAGAAAACCTTTAATGTCCCGCAGACGGGGAAATTCTTTTGTCATAGCAGCAACAGAATATGACAAAATATGATAAAAAATAGCAAAAAAAGATAAAAAATAGCAAAAATAAGCAATAAAGTTACATTTAAAAAGGGAAGAAATAGACATATGTACATATTCACATGATGTAGTGCAGTTGTTCTTGTTTTGTTTGTTTATAAAAATGTGATATGGAGTGAATAAATATGATTAAATAAGTGCCAAATGCAATGCAAAAAGCAGAAGTGCCCATAGTACAGGCATATTGCACAGTGCAGGGTACAGGGTACAGGATGAGGTCAGTAGTCTTTTGGGAGCAGTGCTGATTGTAAAGTCTGACAGTTGCAGGAAGGAAGGACCTGCGTTACCTCTCCTTCACACACTTAGGGTGTATCAGTCTGTTGCTGAAGTAGCTGCCCAGTGCCGTGAGAGTGACCTGCAGGGGGTGGGACTCCTGTACCAGCAGAGATTACAGCTTGTCCAGCTTCCTGCTCTCTCCCACCACCTGCACTGAGTCCACAGGGCATCCCAGGATGGAGCCGGCCTTCTTGATAAGTTTATCAAGTTTCCTCCTGTCTGCTGCTGATATGCTGCTGCTCCAGCAGACTACTCTATAGAAAATGGCTGATGCCACCACAGAATCATAGATGGAGGTCAGGAGTGCCCCTTGCACTCCAAAGGACCTGAGCTTCCTCAGAAGGTACAGTCTGCTCTCACCTTTCTTATATGTTGCTGCAGTGTGGTCAGACCAGTCCAGTTTATTGTTCAGGTGAACTCCCAGGTACTTGTAAGATGTCACAATCTCAATGTCCGTTCCCCGGATGTTCACCTGTGTGCAGGGTTGTTTGTGCCTGCGGAAATCCAACACCAGCTCTTTGGTCTTCCCGGCGTTGAGCTGGAGGTTGTTCCGCCGGCACCGGTCCACAAAGTCCTTAATAAGTTCTCTGTAGGCTCCGTCGTCACCGTCCCTGATGAGGCCGACGATAGAGTCGTCAGAGAACTTTTGTAGATGGCAGTGAGGGGATTGGTGGTAGAAGTCTGCGGTGTACAGGGTGAACAGGAAAGGAGCCAGGACTGTGCCCTGTGGGGCCCCGGTACTGCAGACTATTGTGTCCGTCACGTAGTCCCGAGTCCTCACATACTGTGGCCGGTTAGTAAAGTAATCCAGGATCCAGTATGTGAGGTGCTGGGTCACCCCTGCCAGCTCCAGCTTGTCCCCCTGAAGTGCAGGCTGGATGGTGTTAAAGGCACTGGAGAAATCAAAGAACATAATCCTCACAGTGTTTCCAGCCTTCTCCAGGACAGTGATCACAGTTGATTCAAAGCAGTCCCTCAGAGCCTCCTCAGACTCTTTAGTCAATGCTTTAACTGTGCGGACTTCCACTGGTTGCCTGTTTACAAGGGGCTTGCACACAGGCAGGAGATGCACCAGGTTGTGGTCAGATTTTCCCAGGGGAGGGAGGGGGGATGAGTTGTATGCCTCCTTGATGTTGACGTACAATAAGTCCAGCGTTTTATTGTCTCTGGTGTGGCAGGTGACATACTGTGTGAATGTGGGCAGAGTAGAGGACAGAGAGGCATGATTAAGTCCCCAGAGATGAGGAAGAGGGCCTGTGGGTGCTGTGTCTGCAGTGAGCTTGAGACTGAATGAAGAACATCACAAGCTGCATCAGCGTTAGCAGAGGGGGGGATGTACACAGCTAACACAATAACCTGTGTGAACTCCCTCGGGAGGTAGTATGGCCTCATGCTAACAGCCAAGAGTTCGATGTCCTTATTGCAGACTTGCTCTTTAACAGTGATGTGCCCAGAGTTGCACCAACTGTCATTAACAAACACAGCCAGCCCTCCTCCTGTCCTCTTACCGCTCTCTGCCGGCCTGTCTGCCCGCCGTAGTTGAAACACGTCCAGGTTAGCATCCGTGTCGGGGGTCAGCTCCGTTAGCCACGTCTCAGTGAGCACTATGATGCTGCACTCGCGGTAGTCCCCCTGATGCTGGGTCAGCGCCGTTAGCTCGTCCATCCTCTGAGGGCAGCCGACGCCGAGAGAATCAGTAAGATCATCAGGAAGGCTGGCTCCGTCCTGGGGGTCAAACTGGACTCTTTGGTGTCGGTGTCTGAGAGGAGGATGCTGTCTAAACTGCACTGCATCCTGGACAACAACTCTCACCCTCTCCACCAGCTGCTGACCTCCGGCAGAAGCACCTTCAGTCATAGACTCATTCTCCCCCGGAGTAACACTGAACGCCGCAGGAAGTCTTTTCTTCCAGTGGCCATCAAACTGTATAATTCATCTCCCCCCGGTCAGGTAAGGAACAGTGGAGACACTTGGCCTGAGAAAATGTCACTTTATAACACCACTGCATCACTTTATTTAGTTGTATTGTAAACTTACCTCAGTCAGAAAGGCTGCTACACTTCACTGTGGTTTACTGTAACTTACTTCAGTAAGAAAGGCTGCTACACTTCCCTGTACTTTACTGTAACTTAGTTCTGTAGGAAATGCTACTACATTTTTAACACTGTTTCAATTATCGCTCCTTATCACTTATTTAGTTTGTACTTATTTTATTTCAATATGCTGCTTAACGGCACAGTGCGTATTGTTTTATATTGTATATACCTACGCTTAACCACAATGTCTGTTGCACTCTGTCACACTTAGTTATTGTTTGATATATTTTACGTGAGCTTTATTTTGATTTGATTATGATAGCTTATTGTCACTCTGATCCTTCCCACCTTTGTATTGAAACTGTTGCACAATAATTTCCCTGGGGATAAATAAACCCTCTTGAATCTTAAATTAATCTGTGTCCTTGTAAAGTTTCAGTATTCTTGAAATCACAGACTGAACTCCCAACCTCTCTCTGATGGCTGAGAGGGTCAGCCCTTTGGCCTTCATCTGGACAACCTGCTGTCTCAGGGTTTCAGTCATATATAGGGTGTGTCCTACAATGAAGTCAATTGTCACCAGGTGCCAGATTAACACCAATAACTGGGAGTTATCTGAAAGTGTTCTTCTAATTTTGCTAACAGCTTTTTTCACAAAATAAAGGTTTTTACTGAAGTGCCTTGTTTATTTAAAAAACATGCTAGTACATCAGTGGTATAGTAACAGCTGATATTCTATCAAATTCTGGACAGTAATACAACAATATTTCAAAATAATCCAAGAATTAATAGCTAGTCATGGGATTTCCCAGGATATAGACCATATAGTCATATCTATATTCATCTAATTAATTATATTGTTGAACCTTAAGCGGTAAGCGCTATTTTATACCATTATAACCCCAAATATCGAATTGGTTTTATAATGATGTAACGTTCTAATGTATTCATGTCCAGGGCATTTTGGTTTGAGTCTCTACTGCCTGACCTGAAGTTAAAGTTCCATGAATGAATAAGCGGATACTTACCTCCTTTCTTCATTTTGCGGTCAGCTACAGCATCTCTCAGAACCAGAGTCTTGTTGGGTTTGAGCACTGGTCTCTGGTCCCGCCTGTTGAGCATTCTGCTGACCTTCTGCTGGAACAGGACGCCTCCCTGTGCCGCCATCACGGACCTGCCTGAGTCCTCAGCTGCTCCTCACTGACCTGCTAAACTCAGGAGAGTTTCCACTGCAACCGCTGCTGTGTGGACCTGGACCTGGACCTGTCTATGGATACAAAAACAGCGTTCTGTTCACTGCCTTATTCCTTCACTAAACTCGTCAGTGTAGCGCCATGTTTTGCCGCAAGACGCAATTCACTGTCGTAAAACACGTGCAGTCATAGACATAAAGAGTAGACGCCTCATCGAACGTTGGGCCTATTGGCGCTGACGAGCGGTGGAGCCGCCATCTTGGCCCGGTCGCCCGCTCCACTCAGTGTAAGGACAGGACACGGTTCAGAGTATTTTAATATTCACAGTGGGATTAACAGTAATAGAATAATCTGATATATGATATATGTGATGTATGATAGGTGTTTTACAAACACTATAAATATAAACACAACAAGAGAAATCATTTATAGAGTATTAATAGGCTGTATTTCATACATGAATACATAAATCTCTCTCTCACTCACTCTCTCTCTTTCTCTCTCTCTCTCACACACACACACACACACAAACACACGCACGCACACACACACACACTCAGAGAAAATTAAAATACATATAAATCAAGAGTATCAATACAATTAGGTCAGAGAGAGAGAGATGACATTTTGGACACATCTAAATACAAGTCAAATAGACACACTTCCATTTAAAGCACTAAAAAAAACAAGAGCCGAACCCTTTATGTTAATGAATATTCAGAAATGATCCATGCTCTGCCAGTCGCATAGTCATGGTAGTGGAGAGGAGAGGGAGCGAGTGTGTGTGGTATAAAAATATATATAACATTTTGTTAAATCGATCATTTTCACACTGTTTTGTTCTTGCACAGTTACCAAGTGTAGAGTGTAGCTCTAATTGGTAAAGACGGTGATGTTGTAGGAGAACTTTGTATAGTATCTAAAATGACTGTGTCCTTGTTTTTAGGCAAGGTCTAATTATGTGAATGTCTTCTTTATTACATATTTTAATTATGTAGTAATTGTATTTAATGTGCAAACAAAAACACGGGGCATAGTTCAGTAATATCCATTTTAAATTATACAAACCATTTAAGATCTTTCCTTAGTTAAATAAATGTATGATTTTTTCTTTTCAGACTGTTTCAACTTCTCTGGTACAACTGAACTAAAAAAGCCTGGACTCATCAGTTCTGGTTTACAAACATGTGACGTTCGTCCTGCTTTAAGTGGAGATGTGGAGAACCAAGTCAAAATGTATGGGACATTTAGTTCAGCTGTGAGAATATCGGGCACAGAGTGGAAATACATGTTAAATCTCTGATTCATTCTTTATAATAAAGCCCACATCATGTTGCTCCTGTTTGATGAAACAGTTTAACAGCAAAGGATATTGATCAGATTCTGCCACTTCTCCTTTGATAGTCTAAACTTAAAAAAAAAAGTGACATGACATGAAAAATGATCTCATAATTCATCTCAATGTCATGTTCAATATTTAAAAAAACAAAACTGAGAATATCTGAGGTGACCTGAGATGAACTGTCTCTGAAGTGTCTTCCTCTCATGAAACCACAGCACATCCTCCGCTGACCTACTGCTGGAAATGTGCAATCCATTTACACTAGACCACATGTACGACAACCCCTCTCCTCCCTGCTTCTCCTTTAATATCTACACAGGCACACACACACACACACACACACACACACACACACACACACACATCTGGCCGGGGGGTAAATTAACTAAGATTCCCACAGAGGCTAATCTCCATGCCTCTACTGTGACAAGATAATAATAATAATAAAATAAGGGACAGCAGCTCCTCTGGCAGCTAAATATGTATCTACCTGCCACAGCCTGAGGGACTCACTATAACATTCAAAAATGCATGGATTTATGTATAATTGTTTAAAATTGTACTGTACTGTACTGATTATGAATTGTAATATTGTAATATTAGATTAGAGCAGGAATACGCTGCACAGTGCTCTGGTATCTTGTTCCTTCTGCTGCTCAACTCAGAGGCTCAACGAGTCACTCATAGAACTGATCTGGGAGAAGGACCGATCCAAGATGGCGGCCGCATTTCTCGCGGCCCAACGTTCGATGCGGCATCTACTCTTTATATGTCTATGCTGGGGACCATAGACATATAAAGAGTAGATGCCGCATCGAACGTTGGGCCGCGAGAAATGCGGCCGCCATCTTGGATCGGTCCTTCTCCCAGATCAGTTCTATGAGTGACTCGTTGAGCCTATGAGTTGAGCAGCAGAAGGAACAAGATGCCAGAGCACTGTGCAGCGTATTCCTGCTCTAATCTAATATTACAATATTACAATTCATAATCAGTACGGTACAGTACAATTTTAAACAATTATACATAAATCCATGCATTTTTGAATGTTATGGTGAGTCCCTCAGGCTTTGGCAGGTAGATACATATTTAGCTGCCAGAGGAGCTGCTGTCCCTTATTTTATTATTATTATCTTGTCACAGTAGAGGCGTGGAGATTAGCCTCTGTGGGAATGTTAGTTAATTCACCCCCCGGCCAGATGTGTGTGTGCAAGCCTGTGTTGATATGAAAGGAGAAGCAGGGAGGAGAGGGGTTGTCGTACATGTGGTCCAGTGTAAATGGATTGCACATTTCCAGCAGTAGGTCAGCGGAGGATGTGCTGTGGTTTCATGAGAGGAAGACACTTCAGAGACAGTTAATCTCAGGTCACCTCAGATATTCTCAGTTTTGTTTTTTTAAATATTGAACATGACATTGAGATGAATTATGAGATAATTTTTCATGTCATGTCACTTTTTTTTTTAAAGTTTAGACTCAAAGGAGAAGTGACAGAATCTGACCAATATCCTTTGCTGTTAAACTGTTTCATCAAACAGGAGCAACATGATGTGGGGTTTATTATAAAGAATGAATCAGAGATTTACGAGGCAAGCGTGAACATGTATTTCCACTCTGTGCCCGATATTCTCACAGCTGAACTAAATGTTCCATACATTTTTACTTGGTTCTCCACAACTCCACTTAAAGCAGGACGAACGTCACATGTTTGTAAACCAGAACTGATGAGTCCAGGCTTTTTTAGTTCAGTTGTACCACAGAAGTTGAAACAGTCTGAAAAGAAAAAATCATACATTTATTTAACTAAGGAAAAATCTTAAATGGTTTGTATAATTTAAAATGGATATTACTGAACTATGCCCCGTGTTTTTGTTTGCACATTAAATACAATTACTACATCATTAAAATATGTAATAAAGAAGACATTCACATAATTAGACCTTGCCTAAAAACAAAGGACACAGTCATTTTAGATACTATACAAAGTACTCCTACAACATCACTGTCTTTACCAATTAGAGCTACACTCTAATTGGTAACTGTGCAAGAACAAAACAGTGTGAAAATGATCGATTTAACAAAATTTTATATATATTTTTATACCACACACACTCGCTCAAATGTGGACCCTCCCTCTCCTCTCCACTACCACGACTATGCGACTGGCAGAGCACGGATCATTTCTAAATATTTATTAACATATAGGGTTCGGCTCTTGTTTTTTTTTTTAGTACTTTAAATGAAAGTGTGTCTGTTTGACTTGTATTTAGATGTGTCCAAAATGTCATCTCTCTCTCTGACCTAATTGTATTGATACTCTTGATTTATATGTATTTTAATTTTCTCTGAGTGTGTGTGTGTGTGTGTGTGTGTGTGTGTGTGAGTGTGTGTGTGTGTGTGTGTGTGTGAGAGAGAGAGAAAGAGAGAGAGAGAGAGAGAGTGAGTGAGAGATTTATGTATTCATGTATAAAATATAGCCTATTAATACTCTATAAATGATTTCTCTTGTTGTGTTTATATTTATAGTGTTTGTAAAACACCTATCATACATCACATATATCATATATCAGAATATTCTATTACTGTTAATCCCACTATGAATATTAAAATACGCTGAACCGTGTCCTGTCCTTACACTGAGTGGAGCGGGCGACCGGGCCAAGACGGCGGCCCCACCTCTCGTCAGCGCCAATAGGCCCAACGTTCGATGAGGCGTCTACTCTTTATGTCTATGGTCCCCAGGACCTGTTGTGCCGTATTCAGCACCGCTGCCGTGAAACGCCCCCCCTCGCGGGATCGTGCGCGCACAGGCCATTGAGTGTGTGTGTCTGAAGTGAAACAATTCGCCTTTCGCAAACAAACGCAGGGGAAAATACCATTTTACGATTTAAATTATTCATGAAGGAGATAGAAGAGAAGAACATCAGTCACTTACATTCTTTAAACTCTTTTTAAGTGTAAATAACTCATGTTCTTCTCAGCACAAAATCGGATAATAACGAACACAAAACAACATCTTTTTGTATGTTCTGTGGAAATATACCCCAGCCATAATTACAAACGAATTAAATGGATTGTTTTGAGCAAGTTGAATCTATTTGACTTGGCATTTCATAAGGCTAAATAGAATCCCAGCTTTTCTTGTAATTCATAGGTTCAAAAGTATGTGCTTTTAATCGTGTTACCTGTGTATAAGCTACTCATGTAGGTCCAAACAATAGCCTTCTGATTCCGAATATCACCTATAGTAAAAATGTAATGTGGTCTATGTGCCTATAGACTGATAGACAAGTCCTAACCTCTGTGTGTGTTTCACCATAGAAGGACATGTTCCATCAAATACTCAGATACTTTTTGTATCTGCCGTGAAAAGCACCCCCTGTTCACTTTTACTAGGAAGGTGCCATATGCATGAAACTCACTGTGCTTACACAAACTAGTCGCATCTATATACTGTGAAAAGTATTTAATGCTGGGACAAACACACCACTTTCATGTAAATATTTTCCACTTATCAACATTAGTTTACGCATTGTTTTTGAATTTTTATGTGTTTTACACTGAATTTGATTGGCATATTTGCATATGAAATAAATTGAAATATAGGCAACATAAGTATTAGGTGGATTTGCTTATTGATTTAGTCTAACTATTTTATTTTACATTATTACATAGTAATATGATCAATCAATGTTATAATGTGGCCATATTTGGTCATTTTATTATAATCTCTATACATTTAAATAACATATATGATGCTGATTACATTTATTATAGCCTATCTTATCCAATTCATGAAATGGCGCTACTCTAAAGTGACAACACACTTTTGGGAACACCGTTAAGACCCTTTAAAACAATACTGAAAACGAGCTGACAGCAATATGGATCCAGTATTGTTTTAAACTATTCTGGATACAAAACTGAAGGCCGATATTTGCCTAACATTACCAAGAAAGAAAAAAATGTTGTTGTTAATGTAGGCCTATGTTACAATTTATTTCCTAGATGGAGCACTCTTCTATCTGAAAGGTCCTGGCAAGGTCATCAAAGCCAGAGTGGTTAGAGGCACAGATGAGGCTAACGACATTTTTAGGGATTTTCATGACATGACAGCGCTCTCATCGTATGCCACCATGGGCTTAGCGGCCAAGCGCGGTACTGCAGCACTCTCCTGTTTAGGTGGCGGTCCTGTGCCCGGAAGCACATTCACCCATTCACCTCCATACTTGTGGGGAAGAGGAGATCTCTACCGAATTAGTTTTACATACAAATCAAGGGCTCATAATTCTTCAGACCCTCTACTAAAAAACTGTATGTTTTCATAATTTTAGACCCGACCAAAATGGAGTTATGGACAGGAGAATGTGGTGGCGTGGCTAAAAAGAGTTAGTGAAACACATTCCGCAGCTTAGTTCCTGTCTCCGTAAAGGTTCCGTTTCAAGCTCCGGCAGAGACCCACCTCTGCTGCTCACACTTTTAAACATTGTGTCCGATGTTTTTATTATTACGGTTTATCTCATGGACACAGTAAAAGTTTTTTTCTAGCAGCATAACCTACGTGAAATTGATATATATTGTTTTAGGCATGGACGTATTGTATTGATTATAGGCGACGATGGTACATAACTGCCTAACATTGTTATAAGGCTAATATAAACATTATAATAACTTTATACGCTACACTTATTTTCTTTGTTTATTTTTTTTAGCTGTGTAGCCTATGCCAGTATATTTAAGTGTAGTGCAATATGGGTAGTTCAATTCAATTTCAATTCAATTCAATTCAATCCAATTTTATTTAGTGTCAAATCATAACAAAAGTTATGGTAATGGACTTGTACTTATATAGCGCCTTTCTAGTCTTCTGACTACTCAAGGCTCACAGTGTTTGTCACATTCACCCATTCACCGCCGATGATAATAATTATGGTGGCAAACATGGTCAATGATGAGTAGTGGCAATAGCAGCTACGATACAGCGAGACATACCAGTGATGGGGTTTTTATGGCCACAAATTTTATAGTTTATTAGACTAGTGATAGTATATATGAGTAACAGTGATAATAGTAGCAGGAAGCATCATGCAGGACCACGGCAGCAAGCACCACCACGATCCACAGAGACCTGCGAGACGACAAAGCACAAACAACTCCTGGGAAGAAGTTGAATAAGTAGCATGCATTGATGAGACATGAATGATACAGACAGAGAGAAGAGAAGCTTAGAGTATCTAGAAAAGTATTAATCCCCAGCAGACTAGGCCTATCGCAGCATCATTAAGCAGAAAGAAATCATTTATAAAATAACAACATTGTTAAGGGATTGTAAGCCCTAGCTGTAAGCTTCATCAAAAAGGAAAGTTTTAAGTTTACTCTTAAATATGGGGACAGTGTCTGCCTCCCGAATAACATTTGGGAGTTTGTTCCACAGGAGAGGAGCTTGGGAGCTGAAGGCTCTGCCTCCCGTTCTACTTTTGGAGACTCTAGAAACGACAAGTAGCCCTGCATTCTCAGAGCGCACTAGTCGGGTAATACAGTAGGCCTACTATGAGCTCTTTAAGATATGACCGAGCCTGACGGATAAGAGCTTTGTAGGTAAGAAGAAGGATTTTAATTCTATTCTAGATTTTACAGGTAGCCAGTGCAAAGAGGCTAATACAGGAGAAATATGTTCTCTTCGATTTGTTTTAGTTAGGACACGAGCTGCAGCATTTTGGACCAACTGGAGACTCTTAACAGACTTATTGAAGCAGCCTGATAATAAGGAGTTGCAGTAGTCCAGCCTAGAAGTAGCAAATGCATGGACTAGTTTTTCTGCATCTTTCTGAGATAAAATTGCTGTCTCTATGTTGTGTGCGTCTCTATGTGCCCTGCGATAGACTGGCGTCCTGTCCAGGGTGTACCCCGCCTCACGCCCCCTTGGGCTGTGACCGTGACTCACACTCGTCAAACAAACTAGACTTTAGCCGTGAAACCTGCTTGGGCATGGTACGGATGGACAGTGTGTGTGCGCCCTAAATGACTAAAGAGGAGGAGTTAGCTAATGTTAGTAAAGTATAATCAAAAGTTAAGATTAAACTAAATGACTAAAGAGGAGGGAGTTAGCTAATGTTAGTAAAGTAAAGTCAAAAGTTCAGGTTAAACTAAATGACTTCAGAGGAGGGAGTTAGCTAATGTTAGTAAAGTCAAAAGTTCAGATTAAACTAAATGACTGAAGATGATAAAGTTAGCTAACATTAGTAAAGTAAAGTCAAACTTTCAAATTAAACGAAATGACTAAAGAGGAGGGAGTAAACTAACGTTAGTAAAGTGAAAAGTTCAGATTAAACTAAATGACTAAAGAGGAGGGAGTAAACTAATGTTAGTAAAGTAAAGTCAAAAGTTCCAATTAAACTATATGACTAAAGAGGAGGGAGTAAACTCATGTTAGTAAAGTAAAAATTTTGGATTAAACTAAATGACTAAACAGGAGGGAGTGAGCTAATGTTAGTAAAGTTATATCAAAAGTTAAGATTAAACTAAATGACCAAAGACGGGGAGTTAGCTTATATTAGTAAAGTAAAATCAAAAGTTCGGATTAAACTAAATTACTAAAGAGGAGGGATATAGCTAATGTTTGTTAAGTCAAAAATTAAGATTAAAATAAATGACTAAAGAGGAGGGAGTTAGCTAATGATAGTAGAGTAAAATCAAAGCAACACCTTTTGTATGTTCTGTGGAAACATACTGCAGCCATAATTACAAAATGAAATAAATGGATCTTTTGAACAAGTTGAATGTATTTGACTTAGCATTTCCTAAATATAATCCCAGATTTTCTTGCAATTAATAGGTTCAAAAGTGTGTGCTTTTAAGATGTTTACCTGTATATAAACTACTCCTATAGGTGGAAACAACAGCCTTCTGCTCCAGAATATCACCTATAATGCGAGGGGGTGCATTTCACGGCAGGGGTGCTGAATACGGCACAACACCTGTCCAACAGTGCGCACACGCGCTCTCGGGTCACAGTGGAGCGCTGCTTCGGGTTGACTGCCTCCGTTTATTCTTTTCCATACAGCGTTTTTATGGGCCCCTTTTATTCCACTCTTAAGACTGCCAAAAAGCGCATCTTTATTTTGCTCCATCTCGGATGTCTTCGTATCAGTGTTTCTCATCTGCATGTTTGACCTCAGTTGGCGAGGCCTCCGAACCAGGAATATTTAAGGGCGTAACATGTAAATGACGATCGAATTCAGCCACCGCATTTATCAAGGCCCGCTCATTCGTACGCTGAGATTGGTCCGATACGAATGTTTCATAAATCACACGTCCTGCCATACGACCAATTCTGCGCTCAGATCTGCGGCCGTTTTCACGCAAGATTGATAAATGAGGCCCATTGTGTCTCAGAAAGATGCAGAAAAACTAGTCCATGCATTTGTTACTTCTAGGCTGGACTACTGCAACTCCTTATTATCAGGCTGCTCCAATAAGTCTGTTAAGAGTCTCCAGTTGATCCAAAATGCTGCAGCTCGTGTACTAACTAAAACAAACCGAAGAGAACATATTTCTCCTGTATTAGCCTCTTTGCACGAGCTACCTGTAAAATCTAGAATAGAATTTAAAATCCTTCTCCTTACCTACAAAGCTCTTATTGGTCAGGCTCCGTCGTATCTTAAAGAGCTCATAGTACCGTATTACCTGAATAGATCACTGTGCTCTGAGAATGCAGTAGCCTTCAGCTACCAAGCTCCTCTCTTGTGGAACCAACTGCCAAGTGTTATGCGGGAGGCAGACACTGTCCCCATATTTGAGAGTAAACTTAAAACTTTCCTTTTTGATAAAGCTCACAGCTAGGACTTACGATAAGATTTTATTCTGCTTAATGATGCTGCTATAGGCATAGTCTGCCGGGGGATAATACTTTTCCTGATACCCTGAGCTTCTCTCCTCTCTGTCTGTATCATTCCTGTCTCATCAATGCATGTTACAAATCAGCTTCTTCCCCGGAGCTGTTTGTGCTTTGTGGTCTCGCAGGTCTCTGCTGATCGTGGTGGTGCCTGCTGCCGTGGTCCTACATGACCCTTCCTGCTGCTGTTATCACTGTTACTCATATATACTATCACTAGTTTAATAAACTATAACATTTTGTAACCATAAAAACACCACCAGTGGTATGTCCTGCTGTATCGTAGATGCTATTGCCTCTACTTATCATGTTTGCCACCATAATTGCTGTCATTGTCATATTCTATCACCTTAGCTGTGCTTGTTTCTACTATTCTGTTGTATTAACTGCCTTAACATTTAAGTAATATTCACATTACTATAGATGTTATTATAGTTACTGTTACGCTTTGGTTGCTTTCATCTCTGGAAGTGTGTCTGTCTTTGTCTCTCTCTGTCCATCTGTGTGTCTTTTCTCTCTTTCTCTCTACTTTTCTTCCTCCCCAACCGGTCAAGACAGATAGCCGTCTTCCACAGAGCTGGGTTTGTCCGACGTTCCTGCCTGTTATAGGGAAGGTTTTCGTTGCCACCGTACTCTACAGAGGAATTGTTGGGTCTATGTAAATCATAAATAAGTCATAGAGCGTGGTCTTTACCTACTCTGTAAAGTGTCCTGAGATAACTTTTGTTATGATTTGACACTATAAATAAAATTAAATTGAATTGAATTGAAAAATTAAGATTAAACTAAATGATTTAAGAGGAGGGAGTTAGCTAATGTTAGTAGAGTAAAATCAAAGCTTTGGATTAAACTAAATGACTAAAGAGGAGGGAGTTAGCTAATGTTAGTAAAGTAAAGTCAAAAGTTCAGATTAAACTAAATGACTATGGAGAAGGTAGTTAGCTAAAGTTAGTAAAGTAAAGTCAGAAATTCAGATTAAACTAAATGACTAAAGAGGATGGAGTTAGCTAATGTTAGTAAAGTAAAGTCAAAAGTTCAGATTAAACTAAATGACTATGGAGAAGGTAGTTAGCTAAAGTTAGTAAAGTAAAGTCAGATATTCAGATTAAACTAAATGACTAAAGAGGATGGAGTTAGCTAATGTTAGTAAAGTAAAGTCAAAATTCAGATTAAACTAAATGACTAAAGAGGAGGGAGTTAGCTAATGTTACTATAGTTAAGTCAAAAGTTCAGATTAAACTAAATGACTATAGAGAAGGTAGTTAGCTAAAGTTAGTAAAGTAAAGTCAGAAATTCAGATTAAGCTAAATAACTAAAGAAGAGGGAGTAAGCTAATTATGTAAAGTAAAGTCAAAAGTTCAGGTTAACCAAATGACTTAAGATGAGGGAGTTAGCTAATGTTAGTATAGTAAAGTCAAAAGTTCAGATTAAACTAAATGATTATAGAGGAGGTAGTTAGCTAAAGTTAGTAAAGTAAAGTCAGAAATTCAGATTAAACTAAATGACTAAAGAGGAGGGAGTAGGCCTAAACTAAAGTTAGTAAAGTAAAGTCAAAAATGAAGATTAAACTGAATGACTATAGAGGAGGTAGTTAGCTAAAGTTAGTAAAGTAAAGTCAGAAATTCAGATTAAACTAAATGACTAAAGAGGAGGGAGTTAGCTAATGTTAGTATAGTAAAGTCAAAAGTTCAGAATAAACTAAATAACTATAGAGGAGGTAGTTAGCTAAAGTTAGTAAAGTAAAGTCAGAAATTCCGATTAAACTAAATGACTAAAGAGGGTGGAGTTAGCTAACATTAGTAAAGTTAAAAAATTCTGATTAAACTAAATGACTAAAGAGGAGGGAGTTAGCTAATGTTAGTAAAGTAAAGTCAAAAGTTCAGATTAAACTAAATGACTAAAGAGGAGGGAGTAAGCTAATGTTAGTAAAGTAAAGATTAAAAGTTCAGATTAAACTAAATGACTAAAGAGGAGGGAGTCAGCTGTTGTTAGTATAGTAAAGTCAAAAGTTCAGATTAAACTAAATGACTAAAGAGGGTGGAGTTAGCTAACATTAGTAAAGTTAAAAAATTCTGATTAAACTAAATGACTAAAGAGGAGGGAGTTAGCTAATGTTAGTAATGTAAAGTCAAAAGTTCAGATTAAACTAAATGACTAAAGAGGAGGGAGTAAGCTAATGTTAGCAAAGTAAAGATTAAAAGTTCAGATTAAACTAAATGACTAAAGAGGAGGGAGTCAGCTGTTGTTAGTATAGTAAAGTCAAAAGTTCAGATTAAACTAAATGACTAAAGAGGAGGGAGTTAGCTAAAGTTAGTAAAGTAAAGTCAGAAATTCAGATTAAACTAAACAACTAAAGAGGATGGAGTTAGCTAATGTTAGTAAAGTAAAGTCAAAAGTTCAGATTAAACTAAATGACTAAACAGGAGAGAGTTAGCTAATATTAGTAAAGTAAAGTCAAACATTAAGATTAAACTAAATGACCAAAGAGGAGGGAGTTAGCTAATGTTAGTAAAGTTAAATCAAAAGTTAAGATTAAACTAAATGACTAAAGAGGTGGGAGTAGGCCTAAACTAAAGTTAGTAAAGTAAAGTCAAAAATTAAGATTAAACTAAATGACTAAAGAGGAGGGAGTTAGCTTATGTTAGTAAAGTAAAGTCAAAAGTTCAGGTTAACCAAATGACTTAAGATGAGGGAGTTAGCTAATGTTAGTATAGTAAAGTCAAAAGTTCAGATTAAACTAAATGATTATAGAGGAGGTAGTTAGCTAAAGTTAGTAAAGTAAAGTCAGAAATTCAGATTAAACTAAATGACTAAAGAGGAGGGAGTAGGCCTAAACTAAAGTTAGTAAAGTAAAGTCAAAAATTAAGATTAAACGAATGACTATAGAGGAGGTAGTTAGCTAAAGTTAGTAAAGTAAAGTCAGAAATTCAGATTAAACTAAATGACTAAAGAGTAGGGAGTTAGCTAATGTTAGTATAGTAAAGTCAAAAGTTCAGAATAAACTAAATGACTATAGAGGAGGTAGTTAGCTAAAGTTAGTAAAGTAAAGTCAGAAATTCCGATTAAACTAAATGACTAAAGAGGGTGGAGTTAGCTAACATTAGTAAAGTTAAAAAATTCTGATTAAACTAAATGACTAAAGAGGAGGGAGTTAGCTAATGTTAGTAAAGTAAAGTCAAAAGTTCAGATTAAACTAAATGACTAAAGAGGAGGGAGTAAGCTAATGTTAGTAAAGTAAAGATTAAAAGTTCAGATTAAACTAAATGACTAAAGAGGAGGGAGTCAGCTGTTGTTAGTATAGTAAAGTCAAAAGTTCAGATTAAACTAAATGACTAAAGAGGGTGGAGTTAGCTAACATTAGTAAAGTTAAAAAATTCTGATTAAACTAAATTACTAAAGAGGAGGGAGTTAGCTAATGTTAGTAAAGTAAAGTCAAAAGTTCAGATTAAACTAAATGACTAAAGAGGAGGGAGTAAGCTAATGTTAGTAAAGTAAAGATTAAAAATTCAGATTAAACTAAATGACTAAAGAGGAGGGAGTCAGCTGTTGTTAGTATAGTAAAGTCAAAAGTTCAGATTAAACTAAATGACTAAAGAGGAGGGAGTTAGCTAAAGTTAGTAAAGTAAAGTCAGAAATTCAGATTAAACTAAACAACTAAAGAGGATGGAGTTAGCTAATGTTAGTAAAGTAAAGTCAAAAGTTCAGATTAAACTAAATGACTAAACAGGAGAGAGTTAGCTAATATTAGTAAAGTAAAGTCAAACATTAAGATTAAACTAAATGACCAAAGAGGAGGGAGTTAGCTAATGTTAGTAAAGTTAAATCAAAAGTTAAGATTAAACTAAATGACTAAAGAGGTGGGAGTTAGCTAATGTTAGAATCAGAATCAGAATCAGAATAAGAAAACCTTTAATGTCCCACAGACGGGGAAATTCTTTTGTCACAGCAGCAACAGAATATGACAAAATAAGATAAAAAATAGCAAAAAATAAGCAATAAAGTTACATTTAAAAAGGGGAGAAAATGGAAAATAGACATATACATATTCACATGATGTAGTGCAGTTGTTCTTGTTTGTTTTCTTTGTAATAATGTAATATGGAGTGAATAAATATGATTAAATAAGACCAAATAGTGCAAAAAACAGAAGTGCCCATAGTACAGGCATATTGCACAGTGCAGGGTACAGGGTACAGGATGAGATCAATAGTCTATTGGGAGCAGTGCTGATTGTAGAAAATGGCTGATGCCACCACAGAGTCATAGGAGGTCAGGAGTGCCCCTTGCACTCCAAAGGACCTGAGCTTCCTCAATAGATACAGTCTGCTCTCACCTTTCTTATATGTTGCTGCTGTGTGGTCAGACCAGTCCAGTTTATTGTTCAGGTGAACTCCCAGGTACTTGTAAGATGTCACCATCTCAATGTCCGTTCCCCGGATGTTCACCTGTATGCAGGGTTGTTTGTGCCTGCGGAAATCCAACACCAGCTCTTTGGTCTTCCCGGCGTTGAGCTGGAGGTGGTTCCGCCGGCACCAGTCCACAAAGTCCTGAATAAGTTCTCTGTAGGCTCCGTCGTCACCGTCCCTGATGAGGCTCACGAAAGCAGAGTCGTCAGAGAACTTTTGTAGATGGCAGTGAGGGGATTGGTGGTAGAAGTCTGCAGTGTACAGGGTGAACAGGAAAGGAGCCAGGACCGTTCCCTGTGGGGCCCCCGTACTGCAAATTATTGTGTCCAACACGTAGTCCCGAGTCCTCACATACTGTGGCCGGTTAGTGAAGTAATCCAGGATCCAGGATGTGAGGTGTTGGTTCACCCCTGCCAGCTCCAGCTTGTCCCCCAGAAGTGCAGGCTGGATGGTGTTAAAGGCACTGGAGAAATCAAAGAACATAATCCTCACAGTGTTTACAGCCTTCTCCAGGTGAGACAGTGATCTGTCCAGGAGGAAGATGATGACGTCGTCCACTCCGATGCTGGGTTGATATGCGAACGGGAGAGGGTCCAAAAAGGGGCCCACCAGAGGGCGAAGATGGATGAGGACCAGTCGCTCCAGGGTCTTCATCAGGTGTGAAGTGAGAGCAACTGGTCTGTAGCTGTTGAAGTCTTTTGGGTGAGGGATCTTTGGTACAGGTACCACGCAGGAGGTTTTCCACAGCAGTAAAGTAAAGTCAAAAGTTAAGATAAAACTAAATGACTAAACAGGAGGGAGTTAGCTAATGTTAGTAAAGTAAAGTCAAAAGTTAAGATTCAACTAAATGACTAAAGAGGAGGGAGTAAGCTAAAGTTAGTAAAGTAAAGTCAAAAATTAAGATTAAACTAAATGACTAAAGAGGAGGGAGTTAGCTAATGTTAGTATAGGCAGCATAGAGACCTAAGGTAACCCTAGAGGAGCTGCATAGACTGGAATACATGTATGTAGGACGACAATAAGCCGTACGCTCCATAAAGTTGGGCTTTATGGTAGAGTGACCAGAAGAAGCCATTACTTTCAGCAAAAAACAAAACGGCTGACTTCCGGTTTGGCTGAGATGGAGTAAACAGGGGTCGAGTCTTGCTCCCGCAACTTTTAATCATTTTTACGTTTCAGGACCCCGAAAGTCACAACAATAGTAATATTCGTCTCGTTTAACGGATACACCACCTAAATATGCCGACACATTTGACCAGACAGGAAGTAAAAACACATGCATCAAAGTTGAGAATTTCTGATCCATGGAGGTTTAGAAACCCCCATAGGAAAGCTTTCTACTTTTTTTCCACCACTACAACATACAGGATGTTGCTCCTAGATAACATGACATTTTTTGGGACTTTTACAATTTTTTGATAACATTTTATCAAGATGGTCCAAAGATAAATCCTGCAAAGTTTCATGGTGATAGGACTCTCAGCCTTGGAGGTATTTGAAAAAATGGGTTTTGGCATTTTTTGTGATTTTGCAGAGAAATATTAGGTGGAAACAGAAACAGGTTCCTGTATCAAGAGATTCAGCGCCTTTCAGAGAACACTAAATTTGCAATATTCGATGTGGGATTTTGAGGCCAATAAGCCTTTTCCTTGATTATAGCCCCACCTTGTGGCGGACATGTCATTTTTGGTGTGTTCTGTGGGTACACCAGTCTATACTTCCCCTGAAAGCTTTGTTTCCATAACTTTTTAATGCTCCAGTACCAGTGATATTCAAAACAGTGCTGCCTACTAGCTGACTTTCCTCAGAGCCTCAACTGAGCATAAGAAATGATTGTTTTAAGTTTCTTGTTAAGCCGACTCATCATTGCGAAGATACACAACATCCTTCATAACAGTGCCACCAAGTGGTTGGTTGGTGTCAAATTCTGCAGCAGGCCTCAGGTGTCCTGGGGTCCGTTTCACAAAGCAGGTTAAAAAAACTCTGAGTTTAACCCTGAACTCTGAGTTGATCTACTCTGAGATAGGAAACTCTGAGTTTTCGGTTCCAGAACAGCAGATTTGCGTTAGGTTGATCAACTCAGAGTAGTTTGACCTAGAGTTAAGCGCGTGCACCACAAGTAAAAAAAGACAGCATCAATGGAGCCCTGATTCGACGAGTCACCATGGCAACGGGGAAGCGAAGCGCTACGCTACAACTGGAACTGGAAATATTAATGCGCTCATACGGAGAGTTTGAGCAGGTTTACACCGCTGCTGCAGCAAAAGAGAGGGAGACGGTGCGGGAGGACATTGCGGCTCGGGTCCGTGCATAAGTTTAAATGTAGTCCTTTGCAATCACAGTAATATCACAGGGGGAACTGCTTGAGTGGGAGCCTATTAGTTTATTTCATTTAAGTGCAACCCCGCGGGGGAGAAGCGCAGCTTAAGATGAAACATAAAAACATTTTTCAAACAGGTAAAACCTCAGCACAGTCTCATGGTGACGCCTCATTTTGAGCATGTTTTACATCGTAAAGTAAATATTACCGTAAGTGGCTGTTTTTTATACAACATATCAATGTTGTATAAAAAACTCCCATTTGCAAGAAAACGCAGCGCAACACACAATATCTGCTGTGAGATGAGAGCATGACTGGTTGTTAATGTTGGAAATATAAGGAGGGGTGAGATGGACTGTGACATGAAACGGTGTTGTGCCGTATGCAGCCCCCTCGCATTATAGGTGATATTCTGGATCAGAAGGCTGTATAGGAGTAGTCTATTTACCGGTAACCCAATTAAAAGCACACACTTTTGAACCTATGAATTGCAAGAAAAGCTGGGATTATATTTAGGAAACGCTGAGTCAAATACATTCAACTTGCTCAAAAGATCCATTTCATTCATTTTATAATTATGGCTGCAGTATATTAAGGACGTCTATGCGCGGTCTGATAATCATCTCCGGACGAATATTTAATTCTCTGTGCAGTAATGCGTCACCTTCATCCACGGGATCATTATCAAAAAGACACGCCATGGTAGTGTAAATATTCACCACCTAATATAACTTCTAATGTAGGTCTACTGAATGATTTTTATACGTTGTATACAAAAACTCCCGTTTGCAAAAAAACGCAGCGCAACACAGAATATCTGCTGTTATATGAAACGGTACCGCTCAAAAAGAGAATTGCCTGGAAATGCAAAAACATCTATAATCAATAGTTTGATAATCATCTCCCGACCAATATTTAATTCTCTGCGCAGTCATTCTGCACCTTCATCCACGGGATCGTTATCAAAAGGACATGCCATGGTACTGAAATAGTTGCCACCTAATATAACTCATAATGTCTGATTTTTGCAGTGATTTTCTGAAAAAACAGACGGAACTATACTACGCCAAAACTCGCCTGCTGACTGAATGAATGAGGAAATCAAACACCGTGTGTGGCTGAAAGAGGGCGGAGACAGAGAGAAACTCAAGGTTTTCCGAGAAAAACCTGGTCCCGACCAGGTTAGTTTCAGAGAGCATGTTACCATGGTAACTGACCGAGAGGTTAAGTTACCTCTCTTTGTGAAACAGGCTAGAGTTACCCCTCTGTCTCTGGTTTGAGTTACCTCCCTTTGTGAAACGGAAAACTCAGAGTTTCCCTCATTTCAGGGTTAACAGACTCAGAGTTTTCACTAAACCTGCTTTGTGAAACAGGCCCCTGGAAACTAGAATACCAAGTTTTGTGTTGATCTGACAAATGTTGAGTAAGATACGCAGCACTTCCAGTTTGACTAATCTACAGGAAGTTGTGAGACTATCAAAATTCCTTTGATAAGTTTAGATCATGGTCATACAAACGCTACATGTTCCAAGTTTCATCTTGATGGGACACTCGACCTAGGAGGAGTTCGGAAAAAGTATGTTTTGCATATTGTTTACACACACACACACAGACACACACAGACACACACACACACACACACACACACACACACACACACACACACACACACACACACACAAACACCCAGACCATAAACAGATAATACTTTATCCTGTTTTTCTTTTCTTTTTTTCTTCTTCTCCAAGGAGGAATTAATGATTTTAATATGAACACCATTATATGACACATTTAGAATTAAATGTTATTTCCCATAGGTTGTGTGTATTTGTTAGCATTAAATTCAGGGATGCATGATTCAGGGAAAAAAAGAAAAACTGAACTGCTCATTACAGTAGTTTCTCTCAAATATGTATGTTTAACTTCCAACCTTGTACTAGTGTAATAATTATGACAACTATAAAAAAAAACTGTCAATTAAGGTTGGTGTGAACATTCATTCTCAAGTCTTTAACAAATCACACGTACAACAGTCACTTTTAAACAAGGCCATTGTAAGAACAATGTGAGCTATAAACATATGGCATGCACTTTGTAAACACTGTAAAAAAGTAGCTTAAAATTATATGTAGGCCAATCTTACGAACACACACACACACACAAACACACACACACACACACACGCTCCTCTCTGTTTCGAATTGCGTTCATATTAAGTGCTGATACAGGTTTGTAGTGTTTGCCCGTGAAGTAGCAACTTTAGCATGGAATGTTCTGCACAAAATCTGACATGGCGCAGCATACATACAGTCTACAGTCTATAATGAATGGAGTTGTTTTGCATCAAAGGGGGAGCAGTGATGGTTAATAGGTTGACACATCATGGTGGTGCATGGAACAGTCTACCCTGTAGGAAAGCATGTAGAAACACACAGCACTAGGCAGATAATGAAAGACACAATTTCAGGATTACCACTCCACAGAAACTGCACACACAGAAATATACTTAATACTTTAAACACACATCGATTGCAAGCAAATAACAGAATTACAGAGAGAGAGAGCTTCTCCAAGAAAATCTTAGCCTTAATCTGTGCACAGCTGTTAACCACGCACACACACACACACACACACACACACACACACACACACACACACGCACACACGCACACACACACACACACACACACACACACACACACACACACACACACACACACACACACACACACACACACACACACACAGACACACATACACAGTGAGGCAATAAGATGAATTATTTATATCCTCACAAACACACTTGGAGTACCACACAACCCTTATCTCTGCTGGGGTCATGAATAATATTGCAAAGATAACAACCATTGAAGACATTTAAAGTCATCTGCATAGCTAAGTCCCTAAAATGAAAAAGCAAAGCATTAGTAATAAGTAAGATTATAATATCAGCATATCCTTTGAGAAGAAGAAGAAGAAGAAGAATTACTTTATTTATCCCGCACGGGGAAATTGAATTTTTTCACTCTTATGATTATACATTTTACACACACAGGCCCGAAATACACACATGCACAAACAGGACCTATACATGCAATTAATGGAGAGATGTTAGAGCGAGGGGGCTGCCAGTGACCAGCGCCCCGAGCAGTTGGGGGTTCGGTGCCTTGCTCAACAGCACCTCGCAGTGCCCAGGAGATGAACTGGCACCTCTCCAGCCACCAGTCCACGCTCCATACATGGTCCACACAGGGACTTGAACCAGCGACCCAGCCAAGTCACCTATGGACTGAGCTGCATCTTGCAGCTCATGCGCCTGTCCCACATGACACAGGCTCCCTGAGATCCTTTCTTGGTCTTGCATCGTGGTACATTAAGTTCATTCCTAACTTGGCTACTGATGTTGAACCATTATGTGCCACTCTCAAAGACTCTACTGGCCTGAAGTTCACCTGGACTGCTGAGACTGAGTCCTAAAAGACTGATACTGTAGAGCCCTGCCCTGGCACTTTATGAGCCTGAACTGCCTACTCAAGTAACCACTGATGCTTCTAAATACGGGCTGGGGTCTGTACTCACTCAGCTTCACCCAGACAACTGTTGCTTCTAGGACTGTTTCCCCTGCTGAGAGAAAGTACTCTACTACTGAACGTGAGGCTCTTTCAAATGTTTGGGCAGTGGAGAAGTGGAGAACCTACCTGTGGGGACGTCACTTCATGCTTCGTACGGACCACCAAGCACTTACATCTCTCCTCACATCCAAAGGGACTGGTCGTGCTGGACTGAGACCAGTCCTGTTTCACTCAGATCCAGAGTGATAGATCTGGCACATGAAGGACACCAAGGACTGGTACGTACAAAGCAGAGACTTTGTGAGTTATATTGGACAATTGGACAATTATGTACACAATATCATAGTTTCATGTGTGTCATGCCAGTACACTGATAAGACTGCAAAAACTCCACTTGCACCACTCATACCTGTGGATCTTCCAAATGGACCATAAGAAAAAGTATGAATTGATGTTACAGGTCCTTTTGAACATGCTACATGGGACTGTCGCTTTGCCATTACTCTTATTGACTACTATAGTGAGTGGCCTAAGGTAGCCTTTGCCCTTACTGTCACTGCTAAAGTTGTTATTTAGTTTTTGACCACCGTGTTTAGCTACCTTGTGTCTGTCTGTCTGTCTGTCTGTCTATCTACAGATGTTCCTCCTTTCATCCGACCGCCCTCCTGTCACTCCACGACAGGGCCATAGGAAATAAGCAGAAGAAGAAGTAACATGACAGTGACAAGTACAGCTACAGTTAGCAGAAAACAATAACCAAAATCTGAAATAACTGTGTCTTGCCGTGTTTCTGGTGAATGAAACTCACAGGACTTGATGTTGACTGGTGGACTGATATTCTCGGGCTGTAGTGCTATATTTTTTTACCACTGGAGCGCACCTATGACACTATTAAAATGGTACACCTTATATAAAGGTTGTGTAACCTAGTGTGACAAGTCTACATATACCTAATATAAGTCAACTGAATAAAGGCCTATATACACCAGGGGAGTCTTTTTCCTGTGATTCCGTTGCACCTAAATTTATATTTAGAACTGTTGTTTTTCTCATGAATACAACAGAACGTGAATATCATATGTCGAAAAAAAATTTTTTGGGTCTGCTGCTAGACCTCATTCATCTATGGATCCGACGTAAAACTATTTGACTTTCAACATCGACAAAGGCAACGCAGATAGCTTCACTTCTTCCGTTCTGACCTTTCACAATAAAAGCTCTAGATACACACTACACAAAAGTTAACTGTTTACCAGGGGAAACTTAAATTCATTCAGAGCATTTCACTAAAAAGGAAACTCAATTAAATATCTTACAGCAGCTCAGTTTGAGCTTTTCCTGCTTCGGCTTCCTGACTGTACAGAAATCACAGGAGGAGACGGTTTTATTTTGTCTCCTGGAAGGATTCTCTCTTTTATGTTTCTCTTGTAAAGCATGCTGTTGTTTAGATAATGGAATATAATGAAAATGGCAATATGAATAAAGATTATTATTCTCTGTTATTGGTATGCTTTTTCGTGATTTATTTTATTCCACTTGTATAAGAAAACCCCACAAAAACATATTAATCCATATCAAACAAAGGTACAGATCTCATTAATTTTATATTTCATAATTTGAACTATAACGCAACAAAGTTACTTTTAAAGTATTGTAAACAAAAAAACTCTAAATGGCTCCAACATACCGGCCTCTTATTTTGATGCTACAGATAAACAATTACCTTCATTAAATTATATGGAGCCAGATTACAAGTTCAAATATAAACAAATGAAATATTCCCAAATATATCGAATCAACAATAGCTAACACATCATCTCCAATTATTAAATATGCAAATATACATTAGTACCACTTGTACCCCCTGCATAAATCCCTTTTCGTGGTGCAATTGCAACACACACACACGTAGGCAGGAAAGATAGTCCAGTCAGTAGGACTAGGGTATGCAGGGTATATGTGGAGCCAAATAAGCTCAGCATTTTCTTAGCAAAGGTTCGCATTTCTGGAAACCTGCCTTTATCCAGCTGCCTGTAAAAGTCAACAAGAGTACGCTGCTGGTGTTTACCGCGCTGCTCATCATCACACTGCAGCTCAATGAGCTCCAGCTGCAGCTGTGGAGGAGCATCGTCAGGGTCCACGGAGAAGGGAGAAGAGAAAAGCAACATGTCCTTTTCAATAGTAGCAAAATCCCGAAAGCGTCTGTTAAATTCCATAGAAAGAGATGCGATAGCTGTTACATAACTCATCATTTGCGCACCGATGTTGTCCTGTGGGAAACTGTCCATGACCTCTTTCAAAGCTGGGAAGTGCGCAGTGCAGGGCTCTGTTTCGGACAATTGTCTTTGGAAAAGTTGCATCTTAGCTCTAAAGGCCTTGATGTGAGGGTACAGCTGGCTCACCACTGCATCTTGTCCTTGCAGATTAACATTCAGGGCATTCAGATGCTTCGTTATGTCAACCAAAAAAGCCAAATCTGCCAGCCATACAGGATCGGACAGTTCTTCCATCGGTTGCATCTTTTCACATAAAAAACGTCCAATTTTCTCTCTGAGAGAGAAAAATCGCTGCATTGCAGACCCCAGACTTAGCCACCTCACATCGTTTTGATATATTACGTCTCCATATTCAGCCTGAATGTCAAGCAAAAACTGCTGAAACTGTCGGTGGTGTCAAGCTTTAGAGCGAATAAAATTGATAGCCTTCACCACTGGTTTCAAAACATGGTCAAATTGGAGATGTTTGGCGCAGAGAGCCTGCTGGCGAATTATACAGTAAAGTTTAATAGCGTTTCCTCCTTCTTCACTGACTTTATTTCAGATCAGCGTGGACAATCCACTTCGCTCACCAGCCATGGCGCACCATCGGTAATGATCCCAGAAACTTTACTCCATGGTAGTTTCAGATCATCAACAGCTTCACAAACAGAAACGAATAAATCTGTTCCTCTGGTTTGGCCTTTGAGGCTTTGGAGGTCAAGCAGCTCCTCTGTTACGTTCATGTTGTCATCAACTCCTCTTAAAAAAATCAAGAGCTGTGCAGTGTCAGATACATCGGTGCTTTCATCACAGGCTAATGAGAAATAATCAAAAGCCACTCCCCTGTCCCCCAGTTGTCTCTGAATATCTGATGATATGTCCTCGACTCTCCGTGCCACGGTGTTAGGTGCCAGCAAACATTCATAAATTCTTCCTTCTTTTTCGGGGCAAACGTTCTCCACCATTTTCAGGACACAGTCTTTGATAAATGTACCTTCAGTGAAAGGTTTGCCATGTTTAGCTATTAACAGGACCACTTCATAGCTTGCTTTGGTGGTACTTTCCTTTGACTCACTGGCCCGCATGAAAAATCGCTGTTGTGATGCCAGAGCAGCTTGCAGTTGTTTCACTTTTTCAGCGCGGTCGCTCCCTGTTAGCTTGTTGTATGTGTTAGCATGTTTAGTTTGGTAGTGTCTCTTTATGTTAAATTCTTTAAACAAGGCAACAGTCTCTTGGCAAATAATTTTCAATGAAGAAGTACTGTAATTCCCACCTTTCCTGAAAGCGGCGCCCCTCACTATCAACTTTCCTCTTTTTCTTTGCAGTCGCCATGGCAGTAATGACCGGAGAAGGGTTTGCCACAAGGATGCATAGCCAGATAGCATTAAGGTGCTGTCACCATGTGGTGAAAGGAGAAATTGCATTTTAAAGTTTTGTGATTTATTTATTCTGTTAGATAGTGCTAGCGGGCCATAAATAATATATTATTAGACCGAAGTTGCGGGCCGTATGAAATCTTACCGCGGGCCGTGATTGGCCCCCGGGCCGGACTTTGACATGCCTGGTCTACAGTAAACACAAGACTTTATGATTTCCTGGTAAGAGAGCTGGAAGAGGATAACCAGAACTTCTGGCCTAGTCAGGAGAGCATGTGGTTTCTTCCTGCGTGTCCAACCAGCTGATGGATGTCCCGCAGGATCAACTCAGAGATGTGTAAGTTTTTGGGAAGTATAATCGGGTCCTTTAAGCTTGCTGGTAAAGCTGATTTACTTATCCTTCCTCCGATCCTTATTATTCTGTTATCAAGAATCTGATCGAATTTCCGAAAGGAACTATCAGTTTTGACAGGTTTGCCTTTCTCCAGGAGTGTGAGTTCTGAGGTAAAGTAGTGCTGCTGTTCATAGCTTAATATTAACTTCTCTGCTTCATCCAAGTCATCAACAGAAAGGCCTTTTTGTTCAGCTGTAGGTTTATCTGCAGGTTTGGTGTAAGTTACAGGCTCCTTTGCCTTTTGGTTTTGAAGCAGCAGGAGTCTTTTCAGTTTTAGCATCCAGCCACCTACAGCCCTCTGTAATTTTGTCCAGGAGGAAAAATGTTCAATGAAGTTTCTAGTCGCACTTTTGCTTATACTTAAGCAACTCACAGAAACAACACTTTTTATTTCTGGATCATCCAAAGGAATGTGGAGAATATCCTCTGGCACTTTAGGCCATTCAGTTTCCCTTCGTGACAGGAAGTCAGGGCCAGTGTAGGACCTCCATGCAGTTTAAGGAGTTTTTGTGTCTGGTTGTCTGCTTAGCGTCGCAGGAAGACAACTGTAGATAAGACATTTGTATGCTTGTTTCGATGGGAGATAAGGTGTGGTTTACAACCTCGGGCCCTCCTAGGGTAATAAAATAACCCAGAACTCCAGGATTAAGGACCCCCTTTTAACCTAAATCAACGTCAAATCTGACCGCAATTCGAACCGGAGGAGCTGTGCTCTGTTGGAAGACAGAGGGACTTTCAGTAATAAAATCTAAACTTTGAACTTTGTGTAGAAGTTTGGAACACAGTTAATGTTCGATGTTTCATTGCAACTGGCTGTTCAAAAACATTCTTGCAAGTGTGTAACAGTATATGCATTATTTGTATCTTGTTTTGATTATGTTTATGTGGTTTCAGAAGTGCAAAGTCTCTGTCTAATTCCTGAAATAATTTGTGTTTTAATAATAGACCTGTCACTATATCCAGGAGAGTGTGATGATGTGTAGTATCTGTATCTGTTAAAACTCTCTGCCTAAAGATTTTGGTTAAATTGGATATCAGAAAGCTTAATATTGGAAAATCAACCAAAGATAGTTTAATCTCAGAATTAGAATTCCGACGTAAAAAGCAGTTGATTCGCTCAGAGCCAAAGGGATGGGTTAAACAAGACCCCACCTCTTCGTTCAACTGTGAGATAAAGGAACAAACGGAGGTGTCCAAAACTCTCTCTTGTTCTTCTCTCTTGTTCTCCTCTCTTGTTCTCTTCTGCATCTGCTCTCTTCTCTTCACCTCTCTTGACCTATCTCTCTACCGTTCGCAACTCTGACCACCCCTCCTGCTGTTCGTTCCTTTGTTAACCCAAAGTTAGCAAGAGACGTTACTTTATATTTTGTTCCTTACTAAAGTATTTTCGTTTACTAATCTATTTTTATCGCGTGACTTTTTAAGTTTTCTACGACACGTTTTTTTTAATCTTTTATAAGTATAGTTAAACCCCTCGTGCTGTCTGTGCCTTTTTGTCCGGCCGGCAAATTGCATCGAACTCGCGACTCCAGCCCCACAGAACCGATCAGAACTTTTGTCAACCCACAAACCACATCCAGAGGCAAGCCACCTGAAGCACCAAATCCAGGCCACGACGGGACCCGACGAGACCCGCCGAGCCAACCGCGCAGCTGACCCAGTCTACAAACCGAGCCGAGGTCCGCCCAAACACCGGGACACGGACCCACAGAACCTGCATCGGTACTGTAAGACGCCAGGTAAACTGTAATATCAATGGCAAAGTAAGGTTGGCCTTTTAATGCAACTCTTGGTTAAACGTTGGTGACAGTTTTTGATCCGAGTTCTGTTGGCAGGCAAGTTTTTGTATCCGCCAATGATATTATAAACAAGCCCCCCCTCGAGTCTCAAGCTTCTTATATCCACATTTAACTTTTTTTTTCACTTGTCTATTCAATGTTGCACTATCCTGTATTCTCCTTGTTATGTAGTTAAATAAATGTTTATAACTTTACGTCGTTGTGAGAGTCTTTCGTTCTGTGCAGAAAGTGTTGGTCACTGATAAGGCTGTGGTACGAATTAACGCGTTCAAGACGAGCCTGATAAAATTTAACAATCAATTACTTTAAATAACTAACAGGTATTAAACCTTCACCAAAGCTTACTTCGAGGTAAAATAAATCCTAAATTTTAACGAGTCGACTTAATTCATAATTAATTCAGCGACTGATATATTTTAGCCATAACAAAAGTAGGCTTAATCTCCTACATTATTATGGTGCCGTCCGCGTGAGGCCTATCAAACCAGCCTGTCTGCAAGAACGGAACGATTATTTCCAGTGCAAATTGCTCTTTATGTTTATTTGTTGAATGTGAGTATTGATTGAACACTGCTTGTGTTGTTTTATGGTAAAGCTTCACGCTAAGCCAAAACTTTTCCACGTCGCTGAACGTGAAGAGCTTCGAGTGAGTAAATGCTCCAAGCTGTGATTTTGCACATTTATAAACCGGTTAGAACTGTAGCGCTGTGCCGTGGTTCTGAATAATAAATTCTGATCATATTGTTGTTGCTGCGTGGTGCCAGAACAAATTAATAGACAGATATAGCCCGTTTGTTAGAGAACAGCTGACTCTAACAACTGCTGCTCGCAGCATGAGGCTCGTGTTCCTACATGTGAAGGAAACAAACCCACATAGCAGAAGAAAATATTCCGATCACTTGAATAAAAGTGAAAACTAGTGCTTGAGAAACGTTGTGGAAGTTCCCTGCGTTCTGAGGTCTGTTTGAAAAACCCTGTGTTCCGAGTGTTGATGACGGCAGCTGAAAGTCGGTCTGCGTGTATTGTGAATTACTATTGCTGTCATAATGCATTGTTGAACTGTTGTGCTTTGTTGTGAAATTGCAATCATTGATTGAGTTTGTAAACAACACTTCAATTAATAACTTGTTTTATTTTTATTCTTAATTTTTTATTTTTGTTTTTCTATTATTTTAATATTTTTCTTTTTCAATTTAACCGTATTACTAATTTGAAGGTTTGATTTAAAACGATCTTGTAAAACCTCTTAGGTTTAGAACCATTGTCTCCCTTCTATTAGAAACTTTAGATTTCTTAAAAGTGAACAAGAATAAAACACTTCAACACCCAGACACACTTTAAGAAAGTGTTGTGTTAACAAAAGAACATATTCAAATAGTAATTGCAAATACACATTTGATATTGACTATTATCATAATACTGATTGAATTAGGGATTATCTGACATTCACCGTCACATCTTTGCTTAGGTTTTACCTGAAACGGCATTGCCTTGTGAAGCTGATGTCAGGTGTTTGAATTTGAATTTAAATTAAATTGAAATTTAAAGTTTAGGCATCAAAACCTGCCCCCCTTCAAAACAAATTAGGATCCTCAGGGCTAAAATTATTTACACACCTTCATAGAATATTTTTTAAATTTTTATCTTTAATTTTTTTAAATAATTTTTTTAAATTTTATTTTAATTTTTCTGCCTTGATTGTTAGTCTTAAATAAAACTTTGACAAAATGAGTGCAAACGAAGAAAGGGACAAAAGCACTGGCAGTTCATCGCCAATGAGCATGACAGACCCCCAGGACCACCTGGAGACAGCCTTGGTAGACCTAACACAGGAGGTGATACCTGGTTATGTAGACACGATATGTAACACAACGCCTCCTGGCCTGGAGGGAGTTCTGTCTGAACTTTCATGTAAAGCCATAACGACACCACTGGGAGGTAAGGCCCGCGAACAGATGTTGGCATCCTTGGCTGTGGCGTTGTTTTACAAGCTTAGACAGGCTAACCACCTGTTAGAACAGGACAAGTATAGACACAAGTTCCAAGTACTGGAGACCCACGCCCTCAAAACAGAACTTGAGGAAACGAAGCAGTCTTTAGTAGAAACCGAAAAACGAGTTTCTGAGTTAAAAGACCACCCTGAGCAACCACAGGTTGAATCCACAGCGGAAAGAAGCGAATCTCGGCTCAAACTGATAGATGAGAATGAAGCGCTTGCTAGGCGCCTTCAGTTGCGTGAGCAACAGTGCCAGCAGTCAGTTGACGAGCTCAAAAAGGTAACAGCCCATGTTGTAAACCTTGACGCTCGTCACGAAAAGATGAAAAAGCAGCTGGAGTCAGCTAAAGTAAAGCTGGAAAATTCAGATTTAGCTAGAGAAGCTTTGCTTACACGTCAGGAAACTAGAGTCGCTGACATGGAAAAGCTTCAACATGCTGTCGAGATGGCTCGACAGCGACAGGAATTAGCAGAGGCTGAGCTTGAAAACCTCAAGCAAAAGACATCCTACCGGGAGCATATCTTCGACAAGACCCCCTAGCTACCGCCCTTCGGGAGGAGGAGATAGAAGCCAAACCCCCTGAGATCATTCCTGAAACACCTTGGCGACACTCTCTGCCGCCCACAGCCTCTGTTTCATATTCTCAAAGTGGTTTGAAACCCCTCCAACAAGGTAGGCGTTCTCCCTCGCCTCAACCTGCTCCACCATCCAACGCGTATCAGTCTAGCGGTTTCATTGACCCGATGATTTGTGAAGCAAATCGTGCTGGACCCAGAACAGGTGCCTCATACAACTTGTATGACGCGACCGTCCCACATCCCTTACCGTTCTCAGCTCTAGCCCCTCCTTCACGGACTGGCATAGGGTTGGCTGATCATACGAGGGGCGTTTCTCCCCCTCAGCCTTCCCCACCTGCAACCGGCTACCCCATGCGTGGACCCTCTGACCGAGACCTGGATAAGATGGCCCGCAATGTAAGCCGATTTGAGCCTAAACTAGGTGAAACTATCTTCTTATCTTGAAGATATAGAATTTTATCTGCGAAAATTCCCAAATGCTTCGGTAGATGACAAAATCTATCTGATTAGGTTGACTTCCGACCAACGCGTCAGCAAGTTCATACAAAGACAACCTTCTCAAAACCAAAAGTGATTATGGTAACCTTTGTAAAGCTTTGAAGGAGGAGTTCAAAGGCGGGCTTGACCAACGCCTTGACAGTCAAACAAGGTAGGCAAGAAACCCCTCAGGAGTACTATGAGCGTCTCCATACGGCGTACTTTGGGGCTAAAAAAAGATGTTGAAATAGAAGAAGAGTTCCACTTTAAGCAACTTTTCGTTAGGAATCTTCACCCAACAACCAGTCATCACCTTGGGATCATGGCATGTCCGGAAACCCTCAACAGTCAACAGCTACATGACCTAGCTATGAAGGGTTTTGCCAAACAAAGACAAACAATGGTATGGTATACCCATGGAACCTACCGGTGTCTTGAACATCAATACTCCGTCCTCAGACCTGGAGCTGGAAGGAGCAGCAGGGGCTAAGCCAAGGCCGGCCCCAAACTCCTCACAGTCTTACCAGTCGGAAAGCAGACAGAAAGGTTACCCCTATCAAAGATCTGACTCCGGACGTGAGCACGCACAAGCACCATGGTCAGGTAGAAACTCATACTCACAACGGTTTGACTCAAACCAGTACCCCTCGTGGAAAACCTGGCAAAGGCGACTATATGGATTACTACGGAAATGGGTCCCGAGACTACCCCGAGCGGGGTAGACAACACCCGGAAAGACGCCGCCGCAGTCCGTCTGTCGATGAAAATCCAGACGAAAAGAACAAAACAGGCAAAAACAAGGAAGACAAAACCAAGGGTAACACTTACCAACCACAATTGGATGAAAAAGACATCAAGAGCATTCAACGCCTAATACAGGAACTGAGTAAACAGGAGAGGAAAAAGGCGGGACTGTTTACAGTGATGGCCGCTGCGCCTGCAAACCCTGCCTCCTCTTCGAACACTCCCCCTAACCAGCCTGATATGGTGGTAGAGGAAGACTTGTATCAAGGTTCTGAGGAACCTCAAAACATGACCCAGGTTACTACAACTGCATCACCAGAAAGGAAGGGTGAGGACCTAGCCACAACCGCAGTGCTAATGGTCCAGGTAAACCCAAGTGACATCCCAAACAGAGGTCACTCTGTTCTTCAGGGTAACCCACCTTTTCGACAGTTCTTAGGGGACCTGAAACAAAAGGGGGTTGCAAAAAAGTTTTACCTGTCAACCACCCTTGAAAATGAGCTTGAACACGAAGCACTTCTTGACACAGGGGCAGATGTCCCCCTAATGTCCTCTACGCTTTTCAACAAATTACAGGGAAAGGTACGTCAATCCAACAGGAACTTGACCCTCCAACCCTGCTCGCTGGAGATTCAACCGTACTCATCCACAGGCGAAACTGTGACCGCAAAGGCGGCGATCCACTTTACCATCGGGCCTATGAGCCTCGTTCATCCAGTGTACGTGTCTCATCTAGGGTACATTCCTCTTCTAATCGGCCAGGACCTCCTTAACCGCCTCGAGCCACTGCTTGATTACAAATGTTTGAAACTCTGGGCACAAGTGAGGAGGCCTCTCCCTTTGACCCCTTCCCAGGGTGCTGAAGCTCAGCATTACACGCTTGACGCTAAACCCCTCACACCTGTCAGTCTACCGAATCGGCCTCAGACAGGTGACAAAAGCATGAAGTTGGACACTGATGACGCAACCACATGGCCTCAGGGAGAGCCCTTGACTCGATGAGACAACTTCTTATGCTCATTTAAAAACTCCTCTGCACTGAACACGTTCGGCCTACAGATCGTGAATGGCATCAAATTGGAGAAAACGAACGTTGACAACGCGGTTTAAGCCCTCTGGGCTGATAAATCAGCCATCAGCAAAGAACTGTACGAGTCACTGATACGTAACAGCCCTAACTTTCCTCTTGTGGAAAAGCGTTTCCGCTTACCTTCAGACCCTACGACAGAGTCAGTCCTGACTGCTGAAGGGGTCTGCGCCTTAAAGGTTCAGTGGAACCTGAAAACCTTAACCCATCTTTTCTTAATTGTCCCAGATCTGCCAAGCCAGGTCTATGTCGGTTGTGACATAATGACTAGACTGGATGTGCAGGTGGACATGATTAACAACATCTTGTGGTCCCTGACAGGTGTCCAAAACAATGACACTGTCTATGACCCAGAAAACATGAAGCCAGGACAGACTATCCCAGAAGCCTGCCAGGTGGCTAGCAGTCGTCACATGGTGGTCCCGACCAGAACCAAAGATGTCGCTGTAGAAGTGTACGTTCAACCTGGCCAACGCTTGAATCATTCACAGGCATTCTTTCAACCTTCCCCTTTGTTATTTGAACTGGGGCTGTCTCTTGAAGCCACACCCTTACTAAACCTACATTCTAGGTCAGCCTACCTGCTGGTACAAAACAGTACAACAGCGGACATTCTGATCCCAAAATCCACTTTGCTGGGTTGGATGATCAGCACAAGGTTTCATGACTTTGAGCTAAGGATTCCTGTGATAGGGCCTATGCACCCTGCCTTGCCCCAAGATCAAGCAGCGACCGGTGTGATGTTCACTAAGCCCTAAAGAGCTATAGCCCTCTTCTCGGCCGCAGGACCTACTACAGACACTGCCTGTCGTGCTGACCTTGCTAAACGGGATGAAACGGTAATACAAACTGTCACCGTCCTCTCTCAAAGACAACTTCTCCGCCATTCTCAAACAGCGTCAGACAAAAGCCCTCAGAGGCCAAAGCTGACTCTATTGGGGATCCAAATGAAGTGTTCACAGCTCAGGTCGAGCAGGTGGTGGCACAAGCAGATGCCCTAACCTGTGCAGGGGAACGCGATAAACTCAATGTACTTAACAAGTACAAAGCATCCTTTGCAAAGGATTCCCTCGACTGTGGTCTTACCACCATTCACTCGGTGCATATCCCAACCCCACCCAATGCACTGCCAACCTTTGTACGACGGTACAAAATCCCACTAGCCTCCTATGAACCGGTACAGGAAATCATAGATGACCTATTGGAAAAAGGCATCGTCCGTCCATGCAACAGCATGTACTCAGCACCCCTCTGGCTGGTGATAAAACCAAATGGCAAATGGCGCCTGACTATTGACTATCGCAAGCTCAACCAGCAGGTACCGCTGTCCCGATGGCCGATGACTCAATTGGGACAGGAGCTTCCCAATGTCAGGAATGCAAAGTACTTTTCATCCATGAACATAGCATCCAACTATTCTCGCCAGTTCATAGAGAACTATGCGGACTTAGCAAAACTACTAACAGAGTTGCTTAAGAAAGACTCTCCTTTCATCTGGGATTCACCACAGGAGCAGGCCATGCAGGCTTTGAAAGAAAGGCTTTGCTCTGCTCCCTGCCTGGCGTATCCAGACTGCACCAAAGAATTCCACCTGGAAGTGGGTTTCTCTGACGGCTGTATGAGTGCAGGCCTGTACCAGCTGCATGACCGCGATAAACGGGTCGTGGCCTATGCCAGCAAAACCTTACTGGCCCCGAACTCAAATACAGCGATTGTGAAAAGGCACTACTGGCGACGGTGTGGGCTGTTTAGCACTTCTCCAACTACTTAGGTGGACAAAAGATTATCGTTGAATCCCACCACCAGCCATGACCTTCCTCAACAGCCAACGGATCAGAGAGGGCGTTGTGACCAACGCCAGAGTTGCATCATGGCTGATGGCTCTCCAGAGTTTTGACATGGAGGTGCGCTATGCACAAAACAATAGAACACCCCTTGGCACCGGTCTTGCAGCCTACCACAGGTGCACAGGGGATGACTCCCCTGATAGCACGGTAATCTTACACCCCCAGCCTACAGAACCGTCACGTCACCACTACTTTGATCAAAATGTCTGTGCAGGCATGATTACAGCTTACGTGGATGGCTGTTCTTTTCACCACGAAGCCACGGTGCGGGCAGGTGTAGGTGTGGTGTGGGTCGATGACAATCCATTTGGACCAGAACAGTTCAACCTGGGCTCCCAATCCTCCCAATATGCTGAAATAGCGGGCATTCTAACACTCACACTCCACTTGGCAGTGCGGGGAAACCTCAAAACATTGGTCGTCTGCACGGACTCCAATTATGCACGTCTGAGCTTTTCGTGCCACCTGCCCTTGTGGAAACGGAATGATTTCCTTACCTCCAACAGGAAACCTGTCAAGCACAGGGAACTCCTCATGGCTTGCGATCACCTGGTAGAAGCACATGACATGCAGGTCTACTGGAAAAAGGTCAGAGGCCACTCTCGTGTCCCTGGACAGGACAAAGTGCTCAACGCGCTGGCGCTGTAAATGGGTCTCAATGGCAATTCGACGCTGAATCTTTTTCCCTGCCCTCCCAACCCACTGGTCTGTGCGTTCACTCGGGCCCAAGCAGCGGCTCCTACCCCCGCTACGGCACCGGCAACTGTCTCTGTCGCGCCTGAGTTCACCGATTCGGACCTCGTGTCCCTTCAATCCCTTGACCCGGCTATCAGCCATATGCTTCTGTATGTGACTGACGCTTCAGCCCACGGCGTCTCTGTCGAGGACTTGGACACGATCGCTGGCTTGCGGCACCTGTACAATGCGCGGCCTTCCCTGCGCGTCGTCAAGGGGCTACTTGTTCACGTCTCCAAGGACCTCACTTCCTCTGCTTTCGTGGTTCCTAGCAGCCTCAGGGGGGTGATGCTAATGCACGCCCATGACTCCCCATGCGCAGGACATAAAGGAGCCAAGGCAACATGCCAAGCACTCCAACGGGTGGCCTACCAGCCACACATGCAGGAAGACATCAAAGGCTGTCTTGTCTGCTGCCAGTTCCAACCATCGAACCCACAGAGCCCCCCAAAGAAGAGGCATTTCTTTCCCCTGGTCAAACCTCCAAATTGACTGGGTAGGACCCCTAACAAAGTCAACTAGGGGCAACAAGTATTTTCTTACCGTCACCTGTGCATTCACCAAATGGGTGGAAGCCCTTCCATCCCCAAATGACACAGCACAGACCACGGCCTACCTACTGATGAACCACATTTTCTCGGGGGTTAGTCTCCCAAGTTGCGTCGACTCAGATAAGGGCACACACTTCACTGCAGAGGTCATGCAAAAGCTATGGCAACTGCTGGGTGTGAAAGCCAATCTCCACATCAGCTACCACCCTCAGTCCTCTGGCCAGGTAGAAAGAGCTAACCGGACAATCGTCAGCATACTGAGAAAGTATGTGGCGCTTAACCAGAGAGATTGGGATGTGAAGCTTCCTTTAGTTCTGATGGCTATAAGAGCTACCTCCCATAAATCAACGGGAGTCTCTCCTTTTGAAATGATGACTGGCAGACAAATGGTACTCCCACTGCACCTGCTCTATCAACCAGGCGAGGCAAACATAGCTACAGCACACACCACTCATGAATACATGGCTGATTTGAACAAACACCTCAAGGCCACTTTTGCATTCGCTCAAGAACACTTAGAGAAAAGCACAGAAGGACGCAAGTCGTACTACGACCAAAAAGCATCCCACGGCGAACTCCAGGTGGGAGACAAGGTGTGGTACTACATATTTGCTCCACCGAACAGAAATGACAACCAGGGAGCCAGGAAACTTACTCGCAAGCTTCTCCCTCACTGGGCTGGTCCTTACGTAATGACAGACAAACTCTCTGCCGTGGTTTAACAGATCAAGGTTAGCAGAGGTCAGAAAGAGCCATGGTTTAAATGGGTACATAGAAACCAGATTAGACTACACAAAAACCCCATGGGACTTGTAGGGGACGCCAACTTCGTATTTAGGTCATAAAAAGGGATATAAACATCTAAAGCACCAAAGGTGCCAATAGCGAGTAGAAAAGAAAAAAAATAAATCTCAGAATTATTATTACTTTTCTTTGTTTGTGGTGTGTTGTTTGCAAATTCAAAGAAAACTGATTGTAGGTTAATCTCAAAGCCACCCAGTTGAAGTGCTGGACACTTCAGGGGGGTAGCCGACAGACTCAAATTATATATCTAATCATGTGAATTCTTCTCGCCAAGATGACCTGGCTGACACTCCTGACGCTTGGCCTGGTGACCACTGCTGTTCTTCCTCAGATAACAGAACCAGGACCGAACTCCGGGATTGTTCTTAAAGAATTGCAAAAAAAACGTGCCGACCACGGTAGATCTCACTAGCTGGGCAGGCCTACAATGGAATGAAGATGTGGTCATGCATGCCAAAGCAGATGTGACCCACATGCTGCAGCAGCTGCAGAAGTTCACCATCACTCAGTCGGAACTGAGCGGGTTTAGCCGTCGACCCAAACGCTTTTCGGCGGACTCCTGACGGCGGCTGCTGTCGTGGGCTCCCTTTTTGGAGTGGGACTCTCCTCAGTCAACGCTGTCAGCCTGTCCACGGTAAAACGCCAAATGGGTGAATTACAGGCCGAAATTCCAGACTTCAGAGCACAGGTTAACCGACAACAGCGCGAGTTACAAGGGGTAGGACAATCATTGAAAGGAACCATCCTCATGGTGAACACTCACAGCGAGGCCCTGAACAAGACCATCCGCGCCGTAAACTCGATAACAACCCGGAACTGTATTTGGCCCCAAATTTGAGGATGTGCACCCGCACGAAGGACATTCACTACCTTTGTCCCAGTAAGCCCTTTTTACGGGAAAACACAGACGGAATTTGTGGACTAAAAGCCATGACTATTGACTCTCGTTGCCCAACAACCATTACACCCAGATCCCGAATCACCACGACTCAGGCTGAAATTGTAGGAGGACGTTGGTTGGTTAACACACCAGTAAGGACAGCTACTCTGACTTACGACCAGCATGACACTGCCACACGCATAACTCTACCCGACCAGACATTATGGATCAGCGTACCAAAGAACGCCATCCTACCTGTTGATGACGTGGCTCTCTACTACTTAGACTCGGACCAATACGAGAGTGAGAGTGAGGTTTCTGAGTTCTTCAGAAAGCATACTCTAGAACTCAGCCCAGAGACCATTCAGCAAGTGCACTACGAAGGGACTAGGACCATTGATCTGACGCCGGTTGATGATGTACTTAAAGAAATCTCCTCTCAAAAGAATGACCCTATCCAGCCCATCACGTATGCCTGGTCGACCCCTGACTCAGTGCTTGCAGCCGCGGTAGTATTAGATTATTTTATAACTTTCGCCATGGCTTTCTTCTACCTCAAACGCACCCAAAGCATACAATGCAAGCTCAACAAGTGTACCAGTGGGTTAGCAACGATTGTTAGACGCAGAGTGACAGAACCAAATTATCCTCCTGCCGGACTCCGTGTAGTGGAGGAAGGGAGCGATGAGTCACAGGAGGTTATTTTTGTCAATCCCCCCTCCCCCTTCTTACAGATTGCGAATAACCGAAGAAATCAGTCTAGAGATAGTCAGGTTTCTTTATTAACGGTATGCCCTATCTTTCCTTATTCCCTTTAACCTTTACAAAATTAACACCAACGTTTAACCATGAGCTGTGCCATAACCATTTTTGCCTCCTCAACGACGACAGGCAGAACTCCCCATCGATGACCAGTGGAGCCCTCCCACGAGGCCCTTCACGACTTCTCGAGCCAAAGGTTCCAAGTCCTTTGCTCGACAACAGGGGGGAATTGTAGGACCTCCATGAGGAAGTGCTGTTTAAGGAGTTTTTGTGTCTGGTTGTCTGCTCAGCTTCGCAGGAAGACAACCGTAGATAAGACATTTGTATGCTTGTTTCGATTTGGAGATAAGGTGTGGTTTACAACCTCGGGCCCTCCTAGGGTAATAAAATAACCCAGAACTCCAGGATTAAGGACCCCCTTTTAACCTAAATCAACGTCAAATCTGACCGCAATTCGAACCGGAGGAGCTGTGCTCTGTTGGAAGTCAGAGGGACTTTCAGTAATAAACTCTAAACTTTGAACTTTGTGTAGAAGTTTGGAACACAGTTAAAGTTCGATGTTTCATTGCAACTGGCTGTTCAAAAACATTCTTGCAAGTGTGTAACAGTATATGCATTATTTGTATCTTGTTGTGATTATGTTTATGTGGTTTCAGAAGTGCAAAGTCTCTGTCTAATTCCTGAAATAATTTGTGTTTTAATAATAGACCTGTCACTATATCCAGGAGAATGTGATGATGTGTAGTATCTGTATCTGTTAAAACTCTCTGCCTAAAGATTTTGGTTAAATTGGATATCAGAAAGCTTAATAATGGAAAATCAACCAAAGATAGTTTAATCTCAGAATTAGAATTCCGACGTAAAAAGCAGTTGATTCGCTCAGAGCCAAAGGGATGGGTTAAACAAGACCCCACCTCTTCGTTCAACTGTGAGATAAAGGAACAAACGGAGGTGTCCAAAACTCTCTCTTGTTCTTCTCTCTTGTTCTCCTCTCTTGTTCTCTTCTGCATCTGCTCTCTTCTCTTCACCTCTCTTGACCTATCTCTCTACCGTTCGCAACTCTGACCACCCCTCCTGCTGTTCGTTCCTTTGTTAACCCAAAGTTAGCAAGAGACGTTACTTTATATTTTGTTCCTTACTAAAGTATTATCGTTTACTAATCTATTTTTATCGCGTGACTTTTTAAGTTTTCTACGACACGTTTTTTTTAATCTTTTAAAAGTATAGTTAAACCCCTCGTGCTGTCTGTGCCTTTTTGTCCGGCCGGCAAATTGCATCGAACTCGCGACTCCAGCCCCACAGAACCGATCAGAACTTTTGTCAACCCACAAACCACCTCCAGAGGCAAGCCACCTGAAGCACCAAATCCAGGCCACGACGGGACCCGACGAGACCCGCCGAGCCAACCGCGCAGCTGACCCAGTCTACAAACCGAGCCGAGGTCCGCCCAAACACCGGGACACGGACCCACAGAACCTGCATCGGTACTGTAAGACGCCAGGTAAACTGTAATATCAATGGCAAAGTAAGGTTGGCCTTTTAATGCAACTCTTGGTTAAACGTTGGTGACAGTTTTTGATCCGAGTTCTGTTGGCAGGCAAGTTTTTGTATCCGCCAATGATATTATAAACAAGCCCCCCCTCGAGTCTCAAGCTTCTTATATCCACATTTAACTTTTTTTTTCACTTGTCTATTCAATGTTGCACTATCCTGTATTATCCTTGTAATGTAGTCAAATAAATGTTTATAACTTTACGTCGTTGTGAGAGTCTTCCGTTCTGTGCAGAAAGTGTTGGTCACTGATAAGGCTGTGGTACGAATTAACGCGTTCAAGACAAGACTGACAAAATTTAAAAATCAATTACTTTAAATAACTGACCGGTATTAAACCTTCACCAAAGTTTAATAAACATCCTGTCTTAATTTGGTGTGGTGCCCTTACTTCGAGGTGAAATAAATCCTAAATTTTAATGAGTCGAGTTAATTCATAATTAATTCAGCGACTGATATATTTTAGCCATAACAAAAGTAGGCTTAATCTCCTACACCTCCATTGACTTTCTTTGGACAAGTTGTGGATAGTGGCAACTCTGTAGGCAACGTAAGTATGGAAAAGTTTTGCTTTGTTGTGAATGTATTTCAGTATGGATGTACTGTCTGCCCAAAAGGTAGAAACTTGTAATTCCATGTGGAGCTCCTTTTGTACCATCCGGTCTACTTTCACAGCCAGTGAAGCGGCGGCCAAGGATGATGATCTGCTTCAATGGAATTATCCTTGGAGCAGATTGCTTTTGTGGGTGTGTGGTGTTCTGTCCCTGGGATGTACTAGTTTTATCTCTGTGTGTGTTACCGGGTTTGAAATACACAGGGATGCAGTGTTTGTTGAAGATCCTCCTGAGTTTCTCTGATACCCCAGCCACATACGGAATGACTATGTTGTTTCTCTTGTTTTCTTTTTCTTTCTCAACCACTTGGTTTTTCTTTCTCTGGCTGGGGGTTACTCCTTTGAAGGATTTCAAAGCCTTGTCCTCTACCTCCTCCATGTACAGTGGTGCCAGAATATTTGGCAACATGCTTGGCAATGTTGTAAGCGGCCGAGTTTATGCTGCTGACAATGGGCCTGAGCGGGGCCCCTTCTTTATGGATTTTTGGGAGTCCATATAAGCAGGGGGTTGAGTCCTGGGGGTAAAGCCTGTAATATTGTGATTTGCAAATGACTCCTTCTTTTTGTAGTTGCTGTAGACACTCTATAACCTTCTTTTGTAACCGCTGGTAGGGTCTCAGTTCAGAGTTTCATAAGTGTTAGAGTCACTGAGTAGTGCAGAGATCTTTGCCTGATAATCAGTTGTATTGAGAACAACTGTGCATCTACCCTTGTCTGCTGGAAGGATTGTGATGCTGTGGTCTTTCCTCAGTGCTGTTACTGCTTTTCTCTCCTCAATGGTGAGGTTTGATGGTGGGACCTTAGCTTGGGACAACGCTGCTTAACCTTAGCGGTTCAGCCTCAGTTCCATTTAGGTTGTTTTTCTTTCTAGCCGATTCTGTAGCCGTAAACAACTCCACAACGGGTACATCTGTTGGTTTCATGGCAAAGTTCAAGCCCTTGGCTAAGACCTCCTTCTCTGGGTGGGTAAGATCTCTGTCGGACAAATTGTTAACCCATCTGTTTTGTGTTTCTTCCTGTGCTGGTGTGGCTGGGGTATCAGAGAAACTCAGGAGGATCTTCAACAAACACTGCATCCCTATGTATTTCAAACCCGGTAACACACTCAGACAGAGACTAGTACATCCCAAGGACAGAACACCACACACCCACAAAAGCAATCTGGTTTATGCTGTCCAATGCAACGAGGAATGCAAAGATCTCTACAATGGAGAAAAAAAACAACCACTGCATAAACGCATTGCCCAACACAGGAAAGCTAACTCCTCAGGCCTGGACTCCGCTGTCCACTTACACCTCTTGGAGAAAGCCCACTCCTTTGATGACAACAATGTCCGACTCTTGGACAGAGAGGACAGATGGTTTGAAAGAGGAGTAAAAGAAGCCATCTATGTAAAGTAGAGAAACCATCGGTAAACAGAGGAGGAGGTCTGAGACACCACTTATCTCCAATTTACAATGCTGCCCTTTCATCCCTTCCTAGGAGATCCAACAATCTAACCTCAAAGAACAACTGTTCAAAAAAGGCCTCCTGTGACTCCAACGACGGTCTTTAAGACTCAATAGAGCACTAACGAAGTCGAAACCAACTTCCCACCAACGACTGCCACTCTGATGACAGTTGTTGGCACTTGGAGCACAAAGGGTTTCAGTGACATCATCGGCCTTGTGAGAGGTTAAATACCTGGATCTCACACCAGTTAGTTGGACCAGTCCCAGCCTGGTCAGATGCGTACATGAACTGATGAAGCCTCTTGGATGAGAGGTGAAACGTCTTCCTAGACAAATAACCAAGTCCAGTTGCTTTTGACTGAAATTGGTTTGAGGATAACGATGACCTGGACAAATGAGAACATTCACAGGCTCCATAATCCATTGTTTCCATGGTTTATCAAGATGTTCTGGGATCACTTTGTCCCATCCACATTTATGCATACACAGCTTCTGTAAAATTTGCTTCACTTTGAGGATGAAGGGTGAAAGGAAACCAAGTGGGCCGTATATTGAACTTACAATTGGAACTCTGTGTAGGAACTCAGTCTTGGATGGCAACCATGAAGCTAAATGTGTCTCTCTGGATGTTCGACTGGATACCTAGGACCCTTTCAAGAGGTTGCTTCTCACTTTCTAGATCAAGCTGCACAATGGCCTTGGTTCCTTGACCTTCAGGGATAGTTGTAATTACCTTGCCGTTGTTGCATACCCACTTGGTAAGAGTAAACCCTCCTTTGGCACATGCTTCTAAGGTCCTTTATTAGCTGTCTTAATTCCGTGGCCTAAGCTAGTCACGCAGACTAGCTTAGGCCACGGAATTAAGACAGTTAAGATAGAAGCTGTTCTTGATGGTATTGCGTACCTCCTGGCTGTATTGATCCGAGTGGTCTCTTCTCTCTCTCTTCCAGTTTGCTTCAAGGCAAAGTTAGCAATATTTGGTGAAGATACAGTGCTGAAGAGATGCACTTTCATCTGGTATACTTCTAGTTGTTTCCTGATATCTCCCTCGGGCCACCACAGGAACTTGAGGAAGTCCCGGTGATCTTCTTGTACTTTTACTTGGTAAAACATCGCCTCAATATCAGCCATTATTGCGTCTCTCTCCTGACAGAACTGAAGCAGGACAGCAGTGAGTTTGTCAAATCTGGACCTTGGAGCAGTTCTGTGTTTAGAGATTATCCTTTGTAAATTGAGGAGCAGTCAAATACTACCCTGAGCTTCTTCTTCCTTTTATGGTAAATGCCACGGTGAGGTAAGGTATATACCAAATTTGGCTGTCATGTCTTTGGACTTGATCTTGTGATACCTTCTCTGCTTAGCCTTTCAGCAGCATATTTTCCATGAAGACCTTGTATTTTTTGGCGGAGGTAGGATTTCTCTTAAATTTCCCAGACTAGATTCACCTCCATCCAGATTGCCGACTTCCAGTCCTGTGACCTCATAGCTTCTCACATGGTTTTCCTGTCCCATCGTTCGCAGCATAATGTCAGTTTTGCCTCCTTTCACCTTTAGTTGGTTCATGAGCTTTTCAGCACAAAATGTGGCCAAGCTCCCCGGATCAAGGAAAGCGTAAGTTTTAATACACTTGATTCGTTTTGCAGCTTTGACTTGAACAGGGACTATAGCAAGAGCACATTCTTTTCTGACCCCCGTTCCAACATGAGCTGAAACTTGAACACTGTTTATTGATGTTTGTTTTGGTGCTGCGGAATAGCGGTTTTGCAGGGGTTCCTAAGTTAGGGTTTTTGCATTGAAAAGTAGCAGGGTTGAATGTGTTCGTTGACATGTTTGGCAGTCTAGTTTTTTACTGCAGTATTTGCTCTTATGACCCTTTTTTAAGCAACTAAAACAATATCCGTTGATCTTAAAGAATTCAACTTTTTCGTTGTGTAACTGTGATTTAAATTTGAATCAGTCCTGTAATGCATGCTTGCCTTCACAGAAACAGCAAACAGCTGAATTAGCAGTATTAAAGTTGTTGTGTTGTCCTTTAACCGCATACTGTTTGTTGTCTTGTTCTCCAGTTGTTGGCACTACTGTCACAAACGTACTTCTGCTTTATGGTGTCCTTATTTCTTTTTTTTTTTTTAACTTATTTTTTAGCAATAAATCACATATCAATGTCATTACTGTCCAGTAGTATTGGTGATGTCCTCCTGCTGTGTTCTATAATCTGTCCATTTTTCCTGAAATTGTGTCTCCTGAAGTCGTAGTTTTTGTGTAATTTTTTCCATTACATATATTTCTTCCACAGTGCTCACCCACTGCTCCTCGGTCGGTGGTTCTGTTTTATACCGTAACCTTGTAATGGCTTTTTTACTAGAAGATAGCATAACTTAAACAAGATACTCATCTTCTTTTCGTATTATGAGGGGCCACCAGGGACATTATTCAGGATTACCTCTCACAAACACATGTGAAATGCTCTCACATATATATACAACTGAAAGATTATTTGCTCACACACACTACTGAAATGCTCTCACAAACACATGTGAAATGCTCTCACATATACAACTGAAAGATTATTTGCTCACACACACTACTGAAAAGCTCTCACACATACATGTGAAACGCTTTCATAAACACTACTGAAACGCTCTCACACATACATGTGAAACGCTCTCACACATACATGTGAAACGCTTTCATAAACACTACTGAAACGCTCTCACACATACATGTGAAACGCTCTCACACATACATGTGAAACGCTTTCATAAACACACTGAAACGCATAATATTTCACCATAATGTGTGAAAGGATTTCAGTATACTGTGTGCAAGCTTTTCAGTATGTTGTGTGAGAGCATTTCAGTATAACCGGAAGGCATTTCAATCAAAACGGAAGGCTTCGATTAAAAAAAAAAAAAAAGCACGATTCACAGCGTTATCTAACGTAACGTAACGCAATGCAACAAGACATGGCAGTGAGCTAACGTAAATAGTTAGCTGTTTGTGCCTCCGCTACAAACGTGGGGGGCATTGAGCCCTCACTACCACCCCAACACAGGGTTTCTGCGGGTCCTGACAGTCTCAGATCTCATGCAAACTTGGCGTATATGCTGGGGGCCCAGATAGACTCACTGTGGAATTAAGTGCATGTAGGTGCCAACTAACTTAGTATTGCTTGTAGCGTTGTTGCTACGGTAACACACGGCAATGTGAGTCACGTAGTGTACGTCCACAGGTAGTAAAATCAGCTGTTCTTCCCCCGGTGTGTGAATGTCGCTTGATATCGATAGCTTCTTCATCACTTCCATCATTTCTCATGTATGTCTCGCATAAAGGAATGACTGTTTATTACATATCCCATGTTCACATTACATTGATATCCCTCAGAAACACCAGTCCTACTTCAAGGTGGCTGCTGAGTTCTGGCCTTGCGATTTTTTTTTTAATCGAAGCCTTCCGTTTTGATTGAAATGCCTTCCGGTTATACTGAAATGCTCTCACACAATATACTGAAAAGCTTGCACACAGTATACTGAAATCCTTTCACAAATTATGGTGAAATATTATGCGTTTCAGTATGTTTATGAAAGCGTTTCACATGTATGTGTGAGAGCGTTTCACATGTATGTGTGAGAGCGTTTCACATGTATGTGTGAGAGCGTTTCAGTAGTGTTTATGAAAGCGTTTCACATGTATGTGTGAGAGCGTTTCACATGTATGTGTGAGAGCGTTTCACATGTATGTGTGAGAGCGTTTCAGTAGTGTTTATGAAAGCGTTTCACATGTATGTGTGAGAGCGTTTCACATGTATGTGTGAGAGCATTTCAGTAGTGTGTGTGAGCAAATAATCTTTCAGTTGTATAGGTGAGAGTGTTTCACATGTGTTTGTTAGAGGTTATTCTGAATAATGTCCCTGGTGGCCCCTCATATCGTATTATGTCTTGTGTTAGATCTTACATGAATTGGGTATCTCGCATCCTACTATTTTTCTTAAACCCCGCCATATTTTATCCCAATATCCTATTAACCCTTGGCAAGACCAAAAAATATGCATATGGGCAACATTCATGTCTCCACATAGTCTCCAGCATGGTTGATTGTTACCTCTAGTTTCCTTCCTAATGTTTGGAGTTATAAAAAACCTGACCATAGTGTTTTACAAATAACAAACCATTCCTCCTCAGTAATTAGTTCCTTCAACTCTTTTTCCCATTTTTCTTTGATATAAAGAGAGGAGGTCTTTCTGTAAGACAACAAACCTTTGTATAAGGTTGAGATTACTTTACATTTTTTCCCTTCATAGGCTTTCAAAAACACATTAATAACTTCATTGTCAGTGTCAGTTTTTGTCTCCTTCTCATAATAATCCCTTATCTGTCGGTATCGAAATAGTTCATGCTCATCTAAACTAAATTTATCCCGTAGCTTTTCAAAACTCTGCAGCTTCCCCCGCTCAACCATGGTGCAAAACGCTGTAATGCCTTTTTTTGTCCATTGTTTAAACCCTTTATCAATCATACCAGGTACAAACCTTGCAAACCAACTCAGAATCTTTACCTCTTTCTCCCATTTATATCTTTCAACAACCTTGTTCCATATTTCAACTGTGGTCTTGGTTATTGTATCCAATTGGTTACCTAACTTTTGCAATAGTCCTTTGTGGGCTATTAAGTTTTTTATTTCGATGTCCTTTTGCCCTAATTGTATACTTTTCCATCTTGCGACAAACTCATAATTACACCAATATATCAGAGGTCTTATTTGTGCGGCGTAAAAATATTCCCTAAGCAGGCCTCCTTTGCCCTTTGGGAGCTGCAGAGTTTTGTATCTGATCCTGGGTTTCTTTCCTGCCCATATAAATCTCGATATCCACCTATCCCATTCAATTAATTGTTTTTGTGGGATCATCACTGGCAGTGATTGAAACAGATATAGAAGCCTTGGTAAGATATTTATCCTAACTATCTCTATCCTTGAGCTGAAATCAAAATTGGTCATTGACCATCTCTCCAAGTCCTTCCTAATTTCTTGATTTATTTTTGTGTAATTCGCAAATTCATAAAGCTTGTCTAGTCCTTTTGTGATATTTAGCCCTAGATACCTTATTGACATAGCATTCCACGCTTATATGTGTCCTTTAACACTTGAGATGGAGACTAGTTTATTGACAACATCTCTGTTTTTTTTTACATTCATTTTGTAACCTGAGTAGATTCCATAGTTCTCTAATAGTTCCATAGTTTTTGGGAAGCTTTCATTAGGTTGTTTTAGGAAGATTAATATATCATCCGTGAATAGCCCTATCTTGTGCTCCTCCTGTCCTATTGTCACCCCTTTCATTTTTCCCTCCTGCCTAATCATGGTTCGACAAACAGCGCAAAGAGACTTGGCGAGAGGCAACAGCCCTGCCTCGTTCCCCTTCCCAGATTGAATCGCTACGTCAAACTACCATTTATTCTGATCCTTGCCATTTGTTCCTGATGTATTGACTTAATATAGTTTACAGAATCCTCATTAAATCCAAATTTTTCCAAGACCTTATACAGAAATGCCCAATTCACACTGTCAAACGCCTTTTCCGCAACAATGCTATACTATCCCTCCTTTTGTACCTTCTCAATGACATGTAGAGTCCTTCTTATGTTATCTTGTGTTTACCTCTCTTTAATGAAGCCAGTCTGATTTCCATCAATCAAATCCTGCATAAATGTCTCTAATCTCTTGGCTATAATAGAGGTGTAGAGTTTATAATCTATATTTAGTATTGATATTGGTCTGTAATTACAGCAATAATCTTTATCTTTACCTTCCTTTGGAATAACAGTGATAATAGCTTCTTTCCATGAGGGAGGGATCTTGCCTTTCTTGAGACTATAGTTAAATGAGTTGCATAATAGTGGGGTTAACTCCTCTTTAAATGTTTTGTAGAAGGAGGCGCCCAATCCATCAGCTCCTGGTGATTTCCCTGATTTTGCCGGACTAATTGCCTTTTCAACCTCTTCTACTGTTATTTTGGAGGTCAACATCACCATACCTATTGTTGGCAGATCTAACTGATCTAAAAACTTCCCTAAATCCTCTTCACCCACTGAGGTAGGCTGTGCATATAATGTACTGTAATATTCCACAAATATTTTCTCTAATTCTTCTGGTTCATATAGGCTTTTACTGGTTGTAGGATCTCTTATTTTATGTATATTATTTAATGTTTGTTGTTTCCTTATCCGTCTCGCAATATTTTTTGTGGCTTTAGAACCTCCCTCATAGTAAGTTTGTTTTATATACCTAGCTTTCCTTTCCACCTCTTCCAACAGGATATCGTCTACTTTGTCTGTTTATGATGGTGTTCCAATTCACTCAATCCTTCAATTAGTTTCTGATACGTTTCTAATCTGGCTTTTTTGGCATAAACTGTGTATGAAATCAGCCGCCCCCTTATTACAGCTTTAAGGGCATCCCACAAAATTGTTGGGTCTACTTCCCCATTATCGTTTTCCTCCTTGTATCTAAATTTTTCCCCTCTTAATTCTTCAACTAATCCCTTGTTGTTCAGTATACCTTCGTTAAGTCTCCATACTGTATTTCTCCTCTTGCTGTTCAGATTAATTTATAGGTAAACTGCACTGTGGTCTGATATATCAGTTACCCAAATCCTGCATTCTTTCACTTTATATACATCTCCCTTGTTCATTAGAAAATAATCAATTCTAGAGTACATAGCATGAGGGGCCGAGTAGTGAGTATAATCCCGATCAACTGGGTGGAGTTCTCTCCATACATCTAACATATCCATTTCGGACAAGATTGTATTCATAAATCTATTAACTTGCTTTTTATTTCTCTTCAGACTAGTTGTGTCCAACCTGTAGTTTAATACCACATTGAAGTCCCTGCCGCATATCAATGTCCCTTACGTTTCCAAATCTATGAGATCAAATATTTTCTGAAAGAAAGCTTTCTCGCTTTCCGGAGGGGCATACACATTGAATAGTGTCACCAGTTGATTTTCAAATTTCCCTTAAATCATGATATATCTTCCCTCCTTATCAGCAACGTCCTTGATCAATTCAAACTTTATCGTGTTAACAATCAATATTGCCACAGCCCTCTTATGGTTTTGACCAAAAAAAATGGCAAATGAATTCCTGTATCCTAATTTTTTAAACTTTTCGTGCTCCTCTCTTCTAAAAAAAATCTGCATCTTCTCTTTTCTAAACTTAGTTAAAGCTTTATTTTATTGTTCAGGCCATTGACATCAGTGACACCACCTTGATATCATTATATTGCATTGTTTATGTCTCTTGCAGTGATTCGTGACCCTTCCACTGTAAAATTATCAACCCTAATTTTCTTACAAACAAAATAAGGACGAACACAGAACCTGAAACTGAACTCCCAAGCAAAAAAGGGCCGTATTCCCCATAGGCCCTGTCTCCCTGTTGGTGGGAGTGAGGGATAACCTTTGGTGTACAAAGGGCCGACACTAGTGAATTGGGGTATACCTAAAAAGGTTCTTCCCATCCTACTAGATGAGTCCAATAGTCACTAGTTCAATAGGTCTCCTTGTTGATTCTTTTGTTACATTAGAGAAGTCTTGCATTTCTGGAGGGGGGGGGGGGGGGGGGGTTTATTGAAACTCCCCATTCAGAGTCTGTTTCAGTGGAACCCTTCTTATTGAATTGAGTATAGTAAAATGAAAAATAAAAATAGAAGCCCCAGTCAGAATCACAACACACAAATTAACCATAAATCAAATAGCCCCGCTATAGTCCTTGGTGTAATGATCAAAATATCAAAGTAACTCAAAAATTGGAGACGTTTTATTCTTCTGGGTTTCCTGTGGGTTCTTCCCCTGCACCCCCCCCCCCCAATACAAACTCAACTGAGCTTGCATTCATCAGCCTTTTGTTTGTTTCTCTTTTTTTCTCCCTTGTTTATTTCTTAAACACTTGAAGCCTTTCCCTCGCACGGTTCCCAGCGTATCGGCGTTCCTCCGAGGAGGTGGTCCCCCCGTTTGTTCCCAGATTCCTTCCAGCGCGCTGCCATGTGGAGGACCTCAGGATACGTTCTTCCAGCGGGGGGTCGCAGTTGCACCTCTCCACTACCTCCAGCCCTCTGTTACTCCTGTCCTGCGCTGCTTCTTCAGCGTTGTTGTAGATCTTGGGTCCCTCCGACCAGTGGATCCTAATCCTACTCACCGGAGTTTGGAAGTGGATCTTTTTAATCTCTGAGTAGGATTTACGTTTTTTCATCACCTCTGTGGGATAATCATAGTCAAAAAATATCTGTCTCCCATCGATTTGTATTTTCTCATTCCAGGCTTTGGACGGAATATTTTCTTTGGTCTCGTATTTCAAGAAATTGACCACTATGGACCTCTACGTTGCTCCCGGTGGTGGTTTCTTCCCAAGGCTTCTGTGTGCCCGCTGTATGTGCAGTTCAGTTCCCTCCGGTATCCCTAGCTCCCGGCGAAGGAGCCCGTCCACTTACTCTGGCACAGATTCATTATCCTTTTCAGCTACATTATAAATTCTCAGGTTACATCGTCTTCCGTGTCCTTCAACCTCGGTCAACTTTTCTTGTAATTTTGTTTGCTGTTTTAATAGAGTAACAATGCCCTCTTTAGCGTCCGTGTTCCACTCTTCCAGCTCTGAAATCCGTTTGTATGAAACCGTGTTGTATTTCCGCGATGTTTTCTGCCATTTTGCGGTTTGTTTCCTCTGTGAAGCCAGCAAACTCTCTCCTCACCTCTTCTTTAAATTCCTCTTTGAATTTTGAGAGGTCCTCATTCATTTGCCTCTTGAGGTGTTGTATTTCCTTCGTTAAACTTGCGAGGCCGTCTAGCACCGAGCTGAGTTGTTGTTTAGGGTCGCCATTTTCGTCGTCGGCTAACTCGTCTTCAAAATCGTCTTCTTGGTCTTTGGATGTCATTTTTTTCCGTATGCTTCTCTGTTTTCGTCCCCCACTCATTTCGTGTTAGTGTTAAAATTGTATTCTCTGTCATTTCATAGTTTAGGGGGTAGTTTTTGTTTAATCGACTCAGGAGCTCTGCTCTACTCTGCCATCTCGCTCCGTGACCCTGGAAGTTCTCTAAGGTGTCCTTATTTCAGTTCTCTTGTTTTTTGGGAATATCCCATATGCAGGGTTGGGTCTTTAATGTCTCCAAATGCTGGTGCAGCAAGATGTTGGACTGATTTTCAATGACTACCACAAGATGTCTGAATATAGCTTGTATTTTTATTTTTTCATATCTCTCTCTGAGCTTGTAAGGAAGCTTGGATAACATCCAATTCATCCATGTACTCCAAGTCCTGCATGGCATTGTGGAATTCCCTCAAGTATAAAGCATGTGCCTGAAGAGCTTTCTAGCTTAGCGCTTTTTCCAGATAAGCATTTGCAATCTTCATCTCAACACCAAAATGTTTTTACAGCTAAGCACAAGGTCATTAGCCTTACCTGAAGTAAACTGCTCAAAAAAGTAGAGCCTGTCCTGAAAAAAGTGTCTTGTCCTCTATTAAGTATTTGAATGCATGCCTGAAAGTTTGGTATGATAGTGGATCCCCTTTAAACACTGGCACTTCTCTTTAAGGCAGTAGAGATAGATTTTGTTTCATTATCATCAGTTCTGTAATATCTTTTTGACTTTTTACCATTGTGCTGATGTTTGTCTGAGTGATATTACTGGTTTCAGGATTTTCCAGGTTTGGGCTTGAAGCACTTGGTGCCACTTTAGTGCTATTCTGAATGTCTCCAACTGCCCTCTGTAGTGAAGTTTGAAGTTTAGGCAAAGCACCCAACTGAATGAATTCCAAAGTAGATCTTTCATATGTTTCTTCCACATGTCCCTGTTTGCTTGTTGCATCTCACCCAGGATCCTGAAGACCTGCGCCAGCCAGCTGTCGCCCGTACTTGGACATCTGCACAACCTGAGCCTGAAAAAGTCCCGTTGCTGTGGAAGACCTCTTGCTTGGTCACAGGTGAGGATGTTTCTGGACCCTGTTCAGTTTGCAGCCCCATTTAGGAGTCGATGACGCTGTCATCTACCTGCTGCAACAAGCCCATGTGCATCTGGAAGGTGGGGGAGGCACTGTGTGGATCACTTTCTTTGATTTCTCCAGTGCTTTCAACACCATTCAGCCTCTACTCATGGGTGAGAAGCTGCAGGTGGTGGGTGTTGATGACTCAATGATCTTCTGGATAACTGACTACTTGACGGGCAGGCCACAGTTTGTCTGTCTGGGCAGTGTCCTGTCTGACGTGGTGGTCAGTGATACAGGAGCTCCACAGGGAACTGTGCTTTCTCCTTTCCTCTTCACCTTATACACCACTGACTTTCAGGACAACACTGAGTCATGTCACCTGCAGAAGTTTTCTGACAACTCAGCTGTAGTCGGGTGTGTAAGAGGAGGGGATGAGGGCAAGTACAGGACACTGGTAGACGACTTTGTAGAGTGGTCTGAACAGAATCCCCTGAGGCTGAACGTCAGCAAGACCAGAGAGATGGTGATCGACTTTGGCAGAAAGAAGAGGATGCCTTCACAGCCACTACAGAATAGGGGGGAGGTGGTGGAGGACTACAAATATTTTGGAGGGGTGATTGACAACAGACTGGACTGGAAATCTAACACCGAGGCGGTGTAAAAGAAGGGGTTGAGCAGACTTTATTTCCTGAGGAAGCTCAGATCCTTCAACGTGTTCAGCAAGATGTTGGAGGTCGTCTACCAGTTGGTTGTTGCCAGCGCCATTTTCTTTGCTGCCGTGTGTTGGGGCAGCAGCATCAGAGCCAGTGACACTAACAGACTTGATAAAATCATCAAGAAGGCTGGCTCTGAACTTGGTCTCAGACTGGAGTCTTTTGAGCCTGTGGTGGAGAGGAGAACGCTGAAGAAACTGTGAGCCATAATAGACAACGATCAGCACCCTCTCCATTACACAGTGGTCAGACAGCGGAGCACCTTCTAACACAGGCTGCTCCAGCTCCGCTGTCGAAGGGACAGATATAGGAAATCTTTCCTGCCACATGCCATCACACTGTACAATAAAAGTTAAGAATAATACAATACAATCGGAAGCACAGTATGTTTTTACTCAATCTGTCCACTGCACCTTAGATTATTATATGTTTACATTTAGACTTATTTATACATTTAATTTTTTAGTTATCTTTTATATTGTATTTTTATATTACTGCTTTGATGTGTCTGTGTGTAATGCTGCTGTTACACTGCGATTTCCCAGCTTGGGATCAATAGAGTATTTCTATTCTATTCTGTTTCCTTTTCCATGTTTTAACCTCCTTTGAAAAGTAATTAAAGTTCATCACTCTTGGCTCATACCAGTCCATCAAGTAATTCAATTCAATTTCAATTCAATTTTATTTATAGTGTCGAATCATAACAAAAGTTATTTCAGGACACTTTACAGAGTAGGTAAAGACCACACTCTATGACTTATTTATGATTTACATAGACCCAACAATTCCTCTGTAGAGTACGGTGGCAACGAAAACCTTCCCTATAACAGGCAGGAACGTCAGACAGACCCAGCTCTGTGGAGGACGGCCATCTGTCTTGACCGGTTGGGGAGGAAGAAAAGGAGAGAGAAAGAGAGAAAAGACACACAGATGGACAGAGAGAGAGACAGACAGACACACTTCCAGAGATGCGAGCAAAGCCTAACAGTAACTATAATAATATTTATAGTAATGTGAATAGTATAGAATGTGACAGTTAATACAACAGAATAGTAGAAACAAGCACAGCTAAGGTGACAGAATATGAAAATGAGGATTACTGGCAATAGCAGCTACGATACAGCTACAAATTTTATAGTTTATTAAACTAGGGATAGTATATATGAGTAACAGTGATAATAGCAGCAGGAAGCGTCATGTAGGACCACGGCAGCAGGCACCACCACGATCAGCAGAGACCCGGAGACGACAAAGCACAAACAGCTACGGGGAAGAAGCTGAATTAGTAACATGCATTGATGAGACATGAATGGTACAGACAGAGAGGAGAGAAGCTCAGAGTATCAGGAAAAGTAAATTTGTTTTTCCTCTTGTGATAAAAGCTCTTGAACAGAATCATGCACAGTATTTAATTCGTCCACAGCTTGTTTGAACATGTACATACATTTATCAACATCAACATTTCCACCGTCGGTCATTAGGGCTTTTGTTTAATTTATTCTCCTTGTGCAGACCAAGTTTTCCTCTGCTTGTTGCAATTACAGATTTTAAACGACCCTCCGCTTCCGCGGCTGTTTTAGGCTCAGACCTTGTCCCGTTTACGTTGACATTTTATTTATTGATTTGCTTTTATTAGATTGCGTCTTCTGTTACTTTATTTTGCTCCGTTCCGCCTTAAACGCGTCCGCGGGATGCATGTAATTGTTTGACACAGAAGGCTTGTTGCTGCTTTCTGCCGTGATCACATCAGAACATCTTAACCAGACATTTCATAGAACAAAGCTTCAAACGCTGACCGATTCGCACATCCATATCCACGAGCATTATCCTCTGTTGTGTTTTCAGGTATCCAAACAAGCCTGTCTTCATTTCCTTTGTCCTCTCCAAAAGTTTGTCAGACTTGCGGAGTTCTGACTACGATACGGCAAATCCTTTGATAAGGTATATCATATAAATCACACTTATCTGACACACATTTTCCTTAAAGCAGGCACAGAGAGTGCTGGCTTGATGTTTGATATTTATTTTAAAACAATAATCTCAGGTTGACTTTCTAGGAAAATAACAAGAAAACAAACCAAAAATGTCGCTATTTACACGATCAAGATGACAATATGCTCACTCACTCACTCATCTTCATCCACTTATCCGGGGTCAGGTCGTGGGGCAGCAGCTCTAGCAGGGGCCCCAAAACTTCCCTTTCCCGGGTCACATTAACCAGCTCTAACTGGGGGATCCCGAGGCGTTCCCAGGCCAGTGTGGAGATATAATCTGTCCACCTGGCCCTTCCTCAGGGAGCATCCTTACTAGATGCCCGAACAACCTTAACTGGCTCAGCATTCTTTTTGTCACAACGGTGTGGTAGAGCTACTGCAAAACCGCCCCCCGCTGTTTCGGTTCTCCGGCCAATTTCACACTCTATCGTCCCCTCACTTGAGATCAAGATCCCAAGGTACTTGAATTCCTTCACTTGGGGTAAGGACTCATTCCCTACCTGGAGTAAACAATCCACCGCTTTCCTGCTGAGAGCCAGGGCCTCAGATTTAGAGGGGCTGATCCTCATCCCAGCTGTTTCACACTCGGCTGAGAACCGATCCAGTGAGTGCTGAAGGCGATCCAGTGATGACCGACGATGCCATTAGGACCGCATCATCTGCAAAAACCTCCTCAGCCCTTCGAACTGCAACCCCTCCCCACCACAACTATGCCTCATATCCTGCCCATGAAAATCACAAACAGGGGGGAGGTGGAATGTCACCTCTCTGTGGGAGAAAAAGCCGGAGCTTGTTCGGGAGGTGGAGCGCTACCTGTTAGATTTGCACCGAACAGCAGTTCAGAGTATTCTGTCTTCTACGAGACCCTGAATGGAGATCATGGGGATCCAGGAGGGGACTCATAACATAAGGATGTGCATAAGTGTACCTGGTACCAGAGCCCCCTAGGCCAAAGATCGATGATCGATTTTTTGATCGTATCATCTGATCTGAGGCCGTATGTTTTGGACACTAGAGTGAAGAGAGGGGCAGAGCTGTCAAATGATGATGATGTCAGTGATGAGTTGGGTCAGAGGATGGGGGAAGATTCTGGACAGACCAGGTAAGCCCAAACGTGCGGGTAAACTGGAAACGTCTTGAGGAAGCCCCTGTCCGAGAGATCTTCAACTCACACCTCCGGCGGAGCTTTTTTGGCATCCCTGTGGAGGTTGAGGGCATTGAACTGGAGTGGGCAATGTTCAAAGCTTCCATTGCTGAAGCTGCAACGGTGAGCTGTGGCCTCAAGGTCTTAAGTGCATCAAGGGTTGGTAACACTCGAACACCGTGGGGGACACCGGTGGTCAGGGAAGATGTCCGACTGAAGAAGTAGTCTTTCCGGGATATGTTATCCCAGAAGACTCTGGAGGCAGTTGCAAGGTACTGATGGGCCATAAGGGCTGCAGCCTGTGCTGTGTCAGAAGCAAAGCAGCAGGTGTGGGAGGATTTCGGGGAATCCATGGAGAAGGACTTTCGGGAGGCACAAAGGTGCTTCTGGAAAACCATTCGACACCTCAGGAGTTTACAGTAAGGACAGGACGCTGGTGACCTCAACCGATGAGGTAATCGAGCGGTGGAAGGAGCACTTTGAGGAACTCCTTAATCCAACTAACACGCCCTCTTTTGTAGAGGCAGAGCTGGAGGCTGATGGGAAATCATTGTCAATATCTCTGGCAGAACTCACTGAGGTAGTTAAACAACTCCACAGTGGCAAAGCCCCAGGGATTGATGAGATTCGTCCAGAAATGCTGAAAGCTTTGGGTTTGGAGGGGCTGTCTTGGTTGACACGTCTCTTCAACATTGCGTGGAAGTCTGGGAAAGTGCCAAGGGAGTAGCAGACTGGGGTGGTCGTTACTGTTTAAAAAGGGGGGCCAGAGGATGTGTTCCAATTACAGGGGTATCACACTACTCAGGCTCCCTGGTAAAGTCTACTCCAAGGTGCTGGAAAGGAGGGTTCGTCCTATAGTCGTACCTCTGATTGAAGAGGAACAATGCGGATTCTGTCCTGGACGTGGAACAGCGGACCAGCTCTTCACTCTCGCAAGGATCCTGGAGGGGGCCTGGGAGTATGCCCATCCAGTCTACATGTGCTTTGTGGATCTGGAGAAGGCATATGACCGGGTCCCTTTGGAGATAATGTGGGAGGTGCTGTGGGAGTATGGGGTGAGGGGGTCACTTCTGTGGGCAATCCAATCTCTGTTCCTGGTGGGGGTTGGCCTCCGCCAGGGGTGCGCTTTATCACCAATCCTGTTCGTGATTTTCACAGACAGGATATCGAGGGTGGGGAGGGGTTGCAGTTCGGTGGGCTGAGGATCTCTTCTCTGCTTTTTGCAGATGATGTGGTCCTGATGGCATCGTCGTTCAGTGACCTTCAGCACTCACTGGATCGGTTCGTAAACGGCTGGGATGAGGATCAGCACCTCTAAATCTGAGGCTATGGCTCTCAGCAGGAACGGGTTGATTGCTTACTCCAGGTAGGGAATGAGTCCTTACCCCGAGTGAAGGAGTTCAAGTACCTCAGGATCATGTTCACGAGTGAGGGGACGATGGAGCATGAGTTTGGCCGGAGAATCGGAGCAGCGAAGGTGGTATTGCAGTCACTGTATGGCATCGTTGCGACGAAAAGAGAGCTGAGCCGGATGGCAAAGGATTTCAGGGTTTCCAGCTCCTCCCCCACGACATCGCCGGCCCTCCTGATCAGTTGGTTCAGTCTGTTGGTGTCTGCCACCTTCAGCCCACTACCCCAGCATGTGACAGCGAAGAAGATTGCACTGGCACAACAGATTCATAAAATATCCTTAGCATCGTCCGGCAGATGTTAAAGGACCTCAGCCTCCTCAGGAAAAAGAGTTGACTTTGGCCCTTTTTGTAGACAGCCTCAGCGTTTCTAGTCCAGTTCAACTTATTATCAAAGTACTGACCCAGGTACTTATACTCCTCAACAATGTCCACAGGGACCCTCCTTTGTTTTAGTCACTTTGAGCTGCAGAGGATTCCGCTCACTCCACGTGACAAAGTTGCCCACAACCATCCTGTATTCAATTTCATCCCCCTTTGCCATACAGCCAACTACCAGTCTGAGGTGAAGAGGGTGAAGGGAAAGAGGACAGTCCCCTGTGGGGCCCCAGTGTTGCTGACCACCCTGTCAGACACACAGTTCTGAGGGCATACATACTGTGGTCTACCCATCAGGTCATCCACAATCCAGGACATGATGGGGGCCTCATCCTGCATCGCAGCCATCTTCTCACCCAGTAGAGCCGGACGGATGGTGTTGAATGCACTGGAGAAATCTAAGAACATGACTCTCACAGTGCTCACAGGCTTGTCCAGATGACTGTAGACTCTGTTCAGCAGGTAGGTGATGCAGTCCTCAACTCCCAGGCTGGGCTCGTAAGATAACTGTAGTGGATCAGTGAAGGGCCTGACCATTGGCCTTAGCTGCTCCAGGACGAGTCTCTCCATGGTCTTCATGATGTGGGATGTCAGGGCCACCGGTCTGTAGTCCTGAGGGCCACTGGGGTGGCGTCTTTGGCACAGGCACGAGGCAGGACATCTTCCACAGCACAGGGATCCTCTGGAGGTGCAGGCTCAGTAATCCACACAGCTGGGGGGCACACGCTTTAAGCACCCTGGGAAATACGCCATCGGGGCATGCAGCTTTGCCAGAGTGGAGTCTAGTCAACTGTCTTCTCACCAGGTCAGGTGTGAAGGACACTGTAGAGGTGTCTGTTGGGGGAGGGCTGAGGTCATCAGGTTGTGGAGGACATGATGTAGAGCATGGGGGAGAGGTGGAATAGGTAGGTGTAAAGTGAGGTGGTGAGGGGCAGAGAGGTGGAATAGGTAGGTGTGAAGTGAGGTGGTGAGGGGCAGTCAAGGGGTCTGAAAGGAGGAGGAGTAGGGGGAGGTAAAGTGGCAGTCGTTGAAGGGCAGCCAGCAACATGTCATGTGGGGGATGGGCTGCCGCATCATCTCACCCAATGTCACTTTGCTTGCTCAGCTTGCTCACGAGCTATCAAGCCCTTTTAGTATTTTTGCTTGTGTGAGTAACAAAACATTTCAGTACAAAACACACACATTCAGCAACACATCACTTTGGGGGCGGGTTTACGATTTTCACAGCCTTATACTTTAACAGCTCATAAAGAGGGACAATGCTCCTCTGCTTCATCCCACTGTACAAAAGTGAAGCCAAAATATTCCTGATACGGGGGCCATCCTGTTGTAAATTTGCAACCGGAGTCTGCACAGTAGTGATTGGGATTGAAGTCCTGCCCATACACATGCCCAACCAGCTGTCAGTCATGACGTGTCACCCCATATTTAAGATTCAAGATTCAAGATTCAAGGAGCTTTATTTATCCCGAGGGAAATTATTGTGAAACAGTTTCAATACAAAGATGGGAAAGGATCAGAGTAACAACAAGCTAACATAATCAAATCAAATAAAGCTAACATAAAATAAATCAAACAATAACTAAGTGTTACAGAGTGCAACAGACATTGTGGTTAAGCGTAGGTATATACAATATACAACAATTAGCACTGTGCAGTTTAGCAGCGTATTGAAATAAAATAAGTACAAACTAAATAAGTGATAAGGAGCGATAATTGAAACAGTGTTAAAATGTAGCAGCATTTTTGACAGAAGTTAGTTACAGTAAAGTACAGTGAAGTGTAGCAGCCTTTCTTACTGAAGTAAGTTAGTTACAGTAAAGTACAGTGAAGTGTAGCAGCCTTTCTTACTGAAGTAAGTTAGTTACAGTAAAGTGCAGTGAAGTGTAGCAGCCTTTCTTACTGAAGTAAGTTAGTTACAGTAAACCACAGTAAAGTGTAGCAGCATTCTGACTGAAGTAAGTTACAATACAACTAAATAAAGTGATGCAGTGGTGTTATAAAGTGACAAAGTGGCATTTTCTCAGGATACAGTGTCTCCACTGTTCCTTACCTGACCGGGGGGGGTGAATTATAGAATTTGATGGCCACTGGAAGAAAGGACTTCCTCCTGTATTCAGTGTTACACCGGGGGGAGAATTAGTCTGTGGCTGAAGGTGCTTCTGCTGGAGGTCAGCAGCTGGTGGAGAGGGTGAGAGTTGTTGTCCAGGATGCAGTGCAGTTTAGACAGCATCCTCCTCTCAGACACTGCCACCAAAGAGTCCAGTTTGACCCCCAGGACGGAGCCAGCCTTCCTGATGATCTTACTGATTCTCTCAGCAGTCTGCTGCCCCAGCAAACAACAGCGAAGAAGATGGCACTGGCTACCACTGACTGGTAGAACATCCTCAGCATGGTGTTACATACATTGAATGACCGGAGCCTCCTCAGGAAATAGAGACGGCTCTGGCCCTTCTTGTAGACAGCCTCAGTGTTCTTGGACCAGTCCAGTTTGTTATCCAGGTATACTCCAAGGTATTTGTAATCCTGGACAACATCCACAGCCACGCCGTTGATGGAGATGGGTGTGGGGGCAGATTTACTCCTGCGGAAATCCACCACTAGCTCCTTAGTCTTGGTGGCGTATAGAATCAGTTGATTAGCGGCACACCAGTCGATGAAGGAGTGCACAACGCCCCTGTACTCCTCCTCCTTCCCCTCACTGACACAGCCAACAATTGCAGAATTGTCAGCAAACTTCTGCAGGGGGCAGGACTCAGAGAGGAGCGGAAAGTCTGAGGTGTACAGGGTGAACAGAAAGGGCTAAAGAACAGTTCCCTGTGGAGCTCCAGTACTGCTGACCACAGTGTCAGACACTCCGTCCTGCAGTCTGACATACTGTGGTCGACCCGTTAAGTTATCCGTAATCCAGGATACCAGGGGAGGGTCCACCTGCATCGCCGTCAGCTTACGTCCCAGCAGAGGAGGCCGGATGGTAGTGAACGCACTGGAGAAGTCCATGAACAAGATTCTCACTGTGGTTCCTGGTGTGTCCAGGTGGGCGCAGGCACGGTGGAGCAGGAAGATGATAGCGTCAACCACACCTAGTCTCGGCTGGTAGGCAAACTGTAGCGGGTCCAGTGATGAGCTGACCAGGGGCCGAAGAAGTGTCAGGACCAGCCTCTCCAGGGACTTCATCAGGTGCGACGTCAGCGCCACCGGTCTGTAGTCTTCGGAGGTGCTGGGACGCACCTTCTTCGGTACTGGTACCAGGCAGGATGTCTTCCACAGCACAGGGACCTTCTCAAGACTCAGGCTGAGGTTTAAGATGTGCTGCAGGACTCCACACAGCTGGCTCGCACATGCTTTGAGGACCCTCGGGCTGACACCGTCGGGACCAGCTGCCTTGCCTGGGCGGAGTCTGCACAGCTCCTTCCTCAGCTGCTCTGCAGTGAAGGTCTGTCTGCTGTGTGCGTTGGTGGGGGTGGAGAAAGGTGGGGGAGAAAGGTGGTGGCGGGGGGGAGGGGACAGGTAGAGCAAAGTCAGGAAGGAATTGAGGGGGAGGGGGGAGTGTCAACTGGAGGTTTGGAGGTAGATGGTTGTGGAGGAGCCATCGGGGGGTGGTCCAGAGCCCTTTCATCAAATCTGTTGAAGAACAGATTCAGCTCATTGGCACGTTCAGTACCACCTCCTACTGTCTGGCTACCAGATGGTTTGTAGCCAGTGATGCTCCTCATGCCACTCCACACGTCCTTTAAATTGTTCTGCTGGAGTTTGTGCTCCAGCTTCCTCCTGTAGGTGTCTTTGCCATGTTGGATCCTCTCCTTCAGCTCCCTCTGGACCTGCCTCATCTGCTCTCTGGCCCTCTTCTTCGCATTCAGCAGGACCTTGATGTCTCTGGTGACCCACAGCTTGTTATTTGGGAAACAGCGTACCGTCACTGTAGGAACAACGCTGTCCACGCAGAAATTGATGTTCCCTGTTATGCAGTCCGTGAGATCATCAAGGTCCTCTCCATGTGAATCACAGAGCAAATCCCAGTCTGTAAGTTTGAAGCAGCCCTGTAAAGCTTCATCGGTCGCCAGGAAGCCGCTGGACTTGGGGCTTATACAGGGGCTGCAGGAGGATGAGGTTGTGGTCTGATCTTCCAAGAGGAGGAAGGGCAGTGGAGCTGTAAGCCTCCTTAACATTGACATACAGCAAGTCCATTGTCTTGTTTTCCCTGGTGGGACAGTCCACAAACTGCTTGAAAGTGGGCAGTGTTGCTGCCAGTGTGATGTGGTTGAAGTCCCCAGATATTGCAATAAATGCATCTGGGTGCCGTGTCTGAAGGCCCGCGACGACGGTGTGGATGATGTCACTCGCGCACACCGCGTTTGCAGTCGGAGGAATGCAAACAACCAGAACGATCACGTGTGAAATCTCCCTCGGCAGATAGTATGGCCGAAGACTCACGGCAAGCAGCTCAATGTCAGGGCTGCACACACGCTCTTTTACAGTAACGTGTCCAGGATGACACCACTTGTTGTTAATAAGAATAGCAAGTCCCCCACCTTTCCTCTTGCCACTCTCACGGTGACTCCTGTCCGCCCGAACAGTCTGAAAGCAGTCCACAGTTACGTTACTGTCCGGGATGTCCTCGTGGAGCCACGTCTCTGTGAAACACAGCACACTGCTGACACGATACATCCACCAGTCTTCACCAGGCCTGCCAGCTCATCCATCTTATTAGCCAGCGACCTCACGTTCCCCATGGTGATGGTAGGGAGAGATGGTTTATATCTCCTCTTCTTTTCCCGGTGTTTACGTCCAGCCTTACATCCCCTGTACTTTCTCCTCAGTTATGTGGGGATTTCAGGCCTCTCCCGCATTAGCGCCGTTGGTGCTAGCGACAACAGCTGTTCACGGGTGTAAACAATGGAGCCGGCGCATTGTTGCATCCAGACGGAGACGCGGTCGGCAAAAATAGTCCCAAGAATGAGACAAACGGACAAAAAACATGTAAGAAAGTTAACGAACATATTTGGCTAAGGTTAGCACGACGACTTACAGGAAAAAGGCACTAATAAAAAGACAGTAAATAAGATAAACACAGCGCCGATTTATAACGTAAAATAACAAATTAAAACCAAATTTATCAGAAAAATGACTTGATCAAACATCAGCGTGATTTATAAAAATGTTTTCTTCCACCCAGCAAACCAAATTGAGATTTTCCTGCAGCTAGTGGTGAACGCCTCGTCTCAGACCTGTGGGTGACGTCACAGAAACTATGTCCATGTTCTCTACAGTCTATGCTTGTGCTAGCCATCTGTTAGCATATCCCCCATGTTTACGACATAAATGTAAATAAAAAGCATCAGTTGATGTTGGAATTTGGCTGCGGCTGAGTCAACCACGAACATGAGCAGTTCCCAGCTGATCTGTTTTGGCTGTCTGTTGTCTCATTGCTGACTGAAAAATACACATAGGCCTATTGAGTATTGCAGTTTCTATAGCAACAGGGATAGTGATGGGGAGTGGGTTGGTGAGAGGGTGGCAGGGATGTTGAGTGAGAGAACGACAGAGTGTGAACTTAAAGCGGTAACAGTAGTCAGATGAAACTGACTGTGTGAAGATAAAAAGCAGTGAAGAACAGCGACAAAGAAAGAGTAACAGGGTGTTTTGTTTATTTACTCTCTAGTGCACACATTCATTCATGAATCAACCCTGCTCTGCTCTTCCCAGATGGAGGGACAATGACGCTGGCTGCCTGATTATCTCCTCTCATTATCATTCCCCCACCCCCTCCATCCGTCTCCCACTACAGCTGGATAAGCCTACCACTTACCAGCTCGACTCTTACAGAACAGGGATTTGAAGATTGCATTCTCACATTTGTAATCAGATGTAGGAGAGGATTATCTCAAGGTCTCCTCCATCTTGTTCACAGCCAGGGGCTGCTGAGACAAAGGAGGCAGAAAAGAGGGTTCTGTTAAGGAGAGCGGAGAAGAATGACATGCAACTCAGTGAATGGAGTATAGTGAAAGATAGAGAGAGGAAGAGGTCACCTGTGGATGTAAGGACAGGATGCAGGCTTTCTAAGGAACTGTATCCATCACCCGGCACATCGGCAAGGGAAAGAGGTGGAGATAGAGGCTCAGCAACGAGTATTTCACTGTGAAAGGTAAGCAAATAAGGTTTGAAGGTTTGTCCAAGAGAATACATTGATTGTGTGTGTGTGTGTGTGTGTGTGTGTGTGTGTGTGTGTGTGTGTGCGCGCGTGCGCCAGTATGCCAGTCTTATTGCATGTGTTTGTGCAAGGATACTGTGTTTCTGTTTTGTGATCATACGTGTGAATCTGATCATGAGAATGGTGTGATTAAGGTTTTTGGTTCTGGTGCAAGGGGCTCCAGCGCACTCGCTGATTGACCAGCTCATTTTAGCACCCAGTGATCCAGCATATTGTATGGTTGAATGAGTCAGTGCCTCGAAATGTTCCACACAAATTTGTATTTCAGAATTGGAAATCTGAATATCATTGTCAAGTTTAAGCTGGTAAAACTAGCATCTGAAATAGCACTATATCATGTGAATATGTACATATGTCTATTTCTATTTCTTCCCTTTTTAAATATAACTTTGTTGCTTATTTTTGCTATTTTTTACCTTATTTTGTAATATTCTGTTGCTGCTGTGACAAAAGAATTTCCCCGTCTGCGGGACATTAAAGGTTTTCTGATTCTGATTCTGATCATGTGATTGAAACTTTTTTTTTTGTTGGTTTTTACAAAGTTTCAATATTGATTGCACAACATCTTCAAAATTCAAATGTTGGAGACACGACATGCCAAGATTTAACACACCATTGAGTGTGTAGATGGTGGTCAGCACACCCCCAATATGGAGAAGCAGACAGGAGTCCTGACAATGAAAGCTAAGGAATATAGCCTACTGCTGTGGACCGGGAGAGCAGCTTAGACTTAGACTTTTCTTTATTGATCCATTTGGGATGACTCCCACAAGGAAATTGAGTTTCGCTGCTTACAAAAACACAAGGGAGGTGTATAAAGAAATACAGTATTAGCTAAGTAAATACAGGAAGTATAAAACAAACAATAAACAGGAAAAAATAAACTCTTAGTTAAATATATATGAAGTAGATGTCAGAATATCTATCTATCCATCTTCAACCGCTTGTCCCTAACGGGGTCACAAGGGCTGGAGCCGATCCCAGGTGACGTAAGGCGGGGTACACCCTCGACAGGACACCAGTCCATGGCAGGGCACATAGAGACAGACAACTATTCACACTTACATTCAGACCTACGGTCAATTTGGAGTCATCAATTAACCTAACAAGTGCATGTCTATGGACTTTGGGAGGATGCCGGAGAACCCGGAGAAAACCAACGCAGACACGGGGAGAACAGGCACACTCCACACAGAAGGGCTCCAGCCAGGATTCAAACCAGGAACCCTCTTGATGTGAGGCGACATTGCTAACCACCACTTTACTATACGCCCCATCATACTGATGTAATGTTGTAAAATTAATTAAAATCATGTTTACAATAACTAGCTTCCCATTTGCAAATCTCTCAGCCATCGCCACAAAGCAACCAACAGATTCATGCCCCACAGCCAAGAAACAGCCAGCTGGCCAACCTTTAGCTTAGGTTAGAGGAAGCTAAAATTAGCGAGCAAGTAAGCTGCATGGATCTGGCGTTGGCTGCTTCATAACATTAGCTGATAAAGTAAATTGTAAACAGCAAGCCAGTCAGACCAGCCCTGGCAGACTGGATGAATTAGTTTTCCACTCAAGGAGGTCTTTTGCTAAAAGCCAGCTAATGATAGCAAATCATCTGCATTAGCAAGCGAGGTAACATTAGCCAACTAAAACTACAATATATTCCACTTGCCAGTGTTTCCACTTGGATTTTTAGCGTTATTCTGTTGGCTTTAAAAAGCGCACAGTCTATTATTGCTCAGACTTACTGGTGGAAATATTCCAACTATTGTTATCCAAATTTTTAGTCTTATTCCTGCTTCTTCCGTACAATTTTCAGTCGTCTCTAGTTGCTGCATACTTTCAGCTACAAAAACCATTCAGCTATCAAAATGTGCAGCTCATTCAACTCATCGATGCTCACCTGAGACTTTTTTCTGCCTTTCACACTTTTTCAAATTTTCAGCTTTTTCCATATTTTTTTACAATGCAAACCAATGGAGATCATCTTTAAATACAAAAACATGCCTCTCTTTGAAATGCCTCTAGTTTCACATACTTCCTCATATAGACTTTATTCCAACTTTAAACGTTCTGCATGACTTTGACCTATCTTTTTACTTTCATATCTTTTACAGTTTTCCTATAATCACAGGTTATGTTTTATGTTTCTTTCTTAGACCTGATGAGTTTATAATGAGTGTGTATTGTGCCGGTAAAGTGAAGAGAATCCCTTTGATCTCTGCCCCACTCTGGCATTCAAGTGTGAGTTCTATAGATGAAACTTTCTCCTCTAGCTTCATATAATCTTGATCTGAAAATGTAGGCATTCTTGTCTTCTTTTAGACAATGTATATGTAAATATGTGTCTCAAACCACAGAGAACTTGCTTCCTGCTTTGCTACAGTGCGGACGCTTTTCTGCTTGCTCTCGCCTTTGCTTGCATTTTTTGCTACTATCTGCTACTATTTGCTTCTCCTCAATAAGAAACAAAGAGCAACAGCTCCTGGATACTTACAAAACCAGTGGGATTATATTTCTTTTAGATAACAGAGGCATTTTTCAATATTTTTACGACTTCCTCAACGCTAGGCAGGGAGGCCTACCATTCAAGATAAGCCTGAGCCTGTGCTACAGTGCTAAAGGTAATCACCAGAAGATGCCTCCCTTCTCTATGGAAGATTACCACAAACTACTACAGAAGATTTTGCTGCTGGAAACAAAAATTAATCGGTTAGAAGTATTTATAGAAGTGAATGGATATTGTGACAACAATACCACCCTAGCACTGACTGAAAACAGTGGACAGGGGCATGCCAGAACCCAGCAAACTAGCAACGATGAAGCTACGAGGAAACGGGAGGTCCCTGTACAGGGTAATAAATCTACCAGCGATAATCCTCCCTGGAACACACTTGGGGCAAAGCCAAAGAGAAGACCACCTCCCTGTGACAAGGGAGAACGGATAACCGGGAGGACCCAGCGCCCCGATATCTCTGATCTGACCGGTTGGCCTGAGCTACCATCTCTATCCAGGCATAGCGCTTCATCAACTCCCCTGCCACGGAGGACACAGCAGCGGACAGCTGAGAAGAGGAAAAGTACCAAGAAACTTCCCCAGCAAGCAAGTGTTCAACTAAAGAACAGGTTTGCTCCACTGTTGTCGGACAATGGATCCCCCTCTGATTGCCTGAATAACCCACCATCACCATGCAGAAGGGTAAGACCTGCTAACTTAAAACCACCGAGAAAGCTAACAAGTGGGCCTGAAAATCTGATTGTGGGTGACTTTTCTGTAAAAGATATGAAAAGCAATAATAACACCAAAGTACTCTGCTTTCCGAAGGATACGGTGTCTGACTTGGAAAAAAGAATCCTGGATATTGTGGCTGCACACCCAAATGTGAAAAATATCATTCTGCACATTGGTTTTAATGACATTGAAAAACAACAATCAAGTGAGCTGAGAGAGCACTTCAATAAACTCTTTGAAACAGTCAGCGCTGTGAATGCTGAGGTGTTTATCAGTGGTCCTCTACCCCCGATCAGGAGAGGAGCTGAGAGATTCAGTCGACTTTACTCGCTGAATGAGTGGCTCTCCAGCGTTTTTCTTGCTAGTTCAATGCATTTTATTGACAATTTTAGCTTTTTCTGGGACCGCAGGCATCTTTTTAAGGCAGACGGACGTTGTCTAAATAAGCTGGGAGTAAAGCTTTTCATGACCAACATGTCTTACTTCCTGCGTCATCCATCTATCATCACTGCCAAGGACAACAGACAAGAGGAACCAACGGAAAAGACAGACACAACACAGCTTATCATGAACGTCGAAGGAGGACCGCCATTGCAAAAGGAGAGCGCTGACCATGAGAGACACCGGAGCAAAGAGGAGACGTGTCCATCCCCCTCTACCTCCCCTTTCATTTCAAATGGGCGTGAAGATCCCTCCCCCACACCCCCCAAGCCTAAATCCAGGTCTCCATCCTTCTCCCTTCCTCAAGTAAGCCTTTCTCCCCCCTTATCCCCTTTGGAGTTCCGGGAGCTACACCCACCCACTCCCCGCCCTACTCCTATTTTTACTCCCCTTGACCGACCTCAGCGATCCCCCCTCAGCGTCATCTCAGTGGCACCTCCCTCCCACCTCCCCCCCCCCCTCCACGAAAGTGTGCTTCACAAACCCTCAGCCCTACTCCGCCCCTCTTACGTAAACCCCCTCTACTCCCTCAACGTCCACCTCCAGTAGTTCATTCCAGCTCTGACGCTGCCCACTCCTCCTTCCCCCCCTCATAGCCACCCCCGCCCCGCCCTGACAGCAGTCCTGAATATTATTGATACAAAACAGGGTTCAGCAGTAGACCACATTATCAGCTGGGCCCAAGGCTGCCTACGTCAAAGCTTGGCACCTTCTACATTCCTGTTGTGACTACCAAGAGAGAGAACATTGGGAAACGTAGACACCCTGCTAACCTAAACAATCTCATTCCTATCCTCTCCAAATCAAAGTCAACATCGAAGCCTGTCAATAACACCATCAGGATGGGTCTGCTCAATGTTAGGTCTGTGAATAACAAATCATTTTTAGTCAACGATTGTATTACTACTTCCAAACTTGATTTTATGTTTTTAACTGAAACATGGCTGGAGCAATATAACAGTGCAAGCATTCTGATCGAGACATCACCCCCCAACTATAACTTTATTGATGTATGTAGATCTGGGAAAAGGGGGGGAGGGGTTGCTGCTATATTTAAAAACATATTTCAGGGGAAACAGATGTCACTTGGTGATTTTACATCATTCGAATACCTGTGTGCTGTGTTGAAATGCTCTCCCAAAATTCTTCTGTTAATTATTTACAGGCCACCTAAATACTCAGCAAATTTTTTCGATGATTTTACCGAATTATTGTCTAGTATCTCCACTGACTTTGACTGCCTAGTTATAACTGGTGACTTTAATTTTCATATTGACGATTCGAATGGCAAGGGTGCAAAGAAGTTTTTACTATTTTAGATACATTTGACCTGTCTCAACATGTGAAAGAGGCTACTCATTGTAAAGGACACACCCTGGACCTGATTATCACAAAAGGTCTCAATGTTCTTGTGACTGATCTTTCATTGTCTGATCACTTCTGTGTTTTCTTTAATATTTCTTTAATTCCGGAGACACAAACAGAATCAAAGAATGTCAAAAAGCGCTACATCAATGAACATGCTAATGTACTCTTTAAAAATGCCATCTCCTCGCTACCACCTCTAAACCCATGCCATGCTGATGATCTTGTAAACAACTTTAATTCCAAAATTGTGAATATCTTAGATGTCATTGCACCGGTTACAGTTAAAACGATTTCTGGTAAGCAAAAGGCACCCTGGAGAAAAGCTGCTGTTGTAACAGCCCAGAGAAGAGAGTGCAGGAAGGCTGAACGAATCTGGCGAAATACAAAACTTCATATTCACCATGACATCTATAAAGAGAGGCTCCATGCCTACAATTTAGTCTTAAAAAGTGCTAGAGAAACATTCTTCTCCAATATCATAAACAGCAACACCAATAAGGCCAAAACCCTATTTGCAACTGTCGACAGACTGACCAACCCCCCAACACAAACACCAGCCGAACTCCATTCCACACAGAAATGCAATGAGTTTGCATTCTTTTATACTGATAAAATTGAAGGCATCAGACGTGCCATCAATATCTCAAACAAAAAAGTTGGATCACCACCCCGTTTAGGCCAAAATAACACAGCAATGATGGCAAGCTTTAATGCCATAGACTCTAAAACTCTAGTGGAAACAGTGACCGATCTAAAGCCAACCACCTGCTGTATCGATGCTTTACCTACCAACTTCTTTAAGAATGTTTTTGACTGCCTATCAACAGACGTATTGCAAATAGTTAATAACTCTATTCAATCGGGCAATTTCCCAAAGGCCTTCAAAACTGCAGTCATTAAACCTCTTCTAAAAAAGCGGAGCCTAGATGCCTCTATTATCAACAACTACAGACCAATTTCAAATCTACCATTCATAAGTAAAATAATTGAGAAAGTTGTACTCCAACAACTAACTCACTTCTTGGCTTCTACTGGCTGCCACAACAACCTCCAGTCAGGATTTAGACCTTTTCATAGCACAGAGACGGCCCTTATTAAAGTTATAAATGACATCCGTCTTAACACAGACTCTGGCAAAACTTCAGTACTAATGCTATTGGACCTCAGTGCTGCATTTGACACTGTCGACCACTCAATACTTTTGGACAGGTTGGAAAACTGGGTGGGGCTCTCAGGCACAGTCCTAAACTGGTTCAAGTCATATCTACAAGATAGGAACTATTTTGTTTCCATTGGCGACTTTGTATCAGAACAAACCAACGTAACGCGTGGAGTCCCCCAAGGTTCAATCTTGGGGCCGACTTTATTTAATATCTATATGCTCCCACTAGGACAAATCATGCAAAATAATAACATTGACCACCATTGCTATGCCGATGACACCCAAATCTATGTAGCGCTATCACCAAATGACTATCGCCCCATAGATCTACTGTGCCAGTGCATTGAGCAGGTCAAACACTGGATGTGCCAAAATTTCCTTCAACTAAATGAGGATAAAACTGAGATAATTGTTTTTGGTGCTAAGAAAGAAAGGTCTAAAGTCATCCAACACCTTCAATCACTGTCCCTGAAAACCTCAAATAAAGCCAGAAATCTTGGGGTTATTATGGATTCTGATTTACATTTCGACAGTCACATCAAATCAGTAACAAAATCGGCCTACTATCACCTTAAAAATGTAACAAGACTTAGAGGGCTCATGTCAGCTCAAGACTTAGAAAAACTTGTCCATGCCTTTATAACCAGTAGGCTAGACTACTGTAACGGTCTCCTTGCAGGTCTTCCCAAAAAAACTGTCAGGCAGCTACAGCTTGTTCAGAACGCTGCTGCTAGAGTTCTAACAAAGACCAAAAAATGTGAGCACATTACACCAATTCTTAAATCATTACACTGGCTTCCTGTACGTCAGAGAATTGATTTCAAAATCCTCCTGCTCACATATAAATCACTTCATGGTCTAGGGCCGAGGTATATCACTGATATGCTCCCATTACATAAGCCTTCTAGATCACTAAGATCCTCTGAATTCACAGAAAATTAAATCAGATAAGTTAAATGTAGAGGAAATGTATAAGATAAAACATGTATGACTGTATATGACAGAAATGAGCAATAAGATTAAATTATTGCACTTAAGTGGTGGATAAAGTTATTGCACAAAAAAGAAGATACGTATCCAGGTATGTAAGAGTGGATTATTAATTGCACAGTCCCTTCTGTCCACTTTATTTCCTCCTCCCCCCAAGTGAGGAGTTGTAGGGTGTGATGGCCTGAGAGACAAAGGAGTTCTTGAGTCTTTTGGTCCTACACTTGGGCAGGAGCAGCAGTTTGTCCAGTGTCCTCCTCTCTGACACCGTCAACAGCGAGTCCAGTTTCATGCCAACCACACAGTCGGCCCACCTGATCAGTTTATCCAGTCTGGAGGTGTCCTTCTTGGATATGCTGCCCCCTACCAGACTCGATACACCCCTGATGCATACCACGATGGCTGATCAGCGTACTTCTGTATGTGACACAGCTCCGAGTTGTAGCAGAAGTCCGAGGTGTAGAGCTTGAAGAGAAGAGGGGCCAGCACTGTGCCCTGAGGGGCTCCTGTGCTGCTGACCACAGTGTCAGACGTGGTGTCCTTCAGCCTGACAGACTTTGGCCTGTCAGGGAGGTAGTCTCTGACCCCGTCCACCAGATAGGGATCCAATCCCATCCTGTTCAGTTTTTCCTGAAGTATAGGGGGCTGGATGGTATTAAAGGCATTGGAGAAGTCCAAGAAGAGAATCCTGCCTGTGTCGCTTCCCTTATCCAGATGGGAGTGGACTTGGTGCAGCATGTAGAGGATGGCATCCTCTACACCAACATCTGGCTGGTACGCAAACTGCAGGCAGTCCTGGGCGTGTTGTCCCTGGGGTCTAAGGAAGCTGAGGAAGAGCCCTAACAGGTTGTGAGGGCGCCTCTCAGGTGCTTGCGTTCTTCCCCTTGGGCCTGTGTGCTGGTGGGGACGTTTTCAGCTCTATGCTGCAGTGTTCTGATAACTCCAAGCTTGTGTTCCAGGGGGTGGTGAGAGTCAAACAGTAGATACTGATCAATAGAGCACTAACAAAGTCGAAACCAACTGCCCACCAACAACTGTCACTCTAACGACGGTCGTTGGCACTTGGAGCACAACGGGTCCCAGTGAAATCATCTGCCTTGTGAGAGGTTAAATACCTGGATCTCCACACCAGTTAGTTGGACCAGTCCCAGCCTGGTCAGATGCGTACATAAACTGATGAAGCCTCTTGGATGAGAGGTGAAACGTCTTCCTAGACAAATAACCAAGTCTAGTTGCTTTTGACGATGACCTTGACAAGTGAGAATATTCACAGGCTAATTGTCCTGTTGTTTCTGGTGGGACAGCGGAAAAATGAAAAACAGCGAAAGTAGAATCCAAAGTTGCAGGATTAAAGTCCCCAGAGATTATTGTAAATGCCTCAGGGTGCTGTGTCTTCAGCCTTGCAGTGACTGAGTGGATCTTGTCACAGGCAGTGACATACATGATGAGTCCCCCACCTTTGCTTTTTCTGCTCCCTTCTGTGTGTCTATCGGCTCTCACGGCAGTGAATCCCGGCAGGTCCACGTTAGCATCTGGTACGAGGTGGTTTGGACAGGTCTCCATAAAAATGAAGAAGCTGCTCTCACCGTAGATCTGCTGGTTGCTCCGCACGGACAGCTCGTCGATCTTGTTCGGCAGCGAGTACACATTCCCCATGATTACGGAGGGAATCGATGACTTGCAGCGCCTCCGAATCTCCGCTCGCTCGGCCTTTAGCTTTGCCCTGACCTTGCAGCCCCTGCGTCTCCTCCTCAGCTCCGCCGGGACGGGGTGTCGTTTCCCATCAAGGGGTGTCGTTTGTTGCATTTTAAAGTCAGAAATATCCATAGGATATATATAAAACACACAATCTCTTCACAGGAAAAGCAAAAAAGTAGAAAGAAAGAGGTCAAAATAGGGTAAAAGAATTTGAATATTCTCTTGAAATATTCAACCTTTTCAAACTTTTGCACATATTCAGCTTTTTTAATATTCTCTTTAAATATTCAGCTTTTTCTACTTTTGCACGTATTCAGCTTTTTTTTTAACATTCTTTTCAAATATTCAGGTTTCTTAATGTTCTCTTCAAATATTCAGCTTTTTTAATATTCTCTTCAAATATTCAGATTTTTTTATATTTTTGCAAACATTAAGCTTTAACATTTCAGCATTAAAGCATCAAGTTTAATGCATTTTTGCCTCTGTCTCCCACATCGTATATTGCACCTTGAAAATTGTTACATCCATGCCTTTCCTGGACCTCGCTGAATGTCATTATATAGGCCAGCCTGAATTAAAAGCCATGTAGAACAGGTGGGTCTTCAATTAGGACTTAAAAACCTCTAGGGTCTGGGCTGATCTAATATGCCAGGGCGAGCTTTTCCAGAGCCTAGGGGCAGAGTGGCCTCCATCTTCCACATCAGACCAAGCCCATTTCCACCTAGTATTTTTCTGAAAAATTGCAAAAATTGCAAAACCTATTTTTTTTAACTCACCACAAAACTTTGCAGGAATTATCCTTCGACCAGCTTGATGAAAAGTTACCAAAAAAATTGTTATGTCTTTTTACTCATGTTATTTTTAGTTATGTTTTATATCTTTTAATGTTTTGTTGTATTTTATATGTAATTTTATGCCAATTGTGAGCTGTTATGTCTTTTATGTATGTATTTATTATTCTGTAACGTACAAACAGAACGTACTTTGGTAAAAGGTTCATAAAATATGATTTATAACCAAAGCAATACAAACTACTTACATGTGGCTGTGGTGGGACATTCTGGTGTTGTTGTTCAAACAACATTGTCCAGTTATGCAAACCCGGGGCCTGTTTCACAAAGCAGGGGCCTGTTTCACAAAGCAGGTTTAGTGAAAACTCTGAGTCTGTTAACCCTGAAATGAGGGAAACTCTGAGTTTTCCGTTTCACAAAGGGAGGTAACTCAAACCAGACACAGAGGGGTAACTCTAGCCTGTTTCACAAAGAGAGGTAACTTAACCTCTTGGTCAGTTACCATGGTAACATGCTCTCTGAAACTAACCTGGTCGGAACCAGGTTTTTCTCAGAAAACCTTGAGTTTCTCGCTGTCTCCGCCCTCTTTCAGCCACACACGGCATTTGATTTCCTCATTCATTCAGTCAGCGGGCGAGTTTTGGCGTAGTATAGTTCTGTCGTCTGTTTTTTCAGAAAATCACTACAAACATCATTCAGTAGACCTACATTAGAAGTTATATTAGGTCGCAACTATTTCACTACCATGGCGTGTCCTTTTGATAATGATCCCATGGATGAAGCTGCAGCATTACTGCGCAGATAATTATAAATTCAGTCACAGTCAGGAGATGATTATCAGACTATTGATTATAGATGTTCTTGCATTTCCAGGCAATTCTCCTTTTGAGCGGTACCGTTTCATATCACAGCAGATATTCTGTGTTGCGCTGCGTTTTTTTGCAAACGGGAGTTTTTGTATACAACATATAAAAATCATTCAGTAGGCTGACATTAGAACTTATATTAGGTGGTGAATATTTACACTACCATGGCATGTCCTTTTGATAACGATCCCGTGGATAAAGGTGACGCATTGCCGCAAAGAGAATTAAATATTCGTCGGTTCAAAAAGTGTGTGCTTTTAGTTGGGTTACCGGTATATAAACTAAACCTATATAGCCTTCTGATCCAGAATATCACCTATGATGCGAGGGGGCTGAATACAGCACAACACCGTTTCATGTCACAGTCCATCTCATCCCTCCTTACATTTCCAACAGTAACAACCAGTAATGCTCTCATATCACAGCAGATATTGTGTGTTGCGCTGCGTTTTTTTGCAAATGGCTGTTTTTTATACAACATTTATATGTTGTATAAAAAAGAGCCACTTACGGTAATATTTACTTTACCATGTAAAACATGCTCAAAATGAGGCGTCACCATGAGATTTTGCAGATGTTTTACCTGTTTGAATACCTGTATGTTTTTATGTTTCATCTTAAGCTGCTGCCAAGTGCGCTTCACCCCCGCGGGGTTGCACTTAAATGAAATAAACTAATAGGCTCCCACTCAAGCAGTTCCCCCTGTGATATTACTGTGATTGCAACAGGACTACATTTAAACTTATGCACTGACCCGAGCCGCAATGTTCTCCTGCACCGTCTCCCTCTCTTTTGCTGCTGCAGCGGTGTAAACCTGCTCAAACTCACCGTATAAGCGCATTAATATTTTCAATTCCAGTTGTAGCGTAGCCCTTCGCTTCCCCGTTGCCATGGTAACTTGTCGAATCAGATGCTGTCTTTTTTTACTTGTGGTGCACGCGCTTAACTCCAGGTCAAACTACTCTGAGTTGATCAACCTAACGCAAATCTGCTGTTCTGAAACCGAAAACTCAGAGTTTCCTATCTCAGAGTAGATCAACTCAGAGTTCAGGGTTAGACTCAGAGTTTTTTGAACCTGCTTTGTGAAACAGGCCCCAGGACTGCTAGGTAAGAAAGAAGGCTGAGTTAAACTTACATCACACAACATCTGATGTTTCAAGATACATGGATATATAACGTGAATCCAAACAACATGACACAACAGCACTGTAATACACTGTATTAATAATAAATCATACAAAATAAAAATCCAACTGTAGGCGAACAACTTCTCTCTGGTCTGTTAATTTTCCTCAATGCTTCCAGGATGGACGCTGTAAATACTACTAGCGATCTAATTGGAGATGAAACAGCCAATTTGTATTTATGTTCTCCAAGTCTCAAATTGGTGGATTTTTGTGGCACATCTGTAGCATTCTCTGGCACTGCCTCAGGCGGCAGCTTGTAGCCGCAGCGCCTGTCGACTGCAATTTCACAGCTTGTGATCAATAAAGTATTTCTATTCTATTCTATAACGCTTTGCCAAGTTGAGCCAGGGCTCCAGACTAAGTTTTTTCACTAGGAGCACTGTGGCCCCCAACTGAGAATTTTAGGGGCGCAACCAGAAATTTTAGGGGCACACACGGTAAATCAATAACAGATGCAGAAATTACAATGTGCTGTTTCAAATTCAGTGTCACTTTGTGTCGCTTTTTTGAAGATGCAACATAGACTGTTGGTAAACCAACAGCACCATCGCTGTTGTGCTGTCATGACTGTACAATATTTAAAAAAATATACCATACATTCAGAATCAGGGTGTAACGAGATCCTCAGCTCACGAGACAAGACACCATATTCGACAATATTTTAAAATTTCAGTATTAACAGTGGGGTTGATTTTAGCAGAGGGCTGTGGTGGGGCTGCAGGTGCCTTTGCATAGTACTTGTTAGCAACTGTGTAGCCTACAGTACTCACCGAGGTATAGTATTTATATGAACCGTATCCACACTGACTGATCAGATCAGTCTGTGTGTCACCTGCTGCCTCAATCGCTGCACTGGGCGGAGAAATAAAGTCAATGAATAATTTAAACACAGTCTGGAGCCCTGTGAGGGAGCCCTGGGAGCGAGTGTTCGGGTAAAGGTGAGCGTGCACAGAAGGAAGAGATTGAGAGCGCGCGTGCAGGGGTCTGCAGGGAGCAAGAGTTTGTGAGATTGCATAGGAGTAAAACTGAGTGAGAGGGGTTATTACTGGATGTTAAAATTAATAATAGCAAACGTGCAAATACATTTATTGAGCACAGAATATGTTTTTGTTTGCTCAATTGAAATATTGTTTTCCTTGCTTTCCCTTCAAACTATATTTTAAGTTCTCGTGAAATATATTCTTTTGTGCTCATAATCTCCCATTGCTCCTACACAAATATATACACTCAAGCTGCGACTTGCATCGGGCCTATGGACTTGCAGGTCCGAGTTGCATCACCTCTGCGGGTCGCTGGGCCCGACTAGCGTGGGGTTCTTGAACCCTATGATACCTCGTTGCAGGTCTAGTTATTCTTACATTTGTGATACAAAATTGGCAAGTTAGAAAGTGCAAGGACTATGTGATTTTCTATCTTGTGATTGTGAGACATCTACACTTTTGTTTTTCTTCTTGAAGGTTTTCCATGGCAGATGCTGGGAGTCCTGTGTCAGAGTTGGAGCCGCTAGGGGGAGCTGTTTTCTTGGAATCTACCCTACCTGGTCAATCCCTCTTTGACGCCTCCAAGAGCTCTTCACAGGCAATAACAACCTCCAGACTGGCTGGAGGATCAGGTAACATCTTCCAGGAGGAGCCAAAGGAGGCTATCAGTGAGATCTGTAAAGTGCAATTAGCTACTTCTACCAAAGAAACTAACTGCAGCAGTCTGAGGCTCAGCCAAGGGCCACAAAGCCAATGTGAACATTGTGTACCCCAAAATGCTTGCTACCACCCCCATAGGCTGGCTGAGATTTATACACCTGCACATTACCACCAGACACTCATGAATGTAATCAGTGACACCCCTCAGGCTGCTAGGACAGTGCAGAGCATAAAGTCAGCCTCCCTGCCTGTTCACATGAGTCACTCAGACACTTTACCTCTGCTTAAACAGGAAGTGATCCCCCAGGCTCTGGTAAATGAAACTTGTGGACTTGCTTACCATGGTGGAGAAAAGAGTGTCCAAGAGGCTGAGAGTCACTCCATGTTAGCCTACAAGCAGCCCATGCAGCTGGAGCAGTGCAACATTATCGCCACAATTTGTCGAGGGGCCACCAGTGGTGACAGTGGTGTGCAGCAGCCTCAGAAGAGTTGCGTCTATGTCTCGTCCCCCAAGGCAGCAGCCAAAGTGGAGGGTATGGAAGAAAAGGGCCACCTTTTCCATAAATGTGACAACGCACTTGGCTCTTACAACCATCATGTCAATTTTGAGGACACATTTGAGGCCTACTGCCATCCACAGCCCATCCCAGCGCCCTCCCAGTTGCTGCCACGCCCGGCAGGGGTAGAGCCAATCTTTGACATCCAGCATACAGTAGCACCGCCGTCACCATCGAACCACCTCACCCTGCCTCGCCTCATCTCCTCTGTAAGTGAGACGGGCCTGGATGCCAAACATCTGCTGCGGTGCTGCAACCTCAACTGCTCCTGGATCAGCTTGCTGCCTCCTGGTATTGGGTCACAATCCCAGAAACATTTAGGTGGAGAAGAGTGCTGCAGCTATCCATTTGGCAATGTTAGAACCATAACCCAGGATATGGGGACTATGACATGTCACAAAGAGCTGAGGGATGTCGGGGTGCAGACAGGACAGATTGTCACACCTCATGTGTTTCCCCAGATCTGTCTGGCAGAGGAGAGCAGGAAGGAGACCTCCAGCACTCCAAGCACTGACCGTTATGGAGGCAAGAAACCGGGCGGTGCTCCCAAGTCCCCTGTAAAGGAGGTGAAGTGGGATGCAGAAGGGATGACATGGGAAGTGTACGGGGCCTCTGTGGACCCTGAGGAACTGGGTCTGGCCATCCAGAAACACCTGGAACTGCAGATCAAGGAGACAGCAAGCCATGCAGCCAAAGTGTCACAACAGAACACCAACACCTCCGGGAAGAACACCGGCTGTCATAGAAAGAAGAGCAGGGTGATGGGCTCCATCCGAAACCCAGCCTGCTGCGCTCGCAGCACTACAGCTATTGACTAAGTGACCATCTAATGGATGGGACAGAACCTGTACACTGTGTTCAGTAAGCAGTAAGGCTACTCTTAGCCTCAGCCTCAAACATCACCCATCTGATCAGATCTGCATACCAGAATCAATGACAACCCTTCATATGAAATGATTTTAGATGTGTTATTGTTATGAAAAGAGAAATCAAACAAATGATGAACTAACAACAGCTTTATATTTCCTCATTTGTTTATGTTTATGTCTATTGTTCAATATTTCACATATTGGAAATGTGGTTTCTGCAGCTGTGCACTGCCAGTGTTTTCAGAGGGCCACTCTATACAGATGTGTATTAATAATAAACAACCACTTCAATGTCCTCACTAAGGAAAACGTGATGAGAAATTGTTTTCTTTGCATTTTTTTGCTTCCATAACAATAACAACAATCATTGAATATTTGTTTTAACAGACCCCACAGTTTTTTAAATATGGGCCTGGCCAACAGTTGACATGTCTGTTCATGTTATATGTAGAGCAGAAATAAAAATAGGAACCATGTATTGTTATAATGCTTTAATATGTTCATATTACAGAATATTTCTATATATATCATATTTCTGCAATTTCCCAGCTTGGGATCAATAAAGTGTTTCTATTCTATATACTAACGTACACTAAAGTTTTAGGCGACTGAGGTGAGGTTGTGGAAGACTGTTTCAGGTCACAGGTCATACACCATGGCAAGAGTGAGCATAGCAACAAAACACAAGTTATTTATACTGCATCAGCAATGTCTCTCCAAACAAAGATTTCAAAGCAGACTGGGTTTTCAAGATCTTGTTCGGCTGTTCAAGCTCTTTTGAAGAAGAACAAAGAAACGGGCAACGTCGGCCAAGGAAACTTAGTGCAGCAGATGAAAAATACATCAAGCTTATTCCCCTTCAAAATTCAGCTCAGAACTGGCAGAAACCAGTAGGACCCAGTTACACCCATCTACTGTCTCGAGTAGTCTGGCCAGAAGTGGTCTTCATGGAAGAGTTGTGGCCAAAAAGCCAAACTTCCGACATGAAACAAGGCCAAGTGACTCAACTATGCACAAAAAATTAGGAACTGGGGTACAGAAAAATGGCAGCAGGGTCTCTGGACTGATGAGTCAAAATTTGAAATATTTGGCTGAAGCAGTAGGCATTTTTTTTTTGCCAAAGGGCTGGAGACCGGTACAATAATGAGTGTCTGCAGGCAACTGTGAAGCATGGTGGAGGTTCCTTGCAAGTTTGGGGCTGCATTTCTGCAAATGGAGTTGGAGAGTTAGACGGGATTAACAGTGTCCTCAATTCTGAGAAATACAGGCAGATACTTATCCATCACGCAATACCATAAGGGAGGTGTTTGATTGGCCCCAATTTTATTCTGCAGCAGGACAATGACAACAGGACATTAAGAACTATCTTCAGCGTAAAGAAGCACAAGAAGTCCTGGAAGTGATGGTAAGGCCCCCACAGAGCCCTGATCTCAACATCATTGAGTCCATCGATTCCATGAAGAGACTTTGTTAGGAAGTCTACATCCACAACAACCTACGAGCCAAGTTCCTTCAAAAACTGTGTGCAAGTAAACCTAGAAGAATTGATGCTGTTTTGAAGGCAAAGGGTGGTCCCACCAAATATTGATTTGATTTAGATGTATCTTCTGTTCAGTCACTGCATGTTGATAATTGATGAAAATAAATTATTAACACTTCCATTTTTGAAAGCATTCTTAGGGCGCACTCACATTGTCCATTCGTACCATGCCCGTTTTTTACAGTGATTTGTCGTCCCCAGAACTAATCTCATTAGTCCTCACATAAAGGCCTGGTCATGACTCCACTCCTGGGCCAGATTGTTCCTGTACAACCGGTAGTGTGTTTGTGGCTCTTGCTTACCTGTGCTGACTACAGAGTTTTGTTAAGTTTTTATTCCCTCTGCAGTTTCCATTGTGCCTTCAGATGAACCAGTCTCCTTTGTTCCTATGTTCACCAGTCATTCTCCTCCTGCCTCGCCAGCCATCCCACAGTTGGCACCGCCTGCCACCAACTGCCTCCAGCCACTTTTGCTATGACTATTTTCTTTGATTATGTTCAGTAAAAACCCTCAAAACTATTCCTGCCTCTGTTTTCTACATTTTGGGGTCCAAACTCAAAAAACTCAAATGTAACAGAATGATCTGGCCAAAACATAGACCCTGCAGAGACATGAGGGAGCCATTGAGGATCTCACCACCTGTGTTTCCCAGCTCAGCAGCCACTTGGACTAGGTTGTTTCCCAAGCCTTTGCTGTGGCCTCATCTGTGGATACGCAGATCTCTCCAGTCCAACCTGCTTCACCTGCGATGCCCTCTGTGGCTTCCTACAGCCTTTCCCATGAACCCTACAATACCACTCCAGCCAGGTATTCAGATGAGTTAGTCTTTGATCAGCAGCCCCAGACTTATTCTACCAAGAGATCTTAAATTTCATTTACCATAAGTTTATTGCCTGACCGGGCTTCCTCCTGGGCTTTAGCTGTCTCCTCCCACAATTCTGCAGCTGTTTAGTCGTACAATGCTTTTGTTAGCGAAATACGGTAAGTATACGATCACCCTGTGAAGGACATGGAGGCGAGTAACCGTCCTTTCCGAGATGAGACCAAGACCTTAGACAAACTGAACCAGTTCTTCCACCTCACCCTCCAATCGTATTCAGTTCCAAGGTATGCTCAGATTCCGACTTCATGGATGGACAGTTGCTTGCTTGTGTCACGCCCCTACAGATGTTCCTCCTTTCATCCAACCGCCCCCTTGTCACTCCACGACAGGGCCATTGCGGCAGACAGCAGGGGGGGGGGGGGGGGGGCTGCACTTGATAACCTAAGACACTAGGGGGCAGCAGTAAGCTTGAAATCTGCTGACAGGATTGAAGGAACATACACCCTCCGACCACAAAGTGGGTTGCAATGACCGAGTGCAACTGTTCGTATTTCTGCATGTGACTTCTGCATGTTGAAATAAGCAGCTGAAGAAGTAACGCGATGCTGACAGCTACAGCAAAGATGCTACAGTTAGCTGAAAACAATAACCGAAATCTGAGATAGCCGTGTCTTGCCATATTTCTGGTGAATGAAAATCCTAGGACCTGATGTTGACTGGTGGACTGATATTCATCTTATTTATTCAGACGATTCTCCGCTGTGGAACCGAAGATCTACTTCTCCGCAACAGTGAACCCGACAGCAGCCTCACACTCGCAGCTGCCCTGGTACTGTCATTAGTGTGAGCCGGTGTTACACCTACCATATCTAACCTTCCTTTTCTCTCTGAGATCCTCAAGAAATTAGTCCCCAATCAGCTGTGTGACTTTTTACATAATAATGAGTTATTTGAGGACTTCCAGTCAGGATTTAGAATGAATCAAAGCACTGTGACAGCACTGGTAAAAATGACTAACAACCTTCTAATAGCTTCAGACAAAGGACTTGTCTCTGTACTTCTTTTACTAGATCTTACTGCTGCCTTCGACACTATTGACCATCACATCCTGCTACAGAGACTGGAGCATCTAATTGGCATTAAAGGAACTGCACTGAGCTGGTTTAAGTCATATTTATCAGATAGATCTCAGTTTGTACATGTTAATGACAAATCCTCCATTCACACTAAAGTTAGTCACGGAGTCCCAGAGGGTTCTGTCCTTGGACCGATTCTATTCACCTTATATATGCTTCCCTTAGGAAATATTACAAGGAAGCACACCATAAACTTTCATTGTTATGCTGATGATACACAATTATATTTGTAGATCAAACCAGATGAAACCCATCAGTTAGATAAACTTCAAATGTGCATTAGCTAAATAAAAAGCTGGATGACCTGCAATTTTCTGATGTTAAACTCAGATAAAACTGAAGTCATTGTACTTGGCCCCAAAGGCCTCCGACACTCAATAGCTAAAGACATTGTTATCCTGGATGATGTTGTGTTGTCCTCCAGCACCACAGTAAGGAATCTGGGTGTTATTTTTGATCAGGATATGTCCTTCGATTCTCACATAAAATTGACGACAAGGACTGCATATTTTCACCTGCGTAATATTGCAAAAATTAGGAACATTGTGTCTCAGAAAGATGCAGAAAACCTAGTCCATGCATTTGTTACTTCTAGGCTGGACTCCTGCAACTCCTTATTATCAGGCTGCTCCAATAAGTCTGTTAAGAGTCTCCAGTTGGTCCAAAATGCTGCAGCTCGTGTACTAACTAAAACAAATTGAAGAGAACATATTTCTCCTGTATTAGCTTCTTTGCACTGGCTACCTGTAAAATCTAGAATAGAATTTAAAATCCTTCTCCTTACCTACAAAGCCCTTATTGGTCAGGCTCCATCGTATCTTAAAGAGCTCATAGTACCGTATTACCCGACTAGATCGCTGCACTCTGAGAATGCAGGGCTACTTGTCATTCCTAGAGTCTCCATAAAGTAGAATGGGAGGCAGAGCCTTCAGCTACCAAGCTCCTCTCCTGTGGAACCAACTCCCAAGTGTTATTCGGAATACAGACACTGTCCCCATATTTAAGAGTAAACTTAAAACTTTCCTTTTTGACAAACCTTACAGCTAGGGCTGACGAGCCCTTAGCAATGTTATTTTTAAGCTGATTTTGTTCTGCTTAATTATGCTGCTATAAGACTAGTCTGCCGGGGGATAATACCTTTCCTGATACTCTGAGCTTCTCTCCTTTCTGTCTGTATCATTCATGTCTCATCAATGCATGTTATTAATTCAACTTCTTCCCCAGAGTTGTTTGTGCTTTGTCGTCTCGCAGGTCTCTGCTGATCATGGTAGTGCCTGCCGCCGTGGTCCTGCATGCTTCCTGATACTATTATAATTTATAACCTTAGCCGTGCTTGTTTCTACTATTCTGCTGTATTAACTGCCATAACATATACGTCATTTTCACATTACTATAGATATTTTTATAGTTACTGGAAGTGTGTCTGTCTCTGTCTTTGTGTCTGTCTTTGTCTCTCTCTGTCCATCTGTCCGTCTTTTCTCTCTTTCTCTCTCCTTTTCTTCCTCCCCAACCGGTCAAGACAGATGGCCGTCCTCCACAGAGCTCGGTCTGTCTGACGTTCCTGCCTGTAATAGGGAAGGTTTTCGTTGCCACCGTACTCTACGGGGGAATTGTTGGGTCTATGTTTATCATAAATAAGTCATAGAGTGTGGTCTTTACCTAGTTTGTAAAGTGCCCTGAGATAACTTTTGTTATGATTTGGCACTATAAATAAAATTGAATTGAATTTAATTGAATTAACACTTTATTGATATTTATTTCTTCTCTCATTCACTCAGCAGTGCATCCGAACAAACAAACACAGAATTAGCACAAGAAGTCCTCCTCAATCTTGCATCTCAAATTGATGCCACCCACCATTAATGCTAATAATACTGTAATAATATTACTTTTCCCCATAATACAACTAATCACTTACAGTAACTCTTTCATAAAACATCCTGTTAGCCTACGTTTTCTGGCTGATTGTTATTGAATACTGCAATTAGGCATACCTACATTGGGCTACTGGTTTTTGTATGCATGTTGACCTGCAGTAAGCAAACTTGAAAGAATGACACACTTTTCAAATATGACAAAGTCTATTAATATCCACTAATAAGTTTAAGGAGTAATGGGAAACTTATATAATGAGCTGTTTTACAAATTACTTTTATCATGAGTAAACTGGCTAATATTACTTAGTTAGAAATTAGTAACAAGTGCTGAGTAATAAATAAACTGTTTTGAGTAACAACCAAAATACTCACTACGGTTGATTTGGAGTTTGGACATTATGTATTCTTCGCCAAATTGCACAGCAATGTCCTATAGGATCAAGTTCTTGCAGGCAATGTCTTAGACGCCACCGCTGTAAACAGATGTTCCTTGATCTATGGCTTTCATGTTTATAATTTCTCTAGCATTTGGAGTTGTTTGAAGAATAAAGCGGGCTATATCACCCAAGACGTCAGCAGACAATTTTTGTGTAGGCCAGTGATCCAAAATAAAGATTTTGTCTGTGGCTGTACAACGTCCTCCTACTGATACCAAAGCATAAAGCTATTCTTTGCCAGCTCACTCCCAGGGATGAAAAGTGTTAAAGAAATGTATGAAATATTATCATAAGTGTTCTTTTCATGTCAAGATCTGGTTCTGTCAGTGCCCTCCTCTCCTTTGTCTTGTGTGTGTTTGTCTCCCTCTGTCTGCGTCTCCCTGCATGTGCTTCCCCCTGTCTGTCTGTAGGTCCGGTAGGCGTTCCTCCAAAGCTGCAGCCTGTTAGCTGATTACACCAACACCTTAAAAGCCTGAAGCTGGCAGGCATGCAGCGCCGGACCGTCGTTGACCCAACCTTGGTAAAACTATTCCTCCCGGACTGGCATCCCCTTTCTCGTAGTGATTTTCACGCTCCCCGTTGTAAACTTACTAATCGTGTTTGTGTTCTGTTTTTCTCTCCATAGTTTCCCGTGTTCCCGTTTTCCCGTCCGTCTCCCGATCTCCCGTCGTCTCCCCGTTCCTGTATTTCCGTGTTCGTTTAGTTAGTCTTGTGTTTGTTTATCTGTAGTGTTTTTTCGTTTGTTCCGTTTGTTTCATTAAAAGTTTTATTTGTAACTTTATTTTGTCCGTGTCTGCATCTGAGTCCACCTTTGTGTTATACCTGTACCGTTCATGACAGAACGGTCCGGCCATAACATGGACTCCGCGGACATGGAAACCGAACCCCCGGGTTTTTCCGTGCGTCACGTGGTTTCTTCTCAGGGTTTACTCCTCGGTAAACATCCTCAGACGCTGCAAGGAATCCTGGAGACTCTCAGTCAGTTTACTGCCTGCGTCTCCCGTCTGGAGTCGAGCCAGGTGAGACCTGTCCTTGCTGCTCCTGTGAATGCTGAGTCACCCGCTACTGCTGTGAGTACTCTCTTACCTCGTGAGCTCTATGTACCTGCACCAGAGCGTTACTGTGGAATGCTGGGTGAGTGTGGAATTTTCCTTTTCCAGTGCTCTCTGGTGTTCGGTCAGAAGCCCCGCACATCTGCTAACGACTGCACCAGGATAGCATATGTGCTGGGGTTGTTGTCCGGTAGGGCTCGAGCCTGGGGAGCTGCGTTTTGGAACAATCCCCTGACTCGGCAGGCTTCGTTCCAACAGTTCTCCAGTGAGATCCTTTCTGTGTTCGATCATCCCATCTCTAATAGCGATTCCAGCAACCGGTTGCTGGATTTACGTCAGGGCTCCGCTAGGCTGCAGATTACTCCGTTGAGTTTCGCACGTTAGCGGCAGAATTAGGGTGGGATGATCGGGCTCTTCAGTGTATTTCTGTTAAGGGGCTTAATGAGGAGGTTAAAGACAGTTTAGTGGGTAGATCTGAAACTGCTAACCTTCAGGAACTCATTAACCTCGCAATTAAGATTGATAACCGTGAGTTTCCCTTGACTCCTGTTTCCTCCGTTAGCCTTCCCGAGCGGATCCCTGTGACACCCGTGAGCCGCCGGGTTCCCTTATCCTCCGTCCCTGACCAAGAGGAACCCATGCAGCCCGGCCGTAGCCATCTGACCCCCGCGGAACGCGAACGGCGTTTCCGGAACCGTTTATACATTTATTGTGGGGATCCGAACCACCAGATTTCTAACTGTAGAAAGAGGTTAAACTGTCAGACTCACCAGTCACAGGCAGGGTCCTGGTGAGTCGTTCAGTGGTTCCTAATAATCCCTGTCAACGCATACATTTGGAAGTGATATTGTCGTTTGAGGGCAGGGAGTATTCCCTTCAGGCACTCGTTGACTCAGGTGCCGACACGAACATTATTGATTGTGATTTTGTTTCCAGTAACGCCATTCCCGTGAGCCAGCTAGAGACCCCCTTAAGTGTCAACAGTCTCAGTGGGAGCGAACTCGCTCAGATCTCCGCAGAGACCTTGCCCTTACCAATGTCTCTGGCTGGTAACCACTCAGAGTCTATTGCGTTTCATGTCATGCCCTCCACCAATGCTCGAGTAGTCCTGGGACTCCCCTGGTTGATTACTCATAACCCGGTAATCGACTGGGTAACTGGTCGGATTGTGAGTTGGAGTAGTTTTTGTCATTCCTCCTGTCTACGCTCAGCTCCTCCTAGTGGTCCTCGTGTTCTCAGTACCCCAGTACCTGATCCGCCTGATTTGACTTCCGTACCTCCCGTGTATCACGATCTGGCCGAGGTCTTTAGCAAAACTAAGGTGCTTTCCTTACCTCCTCACCGTCCTTACGACTGCCTCATTGAGCTTTTGCCGGGATCAACTTTTCCCACGAGTCGCCTATATAATCTGTCTGGTCCCGAACGGGAGTCAATGGAAGCATATATAAATGACTCGCTCAAATCAGGGATCATCCGTCCCTCGTCTTCTCCACTGGGAGCAGGGTTTTTCTTTGTTGCTAAAAAGGATAAATCCCTACGCCCCTGCATAGATTACCGGGGACTTAATAATATCACCCTCTACCATTGATCAACTCCGCCTTCGAGCCGCTGCATGGCGCTACCGTTTTCTCCAAACTCGACCTCCGTAATGCTTATCACCTTGTGAGGGTGAGGGAGGGGGAGGAGTGGAAAACGCCGTTCAATACACCAGTGGGTCACTTTGAGTACCTCGTCATGCCTTTTGGCTGAACTAATGCCCCGGCAGTATTTCAGGCGTTAGTCAATGACGTTCTTCGGGACATGCTCAACCGCTCAGTTTTTGTGTATTCAGACGATATCCTGATCTTCTCCAAGGACTTGAATGAACACGTGGTGCACGTTCGTCAGGTTCTTCAGCGTCTTCAGGAGAACTGTCTGTTCGTCAAAGCCGAGAAATGCGAGTTTCATGTTTCGTCCGTGGCGTTTTTGGGGTATATTGTCGAGAGCAGACAGGTTAGGGCTGACCCTGCCAAGGTCACGGCTGTGACTGAGTGGCCCACACCTACCTCTTGGCTGGAGGGGGCGGAGGTTCCATTGGTGGTCTGAACAGACCATAAGAATTTGGCATACATCCAGACAGCCAAGAGACTCAATTCTCGTCAAACCAAGTGGGCCCTGTTTTTCGGAAGATTTAACTTTACCTTGACCTACATTCCAGGAAGCAAGAATATCAAGCCTGACGCACTCTCGCGGCAGTTTGGACCTGCCGAGGAGGAGGAGTGTGGCGCAGAGAACATCGTCCCTTTGTCTTGTGTTATGGCAGCTTTAACCTGGGAGATCGAGACCACGGTCAGGCAGGCGCAACTTTCACATCCTGATCCTGGTGGTGGACCACCGGGACGCCTGTTTGTTCCTTCCAGTGTTTGCTCTCAGGTACTCCAGTGGGGACACTCGTCTCGGCTCTCCTGTCATCCCGGAATCACCAGAACTCTGAATCTCCTTCGTCGCCACTTCTGGTGGAACTCAATGGTACCAGATACCAAGCAGTTTGTTTTGGCCTGCACCGTCTGTGCTCGAGGGAAGGCTTCCCATCAACCTCCAGCTGGTCTTCTGCAACCTCTTCCAGTTCCTGGTCGACCATGGTCACACATCGCTCTGGATTTTGTTACCGGACTTCCCAATGTGTCAAGGTAACGACACCATTGTGACAATTGTGGATCGTTTTTCCAAGATGGTGCATTTTGTCCCTTTACCAAAGCTGCCATCCGCCATGGAGACTGCTCAGATCCTCGTGGACCACGTATTCCGCCTCCACGGAATTCCTGCGGACATCGTCTCCGACCGTGGTCCTCAATTTACCTCCCGGGTCTGGAAGGCCTTCTGTCAAGCATTAGGGGCCAAGGTCAGCTTATCCTCTGGTTTCCACACCCAGTCTAATGGTCAGACGGAGCGGGCGAACCAGGATCTGGAGACTGCCCTTCGTTGCATCTGTGCTCGCAACCTTTCTTTGTGGTCTTTGCAGCTTTCCTGGGTCGAGTACTCCCACAACTCCTTATCCAGCACCGCTATAGGTATGTCCCCCTTCGAGGTGTCTTTGGGTTACTTACCTCCTCTGTTCCCGACCCAGGAAGCAGAGATAGCCGTGCCATCCGTCCAGCACCATCTCCGCAGAGTGCGTCGGATTTGGAGGGAGACTCGTGGGGCGCTACTCCGTACGGCAGAGCAGAATCTGAGGATGGCGGATTGTCATCGCATCCCCGCACCCAAGTACCAACCTGGACAAAAGGTTTGGTTGAACTCTCGAGACATTCCCCTGAGTATCTCTTCTAAGAAGCTGGCTCCCCGGTTCATTGGTCCTTTCGAGGTCGAGGCCATCGTGAACCCCAGTTCTGTTCGTCTCAAGCTCCCTGAGTCCCTTAAGATCCACCCAACCTTCCATGTTTCTCAAATCAAGCCCGTCACCACCAGCATGTTGTGCCCGCCTGCCGTCGCCCCACCACCCCCCGGTACCGTGGACGGCCATCCGGCTTACACGGTCAGGGCAATCCTGGACTAGCGACGGCGTGGACAGGGGTTTCAGTACCTCGTGGACTGGGAGGGCTATGGTCCAGAGGAGAGGAGCTGGATCTCGAGAGCTCTCATCCTGGATCCGTCCCTTATCCGGGACTTCTACCGGGCTCACCCCGAAAGGCCCGGTAGAGTGCCTGGAGGCGCTCGTTGAGGGGGGTTACTGTCAAGATCTGGTTCTGTCAGTGCCCTCCTCTCCTTTGTCTTGTGTGTGTTTGTCTCCCTCTGTCTGCGTCTCCCTGCATGTGCTTCCCCCTGTCTGTCTGTAGATCCGGTAGGCGTTCCTCCAAAGCTGCAGTCACAGAAACTTTTCTACTTGGAACCATGAAAGCCAGCTGCTCAACATGCAGATAGCAGTTTCTCAAAACACATGCAGTATCTCAATACTCCATGCTCAGTCAAAACAGATCTCAGACACACAGGAACATCCTTGTTGAAAGAGAGTCACTGAGTGATTAACCCGTTCCGTCAAAGATTCTCTAGAATTCAGTTAATGGATCTACATATATATATATAGGTTATAGATAGATTTTTACAGATCTATATATAGAGGTTTTATTAATCGTTTATTTATTTATTTATTTTCGGTGTTAACTTTCCCTTATTAATTGGTGCTTTACATATCATACATGCAGTGTTTGTATGAGTTTATATATATTTCTATGGGAGTTTTCATAAGCAATGTGTTCCCCTTACCGACTGAATTACTTTATTTGTGAGCCTTTCAATAGATCGTTTGAGACACTTTTTCCTGTTTGCTGTGTGTGTATGTGTTCATATCTTTATCCAGTGCTCAATCAGATCCTGCTCAGTTTCTAGTGAATTCCCTTTCACGTATATATAAATGATTTAGTTGACTCTGTAGTACCACGGTGATCAGCCCGTGGCGGTAGCGGGTCAGCATGTGCGTGTGACCTATATAGACAGACTAAAGCGTACGCCCCTCCATATTATATTTCCAAACTCTTTGGAAATATTCTCTTAAGCCAATACCAAAAATCCAGTCCGTTTTTTTATTGAAACACTCATCCACTCCCCCTATAAATCACAATCACAATGACCGGTCATCCACACATGGACGATTTCACACTTTTTCTGGCCAGTATTCTTTTTCTTTTTGTATCACAGCTGCTGACACAGTCCAATGTTTCAAATTCTTGTTATATCATAGCAAATTTTAAAGAATTACAGCAGCTATCCTGCATGCAGGAACACACAAGACAGCCAAAGTCCTCTCAGCTGACTCAGCCTGTTCAACTTGGAATGAACCTCAAAAATGCTACCCTGAGTCGAGACTGAGCCTCAACAGGCATACAACTGTGCGAGATAGGAAAAAAGTTCCTACCTTTTTGGCGCCTTCTGCACAACCCCTGCAATGGTGAGCTCAGCCGTCGTCCCAGCGAGCAGTACCAAACCGATCGAACGTTCAGGGTCACCAATTTATGGTAGAACAATGTATTATAAAAATAGAAAGGTCTACAAGAAGGAGTCAACAGAGAAGTCTCACAGCTGTCATGGGGAACTTATTGAATCGAGTTTAACACTCATCACAGAGTTCCAAGATCCACAATACCAAAATTACTAAATTACAAGTGTCATGCATGACACTTCCTGCTGCTATTATTACTATTATTCATATACTGTATATTATCATTAGTTTTATAAATTATAATAATCATAGCCATAAAAACATTATCAGTCATATTTCTCATTGCAGGTAGAATGGGAGGCAGAGCCTTCAGCTACCAAGCTCCTCTCCTGTGGAACCAACTCCCAAGTGATGTACAGTCCCCATATTTAAGACTAAACTTAAAACTTTCCTCTTTTATAAAGCTAACAGTTAGGGCTCACTAGCTATGTTATTATTGGCACTCAATTTCTCTTAGAACCTGGATGTACGGGACCTAAGCTGATTTTGTTATGCTTAATTATACTGCTATAGGCCTAGTCTGCTGGGGGATAATCCTGTTCCTGATACTCTGAGCTTTTATCCTGTCTGTCTGTATCATTTATGTCTCATCAATGCATATTACTAATTCAACTTCATATTTGCCACAATTGTTATTATCATGTTCTTTCACCCTGGATGTGCCTTTTTCTTTCTGTTCTGCTGTATTAACTGTACTGTTATTTCTGTGGTTGCTTGCATCTCTGGAAGTGTGTCTGTCTGTCCGTCTTTTCTCTCTTTTCTTTCTCCCCAACCAGTCAAGACATAGGCCATAGAGCTGGGTCTGTGCAACGTTCCTGCCTGTTATAGGGAAGGTTTTCGTTGCCACCGTACTCAATGGGGGAATTGTTGGGTCCATGTAAATCATAAATAAGTCATAGAGTGTGTTCTACACCTACTCTATTAAGTGTCCTGAGATAACTTTTGTTATGATTTGGCACTGTAAATTAAATCTAATTAAATTGAATTTTATTCAAATGTAATAAAAAGCTGATTATTTGAAGATAATATTCAAAAAGCTGAATATGTGCAAAAATATGAAAAGGCTGAATATTCAAAGAGAATATTTAAAAAGCTGAATATGTGCAAAAGTATGAAAAAATTGAATAGTTGAAGAGAATGTTTAAAAAAGCTGAATATTTGAAGAGAATATTAAAAAAGCTGAATATGTACAATAGTATGAAAAGGCTGAATAGTTTAAGAGAATATTAAAAAGGCTGAATATGTGAAAAAGTATACAAAGCTGAATATTTGAATATAATATTAAAAAAGCTGAATATGTACAAAAGTACATATTTGTAAGCATTTCCACCAATTATAAAGATTCAAATAATCCTCATTTTCTTAACATAGTTTTATTCATCAATGTAAATTTTCAAAAGTAAAACCTCACCTATCTGCTTAAAACAAGAAATGGTCTCATATATTAAGACAATTACCTCATCCAAAAACATAAAAGCCATCAAAGATTGTGCTCCCTACTCAATGGTTTTACTTAATTTATTCTAAATTATTTACTTATCAACTTGACTTGCGATGACATGTATAGCCGCATGTCATCATTCCGTCGCTGGCTGTCTGGATGGTAAATAATGTGGGCTTCGTAGATAATTGGCAGTCTTTCTGGGGAAAACCTGGTCTTATTAGGAGAGATGGTATTCATCCTACTTTGGAGGGTGCCGCTCTCATATCTAAGAACCTGTACGCAGTTGTTAGCGGTCTAAAACCATGACAACCCAGTGTTGGGATCAGGAAGCAGAGTCGCAGTTTAATACACCTCTCTGCGCTGCCCTTATTGCAGGTGCCCAGGAAGCAGAGACGCAGTCTTACACACCTCTCTGCGCTCCCTGTGGAGCATTTTCCAGCTCAGTTTAGTATACAAACACTGTCTGCCCCACGATCATTTAAATTAAACAGATCAAAAATGAACAGAAGAGGAGCTATAAAGAAAAACTTGATACAAATCAACGCAAAATCTGCGACTATGCAACATATCAGAAAATAAAATGTGGACTTTTAAACATCAGATCTCTGTGATCTAAAGCTGTATTAGTAAACGATCTGATATCAGATAACCATATTGATTTACTCTGTCTGACCGAAACCTGGCTGCGTCCCGAAGAATATGTTAGCCTAAATGAATCCACTCCTCCCAGTCATATTAATACTCATATTCCTCGAGGCAGTGGTCGAGGAGGAGGCGTTGCAGCTATTTATGACTCAGGCCTATTAATAAACCCTAAACCTAAACTAAATTATAATTCATTTGAAAGTCTTGTTCTTAGTCTTTCACATTCAACCTGGAAAACTGTGCAGCCAATTATATTTGTTATAGTGTACCGTGCTCCTGGTCCGTACTCTGTCTGAATTCTCAGAGTTTCTGTCAAATTTAGTCCTTAAATCTGACAAAGTAATCATTGTAGGTGATTTTAATATTCATGTGGACAGCGCTAATAATAGTCTCAGTATCGCGTTTATCTCTCTATTAGATTCGATTGGTTTTAGTCAGAGTGTACATAAACCTACTCACTGTTTTAATCACACCCTCGACCTTGTTTTGGTTTATGGTGTGGAATTAATGACTTAATAGTCTTTCCACAGAATCCTATTTTATCAGACCATTATTTAATAACTTTTGAATTCATATTACAGGACTACTCACCACTGGGTAAAAGTGTCTACACTAGATGTTTATCTGATAGTGCTATAACTAAATTTAAGGAAGCAATTCCATCTGCATTTACTTTAATGCCTTATCCTAATATTCAAGACTCCTGCACTAACGTTAGTTTCTCTGAAATTGATCACATTGTTGACAGTGTTACAGGCTCTCTAAGAACAACACTCGACTCTGTTGCACCTTTAAAAAAGAAGATGACAAAACAGAGGAAGTTAGCTCCGTGGTATAACTCACAAACCCGTGAATTAAAACAAATATCGCGAAAGTTGGAAAGTAAATGGCGCACCACTGAATTGGAGGAATCTCACTTAGTTTGGCAAGAAAGTCTTAAAACCTATAGGAAGGCCCTCCGTAATGCCAGAGCATCATATTACTCATCTTTAATAGAGGAGAATAAGAACAATCCTAGATTTCTTTTCAGCACTGTAGCCAGGCTGACAGAGAGCCACAGCTCTATTGAGCCATGTATTCCTATAACCCTCAGTAGTAACGACTTCATGACCTTCTTTAATGACAAAATTATAACTATTCGAGACAAAATCAACTCGCTTGGCACCAATTTTTCATCAAACCCAGGAACCTTACAAACTGTACAACCTGATATATTCTTGGACTGCTTTTCTACAGTCGACCTTAACAAATTAACCTCTACTATTTCAGCATCAAAACCTTCTACTTGTCTCCTAGACTCTATTCCAACTAGGTTACTTAAAGAAGTGTTACCTTTAATTAGCACTCCTGTATTAGATATGATTAACATGTCTTTATCAGCAGGTTATGTACCACAGTCTTTTAAAGTAGCTGTAATTAAACCTCTTCTTAAAAAGCCCAGTCTTGATCCTGAGGTACTAGCCAACTATAGACCTATATCTAACCTTCCTTTTCTCTCTAAGATCCTCGAGAAATTAGTCGCCAATCAGTTGTGTGAGTTTTTACATAATAATGAGATATTTGAGGATTTCCAGTCCGGATTTAGAGCAAATCATAGCACTGAGACAGCACTGGTGAAAATTACTAACGACCTTCTAATAGCTTCAGACAAAGGACTTGTCTCTGTACTTGTTTTACTAGATCTTAGTGCTGCCTTCGACACTATTGACCATCACATCCTGCTGCAGAGACTGGAGCATTTAATTGGCATTAAAGGAACCGCACTGAGCTGGTTTAAGTCATATTTATCAGATAGAGCTCAGTTTGTACATGTTAATGACAAATCCTCCATGCACACTAAAGTTAGTCATGGAGTCCCACAGGGTTCTGTCCTTGGACCGATTCTTTTCACCTTATATATGCTTCCCTTAGGAAGTATTATAAGGAAGCACTCCATAAATTTTCATTGTTATGCTGATGATACACAATTATATTTGTCGATCAAACCAGAAGAAACCCATCAGTTAGATAAACTTCAAATGTGCATTAAGGAAATAAAAAGCTGGATGACCTGCAATTTTCTGATGTTAAACTCAGACAAAACTGAAGTTATTGTACTTGGCCCCAAAGGCCTCCGAAACTCAATAGCTAAAGACATTGTTACTCTGGATGATGTTGTGTTGTCCTCCAGCACCACAGTAAGGAATCTGGGTGTTATTTTTGATCAGGATATGTCCTTCGATTCTCACATAAAACTAACAACAAGGACTGCATATTTTCACCTGCGTAATATTGCAAAAATTAGGAACATTGTGTCTCAGAAAGATGCAGAGAAACTTGTCCATGCATTTGTTACTTCTAGGCTGGACTATTGCAACTCCCTAATATCAGGCTGCTCCAATAAGTCTGTTAAAAGTCTCCAGTTGGTCCAAAATGCTGCAGCTCGTGTACTAACTAAAAAAAATCGAAGAGAACATATTTCTCCTGTATTAGCTTCTCTGCACTGGCTACCTGTAAAATCTAGAATAGAATTTAAAATCCTTCTCCTTACGTACAAAGCTCTTATTGGTCAGGCTCCGTCATATCTTAAAGAGCTCATAGTACCGCATCACCCAACTAGATCTCTGCGCTCTGAGAATGCAGGGCTACTCGTCGTTCCTAGAGTCTCCAAAAGTAGAAGTGGAGGCAGAGCCTTCAGCTACCAAGCTCCTCTCCTGTGGAACAAACTCCCAAATGTTATTCGGGAGGCAGACACTGTCCCCTTATTTAAAAGTAAACTTAAAACTTTCCTTTTTGATAAAGCTTACAGCTAGGTCTTACGATAAGACTTTATTCTGCTTAATTATGCTGCTATAGGCCTAGTCTGCCGGGGGATAATACTTTTCCTGATATTCTGAGCTTCTCTCCTCTCTGTCTGTATCATTCATGTCTCATCAATGCACGTTACTAATTCAGCTTCTTCCCCGGAGCTGCTTGTGCTTTGTCGTCTCTCAGGTCTCTGCTGATCGTGGTGGTGCCTGCTGCCGTGGTCCTACATGACGCTTCCTGCTGCTATTATCACTGTTACTCATATATACTATCACTAGTTTAATAAACTATAAAATTTGTAGCTGTATCGTAGCTGCTATTGCCACTACTCATCATTGATCATGTTTGCCACCATAATTATTATCATTTTCATATTCTGTCACCTTAGCTGTGCTTGTTTCTACTATTTTATTGTATTAATTGTCTTAACATATACGTTATATTCACATTACTATAAATATTATTATAGTTACTGTTAGGCTTTGCTTGCATCTCTGGAAGTGTGTCTGTCTCTCTCTGTCCATCTGTGTGTCTTTTCTCTCTTTCTCTCTCCTTTTCTTCCTCCCCAACCGGTCAAGACAGATGGCCGTCCTCTACAGAGCTGGGTCTTTCTGACGTTCCTGCCTGTTATAGGGAAGGTTTTCGTTGCCACCGTACTCTACAGATGAATTGTTGGGTCTATGTAAATCATAAATAAGTCATTGAGTGTGGTCTTTACCTACTCTGTAAAGTGTCCTTAGATAACTTTTGTTTTGATTCGACGCTATAAATAAAATTGAATTGAATTGAATTACTGATCCTTGGCAAATTTACTTATTTATTTATTCATCTATTTTCTTGCTTCTCTGCTAATTTGTTTTATTTGTATATTTTTCTATTTCTGTATATGAATTATACATTTTTCTCATATTTGTAATGAATAGAACATTTCAATAAAGTTAAACAAAAAAAGATGGTTGATTTGAGTTATTTGCGCACTCCACACAAGGCTATGGAAAGAGGCAAGGACACCGATCAAACCAGATTTTACTGCGCATGTGTTATCCCCCCAAATCACCGCCATCTTTGATTGATGACTTAGCCTCTTTCTACTAGTCTTGACTCCAAACCAGTAGGTGTGCTAACCGGAGCAATCATAGACATAAAGAGTAGACGCCTCATCGAACGTTGGGCCTATTGGCGCTGACGAGCGGTGGGGCCGCCATCTTGGCCCGGTCGGCCGCTCCACTCAGTGTAAGGACAGGACACGGTTCAGTGTATTTTAATATTCACAGTGGGATTAACAGTAATAGAATATTCTGATATATGATATATGTGATGTATGATCGGTGTTTTGCAAACACTATAAATATAAACACAACAATAGAAATCATTTATAGAGTATTAATAGGCTGTATTTCATACATGAATACATAAATCTCTCTCTCACTCACTCTCTTTCTCTCTCTCTCACACACACACATACACACACACACACGCACACACACACACTCAGAGAAAATTAAAATACATATAAATCAAGAGTATCAATACAATTAGGTCAGAGAGAGAGATGACATTTTGGACACAACTAAATACAAGTCAAACAGACTCACTTCCATTTAAAGCACTAAAAAAAACCACAAGCCGAACCCTATAGGTTTATAAATATTCAGAAATGATCCATGCTCTGCCAGTCGCATAGTCGTGGTAGTGGACAGGAGAGGGAGGGTCCACATTTGAGCGAGTGTGTGTTGTATAAAAATATATATAACATTTTGTTAAATCGATCATTTTCACACTGTTTTGTTCTTGCACAATTATCAATGAGAGTGTAGCTCTAATTGGTAAAGACAGTGATGTTGTAGGAGTACTTTGTATAGTATCTAAAATGACCGTGTCCTTTGTTTTTAGGCAAGGTCTAATTATGTGAATGTCTTCTTTATTACATATTTGAATTATGTAGTAAGTGTATTTAATGTGCAAACAAAAACACGGGGCATAGTTCAGTAATATCCATTTTAAATTATACAAACGATTTAAGATTTTTCCTTAGTTAAATAAATGTATGATTTTTTCTTTTCAGACTGTTTCAACTTCTGTGGTACAACTGAACTAAAAAAGCCTGGACTCACACACATCTGACACACAGAGGCTAATCTCCATGCCTCTACTGTGACAAGATAATTAATATAATAAGGGACAGCAGCTCCTCTGGCAGCTAAATATGTATCTACCTGCCACAGCCTGAGGGACTCACTATAACATTTAAAAATGCATGGATTTATGTATAATTGTTTAAATTTGTACTGATTATGAATTGTAATATTGTAATATTAGATTAGAGCAGGAATACGCTGCACAGTGCTCTGGCATCTTGTTCCTTCTGCTGCTCAACTCATAGGCTCAACTAGTCACTTATAGAACTGATCTGGGAGAATGACCGGTCCAAGATGGCGGCCGCATTTCTCGCGGCCCAACGTTCGATGCGGCGTCTACTCTTTATATGTCTATGGGAGCAATACCATGAGCAAAACAGAGTACATGTCAAAATGGCGGCGTCCATGAATAACGTGGAAGAAATCCGGAGTCGAGTAATACTGGGGGAGTTTGGCGTAAAGAATGTAAGTCCGTCTTAAACAATGTTTTATGACAACATCACCCGCTAACTGCAGCGTCCTGTGAGCGGATCAACTGTCAATATGCATTTATAAGTCAACGGGACAGGCTGGTGCTGTCGCTTCATGCACACCACATGAGTTATAAGCCAGTCGGCACAACTATAATACTATCGGGGCTTTGTGCGTCACTAAATAATAACTTACAACTTAAACTGCTGTACTGCTAAAAAATCCACAATCTACTATGTAATTTCTAATATCACTTTTACAATTTAAATATATTAAGCTGTTATCATATATAAATAACGTACATTATTTTGTAGCTTACAGTAAGTTCATATGAAATATGTTTAATATTATATGATAGGGACTGTAAGCTTGATCAGCACACCCAGCCTAGTGTTACTGGCTTTACTACTAGTTTACCACAGTGAGTCAAACAAGTAAGGCAGGGCCCACGTAGTAACTCTAAACCATTATCATCACTTCGTCAGTGCCAAGGAGAACACACACCACATATCTGTAAAACCAGCATGAAAAACATCTTCGCTGTCAACAATTTGATTTTATGAATGAAATCCTCAGACCCATCCCTCAGCTGACACACTGTGTGACATATATATTTTTGGACATACTACATAGTATGGCAGTGTGGGTATTGGAACACAGAGGAAAAATAACTTAATTAATTGTCTTGTTGTAATTGTCCATCCTTCAAACCTGCCACTGACCGAAAGCGTTTCATTAGAAGAAAAAAGCCTCTCTGTCTCAATGTGTTACGGTGCTTAAGATTGTCCTCCCTGTATGGGGCCCCTTGGTGAGTGAGAGCCCTGGGTTGCCCCCCATAAAACCCGCCATTGACTCTGATTGTGACATATATATAATACCAGTTTATAAATATTGAACAGTTAAAGTTAATTTAATAAGATAAGAATGCATGTTTTGCTTATTGACTGGATGATTATTTGTTGCTTTTAGGTTCATTCATCAGATTTCCCTGGCAACTACCCTGGCTATGATGACTCTTGGGATATGCAGAAATTCCAAAAGGTACATTTCTGTCATTTGAGACCTGGAAGGGGCTGCTGGTGATCACTAAAGTGTGTTAGGTCTATCTGTGAAGTCATTGTTTATAAAAATGTAAAATGGCCCCCATGTAGCTTGGAAATCCAGAGCCACATCTGTCCAGACGGAGGATCTACAAAGATCAATAGACCTTCCCAACTCAAGGGGCGGTACCAATGCATGCAGTTCAAAATACCGCTGCACGCAATTGGATAGCACTACGATGACTATGACCACTCAGAGCACAACAGCAAATGCATCTTTCTGCAAACAAAATATTTGAGTGCCGTCTCCTGTTCCTTTTTCAAAGAAAATGCTAAGTCCAATATTTGTAATTCATAATCATAGTTTTGTCAGGTCAGACACAGTTCAATGTCTCCTCTGTCTAACCTTCTTAATGGATAATGCAAATAACTAACTCTTGATGGTATAATGGCATATTTGTGCATCTGCACTCTGTGTTAGAGACCTAGGCCCTTATTTATCAAACAAACGTACGGCAGAAAAAAACGTGCACACAACCATTTCCTGGCAAACTTTGGTATTATCAATTTGGACGTGAGCGGGAGCTACGATCAAATCTCACGTCAGGTCTGAGATCGTGTATGCAAATTTAAGCCTGTGTATTTGCGGTGCAGCACAGCAAAATCTGGCTGAAAATAACAAACAAACCTCAGCTGTCATTAAGCATAAGCAGTCACATATTAAGAACAGATCAAGACGGATTCTTAAAACAAATTAAAAAAATAAAAATTGTGGTTGGAGCAATTGATTGTACTCATGTGCGTCTGAAGGCACCATCCATGAATGATTACGCATTCATCAATCGCAACAACTACCGCTCGATAAACGTACAGGTGATTTGTGATGCCAAGCTGTCGCTTTTGAACGTGGTGGCAAAGTGGCCAGGGGGGACACACAATTCTTTTATATTTCAAAACAGCTTGGCTCCAGCCCCCCGCAACCCCGACAGGGACAAGCGGTTGAAGATGAATGAATATGTTGGCGTGCATCTGCGGGGAAGGCGCACTGCAGAGCCAAAGTCATCTCCTTGGTTAGTGGCTACGCTCAATAAATTGCATTATATCAAACAAGGTATCAGATGGTGACAAAGGTTATCCTCTAACAGAATACCTAATAACCCCGCTGGCAAACCCCGCTACAGAGCAGGAGCGCAGGTTCAGCAGTGCACACACACGCACACGGGTCACAGTGGAGCGCCCTCGGGTTGAGTGCCTCCGTTATTCTTTTCCATACAGCGTTTTTATGGGCCCCTTTTATTTCACTCTTAAGACTTTATTTTGCTCCATCTGGGATGTCAGGATGCCGATCTGTGTGTCGGAAAAGTGTCTTTTCTAACCCGTGTTTCTTCTCTCAATGTTTGACCTCAGTGGGCGAGGCCTCCGAACCAGGAATATTTAAGGGCGTAACATGTTAATGACGATCGAATTCAGCCGCAGCATTAATCAAGGCCAGCTCATTTGTACGCTGAGATTGGTCAGATACGAATGTTTCATAAATCACACGTGTGTCCTGTCCTACGACCAATTCTGCGCTCAGATCTGCGCCCGGTTTCACACAAGATTGATAAATGAGGGCCCTTGTGATGAGAGAGGTTCAGAATGTTCAGAATTGTAATATCTAAGGCATGTCTTTGTTTGGTCTAAAGACGTCACCCAACCAAGGCTTATCGCGTCCTGTCTCTTCATCTAAAAGACTGGGCACAAGTTAGATCTGGGTCATTCCTGCTATACTCTGGGACGAGTGAGGAGGCAGGGGTGAACGTATTTTTGTCTGCAGAAGAAAATGCTTTGGCAAAATAAACCACAGAGAAAAAGCTGATCCTGTTTGTTGATTTTTATTGAAGAAATCCATTTCCACAACAAGGCTAAAGCCGTTTCAAACAGACGTCGTTCATCCACCATCTTTTTTTGTTTACTTTCAAGACTACAACAGAGCAAAACTGTCATCATCGGTTACGCCCGCCCATAACAGATAGTACAATTAAATTGGTGAGTCAGGATTTAGATTTCCTGGGTACCTCCATGCACTTTTGGAAATTATGTATTTGATTTTGTTGGAATGACCATACAGACTCCTTTGTACACCTCAAAGGATTCCATTTTCTCTCTCCTTTCTGATCCTCTGTCTGCGTGGAGCAACATTCACAAGCTTTACTTTGGAAAATGACCAACTAAATTCTTTGGGGGTGTTAATTGGTCCAACCAAGTTCAAACATGTATTCCCAATCTTCATTCTTAAATAAGATGTCTTTATTCTTAAAAACATTTTATGGAATCCAGATCTGATTTATAAATTGGCTGACTTTTTTTTTGTCTTTTTAGAGAGGACTGACACAGACTTAATTCTTCTGTTCTTTTGTCATTCTCTGTTTATATCCATTTTACTTCACATGTACAATGGTTGGCTATAAGAAATGTTTCTATACAAAATTAAATTTATACATATCCATAAGAAGCTAAGAATGTTCAAACTGAAACATTATTTCACTTTTCAGGCAGAGAAAGTAGTATTGAATTTACAACTATTGTGAGTGTTTTGAAACGATGAGCAGTCAAAGTGAGGATTGACTACACTCCTTTGAAATGAAGATGTCCCCTCTCTGTTTGCAGAATTTCAGAATTGACATAGTGCATCTGGATGAGAGCAGTATGGAGTTCGACATGGTGGGGATCGATTCAGCCATCGCCAACGCCTTCAGAAGGATCTTACTAGCAGAGGTAGAATTTCCGTTCAATCGTATTCTGTCATCTCATATCCATATATTATATATATATAAAAATATATAAATAAATAAATAAATGAGAGAGAGAGAGAGAGAGAGAGAGAGAGAGAGAGAGAGAGAGAGAGAGAGAGAGAGAGAGAGAGAGAGAGAGAGAGAGAGAGAGAGAGAGAGAGAGAGAGAGAGAGAGAGAGAGAGAGAGAGAGAGAGAGAGAGAGAGAGAGAGAGAGAGAGAGAGAGAGAGAGAGAGAGAGAGAGAGAGAGAGAGAGAGAGAGAGAGAGAGAGAGAGAGAGAGAGAGAGAGAGAGAGAGAGAGAGAGAGAGAGAGAGAGAGAGAGAGAGAGAGAGAGAGAGAGAGAATAATACAGCGTCTCATCTCATTAGTGTGAACTGGTCTCAAAAACATTTCGTTTTGAGTCTTTGGTTTAAACTGGACTTAAGAGGAAGGAGTCTTGGAAGTTTTTCATTTCATATAAATACATTGTGAGAGCTTTGCATTATTCTTGTTTGCAGGTGCCTACAATGGCTATAGAGAAGGTGTTCATCTATAACAACACATCCATCGTCCAGGATGAAGTCCTGGCCCACAGATTAGGTCTTGTCCCCATCAAAGCTGACCCTCGCCTATTTGAGTACAGGAACACCGGTACAACAACACAGTAAAGCACTCACACATGTGACAGTATACCACATGCCCTTTACTCTGCTGCACATAAAATACATATGAGAAGGTCTGGTGTTGAAAAGCATTCTGTCCAATCATTATCCAGTACTTAATCTGTTGGTAAAATCCAAATCTTTGTCTTGTGGAATCTAATTAGTTTTAGCTTAGTCAGTCTAATTGACGTAGTTAGACTGACGTTGATGTGTGTGTGTGTGGCACAATGAAATAACAGCAGCAACTACTGACTTCTATACCTTTTTTTTCACCCGCTACTTTCTACAAATACTGGAGCTGTTGATGAGTTGATGAGCCAGAAACTGGATCCAAAGTGGAACCAACCATCAGAACCAAATCCTAAATATGAGGAAAATTTGACTGCTCTTTAATACCAAGTTATCAGATGTCAATGTTGTAACAGTTGATGTTTTCACAGTGTGTAAGTAGTTATAATTAGTTGTCATATGGTGAAAAAATTGCAGAATTGCAGATATCAATATTCATCACCAGAGGCATTTAAAAATATTAAAATAGTGTTTTGGTAGATAAATCAATGAGTAGACATTCTCGACCTGGCTCGATCAAATATTGGACTAAATTTCAGTTTGGGGTGACACGCGCACGCACGCACACACACAGTGTGCAGCAGTCCACTGTTGCTCTCACTACCAGCATTAGTTGTTCAGTTTTAACAATGTCAAGCTGAAAAATGGTGCATGCAGGCTAAAATTCCCTGCGGTGTTCTGTTGGGACTAAACTATGTCTAAGTTCACTAACTGCTAGGCTTATTTCTAAAGTGTAAATACAAGTGCTGCAGCAATCCCAACTTTACTGTCTTTAAGAGGCTGTAGGTGGCTCTGTTTTAAAGCTGAAGACCATGGTTATTGGTATCATATGAAACTACACAACCTAAGGAATTCATTGCGAAAGTTTGGGAAAAAAACACTCCAAAGTTAGGCTAAATTTTGACGAGGGACCAACTGGTATATCCGTTTGCAAAGGGGTCCCTTGACCTCAGGACATCTGAATGAAAATGGGTGTTATGGGTACTCATGGGTCTCCTCTTTACAGTCATGCCCACTTAATGGTAATGGCAGTCTAAGTGTTGTAATGACTCCATTCGACTATGTGTCTGTTCTTTCTATTGTGTCATTCCTAAAATTACATTTAAAAAATCCCAATATCTCTGAGGGCTGTACGGTATGGTCTAAAATTTATATCACGGTATAATTTGAAGCATAGACGGTTATGGTATTATATCACGGTATATTAGTCATCTTAAAATTGATGTCGAATTAAGCATGGATTTAACCAGACTGAGACGATTGAAAGAGCAACAACAGGCTGAGAGGAGCGTTGACGTAGCACACGAAGAAGAGCTTAATTGTCGCACACCTACAGGAAGCATGTGGAGCAAGTCTCCCAGTGTGCCAAACGCGCTGAGAGACTTGATAGACACTTTCTGTAGGTGCGCTGAGATGCGAGAGAGGACAGCAATCAACACTCGGCCACTACCGCCAGGGATTACTTTTTCACATAGGCTTCTACTAAAAGGGGCAGTAAATATTACCTCGCGGGCTGGATCTGCTGTTACGTCAGAGCTTTCAGAGAGTCAAAATCTATCACGTAGCCAAATTCCTACCATCTAAACCGTTTATACCTTACACACCTAATATATCTCAATTTAATTACATTTTATTTATAGTGCCAAACAAGCAGCAACAAGTTGCAATATCTTTAACAATAATAATTATAGTTATTATATACAGTATTAATCCAGCAATCTTGTGCACACAGTGGTGACGAAAATGTTCCCTTTAACAGGCAGGAATGTCGAACAGACCCAGCTCTATGGAGGACGGACATCTGTCTTGACTGGTTTGGGAGAAAGAAAAAGAGAGAAGAGACAGGCAGACAGACACAAAGACAGACACAACAATCCTAGAGATGCAAGTAACAGTAACTATAATATTATCTATAGTAATGTAAATATGACTTACAGTATATGTTGTGACAGTTAATATAGTAGAATAGTAGAAACAAGTACAGCCAAGGTGATAGAATATGATGATTGTTATTGATTATTATTATGGTGGTCAATATGATCAATGATATTAGTGGTAATAACAGCTGTGATGCAATGAGAATATTTTTATGGCTATGATTATTATAATTAAAAAAACTAATGATAATATTCAGTATGTGAATAATCGTAATAATAGCAGCAGGAAGTGTCATGCATGACCGCGTCAGCAGGCACCATCACGATCAGCAGAGACCAGAGAGCGCAACGACTTCTGGGAAGAAGTTGAATTAGTTACATGCATTAATGATACATGGGTGATACAACTTGAGAGGAGAGAGGCTCAGAGTATCAGGAACAGTAGTATCCCCAGAATAGGCAGACTAGGCCTATAGCCTATAGAGGAAAGTTTTACTTTTAAATATGGGGACGATGTCTGCATCTGAACAACATCTAGGAGTTGGTAACAAACTTATTAGAGCAGCATAAGGAGTTGCAATAGTCCAGCCTAGAAGTAACAAATGCATGGACTAGTTTTTCTGCATCTTTCTGAGACACAATGTTCCTAATTTTCACAATATGACGCAGATGAAAATATGCACTCCTTGTTGTTTAATTTTCTGTGAGAATCGAATCATCCAGAGTAACAGTATCTTTAGATATTGAGTTTCAGAGGCCTTCGGGGCCAAGTACAATAACTTCAGTTTAATCTAAGTTTAACTTCAGAAAATTGCAGGTCATCCAGCTTTATATTTCCTTAATGCACATTTGAAGTTTATCTAACTGATCGATAAATATAATTGTGTATCGTCAGCATAACAATGAACATTTATGGAGTGCTTCCTTATAATATTTCCCAAGGGAAGCATATATAAGGTGAATAGAATCGTTCCAAGGACAGAACCCTGTGGAACTCTGTGACTAACTTTAGTGTACATGGAGGATTTGTCATTAACATGCACAAACTGAGATCGAGCTGAGACTTAAACCAGCTTAATCCAGTCTCTGTAGAAGGATGCACTAAGATCTAGTAAAACAAGTACAGTGAAAAGTCCTTTGTCTAAAGCTATTAGAAGGTCATTAGTCATTTTTACCAGTGCTGTCTCAGTGCTAGGATTCATTCTAAAACCAATCAAATCTAATAGAGGGATAAACGCAATACTAAGGCTATTATCATCAATGTCCATGTGAATATTAAAAACTCCTAAAATTATTATTTTATCAGATTTAAGGACTAAATTTGACAGAAACTCTAAGAATTCAGATAGAAATTCAGCGTACGGACCAGGAGCATCGTACACTATAACAAGTATAATTGGCTGCACATTTTCCAGGTTGAATGTGAAAGACTAAGAACAAGACGTTCAAATTAATTATAATTTAGTTTAGGTTTAGGGTTGATTAATAGGCCTGAGTCATAAATACCTGCAACGCCTCCTCCTCGACCACTGCCTCGAGGAATATGAGTATTAATATGACTGGAAGGAGTGGATTCATTTAGGCTAACATATTCTTCATGACACAGCCAGGTTTCAGTCAGACAGAGTAAATCAATATGGTTATCTGATATCCGATCATTTACTAATACAGCTTTAGATGACAGAGATCTGATGTTTAAAAGTCCAAATTCTATTTTCTGATTTTGTTGATTATCGCAGATTTGGTGTTGATTTGTATTAATTTTTTCTGTGAAGCTCTTCTGTCAACTTTTTATTTAATTCATTTAGATGATTGTGAGGCAGATAGCGGATAATGAGTTGGAAAATGCTCCACAGGCAGCGCAAAAAGGGTGTGTATGACTGCAACTCTGCATCCTGGGCATCTGTGGTAAGGGCAGTGCAGAGAGGCGTTTTAGACCTCAACTCTGCTTCCTAGTCCCAACACTGGGTTGTCATGGTTTAAGACCGCTTACAAATTCGGCCAGGTTCTTAGATATGAGAGCGGCACCCTCCAAAGTAATAAGACCAGGTTTTCCCCAGAAAGACTGCCAATTATGGAGGAAGCCCACATTATGTACCGGGCACCAACCTGACAGCCAGTGGTGATAATATGCAGCTAGTGTCCTTCCTTACATACATTTATTGAATCGCACATTCTGTATCATGATAATGCCAGATTCTTGCCAAAACACAGCTCTACATTTTCTACATATTTGTCTCCAGTCTGACTTGAGTGTGTAAGATGAATATGGGAGAGTTGACCATGTTGGCCTTGCTTTGTTTATTCCAGTTGAAGAGTCTGCAGAGGAAGAAGGTTCAGAAATAGACACAATTCAACTGCAGCTGAAGATTAAATGCAGCAAGAACCCCAGAGCCAGCAAAGACTCCGCTGACCCACGAGAGCTGTACCTGAACCACATGGGTAGGTCTCAGCTAACACCAGATCAACAAAGAATTGCTGCTATTGTTTGTAGATAGAGATTACCAAACAGTAGCTATGACCTGGCATCAAGTGAGTGTAGGATTCACGTCAAAAGCTGCCGTACGGACGAAACACAGGAAGTACATGCACACAAAAATATTCAGATTTATAAAACAGTTTGCACTCATGTCCTACCGCAGTTTCCCTTTATAACTCACAATCAACTTTACATGTGGCACAGTTCTTGTTGGAGAGGTGGAAAAAAAGGAAACAAGTTGTTTGGAGGGCACAGTGTGAGCATTACAAAATGGCCCTAGAGTGGCAACATGTTGCGGACACAGTTTATGCTACAGAAGGTCAAACTGTGGCTGAAATGAAAATTATATCAATTGAAGTATTTTTATTCTCCCTCTGTGCCCTTATAGCAACATGAGTGCAGTCAACTGCACCGATTACATTTGGGAAACAGGATGTGGCTGCAAACTGCGCTTTTTAATTTCTGTTCATGCATCGTGTAAGGAAATTTTATGTAGAAATGCGACACACCTAATATACCTCCTTACATGTCTGGCATAACACAGTTGAGGTTGGGCTGAGATATCCCTGACCTTTCAGCCAGTTGCCTCTGGAAAGTGCTGGTTGCCAGAAATCTCAGAGTTGTCAGGACTTGACGACGTGAATTCTGCCATTGCTCTTCTGTAAAGCTGGTCCCAAAACCGCACAGAGTTCTGTGAGTGCTCTTCTGTAAAGCTTGACCCAAAACAGCACAGAGACTCAAGAGAACAGCGAAGAGAAAAGACTGAACAAGCTCATAAGCCACTCGTCCTCAGTTGCCGGTAAATCTTCTTGGGCTCTGAAGAATCCTTCCATTCTCCACATCCTCTAAAAGTGCCAACTCTGCCATTGTTTCCTCATTACATGCCATGTCATGCCTTTTTTTACAACTATCCATTTGATTGTATCTAAAAGGTTACAGGTGTGGGAATTAGTGTAATCTACGGTGGAGATCCAAATTAGAGAACAATTTATAGTGTAAATACTTAAAATAAATTAAATACTGTTATTTTTTATTGTTATTTTGTTTTAAAAAAGAAAAGTGAGCAAAATTGAAGAACAGTAACTTATGTGTCAGAAGAAAGGATTTATTTCAACAATGTTTTCTTCAGGCTATAAGATTAAAAAATGAATAGAAAATGTAGAGGCCACAGCTTTGAATCACTTCAGCACATCTGCGCCCACAGGACATCACTAGTTTCTCACTCTGTTTTGGTTTGATCTTGGTCCATTGTTCTTGGGATCTCTTCAACAGTTTGTTTACTGTAGTGAGTTTCTTAGCCATTACTTTGTCAACAAGGATTTTCCAGAGATTCTCTATGGGATTTAATTCTGACTCTGGGCTGGCCATTTCATTGTTTCAATATTCTTAGCTTAGCTTCTTCACCCTGCCATTTAGCTGTACAAGAGACCCAACTCCTGCTGAAGAAAACATTCCCTAGACCATGACACTTCCTCCTCACTTCCTCCTCCAAATTTAACTGACTTCTTCACACACATAATGTTTCCCATCAGACCCAAATAAATTGAACGTCCTCTCATAACTGAAGTGCACACTGGACCAGTTCTTCTCTGTCCATTCTCAGCAAAGGCAAGTCTAGCCTTTTTTTACTTTCTACTGATGAGAGGTTTGGTCACTGCGGAGTGGTCTTAAACTTTGAGACACTGTGTGCAGAGACAGATCCTTGCCCTGTTCAGCACTGAACTGGTGAGCACCTCAAGCTGCAATGTTGAACCGATTCCCCATTGAGTTGTTGCATAATCCTGTCCTCTTGTGCACTTGTTGTACGAGGACGACCGGCCTTTTTGAGGGACTTAAATTAATCTGTGTCCTTGTGAAGTTTCAATAGTTTCATGCCGCCTGATGCTACTCCAGTCTTTGAGTTCGCTTTCTTAAACTTTCTTAATTTTTATTCTCTTTTAGTTTGTCCTGTTTCTTCAATCTAACTTCTGTGAAGTTTTGCCCTCCACAATGAGGTTACTTTCGATTGTTTTCGTGTTTCCCTTTCGTGCTGTTTTTAACAATGCCGCTGCACGCTGTCTTTGTTTGCTCTGGAGAACAGCTGGCGGCCAGACCAGCTAATATTCCCCCCGATCTCTGGAGAAAAACACAACGGGGATGCAGAGGTGGGAAGCAACGTCGGTGCAATAAAGGAGGGTTGAGACGGGACTGTGAGGAGGTGATCTGAGGAGGCTTGTGAGCCGCACAGGGAGGACATTGTTAGACTCCTGTCTAAAGTCTAGCCTTTTTTTACTTTCTACTGATGAGAGGTTTGGTCACTGCGGAGTGGTCTTAAACTTTGAGACACTTTGTGCAGAGACAGATCCTTGCCCTGTTCAGCACTGAACTGGTGAGCACCTCAAGCTGCAATGTTGAACCGGGACTGTGAGGAGGTGATCTGAGGAGGCTTGTGGGCCGCACAGGGAGGACATCGTTAGACTCCTGTCTAAAGTCTAGCCTTTTTTTACTTTCTACTGATGAGAGGTTTGGTCACTGCGGAGTGGTCTTAAACTTTGAGACACTGTGTGCAGAGACAGATCCTTGTCCTGTTCAGCTCTGAACTGGTGAGCACCTCAAGCTGCAATGTTGAATCACAGACTACATTTAATTTTTGTGTGGACTGCAATGTCCCAGCTCAGACTGTAACCTGATACGCCAACAATAAACCTTGGATCACCTAGGATATTAATAAAAAGAAGAAAACATTCCGAGATGGCAACCGTGAAGAGGTGAGGAGAGTGCAGGGGGTACTGAAACTGAAAATCAGGGAGGCTAAAGACAATTATAGGAGAAAGATTCAGAATAAACTCCAGCGTAACAACATGAGGGACGTGTTAGAACCATCACTGGGTTCCAGAAGACTGGTAGCGCCGAGTTGGAGGACCGTGTGGACTAGGCCAACGAACTGAACCTATTTTTCAAAAGGTTTGATACTGCGCCCCATCCCACACATGGCTCTGCTCCTGGCTGCCCTTCAACGACTGCCACTTTACCTCCTCCCCCTACTCCACCTCCTTACAGACCCCTTACCTTCACCTCACCACCTCACTTCACACCTACCTAACCCAGCCCTCCCCCTGCTCTACATCATGTCCTCCACAACCTGACGACCTCAGCCCTCCCCAAACGGACACCTCTACAGTGTCCTTCAAGCCTGACCTGGTGAGAAGACAGTTAACAGAACTCCACTCTGGCAAAGCTGCAGGCCCCGATGGCGTATTTCCCAGGGTGCTTAAAGACCGTGCCCCCCAGCTGTGCGGAGTACTGAGTCAAGTCTTCAGCCTGAGCCTGCACCTCCAGAGGGTCCCTGTGCTGTGGAAAATGTCCTGCCTCGTGCCTGTGCCAAAGACGCCACGTCCCAGTGGCCTCAGGATTACAGACCGGTGGCCCTGACGTCCCACATCTTGAAGACCATGGAGAGACTCGTCCTGGAGCAGCTATGGCCTATGGTCAGGCCCTTCACTGATCCGCTACAGTTCGCTTACCGGCCCCGCCTGGGAGTTGAGGACTGCATCACCTACCTGCTGAACAGAGTCAACAGAGTCATCTGGACAAGCCTGTGAGCACTGTGAGAGTCATGTTCTTTGACTTCTCCAGTGCATTCAACACCATCTGTCTGGCTCTACTAGGTCAGAAGATGGCTTCGATGAAGGTGGATGCCCCCATCGTGACCTGGATTGTGGATTAACTGATGGGCAGACAACAGTATTTACACCTACAGAACTGTGTGTCTGACAGGGTGGTCAGCAACACTGGGGCCCCACGGGGGACTGTCCTCCCTTCCTTTCTCTTCACCCTCTTCACGTCAGACTTTAACTATCCTGCCAACTTCAGAAGTTTTCTGATGACTCTGCAATAGTTGGCTGCATCGGAAAGGGGGATGAAAGTGAATACAGGACTGTTGTGGGAAACTTTGTCACTTGGAGTGAGCTGAATCATTTGCAGCTTAACGTAACTAAAACAAAGGAGCTCGTAGTGGATCTGAGGAGAGTGAAAACACCTGTAACACCTGTGACCCCTGTCTCCATCCAGGGGATCCCTGTGGACACTGTAGAAGAGTATAAGTACCTGGGGGTGTACTTCAATAATAAAGTCGACTCTTTTTCCTGAGGAGGCTAAGGTCCTTTAACATCTGCCGGATGATGCTGAAGATATTTTATGAGACTGTTGTGGCCAGTGTGATCTTCTTCGCTCTCACATGCTGGGGCAGTGGGCTGCAGGTCGCAGACACCAATAGACTGAACAAACTGATCAGGAGGTGGTGTCGTGGGGGAGGAGCTCGACACCCTGACAACTGAGGCAGAGAGGAAGCCGCTGTCCATGCTCCGGTCTATCTTGGACAATGTCCCCCACCCTCTGGCCCAGCAGAGGAGCACCTTCAGCAGAAGACTCCTCGCACCCAGATGCACCACAGAGCGCCACAGGAAATCTTTCCTGCCTGTGGTCATTAAACTATACAACACATCCCTTGGAGAGTCTGTCATCCCCTCTCTGTAATATGGAATCATAAACATTCTGTTCTTTGCACATTTTAACGGTACTTTGCATGTTATTGCAGTACTTTTGATCTGTTGATATTACCATTGTAATTTTGATATTTTTATATATATATATATATATATATATATATATATATATATATATATATATATATACACACACACTTTTTAATATTTCTGTTTTTACAAGTATATGTTATCTGTATAATATTGTTGTTGTTAAATATGTTGTTTGTATAGCCGGAGTTTGAAACAAAAACAATTTCCCCCTGGGATTATTCAAGTATTTCTGATTCTGAATATTCTTGAGATCACAGTCTTGGAATGTCCAACCTCTCTCTGATGGCTGAGAGGGTCATCCCTTTAGCCTTCATCTGGACAACCTGCTGTCTCAGGGTTTCAGTCACCTTAGAGCACCATGCCATCTTACAAAGTAACCAGGAGAGCTGCCAGATAAATAGGGTGTGTCCAACAATTACCTAAATTGTCACCAGGTGCCAGATTAACACCTATAACTGGGAGGTATCTGAAAGTGTTTTGCTCACCATGTTCGAACATAAGGATGCTCATAAGTGTACGTGGTACCAGAGCACCCTAGGCCAAAGGTCGATGATCGATTTTGTGATCCTATCATCTGATCTGAGGCCGTATGTTTTCGGCACTCAAGTGAAGAGAGTAGCAGAGCTGTCAACTGATCACCATCTGGTGATGAGTTGGGTCAGAGGATGGGTAGACGGGAAGATTCTGGACAGACCAGGTAAGCCCAAACGAGTAGTGCGGGTGAACTGGGAACGTCTGGAGGAGGCCCCTGTCCGAGAGATCTACAATTCACACCTCTCGCGGAGCATTGCTGAGGCTGCAGCGGTGAGCTGAGGCCTCAAGGGGGTCTTAGGTGCCTCAAGGGGCGGTAACCCTCGAACACTGTGGTGGACACCGGTGGTCAGGGAAGCTGTCCAACTGAAGAAGGAGACCTTCCAGGATATGTTATCCCAGAAGACTCTGGAGGCAGTTGCAACGTACCGACCAGAAGGGCTGCAGCCTCTGCTGTGTCAGGGGCAAAGCAATGAGTGTGGGAGGAGTTCGGAGAACTCAGGCGGCACCAAGGTAGTTTTGGAAAACCGTTCGACACCTCAGGAGGGGGAAACGGGGAACCATCCAAGCTGTTTACAGTTAGAAAGGGATGCTGGTGACCTCAGCTGATGAGGTAATCGGGCGTTGATAGGAGCATTTTGAGGAACTCCTTAATCCGACTAACACTCCCTCTTATGTAGAGGCAGAGCTGGAGGCTGATGGGGAATCATTGTCAATATCTCTGGCAGAAGTCACTGAGGTAGTCAAACAACTCCACAGTGGCAAAGCCCCAGGGATTGATTCCCCTATTTAAAAAGGGGGACCAGATGGTGTGTGCCAATTACAGGGGTATCACACTACTCAGCCTCCCTGGTAAAGTCTACTCCAAGGTGCTGGAAAGGATGGTTCGTCCTATAGTCTAACCTCTGATTGAAGAGGAACAATGCGGATTCCGTCCTGGATGTGGAACAACGGACCAGCTCTTCACTTTGCAAGGATCCTGGAGGGGGCCTGGGACTATGCCCATCCAGTCTACATGTGCTTTGTGGATCTGGAGAAGGCATATGGCCGGGTCCTGGGAGATACTGTGGGAGGTGGGAGTATGGGGTGAGGGGGGTCACTTCTGTGGGCCATCCAATCTCTGCACATCCAAAGCAAGAGCTTTTTCCGGATCCTCTGTAGCAAGTCAAATTCGTTTCCGGTGGGGGTTGGCCTTCGTCAGGGGTGCGCTTTGTCACCAATCCTGTTTGTGATTTTAATGGACAGGATATCGAGGCGTAGTCGTGTTGGGGAGGGGTTGCAGTTCGTTGGGCTGAGGATCTTGTCTCTGCTTTTTGCAGATGATGTGGTCCTGATGGCATCGTTGGTCAGTGACCTTCAGCACTCACTGGATCTGTTCGCAGCCAAGTGTGAAACGGCTGGGACGAGAACACCTCTAAATCTGAGGCCATGGCTCTCAGCAGGAAACCGGTGGATTGCTACTCCAGTTAGGGAATGAGTCCTTACCCCAAGTGAAGGAGTTCAAGTACCTCTGGATCTTGTTCACATTTGAGGGGACGATGGAGCGTGAGTTTGGCCGGTGACTCGGAGCAGCTGGGGCGGTATTGCAGTCACTCTACTGCACCGTTGGAAGGCAAAGCTCTTGATCTGCCGTTCAATCATTGTTCCTACCCTCACCTATGGTCATGAAAGCTGGGTCATGACCAAAGAAACGAGGTCACAGGTACAAGCGGCCAAAATGGGTTTTCTCCGGAGGGTGGCTGGAATGCCTCGGGATCCCCCAGTTAGAGCTGGTTAATGTGGCCCGGGAAAGGGAAGTTTGGGGTCCCCTGCTGGAGCTGCTGGAGCTGCTGTCCTGCGACCCGATCCCGGATAAGCGGTTGAAGATGAGATGAGATGCTCGCGTTAAGAGAGAGTTGGTCATCAAGTGTCACACCCCTTGTCTGGGTTGGGGCTACCACAGAATTTTCAAGGGTGAGTAGAGCCTTTTCCAGGCTGAAAAAGCAACTGCAACTCTGTCTTGTCTAGGTTGAGTTCAGGTGGTGTGCGGACATCCATTGAGAATCAGACAGGCAGAGATCCGTTCCGCTGCAAGTGTGTCGGACTGAGGAAAATAGATATTAAGTTGGGTGTCATCAGCATAGCTATGATAGGACAGCCATGTGAGTGAATAACAGAACCAAGGGAGTTGGTTTAAAGAGAGAAGAGGAGAGGCCCCAGTACTGAACCTTGAGGGTCCCCAGTAGTAAGATGACGGGGTTCCGACACAGAGCCTCTCCAAGTTACCCGGTATGTGTGTTTTTTTAGGTAGGATGTGAGCAGGGAGAGTACAGAGCCTGGGATATCTAATTGCTGTATGGGGTAAACAAGGATCTGGTGATTAACTTTGTCAAATGCTGCAGAAAGGTCCAAAAGGATGAGTGCAGAGGAGAGAGAGGCTGCACTAGCTCGGTGACAGCGAGAAGGGCAGTTTCGGCTGAGAGACCGGCCTTTAAACCAGAATGGTGAGGATCAAGGAGGTTGTTCAGGTAACGGCAGGAAGAGAGTTGGTTAAAGATAGCACGCTCCAGTGTTTTGGAGAAAAATGGAAGAAGAGAGACAGGTCTGGAGTTATTTACTTTGTTTTACTAAGTTTTTTGTTCACGAGATTCTGAGTGACCTGGAATTCTGGCGGTCATCCAGGAATCATAGAACCGTAGTTACATACGTAAATTTCGTTCTATTTCATCCTTACTGACCGCCAGAGGCAGTGCTTCACACTGGATGACTCATACAAACAGAGTCACAAGTAATCCTGAGTCCTACCTGATATAGAGGAGGCAGAGGAACCCAGTCAATGAACCATGCCCAATGGATGGGAAGTGGCAGGCTTCACTCTGTAGTCACTGGAGAATATGCTTGGCAACACTATGAGGCCGTGGCACATCTGTACTCCAGGGACTCTCCCCTCAGGGCTCCCTAAAATGTTGGAGAGACTCCTGGAAGGGTGGAACCCTACCCCTTAAGGTAAAAAACAGTCATTGTCCATGCGTCCCAATGATTGACCATGATCCAGGGGAACGGGGCGCTGTTCTGAAAGAGCACAGCCCTTCTTAAGATCTTTATAACCCTAACCCTAACCCTAACAGACAGGTTGCAAGGGCCCAGACTGGGCATTACCAACCATAATTTGGCCACAGCAAAAGGAAGAAACAGGGAAAGAACTTTCAACAGTTCTCATATTGCAGGGGTTCCGGCATTCACAATATAATTTTTTACAGAATCTACACAATCTCTGGGCGGTGAGTCGGGAACTCGAGCAGCTCAACCCTAATAGCTGAAAGCAGCAAGGGTTGGATGGCAAAACCAACCACTGAGCTGAGACAAGAGACCTGTCCTGTCAGAGAGGCCCCTAGGGTATCCCACAGCAGAATCTTTGCACCAGTGACAACCAAGTCCCGTCTGGCCACAAGGGGGACCACCAGAAGAAGTCTCTGGCTCAAATGAAGCACTCTGGAAGACATTGGTAAAATCAGAGGATATGTTGGAGAAGCATAGAGAATACTTCATAACAATGCATCCTGAGTCCGGAGGGATGTTGTGCAATTAGGAGATCCAAACAGGACAGAGGGACGATATTTCCTAGGCAGAGGAAAGCTCCCAGATGCTGAAGTCCAACTTTGGATAAAGTCGCCACTCTACTGGCATAAGGAGCATGAGAGGAGAAAAGGTCTGGCCATGGTGATATCCGACATATGGCTGCCTCTCCTGTATGGCAGGATTATTTGAGCACAAGGTGCAGAGCCTGTAACTCACCCTAGGTCTAGGGAGAGAGGGCCAGCTGCAAGACCCTAAGCTTCCTGTGTCAGTATGTCAGGCCACATGGCCTCCAGTTGAAAGCACTTCAGCCTTCTCTGCACGGGGTGCAGTGACAGCAAGACCAAGGGAACGACAGCTGAGACAGCTGTCAATATGCCCAAGAGGTGAAGAGACTGACCGTTTTGCAACAACCCATCCTATTGGGAAAGGCAAGATATAGAACATTCTCCATGTGCTCATGGTGAGTTCAGAGTCACACCAGTTATGGCCATGCTATAAAGAGGCGCTCAGAGAGCTCCTCTCTGAATTCACCATGCCCAGCCAGGGTATATGAAACATAATGGGAGCCTTCTTCTGGGCTACCTTAACCTGGGATGACTCAATTCCTCGTCATCGATTAAAATTCTCATGTCCTGCGACCGCAGTGTGAAAGGGCTGTGAAGACACATCTAACAAATACTCGTGGAGGGTCCAACTGGGGACCACCCTGAATCTGAAAATTACAGCCTTGCAAGGCAAAACAAAGAAACTGTTTGTGGTGAGGCAACACAGGAACATGCGATTAAACATAGCTAATCATTGATGGATACAAACCATTCTCCCCAGCTTGAAGAATGTCAGTTTTGCTCAATGTCTGCTGTGTTGAATAGCAAGACGGTGGAGAGCCCATTAAGTTCTCTTTAACATAACGCAGGAGTGTGAATGAGGCATCACTGAGGCTGGTCAAGGAAGGTGATGGGGCAAGCGTGAGGGGAGAGATGCTGATGCAGCCCCTTGGTTGAGCATCATAGTCCCCTTATAGTAGATCATCAGTGCCCTAGGGTTAGGACAAGAGTCACCGTGTGGACTCAGCCTTATCAGGTGAACTTTAAGGACAGCAGAGTTTAGTTCAATCACTGGCATGTGGCCAAGGTCAAACTTTGCCACATCAATAGGCCGGTGTAAATGGCACGCATGCAAGTCCCTCAGGTATCGGAACAAATAACAGTAATTGTGGCAGTGCACGGAACATGCCTGGAGAAAGCATCAGCAAGCACGAATTGATGACAATATATCCGGCTGCAAGGTGATCCCATGCCATTCCAATGATGGAACTGTGAAGTCGTCCTCGACCTCATCTGAGAACCATGACCCAGGAGCATGAGTCAGGCCAAGAGGCCTGGAAAGCCTCCCCTATAAGTTAGCAACTTAAGTGTGTGGCCGAAGCTGCCACAGAGGCAATGCTCCGTTCGGAACAGTCAGCCCTGGTTAGATTGGGTGTCCAACATTAAGCACATGATCATGCATCCATCCCACCAAGTTAGCATGAGCGAGAGCACTCTACTGACTGGGAGAACAGGACATGGAACATTGTTTAATGTTACAGTGAGAGGGGAGCGAAAACACTCTCACCACTGACACAGTACCCATCAGGAAACAACACATCCCTGTATCCTTTACAGTACTTTACTCCTTACGTTTCTACTCACGTTAGGAAACAGTCCATGCAGTGAAAAGGGGAGTGAGCCCTCTCTCTTCACCAGTACAGTAGCTGTATAGCCAACACCAAGCATGCCAGCGTCCCACCAAGTTATATGTAATATGGAAGGTAATTGGTTATACCTGAGAATGTTTATAGTGGTTATTGTAAAGGGACTCGTCACTTTTCCAACACTGCTATTCTTCTTCTTCTTCTTTTTATTTTTTTCATTAATTTTCAGAAATTTTGAGAAAAAAACACTTCACTTGAATGCTGTTCAATGTTTCACTTGAAAGGTGTAGGTAATGTGTAAATCAAGCTGGAAAAATAAATATTTTTATGCATTATCATTTCAGGCTGTACTTTCTATAGACATTGTACGTAAAGTTTATAAATGAGTCCTCGGGGCAAACAAAGACACCAGGGGTTGTTGTACAGAACCAGTTGGTAAAAAGGACATTTTAAGATAAGGAAGAATATCCTTGTGTAAGTTAAAAAATAAATGTGATTATTTATTACCCCTCTGTCCCCTGCTGTCTTGTCTCAGTTTATTCCAGGGACATAAAGTGGGTTCCTATTGGGAACCAAGCAGACGTGTTTGCAGACTCCATTATCGGACCAGTGCATGATGACATCCTGATAGCTCAGCTACGACCAGGACAGGAGCTGGACATTATCATGCACTGTGTCAAAGGACTTGGTAAGAGACAGAAGATTTTTAATTCATATAAAGTTTATTTTTCTATTTGAGCATCAACGTTCTTTCTTGAACTGGGATATCGGTGTGACAAAGTAATGTTAACTTCTTCCTTGTGATCATCGATAAAGTATTATGATCATGTTTACGTTTATATAGTTTAAATATTTGTGAAAGAAAAACATACTGCATGGACTTGGATCATGTTATCAGCCTAACATTTCCTCATTAGTATTTTCTGCTGCCTAATGCTGAAGCGTTTCTGTTCAGGTAAGGACCATGCTAAGTTCTCTCCAGTGGCCACAGCCAGTTACCGCCTCCTCCCAGAGATCACGCTGCTGGAGCCGGTGGAGGGAGAGAAGGCAGAATGCCTAAAACGCTGCTTCTCCCCAGGAGTTATAGACATAGAAGATGTTAATGGTAAGAAAGAACTAACCTCACTAATCTGAGTCAAAGATAGCAGCTCTTAAGAGGGAGTGGACAAAATACGCTGGAGATCAAAATTAGAGAACAAATAATAAATACCTGATTTATTCTGAAATACATTTATTTTTTAAAGTTCAGAATTTGATAGTATACCCTCTGTGGCTATACCACTGCTGTACCAGCATGTTTTTGAATAACTAAAATTGAATTGAATTGAACTTCAACAAAGAACTTTATTTTGTGGAGAAAAAAAACAGTGAACAACATTAGTGGGGTTGCCCTGACCAAGGATTTTCTTGGTCGACCAGTGGTCGTCATTTAGAACGATTAGTCGACTAATTGACCTATATATATGTATATAGGTCCTGATTGATGACTCCAAAATTGCTCATAGGTGTGAATGGTTGTCTGTCTCTGTTCGTGTCTATGTGCCCTGCGATAGACTGGCCTCCTGTCCAGAGTGTACCCCGCCTCACGCCCGATGTCAGCTGGGATCGGCTCCAGCGCGACCCCGACAGGGAGGGGGGGGCTGGAGCAGTTGAAGATGAATGAATGAATGAATGAACAAGAGGAGGTCAGAGGAGACCCAGAAAAAGTATATATATATATATTTTTTTGCCACCATGGTATCGGTCCTGATTCAACTTTTGGTTTGTCCTCCAAGTATCGTTTCATTTCACTGCTCTGTTCATCTGTCCGCGGCTCTTCATCTGTAGCCATCAATCCTCCTGTTTGTCTCACTTCTTTTTTGGTGCAGGGCCGGGTTTGCTTCATCTCTACTGCTGTGCTCTCTCTGAGCAGGTTCTTCTGCGCTATGTCTTTCCCAACATGATGGGCTATTAATAGTTGTCTAACCTCGATGTTGAAGGGACCTGCCTTGTTAAAAAATAAATAAAAAGACTGACAGTGAGTGAGTGTCACGACTGGTGAACTGGTCCAGAGGGACTTCAGTGATGAGTGGACGTTTAATTTATTTGGGTCTGATGGAAACACTATGTTGGGCGTAGGACTGGGGAAAGACTGGACCCAAGGGGCCTCATTTATCAATCTTGCGTGAAAACGGGCGCGGATCGGAGCGCAGAATTGGTCGTATGACAGGACCCACGTGTGATTTATGAAACATTCACCATGACCAATCTCAGCGTACAAATGAGCAGGCCTTGATAAATGCGGCGGCTGAATTCGTTGTCATTAACATGTTACGCCCTTAAATATTCCTGTTTCGGAGGCCTCGCCCACTAAGGTCAAACATGGAGAGACGAAACACTTGTAAGAAAATAAACTTTTCCGACACAGAGATCTGCATCCTGACCTGATAAAGATGTGCTTTTTGGCAGTCTTAAGAGTGGAAAAAAGGGGCCCATAAAAACGCTGTATGGAAAAGAATAACCGAGGCAGTCAACCCGAAGCAGCGCTCCACTGAGACCCGTGTGCGCACTGTTGGACAGGTGTTGTGCCGTATTCAGCACCCCTGCCGTGAAATGCACCCCCTCACATTATAGGTGATATTCTGGATCAGGAGGTTGTTGTTTCCACCTATAGGAGTAGTTTATAAACAGGTAACCACATTAAAAGCACACACTTTTGAGCTTATTAATTGCAAGAAAAACTGGGATTATATTTAGGAAACGCTAAGTCAAATACATTCAACTTGCTCAAAAGATCCATTTATTTCATTTTGTAATCATGGCTGCAGTATATTTCCACAGAACATACAATAGGTGTTGTTTTGTGTTCGCTATTATCCAAGTTTGTGATTTTAAACTCTTTAAAATAGTTTGTAAAGACTGTAAGTAACCAATGTTCTGACAGTTGTGGGTTACCTATATATAAACTACTCCTATAGGTCGAAACAACAGCCTTCTGATCCAGAATATCACCTATAATGCGAGGGGGTGCATTTCACGGCAGGGGTGCTGAATACGGCACAACACCGGCGCTCTTGCTCTGTAGCGGGGTTTGCCAGCGGGGTTATTAGGTATACCGTTAGAGGCTACCTTTGTCACCTAGAAGAACCTTACCAAGATACCTTGTTTGATTTAATGCAATTCATCGAGGGTAGCCACTAACCGAGGAGATGACTTTGGCTCTGCAGTGCGTCTTGCTGCAGCCGCACGCCAACACATTAATTCATTAATTCATCTTCAATCGCTTGTCCCTGTCGGGGTCGCGGGGGGCTGGGGCCGAGCTGTTTTGAAATATAAAAGAATCGTGTGTGTGTCGTCGTCGTCCCCCCCAACATCCACGTCCCCCCCAACACCCCCCCCCCCCCTGGCCACCTGGCCACCGCGTTTAAAAGTGATAGCTTGGCATCACAAATGACCTGTACATTTATCGAGTGGTAGTTTTTGCGATTGATGAATGCTTAATCATTCATGGATCATGAGTACAACCAATTGCTCCAACCACAATTTTTATATTTTTTATTCGTTTTAAGAATCTGTTTTGATCTGTTCTTAATATGTGACTGCTTATGCTTAATGACAGCTGAGGTTTATTCATTATTTTCAGACAGATTTTGCTGTGCTGCACCTCAAATACAATAAATGCCGAAGTTTGCCAGGAAATGGTCGTACGCACGTTTTTCTGCCGTACGTTTGTTTGATAAATGAGGGCCAAGGTGTGTAAAGAAGTCAGTTACATTTGGACGAGGAAATGTCATGGTTTGGGGGATGTTTTCTGCAGCAGGAGTTGGGCTTCTTGTACAGCTACATGACAGGGTAAAGAAGCTAAGCTAAAAATATTGAAATATTGAAATTTCCAGCCCAGAGTCCAGATCTAAACCCCATAGAGAATCTCTGAAAATCCTTGGAGACAAAGTAATGTCTAAGAAACCCACTAAAGTTACTGAACTGTGGAAGAGAGTGAAGAAGAATGGACCAAGATTAAAACCAGAGCAGTGTGAGAAACTAGTGATGTCCTGTGGGCGCAGATGTGCTGAAGTCATTCAAAGCTGTGGCCTCTACACTTCCTATTCATTTTTCAATCCAACAGTCCTAAGAAAACATTTTTGAAATCTTCTCTTCTGACACAATGGAAACTGTCTTCACAATTTTGCTCACTGTTTTTTTTTTCTCCCAAAATACAGGTTTTGTTTGAAGTGCCTTGGTGATTTAAAAAAAAAAAAATGCTAGTGCAGCAGTGGTATAGCCACAGCGGATATTCTCTCAAATTCTGAACAGTAAAAAATAACAGTATTTCAGAATAAATCAAGTATTAATAATCTCTAATTTAGATCTCCAGTGTGTATAAACTGGTAGGGACATTGTAGGATTGTACAGAATGTCCTCTTTGACATTCTAAGCTTCTATTGAGGTTGATAAAAGCAGTGCAGCAGCAAAGCCGGAAGGTCGGACGAACCTCACAATCCAACGTGGCAGCTCCCAACATCAACCGTAGTCAAGCTGTAGGAATATACTGTTTATTCGTACTTCCGTCTTATTTGTGTTTCATTACATACAGTCATGTCCATCTTCATGTGGACATGTTGTTACGCTGTATGTACGTGCAAAAAAACATTAATGGTTTTATTAATGAGGTCATGTCGGGTCACGCGTGACATCATTCACAGTTTCGATTTCCGAGGTAAATGGAACGCTGCACTACTCGTTGGTGAGAGCTTTGCAAAATAAGATGTGGCACATCATAAGAAATTCATATACTGTCCCTATAATAACAGTGTCCACATGAATTGCACTCTGAAACTGTAAATTGGTAAATTTACAACTTTTTTTTCTTGCTCTGTATTTTTTTTTTGTATTTTTTTTTTACAGTGGTTCTAATATGCTGTCATATAATTCCCTAGATTTTTTGCTTATGTAAAGAGAGGCCTTATATAACAGATGCACAGGTTTACAGTATATTTAAGGTACAGTAATCATTTAAAATACAGAAAAATATAGGACAACCTTCCAGTGAAAATAAAGCATCCTCAACAGTTTCATTATTTCTATAACCTAGATTTCTACTGTGTTTTATATAGTCCAACAGTGCCCAAGAAGCCATGGAAAGATGTCAGGATTGCAGTCTGCACTGCGTCCCTGAATTCTTTAAATGTAACCATCGGTCTTCCTGTGTTGCCCACCTTAGGGAAAAAGGTTGCCAAAGTTGTGAACAGTCGCTTGGATACATGCAGCAGGGAAGTCCTCCGACATGATGACCTGAAGGATGTGGTGAAGCTGGGAAGACTGCGAGATCATTTCATCTGTAAGTTCATATACCTGCCAGAGCAGTGAAAACTGCTGTCAAGACACTCTGACTCTGCAGCATTAAAAATATCCCAGTGAATGAAAACACAACATGACATCCAAGAACTAGTGGAGACAAAAGGGCGACTGCTTTAATACACCGTAAAGACTACAGTCGACGGCCAACTACCATGTTAGTTTCGCACCTGCATGAGCAGACAAAACTCTCCATAGGCAACAGTAGTCTGTATTCATCATTCATAAAGGAACAGGAAGAAAGACTGGAAATATTCAACACGCTAGTTAGCAAGTTAGCAAAGTGTTACTGCAAAAGAGCTCGATGATAAAAATAATTATCTGACCTAGGGATGCACCGATCCAATATTAAGATCAGATATTGGTCCTGATATTGAAAATTAGCTGGGTCGGGTATCAGATTATTTGCCAGATCCATGGACGGATCCATTATATTCAGATGCAGCGCTTTGTATCGCCTTTGCAGCATGCCGGTTGACTCACAACACCAGCAAAAACATTGAGAGAGCCAAAGACTCAGCTTATGGACGTATGTCACCTAGTTTAGCTGCTCTAATTTATTTAGAATTCCTGTACAGATTATAATGTGTTCACAGCACCGTAACAATGCAATTAGCATTGTAATATTAAAATGTTTTTCCACATAAAAAAAGTTTTAATTAAACACCCAGAACACCCACACAGGTGTTTTCAGTTATTCAAGCTGATTTGACCTCTGCTTGGGTTGAAGGTGGGCAGGGCTTTGATGGGAATTTATGGGGTCATATATTTGTTTAACTTTTATTTTTTACCAGGGAAGTCTCATTGAGTTTCAAAACCTCTTTTTTGAGGTAGTCCTGGCCAAGAGGCAGCAAAAGTTTACAAAGTTACAATATACAGACAACACTTTTTTTTTTCTTGCCAAGAGTGAATTGAGAAGATCAATACCACTCTCATGTCTGTAAAAATGAAGCTACCTATGACTGACTAACTTTAGGTCGTCCTGAGTAACAAACTAATATTCGAGCAGGATTTTAATTCTGACATTCAGTAAACCTTTGATCCGGACTGAATGAATGAGGAAATGAAACACTGTGCTCTATGAGAGAGAGGAGACACAGAAGAACTCAGGGTTTGTAACCTGCCAACCAGCAGGTTAGGTAAAACCCACATTTGCCTTTCTCTCTGGGACTCATCTTAAGGTTAGCAAACCCGCAAAAGTTTTCACTAAGAAACCCAGGAAGTCATTCCTCTAGACTGTTCCTGTTGGGGAATAACATCTAAAAACCACAATGAATTGTTCTCTATTTCTACACCTGTTCAGTCAGCAAGATGAGATAATAGCAATATTACTCTTTCAATGTAACTCTTTAAAAATAGGAGAAATAGGAATTACTTGAGTGCATACAGCAGTGTTGTTACCCTGTATATCAGTTCATGGATCTCTTCTTTTCGTACAGTTACTGTGGAGTCCACTGGCATCCTGCCTCCAGATGTCCTGGTCACGGAGGCCATCAAAGTCCTCATGGCCAAGTGTCAGAGGTTTCTCAATGAGATGAACTCTACTGATATGGAGTGATGTCATGACTGAGCATGCTCAGAACCACCACAGAGGATCTGATATTGAGTCTCTCAGAGCTTGTACTGTTGATGCTGTGCTCTCAATGGCTCTATTGATAAATCTATGTAGGGTTTTTAAATAGCAGATTGTTTGCTGGTGGTTAGACTCGCTTGTAAGTATGTATATACTGGTGCCTTGTATTTTGTATCCATAAATAAACATGCTCAATCTAATAAAGACATCACCAATAATATCTACATGCCCAGATACACAGTGCAACTATCTGTATGGATTTCTTCTTATGAAAACATAATAGGAAGCACACATAGTATTAAGGGACCACAACTATATATGCTTTGAATATAAAATCACACCTGATCGAACCTTCTGTGTCAGACATTCAATACAGCTCTGTCCTTTGTCCTAATATCCCATAGAATGTATTAGTCACAGCACAGCATATTATACATGATTTACTGTGTTAAAGCCCATTAACACGGGCTGTCATTAGTTCATCACAGATATACCATTGTATTTGTTTGATGATAACGAAACTTCCCTCCAGAAATGCTAAAGGTGTTTAACATCTTATCTCTCATCTCATCTTCAACCTCTTATCCGGAGTCGGGTCGCGGGGGCAGCAGCTTTAGCAGGGGACCCCAAACTTCCTTTTCCCGGGCCACATCCTTACTAGATGCCCGAACCACCTCGACTGGCTCCTTTCAACGCAAAGGAGCAGCAGCTCTACTCCGAGTTCCTCACAGATGGCTGAACTTCTCACCCTATCTCTAAGGGAGACTCCAGCCACCCTCATGAAAAAACCCATTTCGGCCACTTGTACCTGCGACTTCGTCCTTTCGGTCATGACCCAGCTTTCATGACCATAGGTGAGGGTAGGAACAAATATTGACCGGTAGATAAAGAGCTTTGCCTTCCGGCTCGGCTCTCTTTTTCGTCTTTTTTCCGTCCAAACTCACGCTCCATCGTCCCCACACTTGACTTGAACTCCTTCACTTAACATAATTTATATAATCAATTGGACGTTTTTTGTTCCCACCGTACTCTACGGGGGAATTGTTGGGTCTATGTAAATCATAAATAAGTCATAGAGTGTGGTCTATACCTAGTCTGTAAAGTGTCCTGAGATAACTTTTGTTATGATTTGGCACTATAAATAAAATTGAATTGAATTGACATAAGCTAATTTCCCACAGCTTGGAGTAAGACCATTGAAGTCTCTCGACCTGCCGTGATCGGCGTCTCAATAAAACATCTTTGATGCAACGTATGAGATCTTTTGACCAATCAGAATCAAAATCACAGCATCATCTTCTTTTCCATGGATGAAGACAACTTTTTGCAATGCTAACTTACAGTTTTGAAGTAACTTTTGCTGCCATTAATGTAATATGCTGTTTAACAAACTTGACCTGCTACAGTATTATTCAATGGACAAACCAGTAAGTATGCAGTAACTTTAAGTGTGTCATGATACATTTTTCCAACCTGTTGGAAATGGTTGAAGCGATTGTCAGCTTGTTGTCAGCACGTCAGCTAACGTCTATGTATTACAACTTCGGTAAAGAATGAATCAGAATACTTTTTAATAAATGATGCATAACTGTCAGATTCAACCTTAAGATAATCCTTATGAATAACTTAACCTGAATACAACAAGCATGTTATGAAGTAGAAACATAGAATGTCACGTTAGTGGTAGTTTTAAATGACAATAACATCCATTAGTGAGATTTCACCAATACTTATCAGGTTTAAAAACCACTGCTGTTTAATCCTGTCATTTATTAATCATTAGAATAAACTAAAGTTAATGTAAATAAAAATGCATTTCAAATATTGAATGCTTTAATTAGTGCCTGTATATATTATGTGGACAGGAGGGGCAAAAGGAAAGAAAATTGGCTGAAGAATAATGTTCTCTGAAAATTTGGGGGCAACTATGACTAAATTCACACATTAATACGGAAGCAACTGAAATATTTTATTCTAATTATCCAGTAGGGATACTATATTGTGCTGTTATTCATTGTTATTTCAGTTTTTTCAAAAAGGCTCTTTTAAATGCCTTGTTATATTTATAAGGGAGAATGTGTCCTTTTTACATAGATATATAAATAGGATAAAATCTACAAATGTTTATTATAAATCAAGAAAGAAAGCTAAACTGGAAGACTGACAGAGACTCAACTAACAGCAAAAATGTGAATAGCAATACATACACGACCTAATAAAGCATTGGCACATTCAAGTTCAATCTAGAGTGTAAAGATAGATTCAATAAATAGATTTTTGTTTTCCTCTGTTATATATGTTATTTCCTTCTGTTACTTCCCTATTCTTTGGAATCAATAGAAATTAACATAATCTAGCTTCTATTCACAGATTAATGCATTTTTTTTATTACTTAATATTGTTGGAAAGCCTCATTAGTCACCTTTACAACGAGGTACAGCTTTTAAGGGTCGTGTATTTATGGAATGAGCATCAGGGCTAAAGCATAGACCTTATAATGAATAAACGGAGCTACGGTGACGTCACTCATAGATTTGCAAACCTCCGAAAGAAACCGACCCGGACGCTGCCTTCTTCATTTTTCTATGTCAAGGGTGCTGAGCCGCTGCTGCTGCTACTCACAACATTAGCTTGGATAATCGGAGGTAAGCTGTACAGCTAACTCAACCCTCATTACTGTAGTAGTACTACGTTTGGTAAACATGAAAAATAAACGTTAACCTTGTGTTGTTATTGTAGCTGAAGTTACACTGTGTAAGCTGTCACTGTCATTACTTGACAGGGGATCACGTGAATAATGGAACGATAATGGCATTATATTACATTATTATAATATTACCTCGGTTTGATAATGACGTGCTGTTGGTTCAAGACTCAGGATATCAGCAGATGGAGTTTACACCACAGAATACTGTCTTGAGTACAGCTCAGCATTATGTGTGTTAAGAATTATCGTTTTTATTGTTAATGGCATTAAAACTATTTAACTAAGAAGCCGTTGATATTAATCTTTTGTTTCAGGAATAAAAACAGTGTGACAGTCACCATGGCATGTAAACCCGCTCTATGTGAATACGTTACTTTTCTATTGCTATTTAATATAAAACAGTACAGCAGACATTTTATTTTTTAGAACTACGGCTTTTCCTCTACAGCCTACAATATATCCATTTTTCACCATTACACAATGTTTTCTGTCCATCCAGCCAGTGTGTGGATTAAAGAAGACTATGTCCGGTGATGGGCTGACAGAGCTACAGAGAACAGGAGAACAGCCTTGGCATTGAGGGAGCTGACATACTGCATATTTTTTTATTTACTGTATGTATTATTACATACAGTATATACACTTGAATGTAAATTTTGCACTGAATTAATTATTATTTATTACATTCTTATTATCTTTACGGTGTTTACATGGATATTATACTGTAATTGTTGAAATGGATTCAGATATTAATGTGCAATAAAAGTTCTTATGAAGGTCTTGCCAAAAGTTTGTTGATGTTTTTTATGGTGCAGATCTGGTATGAATTTCAAAATTAGCCACATGTACAGCATTGAAATCAGACAAGAACACATTGATAGAGGTTTTAGCCACAACTTGTAATCAGTTACAATGCTCTTTATACAGTATGTTAGCTGTTATCAACATTAAAGAAATGTGTCTTGTGAATAACCAAGCGAGTATTCTGTAGTTCATTTTAATACACAGCTGGAAAACAGAAAACTAGGATCATCATTTATTACATTTTTCATGTACAATAACTGTGGATATGAATAAAAGTATTGTGCACATTAAGGATAGAGAATAATAAATGAATCGCAAAAACTGCAGTCGGTGATTTAAAGAGCTCACAACATTAACAGAGCCTGGTGAGCATAAGTGATTTGTTGATGATTCTCCTTCCCAATAAAAATATGTTCTCTTGTGTAGCATAAAGTGAATACAACTTGCATTTCATTGTGCAACCCTGTGTCGTAGAATCACGTATAAATAACCATCCATTCATCATCACCACACATTTGAGAACTAAAAATGTTGCCCTTCACAACCAGATGAATGACAACAAATCTGCCCCCTCCACAGATGAGCTCTTCCTTCTGTTGGCACCGGTCACTCACTTTTCTCTATGTGGAGACCCTTTACAGATGTAGCAAAAAGACCAACAAAATAAATAAATTATTATACCATATATAATAAATAGATACCTCAAACGTTACCAGATGTTGGTTTTTACATTCACCACTAGGTATTGATACATTTACTATTTGATCAGTGCATCATAATGCAACTGTCTACCTTCTTGTCTAAGAAGAACTGATCCCCCTCAGAGTGTGTGCTGCACAGAGCTGACTTGTCTGATGGGTCGAGTTTTCTCCTCATGTTCACCAACCACTGCATCAGCCTGCCACAATCACCTGAAGGAAATCTGTTTGAAAAACGTCTCTACTGATTTGTTTAAGCACTTTAATACATCATATAGATGTCACAGATTCAGTTATACAGGCTCATGTTAATTTGCAAACATTAACAACAGCGCAAGAGAGAGAAAAAGCAAAAACTATGCAAGAGTTACAGACAACAAGCAGCTATTAGCACATAAATGACAAAGCTAATATCAAGTTAACATTCACACTAGCTTGGTGAAGAACGTACATCCATGTTAACTGTGATATTAGCTGACATGCTAAGTTTGGTTAGCGAGAGATAAGGCTTAAAATAATATTTAACGTTACTTACCAGATAAACTGAACAGCAGATTGCTTGGAGTGTCTTTAGTTCAACCGGTTAAACTGAAGACAAACTGAACACCAAAGAACAACATCAAGGCTGCAAGAATTGTTTATTTTGTGATAGAATCACAAAATTTGGTGGATGTGTTGGTGAATATGTTTTAAACAAGTATATTAGGCCCATGCAAATTTGCCCCCTAGTGGCTATAGCAGTCATGTACTTTGTTAAAATTACTAAAAATATTTAAATGATTTCTTAAAATATTTAAAAACTGTAAATGAAATAGAAAAAAAGTGAATAAAAAATGTAATTCCACATTAAATTTAAAACAAATCCAGCGAGACACTCTTTCAGTTATTTTTCCTGCCCCACCACAATCCGGCTAGCTAGCGTTTGCTCCCTGGGAGCAAGCAGTGCAGTGGACTTTCCATCAAGGTATGCCTAAATATTTTATTTCAACAGTTATAATTGTGAATAAAATATGCCTTGAACATCATAAAGGCGAAAAAGGAAAAACATTCATGGGCCTTGGTGGAAAAGTAAATTAGCAAGATAGCAAATATAGGTACTTAAGCTAGCCAGATAGCTTGGAACATGTATCAGTGGCTGTTGGATAAGCCAACAGTTTAACAATCCAGTTTAATAAGAAACTGTTAAATTATGTCCTGTGGAATGTGGATGTCTGTCTTTACACACACACACACACACACACACACACACACACACACACACACACACACACACACACACACACACACACACACACACACACACACACACACACACACACACACACACACACACACAGAGTATCAAAAACCATATCCAGTGATGGAGTGCATTTGCATTTTCATCAGGAGCCCTAACCATTGCACATTTGCACCATTATGCTTTAACAGTGTGAAGCACAGTCTGCATGAAGGACTCACACCTATCAGACATAGCACTGCTCTGGAAAAACCTGTTCCATTGGGTCAGTGACATATATACCACAAAAAAAGTTTTTTTTTCAAAAATGTGAAATTACAGGCATAGAAATTATTGACTTTTGTTCTACCAACTCCCATCTTTATAGAAACATATGTTGTTTTTAGATTTTCCATTGGAATCACAATTTATGTAACAATTTGCTGTAGTAGTGCCTAAAATCGTCATATGGTGTGACATGAAAATAATTCTATATAAACTGAATATGGGGTATACCTTTCTTAAGTTACTCACTTCATCAAAGTCATTTATCATAACTAAACTGTAATCCATTATAGTTTTGTGAAAATTAATAAAATGTGTGTATTATTTTCTAAATCATTGCTCAATGTGAGACCTATGCCGTCAATCTTTAAACATATTTTCTATTTATTGTGACAAACCTTGCTATAAAATTATGAAAATATTTGTGACTCTTGCTGACACTATTTTCCATGTATTCCATGAACATTTTCAAGTTTTATCATTAATGAGGGTTTGTTATTTTGACAATTTGGAATGTCACACCAAATGATATAGTGTCACACCATCTGATAATGTCGCCATGTGTCAATGCAAACCATGAAATTATCCTACTCATTGGTGAGTTCTGATCACTAATATCTATCTATCTATCTATCTATCTATCTATCTATCTATCTAACCTGTACTAACACACTAGCATCCTGACACGTATTCTACCTGTACTAACACACTAACATCCTGACACTTACTCTTCTCTTACACTTTATTCTTGTGTTAGGTTAAAATGTTTTTGTATAATTGCACTGTCGTTATTTGCTGCTCCGTGTACCCTGAATTTCCCCCCGGGGACAAATAAAGTTTTTTGAATTGAATTTAATTGAATTGAATATGGCAGGAAACATTTAACCACTCTGAAATGCTGGAAGGTAATATTCAAATATTAAAAAAATATTGATTTATTTGATATTTAACAATAAAACAATATTGACCATATGAACATATATTTGTGTATCAAATGTTATTTCATTTTCAATTTAAAGTCTGCAAAAGGTCTGCAATATGTATCAATATAAGTAAAACAAACACATTTTTTCACATCATATGATATGAACATACAGGGCAGCTGGGTGGATCCATTGATAATTCAATTCATCTAGACTTCATAGTACATAAGCCAGTCAAATTTGGAGAGAGTAGCAAACCGACTGCCTTGCTGAGGTTGTGATATGCCACATATAACTTCTGGATCTTGGTAGTAAATGCAGTCTCGCCTATTTGGCCAGACAAAACCATTTTTGTCTCCAAGTTGTTTCATGCAGTTTACCTGCAGCCCCTCCATACTGATGTCAACAATTTGTCCCACATATGGTTTTCCCTCATACTTAAGTAAGACAAACTGTCCTTCTGTGTATTCTTCATCTGAAGTGGTGTCTGTATCTTCAGCTTGGGCCTCTCCAATTGATGCACTTGGTTGGGCACGTGCATACAGCACCTGAGTAGAAGAGCTTCAAAAGAAGAGATTTATATGTTATTGACACGATTGTCTGCAGTGACTGCAATAACTAGCTTCTACTCCATTAAATTTGGTTTGCACAATTTACAAATATGTAGGGTTTGTACTGACTAGACTTGGGGCTCGCTAGTGGGCAAGCTGGATGGAGAAGAAGGCGACTCCGTAGCAGAGCCACCATCACTTAAGTCAAAGAAAGTGTTTTATTTGTCAGGGAAATGTTTGTTTGCAGCGAAATGTTATCACCAGCAGGTCCTAAAGTTAGCTAAATATGTTATACTTACTGGGCTTGGGCATCTGTAGGGGGCCAGCTGGGTTGGAGAGAGGGCACTTCAGCAGATGAGCCACCACTTCAAAGTCAAAGGAAGAGATTGATTTATTTATTTATTGTCAAATGTAAATAATTTAAAGTCATAATACTTACTCATCACTTGTCTTGTCACCTGGCACCTCACCAGGGGATACATGGTCAAACTCAAGTGGGTGCAGCTTGTGACAAGTGCACATCCCTGGATGCTGGCAGAAAAAACTAAGATATCTGTAAAATATCTTTCCTGGTGTGTACTGCTGATTCCAGTCACTGGGCACACTGAAGGAGGGAGCATTTCATCCATGGTGGAGACCTGCTCTTGTTCAATCCACATGATGGTGACTTTTTCAGAGGACTTTTGTAAATACTCATACAGATCTCTTGGTATTTGTAGGTCTCTCCCTCCAAGGACATACATGTCTGCCTTACGCTTCAGCACTCTTCCCACACCATCAGGTGCACCCTTCCCATGGGAACGCTCTGAAAAGTTCCAGGTGACCCTCTTGAATCCCCATGTATAGGGAATGCTGCTCATGAGGAAGCAGTTTGATCGATTTCGGTACTGGGTTGCTGGCCCATCACTGAGGACATGCAGGGTGTCGATTGCATTTTCATGTTTTCTTCGGAAATCATCAATAACTGGATTGATGTGTGCCCACACAGCATGCTCATCATGACGCAAGGACTTGGAAATGGTGGCATAGCACTGGGAGCTACTGACTGAGTAGGCAACTTCAGTATGCATTGTGGCCTGCTGCCTATTGCCACCGAAATGAAAGGCCTGAATCTCAGTGTTGAGTTTACATGCATAGTTGTCTGAAAAGTCTATGTGTAAAACCATTTCATTGGGATGGATGTTCTCCTTGATGTGTCTGAACTGTTTCACCTGATGAAGCCAGTTTAACTGATGTCTCCCAATTGCATTGAGCCTCTGGTTGAACACACTAGTTAGCTCTCCTACTGTCCCCCTTTTCTTCTTCTTCGCCCAGTTCTTGTAGCTTCTCTCTTCCACTACAACATCCTGCTTCTCCCACTGCTCCCATGTTGCAGTGTCAGCTGGATTGTGGTCCTGCAGGTTGGGCTCATCATAACAGCACTTTGTGCACACACGTTGCATGCATTTTGTATTTTCAGTATCACATGTGATACCTGACAGCAGAGCTGACAGGCTTTTTGTCGTGATCAAGCCTCTGCTTGAAAGAGCATCAATTAGGAGCGAGATGTTCGATGTTCCCAGCAGGCACATGTGTTGCAGTCGCTGGACCTAGCCTCTGTGACATAAAAAGGTTTATATCTTATGAACTGTCTCTAGGACAGCTGGTGCTTTTTTTCACATTTTTTCATGTAGGCCTTGTGAAGGTCCTTTAGTGAGGAAGTCAGCACTCGTCTTTGTCTTTTCTCTTTTCTGCCTATTCTGTCCTTCTTCCCAGGAAGCACTGTGCTATTGTCATCTAACAGCAGGAAGGATTCCACCTGAGCCTTTTTCTCATTAAGTAACTTTTTACTCGGTGGCAAGTGGTATTTTTCTCTGACTGTCAGTATTGTTATGATTTGCCTTGTACTTTGCTTCCTAAATTTCTCAGCCCTCTTCTTTTCTTTGCTGACTTTTCTCTGGAGCCTTTTGTTCTGATCCTTCAGTATCCTTAATGATTTTTTCAGCTTCTTTATCTCTTCAGTGTGTGAGCTTGGTGGTGGAGATGTAGGCGGGCTTGGTGGAGGTGGGCTTGACCTGGGACTGAACCCGGGTCTACCTGGACAGCTCCATCATAGATGGAGCTATCTGGGGGAGTCATGTTAAGTAATGCATTTAAATTTCTTCTTTTGGCTCTATATTTTGTTTGAGAATTTCTCCATATCTTCCTCAGCTTCTCTCTTCTTGACAGTGGGAGAATCTGGATTTTAAATTTAGGTATCTCCCCTTTTTGTTTCTTTTCTTGATATCTGTTAACAGAGTAACAGAATGGTGTGAACATTTTAAGAGTTGTGGGCCAACTGGGCCAGCAAGGCGTGTTGCATCATCAGAAAATACATTTTATTATAATAAATGTATTAATTTATTAATAATTAAAAATAATAATACATTTACTTAATTTACTAATGAATAATTTAATTATTGTATCTAGTCCAATGATATTTTAGGTATCATGTATTGCCAGGCTTCAAGATAGCTGCCTCAAGGCCTTTTTGATCAACAGTGAAAGTACATCTTAAAACCTCCCTACTTTTCTTTTCTTTTCCTCAGCAACTCCTCTCTCTTTGCAGGGTCTGAATTCAGTCTCTCCCTGTATTTCTTTGTCCTCTCTGCACTTGTCAAGACAAACTGGTTGTGATGTTTGGTGACCTGCATATAGAGATGGCAGCTCTGAAGACTCTGGGTGACTGGTTGCAAGGCAGTGGCTGGGTTGAAGCACTGGTGCCGGCAGAGATCACAACTGCAGGCACTGCAGACTCCCTCTTGCATGCAATCCATGTTACTCGTGCCAGACGTGCCCACCAAGTCACAGCAGCTGCATTATATATCCTGCAACGCGGCCTAACCGTGACACAGATACAAAATGAGCCTTTGAGCTTAAATAAATGGTGTGCAAAAAGGGTAGAGAGCTGTCCTCAGTTCCAGTACTGGGCAACAGTCATGGCACTGGGGCTGTGTTTACTGATCTTTATGCGATCTCAGCGTCAGTCCTCCTTCAGCATGTACCTTGGTGCTCTGACTGAGCTTGCACCATGGTTCTTTGCTCTGGACCACACCAACTATGCTTGTTGGATCCAGGTTCACCCCTGTGATATATCTGAACTATCAGCAAGACACCCAGATATTACCAGAGCATTTAATGCTGGTAATTTTCAACAGAAAAATTTCACCATTCAGAAGACCAACCGTGTCTTCTCAGCAATTCCTATCGACCAGAATAATGCTTGGATCAAGAGTGCTGGAGGGGCGATAGGTCTTAAAGACAAGCCTAGTGCCCTTCGCCGGTGGATGGTAGCTGACCCTGAGATTGCAACACCGATTGAAGAATTTGAAGATGCTCACCAGCTCATGGGGACAAGAGGGCATGAGGTTCTCCACCATGACCGTGTCAGTGAGTGTGCAAAAAGCATTTAAGAAAGATGTGTCCTCCCCATGTGTCGATGTAATGGCATAAATGGGTAACTTATTTGAAGAGGAGAGTACTGACCTGATTGTGTTTCACAGCAAAGAGATTGCCGATCCATTGCCAGTGGAGACTGTTAAGAAGGCACAGAAGATTGGACAACAACAGTTTAAAGCATTCACAAAGGAATGTCTTGTGGAAAGAACAAAGCCAATTGATGACACAATCCATCGCAACCGCTTGAAATTGTTTGTTAGCTCGGCCAAAAAAACTGCAAAAAAGGAGAAGCAACAGTTGGCATTGGTTAAAAGTGATGTCGAACTGTCTCTACATCAGCTGTCAAACAAGAGAGATGGAATCCTTGAAGACTTCTTTCAGCATGAGAACCAAGCATGGCCACCTGTACTCTGATGGAGGAAGATTACGACTTGGGAGTAAGAGTGACCTTCTGACATGCCTTGAGGACCTGTCTCCATCTCAGACAAAAGCCCCAGATATTACTGTAGCAGCAGGATGCTTTTATATCTGGTCATTAATTGAGTGCTAATGGTAGCCACCCATGGTAGGCGGAACGGAGTATAAATAGGGCGATTCTCCCCGGTGCTTTCTCTTTGCGGTCCTGTCTGACGCGTCACTTCCGGTCCGGAAGTTAAGGCTCTCGGCAGGTAGGCTTGCACGCTGCTCGTCCTTACCACGTAGCCAGGTGTTGACCCTTTTGTTCTTATAGCACATGTATGTTTTGCTGCAGAGCGGCTGAGCTGACATGCCCTGCTTGGTGTGCGCTGGTCCCGTTGTGTTGCGGTGGTAAGTGTCCTCTCTGTCTGCATGGTCTTGGTCGATACATTTTTAAGCTAACATTAGCATGGTTGCAGGTAAATGCTGGTAGCCGCATGTGTCTCTCCCTCTCTTACCGCCTTGTGTGTGTATCCGATCCGGCCAAAAGGTATGTTGTAGTTTTACTGCGGCACTTGAAACCGGTATGGTATGCTCATTTTAATAATGTTTTGTGCTTTTTAGATGAGATAGCCATTGGGCCGAACGATCCATGTGAAAAAAGAGAAGTCACGGTCAGCTGACCGCTGCTGCTTGTCTGCTGCTTTGCCGCTACTTTGTCTGCTACCTTGCCGGTGCTTTGCCGGTGCTTTGCCGCTGCTTTGCCGCTGCTTTGCCGCTGCTTTGCCGCTGCCTTGCCGCTGCCTTGCCGCTGCCTTGCCGCTGCCTTGCCGCTGCCTTGCCGCTGCCTTGCCGGCTGCTGTGTCACAGCCTTGCGGCTGTTCGCGGCCAGGTCACTGTTACCATGTGTGCCTTCATGGATGTGTTTAGCTTCATTTTGACCCCATAACTTGTTATTTTCTTAATTTGTTTTCTTTATCCCACCTGTCTTGACTTTGATATCCTGTTGGTTAATTTCATTTAATTAACTAGTTCAATTCCTTTGTTTAGGGAAGGTGGTGTTTAATTTTGTTTGCATCCAATTGGTGCTATTTGCTTTCTTTTCTTGGTTTATTCCGGGCAATAGATATTTCGTTTGGTTTAATCATAATTTGCCCAGTTTCCTTTTTTTTACTAGTTTTGTTCCACTATGTGACTATTCTTTTGTTGTTTGTTTTCTTTGCAGAGGCCGGTGGTGGTGGTGGTGGTTCTGGTGACCGGGGTGGTGGTGTCCCTTCCTTCCCTGTGTGCTGTGCTTCCCTGGGTTTTTTTCGTTATTCACAAAGTGTGTGTGAGTGTGTGATTGTCACGTCCCCGGGTGACTTATATTTTGTTTAGACCCCTTCCCTCACTAGTTTCCCCACACCAGCGAGCCTCAGGCTGAATAGTCTCTTTTATAATTTGCGGGAGCTGCATTGTTTTAATATTTAATAATAAAGATTTATTTGATTGTGAACCACGTCTCATGCCTAATGAGTGACCTTACTTGCGTGTCCTGAGATCAATTGACAGAGTTAAATCTTTGGGTGAAAGTCCCATGGTGGCAGTCCTACACTTTGAACACAGGCCATTTGGTTTTCTTTCTCAAGACACAGTAATATCAAAGTGGTTGAGAAAGAAAAAGAAAACAAGAGAAACAAAATAGTAATTTTGTATGTGGCTGGGGTATCAGAGAAACTCAGGAGGATCTTCAACAAACACTGCATCCCTGTGTATTTCAAACCCGGTAACACACTCAGACAGAGACTGAGTACATCCCAAGGACAGAACACCACACACCCACAAAAGCAATCTGGTTTATGCTTTCCAATGCAACAAGGAATGCAAAGATCTCTACATTGGAGAAAAAAAACAACCACTGCATAAACGCATGGCCCAACACAGGAGAGCTAACTCCTCAGGCCTGGACTCTGCTGTCCACTTACACCTCAAGGAGAAAGCCCACTCCCTTGATGACAACAATGTCCAAATCTTGGACAGATAGGACTGATGGTTTGAAAGAGGAGTAAAAGAAGCCATCTATGTAAAAGTAGAGAAACCATCGCTAAACAGAGGAGGAGGTCTGAGACACCACTTATCACCAATTAACAATGCTGCCCTTTCATCCCTTCCCAGGAGATTCCACAATCTAACCTGAAAGAACAACTGTTCACAAAAGGCCTCCTGTGACTCCAACAACGGTCGTTAAGACTCAATAGAGCACTAACGAAGTCGAAACCAACTTCCCACCTACGACTGCCACTCTAACGACGCTCGTTGGCACTTGGAGCACAAAGGGTTTCAGTGACATTATTGGCCTTGTGAGAGGTTAAATACCGGGATCTCCACACCAGTAAGTTGGACCAGTCCCAGCCTGGTCAGATGCGTACATGAACTGATGAAGCCTCTTGGATGAGAGGTGAAACGTCTTCCTAGACAAATAACCAAGTCCAGTTGCTTTTGACTGAAATTGCTTTGAGGACAAGAAAAGAAAGCAAATAGCACCAATTGGATGCAAACAAAACTAAACCCCACCTGCCCTAAACAAAGGAATTGAACTAGTTAATTAAATCAAATTAACCAAAAGGATATCAAAGTCAAGACAGACGGGATGAAGAAAACAAATTAACAAAAGAACAAGTTAAAGGGTCAAAATGAAGCAAAACACATCCATGAAGGCACACATGGTAACAGTGACCTGGCTGCGAACAGCCGCAACTGTGACACAGCAGCTGGCACAGCAGCTGGCACAGCAGCTGGCACAGCAGCTGGCAAAGCAGCGGCAAGGCAGCGGCAAGGCAGCAGCAAAGCAGCAGACAAAGCAGCAGCAAGGTAGCAGACAAAGCAGCGGCAAAGCAGCAGACAAGCAGCAGCAGCCAGATGATCGTGACTTCTCTTCTGTCACATGGATCGTTCAGCCCAATGACTGTATCTCATCTAAAAAGCACAAAACATTATTAAAACGAGCCTACCATACCGGTTTCAAGTGCCGCAGTAAAACTACAACATACCTTTTGGCCGGATCGGATACACACACAAGGCGGTAAGAGAGGGAGAGACACATGCGGCTACCAGGCCGCTCTGCAGCAAAACATACATGTGATATAAGAACAAAAGGGTCAACACCTGGCTACGTGATAAGGACGAGCAGCATGCAATCCTACCTGCCGAGAGCCAAAACTTCCGGACCGGAAGTGACGCGTCAGACAGGAGCGCAAAGAGAAAGCACCGGGGAGAGCTGCCCTATTTATGCATTGGAAAGGGGGATTAGGAGGTATGTGGTTCGAAAGAATGCCATACCAGGAAACTGGCAGAACTTTCTGCATGTTGATAGCAACAAGACAGAACTATTCAGTTTCCTCTTATTCAGGCTTTCTGTAAGGGAGAAAAGGATGTTGTTGTCACTGATGGACAGGGAGTGCTCAGCACTCAGCCTCTGCCTGATCTCCACAGCATAGCCCCATGCAGCCACGAAGAGGCTGACAGTCGTATGCTACTGCATGTGTAACATGCTGCAAAGCCACTGCATACTGATCTGCACTGTTGACACTGATGTTGTGGTTTTGGCTGTGTTTGCCATGAGTCAGTTACCGGCCGGATGTCAAACGGGTTAGCATTTGGAACTTGCAAGAGCTTTCGCTACCTGGCAGCCCACCAAATGACTGCATCCCTTGGACCAAAGAAGTCACGTGCACTTCCCATGTTTCACTCTTTGAATGGTTGTGACACTGTTTCCCACTTTTGCTAGACATGGGAAGAAGGCAGCATGGTCTTCATGGAAGTCACTGCCAGAACTGACAGATGCATTACTGATGCTGGCAAGTGGACCAAAGAAGATTCCAGATGATGCAATGAACATTACCGAGAGGTTTGTCATACTGCTGTTGACAGAACCAGCACTTGTACCAAGGTGGACTATGCAAGAAGGAAGCTCTTCCCACGAAAAAACTTCCCAGAGCAGCTCTAGTGGAACATGTCAAAAGAGCAGTCTACCAGGGTGGTCAGATCTGGGGGAAGACACTGCTACTGGACCCTGTGCTTCCATCACTAACTGAGAGGAGGTGGGTGAAAACAGAAGGAATGTTTGAGCCCCACTAGAAAACCCTGCTACAGGCATCAAAGTCCTGATGAACTGATATCTTGTGGTTTCAAGAGTGGTTGCAAAAAGCTCTTCAGGTGCAAGAAGGCTGCTCTTCGATGCAAAGGCCTCTGCTTCTGTGAGGGAGAGTGGGAGAGCTAACCATATCTCTCATTAACTCAAGGTTGAAGGTCAGTGTTTCATCTATTTTGTAAAATAATTAATCTAGCAATGTAATCTGGCAAATTATTTTTTCTTTTTAAAGAGCAACAGAACAATACAAACCAAAGAGGAGGCCGTAGCCTGTGAATGGTAATGGCGAGACCTAATACAATGTTATAAAAAAGTAAATGTTTTTTTCTATTAGACTGTAATAAAGCTTTTGTCACTTTAACATGCCTCTAAATTATAATTGTGGTGCTGAAAACATGAAACAATGGCTGTAAGGTAGGCAACACATTCCACGCCAGTAATCACCAGCATCACAGCCATCAGAAAGAAAATTTCTGATGGCCCAATATCCAGATTCATTAAACATGTATTCAGCAATGAGTGTAACAAATTTTACAAAATGACAAAATGAACGATTGTTCAGCAGATCCGCCCCACTATAACGTATAATTATAGAATTAATTATCTTCAAGGGTTAAAATAAATTTCCCAGTGCAGGAAGTTTCAGTCTGAGACATATTGAAACCAAAATGGAGAAATGCTGATAAGATTTTTAAAAAAGAAAATGGATTTTGGGCTGAGAGATCTTTAGCTGAGGGAAAGACACAGGAAAATCTAATCTCTGTCAGTGCCTCAAAACATGCAGGATTCTGACCTTGGCTGTGCCCCGGCAAGGTCAACAAGCCGAGTCTTTTTCCCTTCCTGACAGAATTTGAGAGTTTTTGCAGTGAAATCAACTCAATGGACTGCAAAGGGGGAAGTGCAGCTGAGGGGACCAATGTGCATTGGTTGACAACACATGATGAGACTTATTTTTTAAAGAAAACATGTAAACAAGAAAAAGTATAAAAGTTTTACAGTGTGTCAATGAATCTGCTTTGAAGTGAAAAACAGAGAGGAAACAAAAAAACAATAATAAATCCCACTATCCCTCCCAACAACCCATGTCAGATGTCGTCATAGTGACCAACTAACTGAATAACATTTAACATAAGTATATAAGCAAGGTACAATTGTTCAATAGAACTGGTGTGTTATGGTAGTGTGTGCGTGCAAGAAACCCTGTCGCTGGGGAAACATGGCTCCTCTGCTTCCCCACTTGTGGACCTTTTGTTCACAGTCACATTTTACACATCAACAGGCGTACACCCCAGCACGCATTGTGGAGGGAATCGAGTAACAGTTTCTCCTAATCTTCGTTCATAAAGGGCATTTGCTATAAACTATGCCCCTGAAACTGAAATCCAACCTTGTACCGGAGTAACTCGTGTTCCATCACTGTCTCTTTATTTGTGACATTTGTGGATATTTCCGCATGTATGCCTATGAAAAAATAACACTGTTGTTTTTGAGTCATTGTGTCATGCTCTTCTATGTAATGCTGTCAACAGAAAAACGCAAGAGGTTAATATCAATGGTATAACTCAATTTTATTGTACCACAAGTGATATTGGCTACATTTACAGCACATCAGTGTACACTAGACAGAGTGGTGCATTGGGTTATGGGGCATCGCATGCTCGTTTGTGACTCTGGTCACACTGACTGGTGAGGATTCATCCTACATTCGGAGCAAGACATAGAGGATATGTCACGTAGAACCCTGTGCACATCTCTGTTGTTAAACAAACCACTGCACACCACACAACCCTGTGTCAATAGCTGTTCCAGATCACGGAGCTCCTTGCCTGTGAACTCGCCAGGCTTCTCCAACAGCGAGATCATACTGTCTTCTAGACATATTTTATCTTCAGGAGTCGTAATGTACAGCGTGATTACCCCGGGCAGGCAGCACATGTATGGAGTAAGACAGCTGTCAAAAAGATGTATCCGTAATTCTCAAATTCATATTCTTAATGTTAACAATTTGTGTGTCAACAATGTTGTTTGTTTTGCACACAAAATTCTGTAGTCATATCCGTGTGTCTTTGAGATTGGATGTGGGCAAGGATTGTTGTATGAATCAAAAAGATGTGAGTGCAAAGTATTGTGAATACGACTCAAATTTATACGAGTACAAAGTTTTCACTGTGAATACGACTTCAAGTTTATGGATACAAGTAGAAAAATGCTGAAATGACGTCACTGAGGTCACAGTTAGGTCACAAGGGAAAGTAATAGATCCGCGATTCTTCCAACCGCTCATGTGCATATAACCCCAGAGACTAACATGGAGGAAAAACAGTCAATCAGATGGTGCCAGCAGCAGAGAAACATTACAGGTAGGGTTGCCAATTGTCCCTTGAAAAACGGAATCGTCCCTTATTCAGAAACAAAGGTACGCGTCCCGTATTGAGCTGAAAAGGGACGCACTTTGTCCCGTATTACCGTGAGAATCAAAAATAGTATGTAAAATGTCAATAGAATGAATAAATAAATGCCGCCTTATAAGAAAATTTACGGTAAACTTCTCAGCATCTCCTGCTCTGTGACAAATGAGCGAGTATGACGAGCCAGAATCCCTCTCATCTCATTGGTCGAGGTATTGTTGCGAGCAAAGAAGATACCGGAAGACAACAAAGCATGGACATGGACAGCAGTGACGCCGACAGTACTTTACAGGTCTCGGGTGGTACATCCTCTAGCACAGGGGTGTCCAAACTTTTTGCAAAGAGGGCCAGATTTGATAAAGTGAAGATGCCCAGGGGCCAGTAGTTCATTCTGATGTTTTTTTAACAACAGAGTCACATGCAAATGAGCACTATTATATCTTTATTTTTTAAATGGCAGTGTAACCAAATATAAGCCACTCAGGCAGAAGTGAACAACTCTAAAAACACAATTCTGCCTTTAATTCACATCTGGAGAGTCAGATAACATTGAACGTTGAACTGTGCGGAATACCTTAATTTTCCTTGAGTTTGATAAATATCTTTGCTTCATGACCATTTTAAACAAGAGTTATATGTAATGCAAAGTTGTCTGTTATCATTAAAGTTACAAACAACTTCTTTTTGCTCTTGTCTTTTACAAGATCTTTCAGAGAGTACACATCTACAGGTACACAACATCAACAGTTATAACCAAATCTTATTCAAGATGTTTAATAAAATAAAAAAAAAGTGGCATAAGTCCAAGTGCATAAGTATGCTTTTGGCTTTTCACTGTTAATGTTAAAAGTGACAGATTTAAAACATTCAATTTCAGATTTGGACAATTACTTGCTGTCACTAATGAGAAGGGTGATACTGAGATCTGGATTTCAGTAAGGAGGCCAGGTCTGGTTTGAGGGAACTCGTTGAAATTGTTTAAGTTCATGACAGAGAATGTTTGCTTACACAGATATGTGGAGCCAAAAAAGCTCAGCATTTTCTTAGCAAATGTTCGCATTTCTGGAAACCTGCCTTTATCCAGCTGCCTGTAAAAGTCAACAAGAGTACGCTGCTGGTGTTTACCGCGCTGCTCATCATCACACTGCAGCTCAATGAGCTCCAGCTGCAGCTGTGAAGGAGCATCGTCAGGGTCCACGGAGAAGGGAGAAGAGAAAATCAACATGTCCTTTTCAATAGTAGCAAAATGCCGAAAGCGTCTGATAAATTCCATAGAAAGAGATGCGATAGCTGTTGCATAACTCATCATTTGCGCACCGATGTTGTCCTGTGGGAAACTGTCCATGACCTCTTTCAAAGCTGTTTGGGACAATTGTCTTTGGAAAAGTTGCAGCTTGGCTCTAAAGGCCTTGATGTGAGCGTACAGCTGGCTCACCACTGCATCTTGTCCTTGCAGATTAACATTCAGCGCATTCAGATGGTTCGTTATGTCAACCAAAAAAGCCAAATCTGCCTGCCTTACAGGATCGGACAGTTCTCCCATCGGTTGCATCCTTTCACATAAAAAATGTCCAATTTCCTCTCTGAGAGAGAAAAATCGCTGCATTGCGGACCCCCGACTTAGCCACCTCACATCGTTTTGATATATTATGTCTCCATATTCAGCCTGAATGTCAAGCAAGAACTGCTGAAACTGTCGGTGGTGTAGAGCTTTAGAGCGAATAAAATTGATAGCCTTTAACACGGGTTTCATAACATGGTCAAATTGGAGACGTTTGGCGCAGAGAGCCTGCTGGTGAATTATACAGTGAAGTTTAATAGCGTTACCTCCTTCTTTGCTGACTTTATTGCAGATCAGCGTGGACAATCCACTTCGCTCACCAGCCATGGCAGGCGCACCATCGGTAATGATACCAGAAACTTTACTCCATGGTAGTTTCAGATCATCAACAGCTTCACAAACAGAAACGAATAAATCTGTTCCTCTGGTTTGGCCTTTGAGGCTTTGGAGGTCAAGCAGCTCCTCTGTTACGTTCATGTTGTCATCAATTCCTCTTAAAAAAATCAAGAGCTGTGCAGTGTCAGATACATCGGTGCTTTCATCACAGGCTAATGAGAAATAATCAATGATTAGGTCCTCCACTCTCCGTGCCACGGTGTTACGTGCCAGGCAAACATTCATAAATTCTTCCTTCTTTTCGGGGCAAACGTTCTCCACCATTTTCAGGACACAGTCTTTGATAAATGTACCTTCAGTGAAAGGCTTTCCATGTTTAGCTATTAACAGGACCACTTCGTAGCTTGCTATGGTGGTACTTTCCTTTGACTCACTGGCCCGCGTGAAAAATAGCTGTTGTGATGCCAGAGCAGTTGTTTCACTTTTTCAGCGCGGTCACTCCCTGTTAGTTTGTCGTATGTGTTAGCATGTTTAGTTTGGTAGTGTCTCTGTATGTAAACAAGGCAACAGTCCCCCTCTATCAACTTTCCTTTTTTTCTTTGAAAAAGGGGAAAGTTTGCCACAAAGATGCATAGCCAGGAAGCATTAATTAGTGGTGCTGCCACCATGTGGTGAAAGGAGAAATTACACTTTAAAGTTTTGTGATTTATTTATTCTGTTAGATAGTGCTAACGGGCCATAAATAATATATTATTAGACCGAAGTTGCGGGCCCTACGAAATCTTACCGCATGCCGTGATTGGCCCCCGGGCCGGACTTTGGACATGCCTGCTCTAGCAGCAACTAGACTACTCCTCCGAGAAAAAAACAAAAAAGAATGCAAAAATACAGAGAGGAATAGTTAGAAGAAAAAACATGGGTGGAAAAAGTGCACGACAACATCTATGAAGCGCACTGCGCTGTGTGCTGACTTTTCCCATAGCCCATGGTGGACTGACTGACCTAAACTAACAGGCTTCCAGAGGTGGGCAGTGGGCACACAAGAAACATAAGGGACACCAAAACTAGGGACACCCGAGACTAATTTATTGTCCACCAGGCAACACCAGAGGCAGATATGGTATGTAAATAATGATTTTAACACTCTGGTTAAGGTTAATATGGGAAAGTACAATGAATGACTGAATTGTATGGAGAAATATATAACAATATTATTTTCTGTGTAATAAGCAGGTACAATTGCTAGATGAGTACATTAAGTAGATAAATAATACATCAATCTAATACATAGATGAATCTCATCTCATCTCATCTCATCTTCAACCGCTTATCCGGGGTCGGGTCGCGGGGGCAGCAGCTTTAGCAGGGGACCCCAAACTTCCCTTTCCCGGGCCACATTAACCAGCTCTAACTGGGGAATCCTGAGGCGTTCCCAGGCCAGTGTGGAGATATAATCTCTCCACCTGGTCCTGGGTCTTCCCCGAGGCCTCCTCCCAGCTGGACGTGCTAACAATAATAATAATTAATTAAAGGAGAGTTCATTGTCACTCCAAATTATGAAATGTCTCCTTAGAGTTTTACTCTGTGGCACTGAAAGACAAACAGCTCATGGCTGCAGCAAGAGCTCAGAAGGAGTACAGACGGAAATAACAAATAGACTGACTACAACTGTAAGCTACAGTCATGGCCTTTGAGGTACAAGTTTTTTTTTTACAAGTTTTACTCAGACTTTGTTTGCACTTTTCTTGTTGCATTACTTGTGTACTATGTTCTGCTTTGTGTTTTTTTATATTAATTTATATAGTATTTATTTTATTCTGTTAATTTTTGTTATTTTGTATAAAAAATGCGGATAATTATCAATCACACATTTTTCTATGTGTTTATATCACTCAAATATGCATCTAATTCAGATCAGGTTTGAGTCAAATAGTAAAAAAAAGTGCTTCACATATACAAAAAAGGCTAAAAAGATTCTCTACGCCAGGAAAAATGAAGGCAGCCGGGCCAGCCAGCCCTGCCAATAAGGTGTCCCTTATTTTTTTTTTTCAGGAAGTTGGCATCCCTAATTACAGGTGAAGTCAAAAATGTGTATATCCATAATTTATTTAATTAAATCATACTTTTTAGTAATATGCATTTACTTAATATAAGAAAACTGTTGACCAATCAGAAAGCAGCATTCAACAGAGTCATGTAGTAATTATTAGGCATTACTGGTTATTCTTTTAAATTGCAAGCTAATGAGGGAATTTGTGGATTTTGGCCCTCTCACTGTGTTTTCACTTCATCACACTTCACTGGAACATTCTGACATCTGAAAATACAGCGCTCGGTTGCACTTTGCTAACCGAGCTACAGTCGTTAGCACTAGAATTACAGGGTCTGTGTGTCTGCAGGTGAACTGAGTAGACAACCGGAGCTCGGCGTTCACCCGCTGACTAAAGTATACTTTTGAAAGTCATCAATTTTCCCTCTTTAGTGAATTAGTGTTTAATAGAGCAGCGCGGCTCAATGACACTGGTTTATGTTGGGTTTCAGTTCAACCTGGTACTCGTAAATTCTTCACGGTTGAATATTTCAAGTGGAGCGAGAATAAGACGCAGCACAGAGCGTGTGTGTGTATGTGTGTGTGTGCGCGTGCGTGCGTGTGTGTGTGTATGTGTATGTGTATGTGTGTGTGTGTGTGTGTGTGACAGGACCACTAGTCTGGGAATTGTTTAGACATGTAGGTACTTTGGGTTTAATTGGATCAACAGTGCGACTATCAAATGAAATATTTGATAAGAAAAATTAATAAAGAAAAATTACTAAAAATTAATAACTTCAATTTATTAAAAACGTCACACGGAGAACCAATCAAATATAGGGCCTTGACTCACGTTCAGATTATGAGATTGAGTATTCTCAATAAACTTATCGTTAATCAAGGAAATATTAGTTATCACCAATAATTATCAAAGATAATAATAAAAATGACTCTAGTCAAACCAGAGTTCCTCGGGGCACCACCGTCATAGACTGAGTGATAACTAAAATTAAAGTCTCATTAAATATATTAAACTACTAATTAAGGGTTAAACACGATAAATGTAATTTTTTAATTAGTTGAATGATTTAAAATTTCTTTTCTTAGTAGAAGCTGGCTCATTCATCTTTGTGTAATATTAAATAATCAGACATATGGTAAACACAAACATTTATTAACAGATTATAAATGCAAAAAACAAAACACAATAAACTAACTAAAGCTAACAGCAAATGTGTGTGTTTGTGTGTGTGTCTGTGTGTGTGTGTGTGTGTGTGAGTGTGTGTGTGTGTGTGTGAGAGAGAGAGACAAAGAGAAGAGGTGGGGGGCTCGGACCCCTGCAGAGAGAGTGAACATTTAAGTTACACAAAGCACCAGCAGCTTGAAATCTCAGTTCTCAGTTCTTATGACAACGTTACAATTGTTTCTAGCCGTTCATAAAGTCCTATTACATGTAGTAATGCCCAGCTGGTGATTAGTTACCAGTCCATGAGATGGGAGATATTTTGCGTTGCTTGATGCCAGCGGCTGGGTGAAGAAAGGAAGCTGGAAGACTGTCTTAGTTGTTCTTAGGCAAAAGAGGACTCGGATCGCTCTGTGCTGTGCTCAGTTGAGGATAACCGGTTGGTTAACCTTCGTGGTGATCCCACGCCATAGGCCAGGTCCAGGGCCGACGGGACAGCGGGCAGCTGGTCTCCTGGATCCGCAGGATCGCATAGAGTTGGAGAAGAGCAGGAGGAAGATCCGGTAGAAAGAGAGCGAGAGATTGTGTGCTTCACTTTATATAGGCCCAGGTGATGTCATAGTCAGTGGTCAATTCAGCCAATGAACAGTTTGGGTGCCTTGGAGAATTCACACCTGGGTGTGACCTGTTGTGGGGGAGAAGGCATGGCAGCCAGGCTTTTCGGCCTAGTCTTTGAGGTCTTTGTTTCAGCAGGCTGTGGGCCTACTTTTAATCAAACTGACAGTTCGAGTTAATCCAGAAAATGAACAATCATCTTTCGGTGCCGGTTGCACCTACACACATAAGGGAGTTTGCCCTTCATGTGACGGCTGCTGTCTTTCTTCTCACAGTTATGGCAGAATGCTATGGGAAGTCCGTCTGTACTGGAGAAGACTGAGGCCTGCTCAAATGAGGTGGAACATTTCTGGATAAAGGCTGTGTTAGATCAAGCAGGAGAACAGGAGTTTGCACCTTGCTTTTAAAGGTCAGCCTGGTCTGAAACTTTAATGAAGCTTCAGAACAAAGAAGATGCTAAACACAAGTTGGAGACCAGAGTTTAGGTTATTGTGTGTTAGCAATGATGTTTTTTTTTCAATGCTGTAGAGCAACAGGTGCTTGTAGCCTTTCACTTTGCACTGCTGACTGCACAGTGCTAATGTAGTTGTTGCTATATTGGAAAAAGCTGTGACAGCAGCTGACAGAAGATGATACATTAATCAGGTTTTTGTGCAATGTGGGAGACACTGAAAAATGAGCGCAAAGGGACTGTGAAAAGATAATACCCTCCATTAACTCGTGATTAAATTATTGTATATAGAAACATGCATATTACAAATACCAGCAGCTACACAACACTGTTTCAGCAAGCTGTATATTTATGTCATGTTTGTTTCAGCTTTAGTTTCGTTGTTCCGTTAGTTAGACTAATTTACACTGCAGCGCACATTGAGAGCCTGGCGTTTGTGTGCTACGACTAATGGTGCGTTGAAGTTATGCATTAATGTTGAAATTTCCAAGCTCCAAGTCAGAATTCAATCAGAACCCCCCGTGCTCGTGCAGTCGGATCTCCAACTCGGAAAGTCGGATCAAACTCCCCAGCCAGACATTGAATTCATGCTTTGTGCTTCTCACATAAACAGTAGTTACATGTTTTGTTGTATATTTATGAGGCCCTGAAGCGCTGGAAGCACTCAACTTTGGGGTTACGTGGTTCCGAGCTCCAAGTTCCAACTTTCAGTGTTAATTGAACACACCATAAGGCATGTCTCTTGCTCCTCAGGGTCCTAAAGAGGAACTGGTAGCTCCGCCTGTGCCTGTTGTTGCAGTGATCAGACCATTGACACAAAGTGTCAAGCCCAGCCTTGACAAGTCATTCAAAATGAGTGTAACAGGCGAGCAGGGAAATCTAATCCTAAGCAACCCAGAGAGGTTAAAAGCAACTGTCTTCCATAATTTGGCCACTGGAGCGCACTCCTAAAACATATGAAAATAACTGCCAATCACTTTGGAGGAACAGAAAGTACGTAGGGTCGTCAATAACCTTCATCAGATGAAGCTTTCTAGGAGTTAAGTATACCTTTATATATAATTCTAATGTATTTGCTGATGATCACACTGAAGCCCACACTGATCCACAGTTTATCCCAGTCAAAGGTAGGTTCCATATCTGGAACAACCCTCCCCCACACTGTGTCCAACGCCAGAGGTCTGTTAGCATGCCACAGCAAGAGGCAGTGGAGTCTAGACACAAAAGCCCTTGTATTCCCAGCAGAGTTAAACAATTCTCGAAATGGATGTGGTTTGAGAGGGGCAGCATTGTTTCTTAACTGTCCTAAGCTGCAAATAAAAGAAAAAGGAGGTACGTGGTATACCATGCTTAATACATATGTCCTGAAAAGTTAGTAACCCCCCCTCCCCATGAATATCACAGTGTGCAAACTTTTTTTTTCACAATCAGGAAATCGAATAGCATGATCGCCAGTCAACAATCTCTTTTTGTTAAATATTGGAGAGTGTGGGTCCCAAGCAGAAGAATAACCGGCCAACATCTAAACCCTCCTCCATATCAATAACAAATGTGAAAACATAGGACCAAGTTTCCAACGGCAGTGATGGGGTGAGATTTCAGAATACAGAATGTATGAATAGTATAATAGATATAATATAATATGATAGTTCCATGAATATGGAGCTATCATCCGCTCCTCCAAAGCGTGTCAAAACACTTGGGCATCAGATTGAAAACCAAGATAGGACAGGTCTAAGTGTGAAGGCCCACGCATAAAGCTTGAACTCTGGGCGAGACAGGCCACTTGTAGGAGGTATTTGTAAGATGTCACCATCTCAATGTCTGTTCCCTAGATGTTCACTTGTGTGCAGGGTTGTTTGTTCCTGCGGAAATCCACCACCAGCTCTTTGGTCTTCCCGACGTTGAGCTGGAGGTGGTTCCACCGGCACCAGTCCACAAAGTCCTGAATAAGTTCTCTGTAGGCTCTGTCGTCACCGTCCCTGATGAGGCCGATGATAGCAGAGTCGTCAGAGAACTTTTGTAGATGGCAGTGAGGGGATTGGTGGTAGAAGTCTGCGGTGTACAGGGTGAACAGGAAAGGAGCCAGGACCGTTCCCTGTGGGGCCCCTGCAGGTTATTGTGTCCGACACGTAGTCACGAGTCCTCAGATACTGTGGCCGGTTTGTGAGGTAATCCAGGATGTGAGGTGTTGGTTCACCCCTGCCAGCTCCAGCTTGTCCCCCAGAAGTGCAGGCTGAATGGTGTTAAAGGCACTGGAGAAATCAAAGAACATAATCCTCACTGTGTTTCCAGACTTCTCCAGGTGAGACAGTGATCTGTCCAGGAGGAAGATGATGGCGTCGTCCACTCCAATGCCGGGTCGGTATGCAAACTGGAGAGGGTCCAAAAAGGGGGCCCACCAGAGGGCGGAGATGAATGAGGACCAGCCGCTCCAGGGTCTTCATCAGGTGTGAAGCGAGAGCAACTGGTCTGTAGCTGTTGAAGTCTTTTGGGTGAGGGATCATTGGTACAGGTACCACGCAGGAGGTTTTCCAAAGCAGTGGCACTTTTCCCAGCTTCAGGCTCATGTTGAAGATGTGCCCTACAATCCTGCACAGCTGGTCTGCACAGGACTTGAGGAGTCTGGAGCTGATCCCATCTGGACTTCTTCACCTTCATCTTCCTCAGCTCATATTTCACCTGGAGAGACGAGAGGGACAGAGTGGAGCAGGGGGGCTGAGTGTCAGAAATGGAGGGAGGGTGAATGTCAGGGAGGGGGCGGTGGGGGGAGTCTGTGGCATGAGAGCCGTGGAGAGGAAGGTAGAGGTGATAACGGGGCAGTGAGTGTCGGATATGGGGGAGGGTTAATGTCAGGGGGGAGGTAGGGGGAGTCTGTGGCATGAAAGCTGTGGAGAGGGAGGTAGAGGTGATAACGGGGCAATAAACAGGAGGGATGGGAGAGGTGGTGCGGGGCAGCAGAGATGGCTGGGCAACAGGTTAATTTTGTTCACCCACGTCTGATCCCCTGCCGCCTGGGAGCCTGGTGTCGTCTGCCCTGAGATAGTTTTTAGGCTTTTCCAGACTCCACTGACGTTTCTCTGCAGCTGGTTTTCCATCTTCCTCCTGTAGCTGTTCTTCCCCTGTCTGATCTTCTTCCTCAGCTCCCTCTGCGCAGCCTTCAGCTCCTCCTTGTTTCCTGACCAAAAGGCCTTCTTTTTCTCCTTAAGAAGGGCCTTTATGTCAGGATTAATCCAGGGCTTGCTGTTTGAAAAACACCATACAGTCCTGGTGGGTACAGTGTTATCAACACAAAAGTTTATGTAGTCCGTTATGCAGTCTGTTAAGCTGTCAATGTCCTCCCCATGAGAAACACACAGTTCTTCCCACACAGTTGAGTCAAAGCAGTCCCTCAGAGCCTCCTCAGACTCCTTAGTCCATGCTTTAACTGTGCAGACTTCCACTGGTTGCCTGTTTACGAGGGGCTTGTACACAGGCAGAAGATGCACCAGGTTGTGGTCAGATCTTCCCAGGGGAGGGAGGGGGGATGAGTTGTATGCCTCCTTGATGTTGACGTACAATAAGTCCAGTGTTTTATTGTCTTTGGAGTGGCAGGTGAAATACTGTGTGAATGTGGGCAGAGCAGAGGACAGAGAAGCATGATTGAAGTCCCAAGAGATGAGGAAGAGGGCCTGTGGGTGCTGTGTCTGCAGTGAGCTTGAGACTGAATGAAGAACATCACAAGCTGCATCAGCGTTAGCAGAGGGGGGGATGTACACAGCTAACACAATCACCTGTGTGAACTCCGTCGGGAGGTAGTACAGCCTCATGCTAACAGCTAAAAGTTCAATGTCCTTATTGCAGACTTGCTCTTTAACAGTGATATGCCCAGAGTTGCACCAACTATCATTAACAAACACAGCCAGCCCTCCTCCTTTCCTCTTACCGCTCTCTGCCGTCCTGTCTGCCCGCCGTAATTGAAACCCGTCCAGGTTAGCGTCCGTGTCAGGGGTCAGCTCCGTTAGCCACGTCTCAGTGAGCACTATAATTCTGCACTCGCGGTAGTCCCTCTGATGCCGTTAACTCATCAATCTTGTTTGGAAGAGATCTTACATTCCCCATGATGACAGACGGGAGGACGGGTCTGTAGCATGTCCTCCTCCGACAGCGAGCGGCTCCAGAACGGCACCCGCGTGCCTCCTCCTCCTCAGCTCGTGGGGGACATCAGGCCGCTCATGCGGCTGCACTGCAGCGCTACTGAGGGCCAACAGCTGATCCTTACTGTAAACAATAGGGCTGCGTACAGGCTCCCCGGACACAACGGAAAAAGTTGAAAAAATAAGTATTGAGACCAGAACGAAGTACGCGTGTCTGGTCTCCATACTGCCCAAGAGAGAGCTCAAAAGAGTGTTAAGAAAGAATAGTTAAAACAGTGCAAAAGAAATATAAAAAGAGGAAAAAGCTCAAAGGTGAGCAAGAGCTGCTGTAACAGGCTGCCACTCACGCAGCGCCATCTTCACATTGGTGAGCTTAATGCGAGATTATTTGCCACGCCACAGAAATTTAGTTATCGCCGAAATTGGTCCAATATTGAGGGGGCGTGGGTAGGGTATCTTTAAATCCGCATTTAAAAATGAAAGAGGCGTGTTGCTGGAGCACTGAAGGGGATCCTTCCCTCTTTGAAGAAGCAGTGAAATTAATACCGAATTAACATCCCTAAAAAATGATCCCACACTGACTGAATAATGAATCATGTCCAATAGCAGCGGGCCGATCAGGGGCCAAAACGTCAGGTAAAAATTCAGGCGGGATTCCGTCCGGCCCTGGGATCTACCTTTATGCATGTCCCTAACAGTTGCCTCACACTCCTGCAAAGTCACAGGGCCATCTAGCTTTATAGAGTCGTCTGTACTAAGGCCGGGTAGTTTAGCATAATTTACAAAATCATTGCAGACACCTTTGTCAGAATCACTTTCCGAATGATATAACTCCTGATAGGAGGAAAAGAGGCATTTACTTTTTGGGTCACTTTGTATAGTGCCGTTTTTGTCTTTAATGCAAAAAATATCAGTGCTCATCCGTCCGAAGTTTCATTGTCAGTAGGTGACTGGGTTTTGAGGAGTTAAAATAGTATGTTTGCCTAGTTTTGTGCATAAGAAATTCGGAGCGGCAACTCAGAAGAGAATTAATCTCTTTTTAGTTAGTTCATTCTGTAGGGCTGTGTAGTAGTTAAAATTATGTTGCAGGGAGGATTGCTCCCAAGGATTGTATATTTTAATTCTAAATCTTCCAATCAGCTGCACGCTCCTTATTTCGTGTTGAAGCGTACAAGGTGGTGTTACTCCTTATAAAGCCTTTTACCGCCTCCGAAAGTATCCTCAGATCAGGTAACCGGAATGTAATGTGCATTTTGAATATTTTGAAAAAAATCTTTTGAGGCAAAGATAAATTCTAATCTCGAGAAGGATTAATGTCTCCCTGAGTAGAATGAGAACTATTTTAAAGAAGGGTTTAACAAACACCAGATGTCGATCATGCCTGTATCGGATGCCCACTGGCATCAGAGGAAAGATGTTGGTCCCTAGTCTCACTGCCACCTGTTCTGTCCATGCCGCTGCACCATGGAACAAGGCTGTGTACTAGGGATGGGCGTATCGATCCTGTGGTATCGATATATCGATACTCACACGCTAATCATTTGGCATCGATCTCCTTAAACAAATATCGATATCAAATAACAAATAAGAATTGGGGGTGCATGCATCAATTTCAACTGTTTTGGATAGCTTACTTAAATTACTATGAACTGGGCACCCCCGTACCTGGCGGTGCATTGAGCTGGCCCGTGTCACATGACAAGGAAGCTCTATGAGCAGCCAGCCCGGCCGACGCACACACACACACACACACACACTGTTTGTCACACAGCCATCAGCCAGCATGAATACGGGGCTCGGGGAAACAAAATGAGAAGCGTCGGCTATGGCAGACAGAAAACGAAGCGCGGTGTGGTGTTATTTTTCGGCAGTTGACAAAGTTACGGCAAGGTGCCTAGTGTGTGACAAAAAAGTTTCACACAGCAGCAATACTACTAACTTATTCAAACATTTGAAGACCACACATCCTGAGAGCCACAGTGAGCTTGAGAAAAGACAAGCTGCAGAGAATGTCCAGTCTCCTGCACCACCCGCTCTCCGGCAAAAGACCCTGCGAGAGAGTTTGCAAAAAGGCAAAGTTTATCCAGGTACATACAGCACTGTTACCGTTGCCAGCGTAGTGATAAAGACAATGCTTGTGTTGTCTGTTCCCGAATCCTTAAATATTATGATCACAATCTAATTTTTACAGAACACACTTCAGGTGAAGAGGATAATTATATACAGTAAACAGTTGTTGATTAAGTAATTATGCAAAATGTATAGCCTATGAGTGAACATGCATATATTTTCATAAGTCTGAACACCTGATTAAGCCAGGTATATAATCCTTATTTTATTATGGTTATATATTATTATTAATGATTATTTTACAGTTTATTGTAAAGCCCTAATATCTAATCAAATCCTTAATATTGTATATAGAAAATACATTTAATCTTCCCTATTGTGATGTGAAAACTGTATCCTTTTCAGATGAGTCTCAAAGAGCCAGAGAGATCACAAGGAGCCTAGCCCAAATGATCGTGAAAGACTTGCAAACCATTTCAATGGTAGAGGATCAAGGTTTCCGTCATTTTATGAAGGTGGTGGATCCCCAATACCAGATCCCTAGTCGGAAATCCATGATCACAGGTGAAATTCCCAAACTGTATGAGGAAGCACAAAAAACACTGAAAGACTCCATACAGTCAGCAAGCAGTCTGGTTTTAACAAGCGATATGTGGACTGCAAGAACCACTGAAGCTTATTTGACTCTGTCAGGACATTTTATTCACAAGGACTGGCAGATGCAGTCTTGCAATCTTGCAACAATCCATGTAGCTGTGCAGCACACAGCAGACAATATATCTGAACTCCTCACAAAAATAACTGATGAATGGGGCATCACCAGTAAGGTTCATGCAGTTATTACTGACAATGGAGCCAATATGGTCTCTGCTGTGCGTAAAACTTGCTGGAAACATATTCCTTGTTTTTCTCACACACTGAACCTCATTGTGAAAGATTCCATTAAGGCAGACACAAGTCTTGAGTCCATCCTGGAGAAATGCGGTGCTATTGTTCGGTTCTTCCACCACAGCACCAGAGCAACTGACAAACTAAAAGAAGTACAAAGCCAGTTGCACTTGCCACAGCACAGACTAATCCAAGCAGTGGATACTCGATGGAACTCAGCATTGTACATGCTTGACAGACTGTATGAGCAACAACAAGCTGTCACAACAGCACTTTGTCTTCTTGGGAGAAACAACATGTGCCTAAATGATGGAGAATGGTCCCACATTTGCCAGGCCACTGAAGTCCTCAGGCCTTTTGAAGAGGCCACTAAGGAGGTTTCAGCAGAGCAGTACGTAACTATTTCCAAAGTCATACCTCTGGTCTCTCTTCTTCAACAAGTAACCTCATCTGCTGGGCAGAGGAACAACACTCTGGCTTCACAGCTTGCAGCACAATGCAAGCGACGTTTTCAAAACATTGAGCACAACCACACTCTTGCAGTCAGCACCTTTTTGGACATGAGGCTCAAAAACATTGTCTTCTGTGATCCTGGCGATGTGGAAACAATTAAATCACGGATCATCACTGAGATGCAAGCCCTGGCCTGCCCTGAAAGACCGGCAACCAGCCGTGAAGCCTCTGCTTCTCCATCAACTGACTCTATGAGAACAGCCTTGTCAGTGACACAAGGGCCACCTGCTGCAAACACTGAGAGGAGTGACACACAGTGTTCAACGTCCAAGGGATTATGGCAGGAGTTTGATAATCGGGTTGTGGCTTTTCAGAGCAATCGCACAGCAAACACAGATGCATATATCGAAATGCGAAGATACATGGAAGAAAAAGTGATCCCAAGGAGTGAGGACCCTTTGCTTTGGTGGAAAACAAATGAAAGCACATTTCCACTGCTGAGCAAAGTAGCAAAAAGACACCTTGGAACTGTTGCAACCTCTGTTCCAGCAGAGAGACTCTTTTCCAAGGCTGGAGAAACAATCAGCCAGAAGCGTAATAGGCTTAAAGCTGAAAATGTTAATATGATACTTTTCCTTAACACCAATCTAAAACTTGAGTAAAGTATGGGTACCCATGTACTGAGGCTTAGTCATTGCTGATGACTATGCTGAGAGCATAGTCGGATAGCCGATGCCAAACAGGATCCTGGCTGGCCTGCAGGGGGCAGACGTTTACACTCCAAAAAGAAGTGTCGTCGCTCCTGTGTGGCCTTGGAGAAGTCTTGATAGAAGCTTATCTTATTATTCTGCCAGCTGAAAAGATGTCCCAGACGGCTTTATAAATCTCGACTGTGAGGCCGTAGATGCCGGGACCTGGACCTGACCAATGCGCCCTGTGCTTTACTTTCCTGCAGGTCAGCTAAAGCTAGCTTTTTGACTTTGAGGACTTCCATGATCTCCTGTGGATTCACTTAAATTCTCTATGTCCACAAATAGGTGCCTCTCTAAACTTTTTATCAAAAGTTAAAGCCGAGTTAAAATGCTATTAAGCGATTTTAGGCTTTACATTTCTAATAAAAACATTACACAAAACCAAAGAATGATTAGTGAAAACAGCTGGGGTGAGTTTGCATCATTTATAAATATTAAAGTAATGCTTAAAACAATAAAAAATGATCTAGTCTGGCCGAGGAGATCCTGCTCTCTCTAAGGCTTCCCCTTCCCACTCTCTTCTCCAGTCTGCCTCGTTGCCTTTGTCACTGTGTGTTTCTTGTAAAAATAAAACATCTATTAGTTAAATTTTTGCTGTTTCATAAATACTTTTATTCTCCTCTCTGGCTCCTGGCTCCATTCACATTTAAACGTCCCACTCTAAAACAATCCATTTTGAGTGAGAGGGTAAAAATGAGACTTAAAAACAATTAATTGATTAAAACACACATTTGAGCATTTTCCATCACTGTTCATTTGGTCATTTTACCTTAGCTATAAATTTTACCTTAGCTATAAATTTCTTTAATCTATAAACTTCTAGGTCAGTAAAACCTAACTCTTTCTCGCTAATGTGGAGCTGGGCTGAGGAGCAAAATAAGGGAAGGGAAGAAATCCTCTATTTTTACCCCATGTTGGTTTTTAGTTCTTAAAAAATTCCGGATTTTTTTTTAAGTGTATTGTTAATTCTTTTTGGCTGCTGGCAGGGGGGCAGATGAGATTTTTGAACTGGGGGGGGGACCAAGCTGTCGGCAAATTATTTCAACCCAATAAGTTATTTTATCTGTAATTTGGGCTTTAACTAGCGCTCAAGTACTTACTTTTTTCGTAATAGCCTATGGGACAATGGTTTGCACTAAAAAGCCACTGGAGAATTCTTATTTGAATTCATGGGAAAACAACAATGAACATTTGCCTACCTGATCAACACTAGCCAATGTATGATGAAACTGTTATCTGGAATGACAATCACCCAAACAATTTTCATGCCTTATGCAAAATGTTTTTTATTTAAATATTTGTGTATCGATTCAGAAGTATAAACAACAACATATTTAAATAAATAAAAAATAAATATGTATAGTATAAATGAAATTTACATTTAAAATGACAGAAGTAGTACTAATAGGAATAACCTATCGTGCAGACCAACAAATTGAATGTCTAGAAGAAGACTCACTGAAGGACCCAAAAACATCTTTCCCCCTTCGATTACCCTGAACATACTGCTGGGCAATTACTCGTCTGTCCAGTCCGTCAAGCCTCTGTTGGTGAATATGGCTCACAGCAATGCCATTGAGTCTTTTTGGAGTCATGGTTTATCGCAACCATGTTTTCAATTTGAGTAACTCACTAGTACTGTGCTCTGCCTTTGCAGATGATATGGCACCACCATCAACAATCTCACTAGTGTCTCTACCTGATCAAACAGCCCACAGAGTTAAGGGGGCATTTCTTTCAAAGCTTGCACAGCATCTGCAGTTGTGTTGACCGTGTACCTGTTTTTAAACATGGCCAGTAAGAGACTCTTAAGTCGTCCTCTTTCAGTTCAGGATATTTGCGAACTGCTGCATCATTTGTAATGGGAGTAAGGAGTGAGTGTTCCAGTTCTTTCAATGTTTGAATGCCGTGTTGCATAAACCATCCACAATCCACAGCTGATCCAGGTGTGTATTCAGGAGGCTGCTCAGAATATCTTTAAGGGGGGCCTATGTGTGCGGGGTGGAACAATGGGCTCTAGAGACAGATTGCCACACCTGTCCTCTGCCTCCATAAGGACTGCCTCAAAGTGTTCTGTGTTTCTTTTGGATTTCAAATGGTCTTGGACCAAGGAAACGGCAGAGAGCATGTCTTCCGTTGTCTGAGTCTTTTCAACATCTAAAGCAAGCAGAAGTCCCAGTTCAACATTACCCTGTTGCAGTCGAACATGTTAGCCCTCTGCCCTGCTTGCAGACTCAGAATGACTTGCAGTCATCTCCTCTACTGCACTTACTACTGCACCATCCCATATTGGCTTAGAATAGCACACATAGCAGGTGAGCGTACAGTCCACCTTGTGGCACATGAAGGCCTGATGGAAAGGGCTGGCCCTTCCTTTGCAGCTGCAACAAGTGGCTGTATAACAGCCTGTGCACCTTCCAGCCATAGGACTTTACAGCCATATTCGAAGCTCCATCATATGCCTGACCTCTGAAGCCCGATATTGGCAAATTCAGCTTTAACAGAACGTCCAAAATGATCCTGGCAAGGTTTTCACTTGTTGTAGAAGTTTCACCTGTTGAAAACAACAACCCTATGAAGTCTTCGTGCACCAGCAAATCAGTGTCAACACAACATAGGCATATTGCCTCATGCTCAACACCAGAGACCTCTCTTGTCCCATACATAATAATGGAATACCGCAACACTGGTAAGGAACGGATCTCATCTGCAATTTTCCTGATAATTGATGAACTTATTGAATTCATCTGGTCCCCTCATTTTGACAATCCCAAGATGTGTGCACCTCCCTCTTTGCAGATAACCAACTACTGAATGACAGCTTTGTATTTCAGAAGGTGGTCAAGGTTACCTTCACAATGTTCATGACCTCTTGCCTCACTAGAAATATCTCACCCCCTATTATTTTTAACAGGCTAGTTCTGTTTTCTGCCTGATGTGTGCTGACTGCACTGCTCAACTGTGTAGTAACTTGACTGTTGTCCTAATTAGCAGTTGTAACAGCCAGTTTGTGACTCACTGATTTCTCATGCGTGGAAACATTTTCAAGTGATTTTTTTCAAGTTTTTAAATCCAGCTTTGACAAAGGCTGGGTCTATACTCTCGTCTTGTGCTGGCTTCCCTATCGTAAATTGTTTAGAGCAGTGAAAACACAGAACACCATCAGTACCCATACTAACATTAAGCCAGGGATACTTCTCATACCATGCTTTTGGAATGTCAGTGTCCAGTCTTTGAGCACTTGTTTTTGCAAAACTTTAGGGTTGTATATGTCATTAGCATGTCAACTTCTATTCCTTCTGTGTCAACTCCTGGCCCTCCTTGTTCTGTCACTGCTTCTTCTATCTGTATTTCCTCCATCTCTCCTTCCTCCTCTCCTTCCGTCTTTCCTTCCTCATGCAGTCTTTTTCTACAGTGGTTGCCAGGGGCAGTTCCTCTCTTGACTGACTAGGCCCTGCCTGACTGTCATCAGGAATTGCCTGCAGGCCAGCAGGATAATGTTAACATTTTAAATCTTATAATTTCACTTAACAGTTAATCTCATCTCATCTTCAACCGCTAATCCGGAGTCGGGTCACGGGGGCGGAAGCTCTAGCAGGGGACCCCAAACTTCCCTTTCCCGGGCCACATTAACCAGCTCTAACTGGGGGATCCCGAGGCGTTCCCAGGCCAGTGTGGAGATATAATCTCTCCACCTAGTCCTGGGTCTTCCCCGATGCCTCCCCCAAGCTGGACGTGCCTGGAACACCTCCCTAGGGAGGCGCCCAGTGGGCATCCTTTTACTAAATGCCCGAACCACCTCAACTGGCTCCTTTCAACGCAAAGGAGCAGCGGCTCTACTCCGAGTTCCTCACGGATGGCTGAACTTCTCACCCTATCTCTAAGGTAGACTCCAGCCACCCTCCTGAGAAAACCCATTTCGGCCGCTTGTACCCGCGACCTCGTTTCGGTCATGACCCAGCTTTCATGACCATAGGTGAGGGTAGGAACAAAGATTGACCGGTAGATCGAGAACTTTTTCCTTTGGCTCAGCTCTCTTTTCGTCACACACAGTGCGGTAGAGAACGACTGCAACGCGGCCCCCGCTGCTCCGATTCTCCGTCCAAACTCACGCTCCATCGTCCCCTCACTCGTGAACATGATCTTGAGGTACTTGAACTCCTTCACTTGGGGTAGGGACTCACCATCAGCCTCCAGCTCTGCCTCTAGAAAAGAGGGCGTGTTAGTCGGATTAAGGAGTTCCTCAAAGTGCTCCTTCCACCGTCTGATTACCTCATCAGCTGAGGTCACCAGCGTCCCGTCCTTACTGTAAACAGCTTGGACGGTTCCTCATTTCCCCTTCCTGAGGTGTCGAATGTTTTTCCGGAAGCACCTTGTTGCCGCCAGAAAGTCCTTCTCCATGACTTCTCCGAACTCCTCCCAGACCCACTGCTTTGCCTCTGACACAGCAGAGGCTGCAACCCTTCTGGCCCGTCGGTACCTTGCAACTTCCTTTGGGAGTCTTCTGGGATAACATATCCCGGAAGGCCTCCTTCTTCAGTCAGACAGCCTCCCTGACCACCCCTTGTCCACCACTATGTTCGAGGGTTACCGCCCCTAGAGGCACCTAAGACCTTGAGGCCACAGCTCCCCGCTGCAGCTTCAGCAATGGAAGATTTGAACATTGCCCGCTCCTCTTTGTTTCACACACACACGCACACGCACACACACACACACACACACACACACACACACACACACACACACACACACACATTAACACACACACACACATACACACACACATTTTTGTGTTTACCATATGTCTGTTTATTTAATATTACTCGAAGATGAATGAGCCAGCCTCTAATGAGAAAATAACTTTTAAATCCTTCAACTAATTAAAATATTACATTTATCAGTGTTCAACCCTTAATTAGTAGTTTAATATATTAAATGAGACTTTAATATTAGTTGTCACTCCGTCTCTGACGGTGGTGCCCCGAGGAACTCTGGTGTAACTAGAGTAATTTTTTATTATCTTCTTTGATAATTATTGGTGATAATATTTACTTGATTAACGATAAGTTTATTGAGAATACTCAATCTCATAATCTGAACGTAAGTCAAGGCCCTACATTTAGATGGTTCTCCGTGTGAAGTTTTAATAAATTAAAGTTATTAATTTTAAGTAATTTTTCTTTGTTAATTTTCTTTATCAAATATTTAATTTGATAGTCACACTATTGATCCAATTAACCTAAAGTACCTACATTGGCAGTCTGTGTGAGGCTTAGTTATGTTGGCTGTTGGCAATAATTCATAATTGTGTGATATTAATATTCGTCATACTTTTGGACATTTTACAATTTGGGGATTTTTCATCCAAAATTTTCCAAAAGTCGTTACATTGAGCCCCACTTTTCTTCCACAGGAGTAGACATCCAGCTGTACTTACAAACGAGTATAAAGTGGTGTTATTAGATTAATTCTAATAACAATAATGAGGGCGGCTGTGGCTTGGTGGCAGAGTGGGTCGTCCTCTGTTCGAGAGATTGGTGGTACGATCCCCATCTCCCCCCGGTCCACATGTCGAAGTGTCCTTGAGCAAGACACTGAACCCCAAATTGCTCCCCGTGCTGCGCATGGGTGTGTGAATGTGGTGTGAATGGTTAGATCAGATTAGATGGTATGTAGATGTCTGTGTGAATGGGTGAATGTGACAAACACTGTGAAGCGCCTTGAGTAGTCAGATGACTAGAAAGGCGCTATATAAGTACAAGTCCATTTACCATTCTCCAAATTTAGCTAAAGCGATTTTAGAATATTGATAACCTCTGTAAGCCTGATAGTTACCCTTTAGATTTTGCTATTGCTGCTAGCTATTCAAGTTTGGTTTAGCATTGGAATATCACATATTCAATGCAATCTAATGAGTCTTGTCATAAGTTGTTGCTAAATTAAGTGCTCCTTCCCCTGAACTCATAGCGTGCCCCCGGCCCTATGAACCAGAGAGCTTGAACTGTTGGAACTGCCTTGCATTGCAACCGGAGTGGAGATAGATAGAGCCACAGTGTGCTACCAGCCCTGTGAAATAAAGTTACATACCCAGCTGTTTCTTCCACATGTCTCAACTTGCGTAGTACTTTACAGATATAATTCCCTGACTAACTGCCCTGGATCTCAGTTAGTGTTAATTCTGGTCCCAGAATCACATGGTGCTGTAGTTGCCCCTCTGCGTGCAGGAAGCAAGCTACGCACATAGTGTAGATCAGAAGAACTGTTGTTTTAGGACACCAGAGCCAAAACAATTGCATTGTTGTACTAGACAACAAATTTTATTCTCACCTTCCATTTTAAACAATGGAGAACCAACGTGTAGAGAATTTAATTTCTTCCCTAGCACAGAGCCTTAAACCTGGCTACCCTGAGTTCATTAACACATTGAACTTAAGTGAATGCAGTAAAGAAATAGAATCACTTCTCAGCGACACATCTAAAGAGTCAGTGTTGAAATGTTTGCTCCTGAACTTTCACTGGCAAACTAACATTGTCTGTCAGAGCAAAACAGCATTAGAAAAGGAGATAGAATCCTTAAAGCTCAAAATGCTAGTCTCATTAGTGATGTTCAGATAGCAAATCACAAAGTCCTGCGTTATTTAGAAGATTTGCACTCAGCAGAGTCAGAGCTCTTCTCCCACAAAAATAAATTGTTAGCGCTCAGATCCGAAACTCTTGCCCCACCAAAGTCATTCAGCCTTGCTGATTTTGGCTTTCAAATTCAAGTTTCTCCCTCAATGAGAGATTAACGCCCTCTCCAGAGCAGACCAGGAAAGTTCAGTCCTGCTCTACCACCTCACTGCATCACTTTGAGAGTGATGACAGAGCTAGCATAGTCTTGCCTTCACAAACGGTGACCTCACAATGTCCCCGCCTTGAAGAGCTTGAGCTTCTAGCTAAAGATATGGACATGTTTGTTCCAGACAACTGCGATCATAACATTAAGGACCATTTTAGGGAATTAGATCAAAATCTAATTGACCTGCCCAATGCAACACAAAGAGAGAAAGTTAAACTTGTGTAGAAAACCAGCTCAAAAGCTGTACACAAAGTTATACAGTCTCAACCTGGCATAGTCAGAAATGACTACAATGAGCTCCGTCATGCACTGATAGAAGAGTTCTCTTCTACTATAGACAAAATAACTTCTTTGGTTGCAGCTAGTCAAATTAAACATTCCTGTCAAGAGATTTCCAGAGACTACTATAGACGTTTGAGACATGTATACTTTCAAGGAAAGAATGCACCAGGCTTAGAAGAGAACCCAACTTTTAAGTCCCTGTACTTGCAGAATCTTCATCCTTGTATAAGTACCCGCGTTATTCTTGAGACAAGAAAAGATAACCTCTCTGTTAACGAGGTTAGGAAAATAGCACAGGTGGCTTGGGAAACTGTTGTCAATTGCAAAGCAAGGGAAAAAACATCTGCTTCCAGCAGCTCAAACACTGTGAGGTCACACAGACCTTCTGTCTCAGAACCCCACCCTCAGAACAGATCGAAAGGGGGGGACAAAAGACAGCATAGGGACACAGAGCGTAAATGCCATGTTCGCCAGCTGCCACAGGATAGTCATGCACAGAGCAGGAGCTGTGGAAGGCCATATTCTGAGATTCTTGCCCAGCATAACGAACTGCCAAACCACTGCTCAGATGATGACTACAGCATCTCTGACTACAGAATCAGAATCCGACAGTGAGAGCGCCTCTGAGTGTCTTTCTGTACACGGCTACAGGCAGCGTTACAGCCCTGAGCCACGAGTTAAGAAGAATTTCAAACAAAAGAGCTCCACAGTCCGCTCCTCTCGGTTCTGTAGGTAACAGTCCGTCTGTACTGATAGTAAGATTAATGCAAGCTCAGCAGCATTATTTTTCTCACAGTTAAATTGGTAAACTTTGATTTGTTAGCAGCCTCAGCAAACTCAATAAGACCCAAATTGTAATTGGACTTAACACCTTGTACAAACTTTGCAAATACTTTTGGATCAGCTCCTTGTATTTTGTAATAAACTCACTGGTAAACACTAGTTTAGGACACACCTTATGATTAACACACCAGTCATACACCTGTCCTCATGCAACTGACAGCTGCATCACATCTGTATCTCACCCTAAGACATTTACATAACTTGTTATATAACACTTGTGTTCTCACTAACCTGAAGAGTAGCTGAGAAACAATGTTTATTATGTATTTCGTATAGTGCCATTGTCATATTTAGATTTTGTATTGTAACTTTTGTTCTTGCCTAGCCGAGATCTTAGTAGTGTTTAGCCAATTCCCAGTTGGTTAAATAACTGCACAAAATGTTGCAGACACTAAATTAACTGACAAATGAACTTGGACTGTACATCTATGGACTGTGAAAGATGCCCTTAAAACCGCACATCGGGTGCAGTCTCAAGGACATTGGGGGGATATGTAGGTGCAACCATGCACCCCAAAGATGATTGTTCATTTCTGGATTAACGTGAACTTTCAGTTTGATTATGAGAAGGCTTCAGCCTTGCTCAGACAAACAGGAACGAATAGGCCGAAAGCCTGGGAGCCCTTGTCCCTGAGCACATTGTCACAAACAAAGGCCTGCCATGCACTCTCCCCCACAGGTCACACCCAGGTGTGATTCTCCAAGGGACCCCCAAACTGTCATTGGCTAACCTGACCTCTGGTGATGACATCATCGGTGTCTATAAAACTGTAGGACACCCACTTCCTCACGGCCTTGTATCACTCCAGCATCACCACAACACAGAATGTTTCACTTTACAGCCACCTTGACAATAGACACTAGACACAGAATATTTATAAAGATTTAATTTCAATGTAATGTAACAATGAGTTACACAGCTTGACATTACAGCTACAGCTAAGCAATCCATCTGCTTAGTTCCAGCAGCAGGTCCATTCTTTCAATTTGCCTAAAGATCAGACTAATCAAAAACACTGCATGTGTAGAGTACTTTGAGACAATAGATTGTGCCAATTCTCCAGTGTTGGCCATCTCAATAACTCTGTATGGAACAGTACCGTAACCCTTGACGATCTCCCATGACAGCACACAGACCCACATCAGCTTTGTTGAGGTTCCTGAGTGTCTTTCTTAAGGGTGATGATGGGTTTCCAGTACATATCTTACTTCGAAAGCTCCTCATGGCCGTGCTCCTCGAGATCGGTCATTTCAGTATGTAGACCAAAACTTTACATGCATCCTTCTCGATCAAGTAGCCCCACATCATATTGATCAGACTCTCCGGGTGTTTGTCATATGTATCTGATCTATGCTTCCTAAGCATACAAGCAATGGTGTAGTTTACTATCCAGTGAGATTTTTGATCTTTCAGAGCTGCGACCAACTTCCTGAAGTTTTCCGTATTTCTCATTAGGTAGTTGGCCATCTTAACTTCTTGATCAAATCCATTTAGAGTTTCTACTCTCTGGTCTCTGTCTGATCAATGGAGATGTGAAAGTATACATATCATATATATACATACATACATACATACATACATACATACATACATACTATGTATGTATGTGTGTTGGTTTCTGTCGGCCTTGGTCGACCATAGCCTTGGTCAGACATATCAGCCTTGGTCGGAGATAACAGCCTTGGTCAGACATATCAGCCTTGGTCGGATATAACAGCCTTGGTTGGACATAACAGCCTTGGTCAGACATAACAGCCTTGGTCGGCCATATCAGCCTTGGTTGGATTTAACAGCCTTGGTTGGATTTAACAGCCTTGTTCAGACATATCCAGGAGGCAGATGAAGCAGAGGAATCAGGCAAGGTCCGTACCGGGAAGTCAGGCAGCAAACCACTGGAGAGTCTCGCATGGCAAAGAACAATCTGGCAGAGAACTGAGGGAAATGGACTGGTGATTAGCTAATGCAGAGCATTTGAGTGTGGGGGATGGGACAGACTAGGTGATTGCAATCAGCAGGTAGTGCAGAGCAGAGGGGAGTGCCAAAGTCTGAAATGACACGACAGTTAGTTTTGGCAAAACGGACTACGACCTGGCTGAAGTTGTGACATTCATGCTTGCTACTGCTTGCGCAGATGGACCTAGTGGACATTAAAGACGGGAACAGCTTGGGTCTATGGAAAGTGTAAGCAAGACTAGTCTTAAACACTTCCTGCTGTCATATGGTAACTACACGGCCTTCTATATACAGAATAAAATGCTGATCAGCACCAGCAGCAAGAGGGTGATCCCAGTGGTCATGCAGTATTCTGAAAAACACAACTCCGTAATTTTCTCTGGTCCCCTGCCCAACTTGACTTGCGATGACATGTATAGCCGCATGTCATCATTCCGTCGCTGGCTGTCTGGATGGTGCCCGGTAAATAATGTGGGCTTCGTAGATAATTGGCAGTCTTTCTGGGGAAAACCTGGTCTTATTAGGAGAGATGGTATTCATCCTACTTTGGAGGGACGCAGTTGTTAGCGGTCTAAAACCATGACAACCCAGTGTTGGGATCAGGAAGCAGAGTCGCAGTTTAATAAACCTCTCTGCGCTGCCCTTATCGCAGGTGCCCAGGAAGCAGAGTGGCAGTCTTACACACCTCTCTGCGCTCCCTGTGGAGCATTTTCCAGCTCAGTTTAATATACAAACACTGTCTGCCCCACGATCATTTAAATTAAACGGATCAAAAATGAGAAGAGGAGCTATAAAGAAAAACTTGATACAAATCAACGCAATATCTGCGACTATGCAACAATATCAGAAAAAAAAATGTGGACTTTTAAACATCAGATCTCTGCCATCTAAAGCTGTATTAGTAAACGATCTGATATCAGATAACCATATTGATTTACTCTGTCTGACCGAAACCTGGCTGCGTCCCGAAGAATATGTTAGCCTAAATGAATCCACTCCTCCCAGTCATATTAATACTCATATTCCTCGAGGCAGTGGTCGAGGAGGAGGCGTTGCAGCTATTTATGACTCAGGCCTATTAATAAACCCTAAACCTAAACTAAATTATAATTCATTTGAAAGACTTGTTCTTAGTCTTTCACATTCAACCTGGAAAACTGTGCAGCCAATTATATTTGTTATAGTGTACCGTGCTCCTGGTCCGTACTCTGAATTTCTGTCTGAATTCTCAGAGTTTCTGTCAAATTTAGTCCTTAAATCTGACAAAGTAATCATTGTAGGTGATTTTAATATCCATGTGGACAGCGATAATAATAGTCTCAGTATCGCGTTTATCTCTCTATTAGATTCTTAACATATACGTTATATTCACATTACTATAAATATTATTATAGTTACTGTTAGGCTTTGCTTGCATCTCTGGAAGTGTGTCTGTCTCTCTCTGTCCATCTGTGTGTCTTTTCTCTCTTTCTCTCTCCTTTTCTTCCTCCCCAACCGGTCAAGACAGATGGCCATCCTCTACAGAGCTGTGTCTGTCTGACGTTCCTGCCTGTTATAGGGAAGGTTTTCGTTGCCACCGTACTCTACAGAGGAATTGTTGGGTCTATGTAAATCATAAATAAGTCATTGAGTGTGGTCTTTACCTACTCTGTAAAGTGTCCTGAGATAACTTTTGTTATAATTCGACACTATAAATAAAATTGAATTGAATTGAATTGAACTTTGTCTACTACGACAGCAGTAGGTCCATGATTAGGACCTACACCATCCATCTTGGGACAACTAGGAAAATCAAGATGAGGTTGCACTTCGTGCAAGAGGTACTGTTAGTCCCAGGACTCGAGAACCTGAAGTCGTTGAAAATGGTCACAGGTAACAAGTTTGAATTTCTGGGCATGGCCCTCAAGGTGATCACAAATATCACAGCTCTCACTCCTACCTTTCAAGACATCCATCCTTGGCAGTTGCTGCCCATGGAGGACAAAAACCTGTCTTCCCAGAGCAAAGACAATGTGCTGGTCTTTGAAACGGAAGACATATGCCCCATGTACTGCGTGGTAGGCACAGCATCGGCTGACATGTTGAAGAACAAGCGGGAGAACTGCAGAGATTGGTTCACCGAAAACCAAGTGATATGTGATCTTAAGGACTTTCAGTCTGAGTGCATGGATAACAAGCGGGTGCACCTGCTACCGGTTGTCACTTTGAGAAAGGGTCAGGATCAGTCACCCAATCTGTACGTGTCTACCATAATGAGGTTTTGCAGGGCCATGCAGCAACGTACTGTTAAGGGCAACGGTGAGCCAATGAGCTGTTGGAATGTCACACTACTGCAGTTGAAGAGGCACACCTTTGTCACTGGAACCCACATGTATCAGGAGATATACAATGATTACCAATTAATACAATGACAAGTTCATAGACGACGGACCTATCAATGAGGAATCTATCATAGAAGAGGAGGCGAGTGAGAATGCGTTCTGTGCACAGGTTAAAAAGAGGACCAAAAGGCAAAGTGTAATACGAAGAATATCAATCAGAGACTCAAGTAAAAGCACTTTTTGTATTCAGAGTCCGAAGATGAGTACCCTCCCAAGCCTTCCTGTAGTCGTATAAAAGAGGACTTTTGTGGTTATAAGTGCACACTGCAATCAGACTCTGAGGATGAGCTGATGAAGCCAGATGTAAAGCGAGTCAAAAGTACAAAGGGGTACCGCCGTTCTGACAAGGGTGAGGAGAAGGGTGCCAGGAGTGTCACAGTGGTGAAGGAGACATCTACTCAGCGCATTGCCTAAGAAGATAAGACTCTAAAGACTCTAAACTCTAAGTGCTAGAAAAGGAAAACCTGTTAAGATCACAGGCGCCCTCAATCAACACCCACCTCTACACAGAAGCAAGCTGTCAAACTCAGAAAGTGTTGGCCCTCGCCAACCGATGCACGTTGAGGAACTGGCTGGACTCTGGGTGTTGCATCACTCTTTTTGTTGTAGATCGGATGAAGTTTGTAATGTTAGTCTGTAATCTTTAGGTTTTCCAAATGAATTGCTTAAACTAATCTGTCTCATGAGTCTTTAGTTGTATTGCTTTGGTGATACCACTAGATGGAGCTCTTGGTTTAAACAAAAAACTTAGTGTTTAAATTGTCCAAACCAGTTGAGGGAACGCCAAAGCCACACCGTCCAACAAAAATTGAATAGCCTTGCAATATAACGTTGTGCATGTCCCAAGAGTGGCCTGGCCAGATTTAAAGTAGGTTGGGTTATATCCATCGGGGGAGTTTGTCACAGGAAAGTACATGAAATTCATGAAATATGACACAGAAATTTAAAAATTGCTGACTCGCTTTTGGATTTAGGGTGTGGCTTCAGGACGCTTTTTTGTTTGTATCAGGGACTTACATATACCTACACATTTTGAACCATGCACATGAAATTAAATTTTAGATTTTTCATTAAAAAGATGTTTTTACACATTTCCTGTTGCCAGTAGGGGACACTATGACATGCATATTGAGATGTAGGGGGTTCAATTAAATTCAATTCAATTCGATTTTTATTTATAGTGCCAAATCATAACAAATCACACTTTACAGAGTAGGTAAAGACCACATTCTATGGATTATTTATGATTTACATAGACCCAACATTTCCCATGTAGAGTACGGTGTCAACAAAAACCTTCCCTATATCAGGCAGGAACGTCGGACAGACCCAGCTCTGTGGAGGACGGCCATCTGTCTTGACCAGTAGGGCAGGAAGAAATGGAGAGAGAAAGAGAGAAAAGACGGACAGATGGACAGAGAGAGACAAGGACGGACGCGAAGACAGAGAGACAGACACACTTCCAGAGATGCAAGCAACCAAAGAGTAACAGTACCTATAATAATATCTATAGTAATGTGAATATGACTTATATGTTATGGCAGTTAATATAGCAGAATAGTAGAAACAAGCACAGCTAACAATTATAGTGGCAAACATGATCAGTGATGAGTACAGGCAATAGCAGCTACGATACAGCAAGACATACCAGTGATGGAGTTTATTAGACTAGTAATAATATATATGACTAATAGTTATAGTACTAGCAGGAAGCGCCATGCAGGACCACGGTGGCAGGCACCACCACGATTAGCAGAGACCTGCGAGACAACAAAGCACAAACAACTCCGGGGAAGAAGTTGAATTAGTAACATGCATTGATGAGACATTAATGAAACAAACAGTGCGGAGAGAAGCTCAGAGTATCAGGAACAGGATTATCCCCCGGCAGACTAGGCCTATAGCAGCATCATTAAGCAGAAAAAAATCATTTTAAAAAGAACAACATTGTTAAGGAATTGTAAACCCTATCTGTAAGCTTTATCAAAAAGGAAAGTTTTTAGTTTACTCTTAAATATGGGGACGGTGTCTGCCTCCCGAATAACACTTGGGAGTTTGTTCCACAGTAGAGGAGGTTAGTAGCTGAAGGCTCTGCCTCCCATTCTACTTTTGGAGACTCTAGGAATGACAAGTAGCCCTGCCTTCTCAGAGCGCAGCGATCTAGTCGGGTAATACGGTACTATAAGAAATATGTTCTCTTCGATTTGTTTTAGTTAGTACTCAAGCTGCAGCATTTTGGATCAGCTGGAGACTCTTACCAGACTTATTGGAGCAGCCTGATAATAAGGAGTTGCAATAGTCCAGCCGAGAAGTAACAAATGCATGGACTAGTTTTTCTGCATCTTTCTGAGACACAATGTTCCTAATTTTCGCAATATTACGCAGGTGAAAATATGCATTCCTTGTCGTTCATTTTATGTGAGAATCAAAGGACATATCCTGATCAAAAATAACACCCAGATTCCTTACTGTGGTGGTGGAGGACAACATAACATCATCCAGAGTAACAATATCTTTAGCTATTGAGTTTATTGGGGCCAAGTACAATAACTTCAGTTTGAGTTTGTTGAGTTTTACATCAGAAAATTGCAGGTCATCCAGCTTTTTATTTCCTTAATGCACATTTGAAGTTCAGCTAACTGATTGGTTTCTTCTGGTTTGATCGACCAATACAATTGTGTATCATCAGCATAACAATAAAAATTTATGGAGTGCTTCCTTATACTATTTACTAAGGGAAGCATATAAAAGGTGAATAGAATTGGTCCAAGGACAGAACCCTGAGGGACTGACTTTAGTGTGCATGGAAAATTTGTCATTAACATGTACAAACTGAGATCTATCTGATAAATAAGATTCAAGATTCAAGATTCAAGAAGCTTTATTTATCCCAAGGGAAATTATTGTGCAACAGTTTCAATACAAAGGTGGGAAAGGATCAGAGTAACAACAAGCTAACATAATCAAATCAAAATAAAGTTAACATAAAATAAATCAAACAATTAACTAAGTGTGACAGAGTGCAACAGACATTGAGGTTAAGCGTAGGTATATACAATATACAACTATACGCACTGTGCAGTTTAGCAGCAGATTGAAATAAAATAAGTACAAACTAAATAAGTGAGAAGGAGCGATAAGTGATAACAGTGTTAAAAATGTAGCAGCATTTCCTACAGAAGTAAGTGACAGTATGGCACAGTGAAGTGAAGCAGCATTTCTTACTGAAGTAAGTAAGTTACAGTCAGTTACAGTAAAGTACAGTGTAGCAGCATTTTACTGAGATACGTTACAGTAAACCACAGTGAAATGTAGCAGCATTTCCTACAGAACTAGGTTACAGTAAAGCACAGTAAGTGTAGCAGCAGTAAGTTACAGTACCACAAAATAAAGTCATGTAGTGGTGGTATAAAGTGACAGTGTAAAGTGTAGTAGCATTTCTTACTTAAGTAAGTGGCAGTACAACTGAATAAAGTGGTGCAGTGATGATATAAAGTGACAAAGTGACATTTTCTCAGGACACAGTGTCTCCACTGTTCCTTACCTGACCGGGGGAGATGAATTATAAAGTTTGATGGCCACCGGAAGAAAAGACTTCCTCCGGCGTTCAGTATTACACCGAGGGAGAATGAGTCTGTGGCTGAAGGTGCTTCTGCTGGAGGTCAGCAGATGGTGGAGAGGGTGATAGTTGTTGTCCAGGATGCTGTGCAGTTTAGACAGCATCCTCCTCTCAGACACCGCCACCAAAGAGTCCAGTTTGACCCCCAGGACGGAGCCAGCCTTCCTGATGATCTTACTGATTCTCTTGGCGTCTGCTGCCCTCAGTCTGCTGCCCCAGCACACAACAGCAAAGAAGATGGCACTGGCTACCACCGACTGATAGAACATCCTCAGCATGGTGTTACATACATTGAATGACCGGAGCCTCCCTTAGGAAATGGAGACGACTCTGGCCCTTCTTGTAGACAGCCTCAGTGTTCTTGGACCAGTCCAGTTTGTTAACCAGGTATACTCCAAGGTATTTGTAATCCTGGACAACATCGATGGTCCCGCCGTTGATGGAGATGGGTGTGGGGGCAGATTTACTCCTGCGTAAATCCACCACTAGCTCCTTAGTCTTGGTGGCGTTTAGAATCAGGTGATTAGCTGCACACCAGTCGACAAAGGAGTCGACAACGCCCCTGTATTCCTCCTCCTTCCCCTCACTGACACAGCCAACAATTGCAGAATTGTCAGCAAACTTCTGCAGGGGGCAGGACTCAGAGAGGAGCTGAAAGTCTGAGGTGTACAGGGTGAACAGAAAGGGGGAAAGAACAGTTCCCTGTGGAGCTCCAGTGCTGCTTACCACAGTGTCAGACACTCCGTCCTGCAGTCTGACATACTGTGGTCGACCCGTCAAGTAATCCGTAATCCAGGAAACCAGGCGAGGGTCCACCTGCATCGCTGTCAGCTTACGTCCCAGCAGTGCAGGCCGGATGGTATTGAACGCACTGGAGAAGTCCATGAACAAGATTCTCACTGTGGTTCCCTGTCCGTCCAGGTGGGCGCAGGCACGGTTGAGCAGGAAGATGATAGCGTCCTCCACACCTAGTCTCGGCTGGTAGGCAAACTGTAGAGGGTCCAGTGATGAGCTGACCAGGGGCCGAAGAAGTGAAAGGACCAGCCTCTCCAGGGACTTCATCAGGTGCAACGTCAGCGCCACCGGTCTGTAGTCTTCGGAGGTGCTGGGACGCACCTTCTTTGGTACTGGTACCAGGCAGGATGTCTTCCACAGCACAGGGACCTTCTCAAGACTCAGGCTGAGGTTGTAGATGTATTGCAGGACTCCACACAGCTGGATCGCACATGTTTTGAGGACCCTCGGGCTTACACCGTCGGGACCTGCTGCCTTGCCTGGGCGGAGTCTGCACAGCTCCTTCCTTACCTGCTCTGCAGTGAAGGTCTGTCTGCTGTGTGTGTTGGTGGGGGTGGAGAGAGGTGATGGCGGGGGGGAGGGGACGCGTAGGGCAAAATCAGGAAGGAATTGAGGGGGGGGGGGGGGGGTGTCAGCAGGGCTGGAGGTTTGGAGGTGGATGGTTGTGGAGGAGCCGTGGGGGGGTGGTCCAGAGCCCTTTCATCAAATCTGTTGAAGAACAGATTCAGCTCATTGGCACGTTCAGTACCATAGACTAAGAATAAGACTTAAACCAGCTTAATGTGGTTCCTGTAAAGCCAATTAGATGCTCCAGTCTCTGTAGCAGGATGTGATGGTTAATAGGCTGCACTTAGATCTAGTAAAACATGTACAGAGACAAGTCCTTTGTCTGAAGCTATTAAAAGGTTGCCAGTAATTTTTACCAGTGCTGTCTCAATGCTATGATTCGCTCTAAATCCTGACTTGAAGTCCTCAAATAACTCTATGTAAATAATAACTATTATGTAAAAAGTCACACAGGTGATTGGCGACTAAATTCTTGAGGATCTTAGAGAGAAAAGGAATGTTAGATATAGGTTTGTAGTTGGCTTGTACCTCTGGATCAAGACTGGGCTTTTTAAGAACAGGTTTAATTACAGCTACTTTAAAAGACTGTGGTACATAACGTGTTGATAAAGAGTGGAAAATGTATGGTGAATTTATAACAACTTCCTGTTTCTTGACGAAGGATGGTAACCACGGAAACAACAACTGCTGGAAATAGCATAATGAAGGTCTTAAGTCTCGGCAGACCTGATTTGCGGTGGATCTGTTTAACCAGTGCGGAGCAGGACATCACAGTATAAAACATGAAACTTCCTGTTGCCAGAAGGGGGCGCTTTGACTATGATTTAACATCTGTGGAAGAAAATAAGGCTTAATCATGAGAAATGTGTGTGTGCAACAATAACAGGAAATAGAGGTCAATAAGATCACTGAGATGAGAACTGCTTATCACTCCAATGATCACTCCGCGTTTATCCAATGAACAAATGGGGATGAATGAGCAGCGGCAGAGAAAAGGGGGCAAGGTTGAAGTAGTGGATTTTCTTACAGTGGAAAAGGAATCGGATTTGCGTGTTTAATTTGCTCAGTTACACCTGATGGAGGGCAAGAAGAGAAAGGAGAAAGGAGGGGCTGAAAAGGCCTTAATGAAGACGAAGCAGATGCTGGAGAAGAGTGCATCAAAATGGTCAAAAATCACAGATTTATTCTGAAACAACCAGGCGTCAACTAATGATGCAGGTGAGTGGACAGGAAAACGGTTAGCTCAAACTTTGACATTGTTGCGAATTAGCAAAACATTTGAGCTGAGTTCTTCATAGTTCCTCCTCAGTGGGGCGGTGTCATCATATCACGGTCTGCACCGCAAGTTTTACACACACACACACACACACCCACACACTGACACACACACACACACACACACACACACACACACACACACACACACACACATACACCCCTGTCCTGGTGGAGGGGATGGGTTGGGCCCGTTGTGGGCCGGTGCAGTCAGAATTGTCTGGTGAGACAAGGGCTGCGTGGGGGTGTGAGTGTTGAAGGCGTGTGTGAGAGACATCTATAGTGTGTTTGGACAGGCATTGAGGGTCTAGAGTTTTGAGATATGTGCTTTGGCAAACTGCTATCTGCATGTTGAGCAGATGCTGGAGAAGAGTGCATCAAAATGGTCAAAAATCACAGATTTATTCTGAAACAACCAGGCGTCAACTAATGATGCAGGTGAGTGGACAGGAAAACGGTTAACTCAAACTTTGACATTGTTGCGAATTAGCAAAACATTTGAGCTGAGTTCTTCATAGTTCCTCCTCAGTGGGGCGGTGTCGTCATATCACGGTCTTCACCGCAAGTTTTACACACACACACACACACACACACACACACACACACACACACACACACACATACACCCCTGTCCTGGTGGAGGGGATGGGTTGGGCCCGTTGTGGGCCGGTGCAGTCAGAATTGTCCCGGTGGATTTTTGTGTTCCACTCTGCCCCTGCGTGGGGGTGTCAGTGTTGAAGGCATGTGTGAGAGACATCTGTAGTGTGTTTGGACAGGCATAGAGGGTCTAGAGTTTTGAGATATGTGCTTTGGCAAACTGCTATCTGCATGTTGAGCAGCTGACTTACATGGTTCCAAAGTAGAAAAGTTCATGTGGCTCGGTTGGTCCAATTTCAGAAGAAAAACAGCAGAGTACAGATGCAGTGCAAATACATACTGTGAATTAAAAAACTGGGGTTTTGTGGGCGTTGTCATTATGAAGTTGTGGCGCAGTTGAAATTCAGGAGTTGGGTGTGGTTGTAAAATCCAATCGCCTATTTGAATCAAACGTTGCACAGTTTAAATTTTAGGTAGACGTCACTCCTGCCAGGAGTGGTTTGGAAGCCCATCATACAGGAAGCTGGGTGTAACAAATAGCATCAGCTGAGAGGGCCTAGCAGTTAGCTACAGGCTGATAAAGCATAGGAATTATATTGATACAGAACTACTATGTCATGACTGTTTATACATGATTAGGCATGAAGTACAAATGTACATGTAAAAAGGAATTTTGGTTTATTTTTTGTTTGTCAGTGGCTGCTTTTGTAAATTGCTGTTTTTGATTATGCTCTCCGGAGAGTTGTTAAAAAGCCCATCAACTGTTCAATCCCTAGTTTTTCATACAACATACGTAACATAACTAGCATCTTGTCACGAACAAGACACCACATCAGAGCTGCATCTTCTCTCCTGGCAAAAGACGCACGGCTAGCACCCAAAACCAAGACATCTTTTGATCCATAATTCGGTTTGTGCAGTCTTTGTTAGGGGTGAGGTGCAGCTGGGGGTGTCGGAAAATTCTTCCAAAAAGAACCCTTTAAAGGTGACTGAAGTACTGAGACAAGGAATTTGCAAAGTTGATGTCTGCATGCTTACTTACATATGTTAACAGAGACAGGAAGTCTCTGGATGTTGAATGCTATGTTTTTTCTAAGGAAAATAATAGTTTTGTGAAATTGTTTAAAATGTATTGACTAGACAAAAGAGGAGTGTATTAAATAGGGCATTTAATAAACTGTAAGAAAACAATCTTATCTGTGATATAGATATATTATAAATACTATACAGAACTACAACTGAACTGTAATAGCTGCAAAAAAAAGCAGACATATTCTAGTTGTAAAAAGAGAAAAAGGAAACCGGGGAGGATGTGTTGTAAATATCTCAGATTAAGACCTGTAGAAAATTTAGACGTTAGTGAAAAGTGAAAAGTTAGAGAATAAGTATAAAGAAAGAAAAAAGTGACTGGAAACGTAGGTTAAAAATCCATGTAAAAAGACTGACAGACTGACTATGTGTGCGAGTGAAAGAAAAAAAGGAAGAGAAAACAGAGCAGGACAGTGAGAGAGAGTGGGGTCTTGTGTTGTTTCTGTGGGTGCGTACATGTGTGTATGTGTGTTTGAGCGAGCAGGACCACACCTACTGAAAGAGTGAAAATGTGTGGGGAGTGAACTAAGTAGTGCTGAATTAAAAATTGCTAAGAAAATTGCTTGATGCCTCTGTACATAATTTGTGTGTAAAGTTGCTTTGAAGCTTGATGTATAGTGCGCTCTAATTTTCATACACTGTGTAAAGTGAAGTGAGTAAGATAGCTGTTCTGAGGTCTTATTCAGGATTAGTGAGACATCAGGCCGATAGAACAGGGTTCACAGCAGCCTGTTCTTACAATATAAAGGGAGAGATTTTATCCGTTGCAGATCACAAACACATCTAGAGACTAGAGGAAGTGAGAGCCTGCGGGACAGCAGGGGCGGAGCTAAAAGCCACAGACAGTGAGACCAGGAGGTACAGTAAGGCAAAGTAAGAGCTAATTATATTGCAAAAAGGAAAAAAGTATATGTTAATAGCTTAACTAAAAAGTGACATTTAACATTAACAATAGTAACAAAATAAAAACTATTCTTCACTGAAATAAAAACAATTAGGGAAGTTAGGTAAAGTATATTTGAGCCAACAACTGAAATAAATAGTAAAGTTAATTGAAACTATATTCTAGCCTTTGATCTTACTCCACAGACTTATAGATTTTAGAAAATATCAGAATAAGAGACAGACAAGAGATTCTATTTAGAAATAGCTGACACATGAGTATTCTTAAATATTTGAAAAAAACTGGCTGTGTGATTATTTAGAATTATTTAGAATAGTCATTAACTACAGGGGAAAAATAAAGAGAATTCTAACAAATAAAAAGGCCTGGAAAAGGAAACGCCTAGATTAGCAAGCGCCCTGAGAGGGGGCAGAACAGCGACAGTTGTTAGGACATGTAATTGCATTCACCCCCCAGATAGATGCAGTGACCCTGACCAATATCCAACAATGGTACGGGGTCACAGGGGCATTACTTCCCTTGGGAAAATCCTAAAAGCTACAAGTCCGTATTGAAAATTGATAACCCAGTAAGATAGATCTTAAGCCAAACATGAAGCTGCTAAAGGAGCTTAATATTTTTTAAATCTAAGGATTGCTAGACCAGTAATATTGGTTGACATAAATAGTCCCTGTAATACTCCAATATCACCAGTGTCACAGGCAGATACATCCTAAATATTAACTGATTTAAGTTTGCAGGTTGAAGTAAAGTGAATTTTAATAGTGATTTGTGTTTAATTGTTTTAGCATTTCTGCGGCTAAAGAATCAAGGATACCTATTTGTTAACATGTAAAGACGTAGGCAGTTTACTTACAACTATAGTTATTAAAGGCCACATTTAATGACAGAATATCACGTTTAAAAAAGGAAGAAAAATAGGCTATTTCGACATCATTAGCATCAGCAGAGTCAACAAATGAATGTAGCACTTAGCAGCTGAGGAAGGTGAAGGTAAATGAGAAAGATTTGTTATTGTTAACCATACTGCTTCCTGTTTCACACAGGATAAATCACTGTGCGAGGGGGGAGAGAACAAGAACAGTAAAACAGAATAATGTGAATTTGGGTCTTAAACAACGAGTGGAAAATAAGTAAAAAAAGTAAATTCTAATGCCAATGGTTCAAAAATATAGTACACATTAAGATATCTTATGAAATAAGCCTGTGAATGTTATCATTTGTCCTGGGGTTCGTTTCACAAAGCAGGTTTAGTGAAAACTCTGAGTCTGTTAACCCTGAAATGAGGGAAACTCTGAGTTTTTCGTTTCACAAAGGGAGGTAACTCAAACCAGAGAAAGAGGGGTAACTCTAGCCTGTTTCACAGAGAGAGGTCACTTAACCTCTCGGCCAGTTACCATGGTAACATCCTCTATGAACCTAACCTGTTCGGGACCAGGACTTTCTCTCAGTCTCCGCCCTCTTTCAGCCACACGGTATTTGATTTCGTCATTCATTCAGCCAGCAGGTGAGTTTTGACGTAGTATAGTTCTGTTATAGTTTGGTCATTTTTCTCAGAAAATTATTGCAAAACTCAGTAAGTAAGCCTACATCAGAAGTTATATGAGTGGCGACTATTTTCACTACAATGGCATGTCCTTTTGTTAATGGATGAAGGTGCAGCATTACTGCACAGAGAATTAAATATTCCTCGGGGGATGATTATCAGACCGCGCATAGATGTTCTTGCATTTCCAGACATTTATCTTTTTGAGTGGTACAGTTTCACATCACAGTCCATCATTTACATACACCATTCACTGTCAAGATTGTATGTGATGCTGCAAACATCATTTCCAATGTGGAGGCCAAGTGGCCTGGATCTGTTCATGACTGATTTATCGGGAGTGTAACCTGAGCAACAGACTGCAACGTGGTAAGCAGCCTAAAGATTTGCACAATACTGTATAATTCACTTGTCTCCCTCCTTTTAATATACTCTTATGTATCCACTTTACATCACAGGAGAGTTTGATGGCCATCTGCTGGGTGACAGGGGTTACACATGCCAACCTAGGCTGCTGCCTAGACTACACTTTTAATACTGTTATCACTTATCTCTCCTTATCACTTATTTAGTTTGTCCTTATTTTATTTCAATATGCTGCCAAACTGCACAGTGCGTATTGTTGTATATTGAATATACCTACGCTTAACCACAATGTCTGTTGCACTCTGGCACACTTAGTTATTGTTTGATTTATTTTATGGTAGCTTTATTTTGATTTGATTATGTTAGCTTATTGTCACTCTGATCCTTTCCCACCTTTGTATTGAAACTGTTGCACAATAATTTCCCTCGGGATAAGTAAAGCTTCTTGAATCTTGAATCTTGAATCTGACCCCTTACCCTGACCCTGAACCAGGCCCCCAACAGAACTTCAACCGGGCTCACTGCCAGACGAGGGCCCGGGTTGAGATGACCATAGTTTTCCAGTGCCTACGTCACCTCAGGGTGACCCCTGAGAGGGCCTGTGATATTATTGTGGCATGTGTTGTTCTTCATAATATTGCCACTATTAGAGGAGAGCAACACCCTGCTCTACAAACTGAAGACCCTGATGATGAACCCGTCCAACTGTCAGCTATGCTGGACGGCAGAGCCGTCAGAGACACCATATGCCATCATCACTTTAGTCATTGAGTCACCACCATCATCACCACCACTACCATCACAGCAGTCAAATAAAGACATAATAACCATTTAATTTGGTCTTCTTTATTTCCTGCAAATACAAGAGCTAGTTTAGTTAATATTCCAATAGTTAACATAATGATTATCATTCCCCATCTGACCAGGCTGGGACTGGTCCAGCTGGTGTGGAGATCCAAGTATTTAACCTCTCACAAGGCCAATGATGCCACGGGAACCCTTTGTGCTCCAAGTGCCAACGACTGTCGTTAGATGCGTACATGAACGGATGAAGCCTCTTGGATGAGAGGTGAAACGTCTTCCTAGATAAATAACCAAGTCCAGTTGCTTTTGACTGAAATTGCTTTGGGGATACTTATGAAATAAGTTTAGATAATAAATCAGCATGTACACAAAAGTAACTAGGGAGATAATATAACAGGCATAACAAAGAGTGTTTAGATGTGCAGAGGTAAGGGGTGTAAGTTAATGGAGGTAGTTAACCATCAAAGTTAAAATAACAGGATCCGTTTTGTTTTGCTGTCTATACTAATAAGCTATTGCATGAAACCCAAACAGAAACATATACTGTATTTAACACTGCATGTTAACAGGCTGAGCTTTAACCGCTCAACCGCTGCAAATGAAGTTTCGAAAACATGTGAATGTACATACGATAAATGGAGCAATTACCGGTGTTTATAGTGTTGTCTATTTGTGAGAGAACAACAGGGTACCAGGCTCCGGCTCAGAGATGCTGAGACCAGTGAGACCAAGTGTACACAGAGATCTTCCAGAAAAGTGGCACGAGCCAAGGAGGGAGGGTCCTTACACCTTGATTCGAGGGACACCAACGGCAGTCCAAGTGGAGGGAAGCACAACATGGTACCATCTGAACCCCTGCACCAGGGCCCGGGTAGCAGCTGATCAAAAGGACACAGAGTCAGGCGAGAGTAAAAGCAAAATGCCGCAGATTTATCTGCTGACACTAATGTGCTTTCTGATGTGGATGTTTCCAGGAAGCAGAACATTGGGGGTGACCAGTGAGGAAGCAGCAGTGCCTGGCTGGATCCAAACAAGGACCCAGCCACGGCCGAATGCCGATCAGAGACTGGAATCAAATGAGTATGATGCAACTGCACAGGCATTTATCACAAATGTAAATCAAAGTCTAACCCATGAACCAGGAAGGGAAGTAATAGACAGAGAGTCAAGCCCAACTCAGGGTTTAGCTCAGAAGTTACCTAATAATAAGGTGGCAGCTCCAACCAGAGCTGACATCTCAGAATCATACATATCATGTGTAAAAAAACGTGTTTAGGTGCTAAGGTCTCATCACACAAAGGCACAGTTAGACGTTCAGAATCCTTTTCCAGTGTACCTACTCTAAAGACGGGTTATACACCCAATCTCCCAATAAGGAGCTTAGACCACCCCTTTAGACAAGACACCTGCTTTAACAATCTTACCCCCTAAGGTTGAGGTCACTACTAGACCTGCAGACGAAGTCGTAAGTAGAAGTATAGCTTTCAGGAGTGTGCCAAGGGTACAACAGAAGGAGTGTAGGAGAGGTAACTTCACTCCCATAGCCACAGCACACAGAATTTGTAGGCTGCCTATATACAATGTAGATTAATCTACAGATCACAACATATACAAAACCATTTTTTAAGTTTCGAGACGCATGTGTAGGTCTTCAAATTGCAACACCCCAGAGCGAGCCCCCCACAGAATATAAAGTAGATACACTGGCTGAATATGAATGTTTTGTCAGTGAATGAGTTTTAGAGACAAGCAGCAACGGGTCTGGAGTGCATGTAGATAAAGCGACTGTTAATTGTGAAACAACTTTGGTGTTATCTTGGTTTCCACATGCTAACATGACTCCCAGTTTCCCGAATAGACCAGTGTGGTATGAGAATCCTGGACCAATAGATCGAACTTGTCACAACTTAACTATGACACTACACACGTTGCATGGGCTGAGTGAGCAGTAGTGGTTAGCTATTGGATGTGTGGTGAAAATGCAAAGATTAACATTCTTCCACCACATTGGACCAGACTTTGTACTTTAGTAAGAATGAAAAATCCAATACAGTTAATTTACAAAGGAGTTAGTGACTTAATTTGGGATCAGAGGCCTACAAATACAGGGCATAGGATAAAAAGGCACTTTGTCCCAGAGTCACATGTACATTTATATGAGATAAGGTATGAGGTATCCCCCAAGAGTTTAAAGCCAAGATGAGGTCAGAGCTGGACAGAATCCGTATTCCTCTTGGTTACGCCAAGAATTTAACAAGAACAAGAATGTAGTATGGACAAATTACATTTGTTATAATCAACAATGGTTTATGAACTACATGAACGAGGCCCTTAGTGGTTTAGTGAGAACAACTTCAGGAAACTAGTAGGATGGCTTGGCAGAGTAGAAAATGAACAGAAGAGGAGCTATAAAGAAAAACTTGATACAAATCATCGCAAAATCTGCGACAATGCAACAATATCAGAAAATAAAATGTGGACTTTTAAACATCAGATCTCTGTCATCTAAAGCTGTATTAGTAAACGATCTGATATCAGATAACCATATTGATTTACTCTGTCTGACCGAAACCTGGCTGCGTCCCGAAGAATATGTTAGCCTAAATGAGTCCACTCCTCCCAGTCATATTAATACTCATATTCCTCGAGGCAGTGGTCGAGGAGGAGGCGTTGCAGCTATTTATGACTCAGGCCTATTAATAAACCCTAAACCTAAACTAAATTATAATTCATTTGAAAGTCTTGTTCTTAGTCTTTCACATTCAACCTGGAAAACTGTGCAGCCAATTATATTTGTTATAGTGTACCGTGCTCCCGGTCCGAACTCTGAATTTCTGTCTGAATTCTCAGAGTTTCTGTCAAATTTAGTCCTTAAATCTGACAAAGTAATCATTGTAGGTGATTTTAATATTCATGTGGACAGCGATAATAATAGTCTCAGTATCGCGCTTATCTCTCTATTAGATTCGATCGGTTTTAGTCAGAGTGTACATAAACCTACTCACTGTTTTAATCACACCCTCGACCTTGTTTTGGTTTATGGTGTGGAAATTAATGACTTAATATTCTTTCCACAGAATCCTATTTTATCAGACCATTTTTTAATAACTTTTGAATTCATATTACAGGACTACTGTAATGGTAAATTTGAATATTCCTTCTTCCTTGAGAAGCCTTTCAGACAGCAGAACAGAAAGATTTCCCCCCAAGATATCAGATCCCTTTTTCTTTTCCAGTCATTTGTGTATTTTAAAGTCTAGACCTTGTAATTGCATTTCACGTTTCAGAGACAGTCAACTGCTCACTGTCTCATGATGTATTCAACCCTTGTGTATTCTGAAACTGTGTTGATCAGACCTGTTAATTATACGGCAGGATGTCTGGGCTGGTCAACCCCACAGTAAGACAAAGGATGTAATACACATTCACGGGGTGGGCTTTCGTCAGGTATAAATGTTCAAGGTTTCTTTTGCTCACTTGTCTTTCCTCATTCGAACCGCGCGCATGTCGATTGACCTTTTCTTTGCAAAGAAAATAAAACTTTGTCGGCCGACACGAATTCATTATTTCGTTCTTCATCAAGAGCAGAAAATTTCCACGACAATTTGGTGTCAGAAGTGGGATTCCTCAGGTGATCGTCTGGGACGGAATGCGGACAGGGATAGGCCATCCTGGAAAAGAAAAAGCTTTTCAGCCTCTAACCTCAAAATCTCTTCTGAGGGAGGACTGACCGCAGACGGCCCAGATTGTCCCTGCTGGAATCCTGCGAACAATAAGTCAGCGAAATTTATCTGGTGAGCATTGAAATATTGAAATTCTAACTTCTTGTCTTTTAAAATTTGGGATTTAATTTTACATAATATTTCTAGTTTTCGTTTTATCCACAATTGCTACTGAGTCTCTGACTCAGGGATCAAAGTTTAAATACTTTGGGTTACGCTTGCATCACTTGTGCGGGTTATATAGATATTTTATTATATTGGTATAAGAAAACGAAGTGGTCCTTGCAGAGACGTCTGTATTGTAAGTTGTCGTGCACGACCTCCGCAGCTGGAATGGGGAGTAAAGGCTCTGTTGAGGCAGGACCTCCGGAGGGGCAATTGTGGATGTAATGAGAAAGAAATATGGGGATAAAACTCTAAAATACTTAAATGTCTGGACAGCTGAGTTTGGATTCCCAATAGGGGGATCTCTCAGTTTAAAAACTATATTACTATTAGAGAAAAAAAAAGCTAAAGAAAAAAGAACTAAACATGAGAAGGTAAAAGAAATTATCTGTAAAAAAAAAAAAAAAAAAAAAATTGGAAACTATGGAAAATCAAAGGGAATGTTTACAGATTTGGAAAGCGGAAGCAAAAGCAAGAAATAGGAGAATAATGCAGAAACAACTTCCTTTTTCAAACGAAATAAGTGAAACAAATGAAAAACAAGATTTAAACACAAAAAGAACATCAGACCCGCAGGTTTCTTCCTTTTTGTTTCCACAGTTGGCGGCTTTGAAGCCGGACCCATAACTCTACTGCAGCCACCGAACCACCCTTCAGCTCCACCACCATACAACGCTACAACAGCTGACGAGAGAAGAAGAACAGATCCCTTCAGCATGACACAACAAACAAGTTCTGGAGCAGCCCATCCAGATGCGTCTGTTCAAACAAAAGATTCTTCGGACAAACAAAAGAAGCAACATCTCAATAAGAAATTCACATGGCAGCAATGACTATGTATAACACAGCCCAAGACTACAGACAGCCACAGCGTGAACACAGACAAAGAATACACAGCCAAGACAACAACTGGAAAAACAATGCTAACAGATCTGCAAGAAGACGTCCTGATGACATCTGTTACCGCTGTGGCAAATCTGGACATTGGAGACGTGAATGTCTCACACCAAGACTGAGGGTGGTCGGGGGCTGTCGGAGAGGGATGGACTCCTGCTGACAAGCCCAACCAACATGTAAAACTAGAAGGAGGTACTGCACAACACTCACACAAACATGTTGACACACAATCCATTGAGAGCTCAGACACAATTGCTTTAACATATGTTCAATACACATCTGATCATTTCAAAAGGTTTCCCAAACATACATTGACTATTGCTGAACAAGATGTTGTATTCTTAGTTGATTCAAGAGCCACATATTCTGTGATAAGAGCTCTAGAACTCACTACAAAACCAAGACTGAGTGGAAAACATGTATACTCTGTTGGTTCATCAGGTCAAACAATCAGAGGGTTTGAAAGTTCAGACCATTCGATTTGGAACCAAGTCTTTCACACTCCTTTGTTCACCCAAATTTAAATTTACTCTATGCATATCAATGGAAATTACAGGAACTAACAGTCTCTTCTGAACTAGTCACAACTGCAACTGATTTCATGACACCAGAGGATCTGTATTGTACATCTCATGTACATCTCATGTGTCACCAGAACCTGATGAGCCATTTGAGGAAAGCTGGATGAGAGAGAGATTTGACAAGCTTAAACTATCACACATATATTGGACACAACACAGATGTGCTATATCAATCTCTCTCACATCAGTTCAATCAAACATGTACACCATAACTGATTCTGTCCCACACATAACACTTGCAAAACACACATCAGATAACTGGGAAGATTTGGGCCCATTCATAAAATCATGTCAGCGCGCAGCCGATTGGCAAAAGACATGTGATCGATCAAATCTTTTATTTTTATTTTATTTTTATTTATTTTTTGTTTTTTTTATTTTTATTTTATTTTATTTTTTCACCAACACTGCAGTGCTATTGTAAAGGTTTAACATCTGTTGTGCACACTACGAAAACAATCCAGCTGGTACCCGAAAGCACTTCTAAATCTTTTTCTTTTTTGTCTGAAAAATAAGCTGCAACTATCACCGCCCTACAGGAAGTCCCTAAGACACTGTGGGCTATTAATAAGTATGATGTTGGCCTCATCGAAAACTGTGAACCTGTTGTCATAACTCCAAAATCTGACTTTAGACCTTGCAAGCCTCAATATCCACTCAAACAAGAAGCCATCGATGGCATAACGCCAGTTTTTGAGTCTCTTAAAGCAGCAGGAGTAATTATCCCCTGTGATGACTCTCCAGTGCGCACCCCTTTGTTCCCTGAAAAAAAAAAAAAAAAAATCAGAGATAAAAATCAACCAACAGAATGGCGTTTTGTTCAAGATCTGCAAGCAGTTAATGCAGCAGTCCGACCCAGAGCTCCAAATGTTCCAAATCCTTACACCATCCTGTCTCAAGTTCCCCCGAATGCGAAATTCTTTTCAGTGGTGGATCTTTCTAATGCTTTCTTCAGTGTTCCAGTCCATCCAGAAAGTCAATTTTGGTTTGCTTTCAACTTCAATGGAAGAGGCTACACTTTCACTCGCTTATGTCAAGGATATTGTGAGAGTCCCACCATCTACAATGAAGCTCTCAAACAAAGTCTTGAATCTCTTCTTCTCTCTCCAGGTAGTGCTTTACTACAGTATGTTGACGACCTTTTGATCTGCAGTCAAACCAAGGAACAATGCGAAGCCAACACAGTCAAACTCTTAAAACATTTGGCTAAAAGTGGTCACAAAGCCAGCCTGTCGAAATTACAATTTGTCCAGGAACAAGTTCTTTTCTTAGGTCATGTCATCACTTCTGAGGGAAAAACTCTGTCACCAAAAAGAGTAGAATCAATTCAGAATCTTCCATGACCTCTCACGAAAAAAACAAATGATGTCATTTCTTGGAACGTGCTCTTATTGTCGACAGTTCATTTTAAACTATGCCATTCTTGAGGCTCCACTCGCCTCCCTCATTCATGGCAATAGTTTGCAATCACAAGGTAAGATCACATGGACTCCTGAAGCAGAACAATCTTTCACCAAACTAAAACTTGCCTTACAGACCACTCCAACTTTGGGACTACCTGACCCCACCAGGTCATTTACTCAAACAGTAGATGAGAAAAATGGATACATGACTTCTGTTTTGTTACAGGATCACGGAAATAAACTACGTCCCGTAGCCTATTTTTCTTCCAAACTGGATCCTGTGGCTGCAGGCCTCCCAAGATGTCTCAAAGCTGTTGCTGCAGCAGAAAAAGCAGTTATGGCCTCCAGAGACATTGTGGGTTACTCTGATGTAACCCTGCTGGTCCCACATGCTGTGTCCATGATTTTACTTGAACAAAAAAACTTCTCACCTCTCCACAGCAAGATGGCTCAGATATAACACTGTGCTTTTAGAAATGTCTAACATCACAGTCAAAAGATGCAATGTTTTAAACCCTGCCACTCTCCTCCCTACGCCTGACGACGGACAGGAACATAATTGTGTTGCTGTCCTCCAACAGGTCTGCTCTCCAAGACCAGATCTACAAGAAACCCCATTAACTAACCCTGATTTGGTTCTTTTTGTAGATGGATCTGCCTCACGTGACCCCCAAACCGGTCACAACAGAGTGGGATTTGCTGTTGTCACTAACCATGAAACTCTTGTCTCAGACTCACTCCCTTCCCAATACTCTGCACAAGCAGCAGAACTGATAGCATTGACACAGGCATGCAAACTGGCAAGAAACAAAACCGTAACTATTTACACTGACTCCAGATATGCATTTGGTGTTGTACACGATTCCGGCACTCTGTGAAAACACAGATAATTCTTAAAAAAAACTGACGAGAAACCCATTCTCAATCATGACAAAGTTGCAGCTCTCTCTCTCTCTCTCCAACCCATTATCCTTAATCCTTTGTTTGTTTCAACTCCAGCCTCCATACCCAGCTCCCTCGAAGCATTACTGACCTTTGCCACACCATAGGAAAAGATGCTGAGGAAACGATGCGGTGCCACACAGAAAGACGCAGTGTGGCAAGGGCCTGATAACAAACCATGTCTACCTAAACATTTCTTTCCTCACTTTGCAAAGTTGACACATGGATTGGACCATGTGTCAAAAGGGGGAATGTTGGATGCCATAACCCGCTATTGGTTTTCAGCTTATGTGCAGAAGTTTTGTCATCATGTATGATTTGTGCAACACATAACACAGGTGAAGTCAGCCCTTCCACTGCCAGCTTCCACATCACTCCATGACTTCCAGCCGGGTGACTGGGTGGTGATAAAGGACCTGAGAAGGAAAAATTGGAATTCCAAACGCTGGCGAGGTCCATTCCAAGTACTCCTGACAACACACACCGCTGTGAAGATTGCTGAAAGAACAACGTGGATACACACCAGCCACTGCAGGAAGGTTCCCGAACCAACAGAGGGACTCAGTTTTCAACCCGGACAACGCAAGAACGAACAACGAGAGGACAACTTGAGGGATAACTCCGTGAATTCAACAAACACCCATTAGAGGCACAGAACCATTTTCTTTCAACTGCATCATGCACCACCTGATCCTGTTCCTTTCATGGTCAGCAATGCTGACAGAAGCTTACACCTACAAACCCACCAAGACTGTCACTCTGAACAAAGGACAAAATGCAACATTCATGCACTGTTTATCCTGAATTTGGCGATCAGGACAAGTTCATGCATATTATGCCAATCTTGACAAGTATCTATGCACAGACTTGTGTTTGTTCAGTATCACCATCCGGCCCTTATCTAGGTCAGCCAACTTGTCTAACTAAAATATTTGTAATATTTTTTTTTTTTGTTTGTTTGTTTGTTTTTCCCTTACCTTTTACTCCTATATTTTATATTTTAAATTCTCAAACTTACTTTTCTAAACCACTGCCATGATGATACATTTTAAAATCTGCGTGAATTAATGTTCGGATTATTAAGTTGTAGTAGAATTTTAAAGTTGCATTTTATGTTTATTTTATTCCATTTTTATTTTATTTTTATTTTTTATTTTTTGTTTTACTTCTTTATCATTATTTCATTTCATCTATTCTGATTTTGCAAATATTATTTTTATTTCTTGTTCATGCTTTATTCTCTTCAGTTGTGATTAATGAGTAATCAAAAGGGGGAAATGTAATGGTAAATTTGAATATTCCTTCTTCCTTGAGAAGCCTTTCAGACAGCAGAACAGAAAGATTTCCCCCCAAGATATCAGATCCCTTTTTCTTTTCCAGTCATTTGTGTATTTTAAAGTCTAGACCTTGTAATTGCATTTCACGTTTCAGAGACAGTCAACTGCTCACTGTCTCATGATGTATTCAACCCTTGTGTATTCTGAAACTGTGTTGATCAGACCTGTTAATTATACGGCAGGATGTCTGGGCTGGTCAACCCCACAGTAAGACAAAGGATGTAATACACATTCACGGGGTGGGCTTTCGTCAGGTATAAATGTTCAAGGTTTCTTTTGCTCACTTGTCTTTCCTCATTCGAACCGCGCGCATGTCGATTGACCTTTTCTTTGCAAAGAAAATAAAACTTTGTCGGCCGACACGAATTCATTATTTCGTTCTTCATCAAGAGCAGAAAATTTCCACGACACTACTCACCTCTGGGCAAAAGTGTCTACACTAGATGTTTATCTGATAGTGCTATAACTAAATTTAAGGAAGCGATTCCATCGGCATTTACTTTAATGCCTTATCCTAATATTCAAGACTCCTGCACTAATGTTAGTTTCTCTGAAATTGATCACCTTGTTGAAAGTGTTGCAGGCTCTCTAAGAACAACACTTGACTCTGTTGCTCCTTTAAAAAAGACGATAATAAAACAGAGGAAGTTTGCTCCGTGGTATAACTCACAAACCCGTGAATTAAAACAAATATCGCGAAAGTTGGAAAGTAAATGGCGCTCCACTAAACTGGAGGAATCTCACTTAGTTTGGCAAGAAAGTCTTAAAACCTATAGGAAGGACCTCTGTAATGCCAGAGCAGCATATTACTCTGTGAGCCTCACTGCTCACAGGACAGACGGGAAATGAGGGAGCGACAGCGTTGTCGGCGGTTAACCGTTTATTCCAGGCTCCCCCCCAAACGTGACTCAACGTAAAACAAAACTACACGAACGAGCAGCCGTCCCTCTGACGGCTGTGGTCAGGCGTCTGCTGCCTCTCTCTGGGTCGTCGCCGCTCTGGTCCTCTCACAGGACCCAGCCTACTGCAAGAGCCCAGAACCAGGTTACAAACATGCTTATATAGCTGACTGATTACCTGATTCTGTCCAGCTGTCTGATCAACGGCTGAGCCACTCCTCCCTCTCCTCCAGCAGTCGACACCTTAACCACACCCCACTGCCACATACCCCCACTGCCCGACTTAGGGCGGGATCCCATCGGCCGCAAGCCCACTCCCCCCCCCCTCCGCGGAGCGGGAGAGAAAGTCAGCCACGACCATGCGGTTACCCGGCCTATGCATCACCTTGAACCGGAAAGGCTGTAATGCCAGATACCAGCGAGTGATCCGCGCGTTGGCATCTTTCATGCGGTGGAGCCATTGGAGCGGGGCATGGTCCGACCAGAGGGTGAATGAGCGCCCCAGGAGGTAGTAGCGGAGGGCCCCGACCGCCCACCGTATGGCGAGGCACTCCTTTTCCGACGTACTGTAGTTCACCTCCCGCTGAGCCAGCTTTCGGCTAATGTACAGTACGGGGCGGTCGATCCCCGACACCTCCTGGGACAAAACGGCCCCCAGCCCACTGTTCGAGGCATCGGTCATCAGGATGAAAGGGAGAGAAAAGTTAGGAGTGTACAAGAGTGGCTTCCCACAGAGGGTTCGCTTCACCCTCTCAAACACCAGCTGACACGGCTCCATCCACTGGACCGGATCTGAGGCACCCTTTCAGGTCAGGTCGTTGAGGGGGCTGGTCAGCTCTGAAAAGGCCGGAATGAACCTCCTATAGTAACCGGCCAGCCCCAGAAACCTCCTGACCTCTTTTTTTGTCTTGGGTGTTGGGCAGGCCGCAACTGCTGCGGTCTTTTGCACCTGTGGCCGCACCTGCCCGCCCCCCAAGTGGTACCCCAAATACCGTACCTCCCTCCGTCCAACCACACACTTCTTCGGATTGGCCGTGAGCCCCGCCTTCCTCAGAGACTCGAGCACCGCCCCCACCTGCTGCATATGCTGCTCCCAGGACTCACTATGAATGAGTACATCATCCAAGTAGGCCGCAGCATATGCAGAGTGAGCCCGCAGTACCCGGTCCATGAGGCGCTGGAAAGTAGCTGGGGCCCCGACCAGCCCGAACGGAAGTGTGACAAACTGGTACAAACCGTACGGAGTGGAGAAGGCCGTCTTTTCCCTGGACTCCAGCGACAGGGGAATCTGCCAGTAGCCCTTGGTCAAATCCAGTGTCGTGAAAAAGCGAGCATTGCCCAGCCGATCCAGGAGTTCGTCGACCCAGGGCATTGGATAGGCATCGAATTTGGACACTTCATTGACTCTGCGATAGTCCACACAGAACCGTATTGACCCATCAGACTTGCGAACCAGCACAATGGGGCAACACCAGTCACTGTTGGACTCTTCTATTACCCCCATCTCCAACATGGCCTGAAGCTCCTCCAGAACAATTTTCCTCTTGTGTTCTGGCAGCCGATAGGGTCGTGAACGCACGGTCACACCTGGGGGTGTTTCTATGTGGTGGTGTATGAGGCTTGTGCGTCCTGGCAGGGGCGAGAACACATCAGCAAAACGCTGCTGCAACGAGGCCACATCTGCTATCTGGCTCAGTGAGAGATGGTCATCAAAGGGGACCGGTGCTGAATAGTTCGATTTTGCCACCTCCGGCCCCAACTCATCTCTCTCGATCACCGTAGTAGCCAGAGAAAGAGCAGTCACCTCCCTCCAGGCCTTAAGGAGGTTGAGGTGGTAAACCTGTGTTGCTCCGCCCCTGTCTGAACGTACAACCTCATAGTCAACATCCCCCACTCGCCATGTGACCACAAAGGGCCCTTGCCACTTGGCGAGCAATTTGGAGCTAGATGATGGTAGCAATACAAGCACTTTATCTCCCGGTGAAAACTGTTTAAGTTTTGCCCCTCTGTTGTACAGACACTGCTGACGTTCCTGGGCCTGGAGCAAATTCTCCTGTGATAACTGACCCAGTGAGTGGAGTTTTGCTCGCAGGTCCAGGACGTGCTGCACCTCGTTTTTGCTGGTGCTTGGACCCGCCTCCCAGTTTTCCTTGACCAGGTCCAAGACACCCCATGGTTTTCGGCCGAACAGGAGTTCGAAGGGAGAAAATCCCGTGGAGGCCTGAGGAACCTCCCGCACTGCAAACAACAGAGGGTCCAACCATTTATCCCAATTACAGCTATCCTCGTGCACGAACTTACGAATCATGTTCTTTAGCGTTTTGTTAAACCGCTCCACCAGGCCGTCGGTCTGGGGATGGTACACACTAGTCCGGATTGAACGGATGCCCAGTAATTCGTATAGTTTGCGTAGTGTACGTGACATAAAGGATGTGCCCTGATCAGTCAGGATCTCTTTCGGGATCCCAACTCGGGAGATAACTTGAAACAGTGCCTGTGCAACACTCTTTGCAGAGATATTGCGCAGAGGCACCGCCTCGGGATATCGGGTTGCATAGTCCACTAGGACTAACACAAAGCGATATCCCTGTGCACTCCGGTCTAATGGCCCGATGAGGTCCATGGCAATTCTATCAAATGGGACCTCCATTAGTGCTAGTGGGCGCAACGGCGCTTTTGGGGTGGCCGGCGGATTGACTAACTGACATTCGCGGCATGATGCACACCACCGACTTACATCTGCGCGAATGCCCGGCCAATAAAATCGGGCCATGATCCGGTTCTGTGTTTTGTCATAGCCTAGGTGGCCCGCCATGGGGTTATGATGAGCCGCCTGGAAAATTGTTTCCCGACGGCTTTTGGGCACCAACAACTGGGTGAGTTCTTCGCCTGTCCGAGCGTCACAACTCGCTCTGTATAACCTGTCCCTAATGACAATAAAATATGGGTGAGTGAGTGCTGTGTTAGGGTGGACCTGGCAACCATCAATTTTCATCACTTGGTTAAAGGCATGACGGAGGGTCTCATCCCGAGACTGCTCAAGTGGAAAATCTTCCATGGGGGCTATCTGCAGGGCCCCCGGAGCCAGCCGTGCTGGCCCCGCCGGCCCCACGCCCCCCCAGACGGCGTCGGGATGCGGCACCCCCGTCTCACCACTAAGCACGGCACACCACTCGCATTTCCCTGACGTACGTGACCGCACCCTCATAGTTTCCCCCGCTAGGCTAGCAAACCCCGGCCAATTCGTGCCCAAGATTAGAGGGTGCGTGAGGCGAGTACTAACTCCAGCCCTAACTCTATGCTTTTTCCCTTTAAAAAGAATTTCTAGAGCCACCACCGGATAATCGTGAAACCCGCACCACTTGCCCCACCTCCATGAGGGGGCACTCCGCCCGGAGATGGCCGGGCTGCCCACACCGCCAGCACCCCTGCCCTGGCGTCTGAGGAGCCCCCCGGGGTGCCGGTCGATCAGACACATAGGCTGGGCCCTGCGGAACAGAAGGCAGTGTGTTATTAGTGGACCAGAGCGGAACGGGCTCCGGGTGTGTGTGTGTGTGCGGGGCAGGGTGCGGTGCAGCGGCCGCCAGGAATCTCCTCCTCCGGGCCGGGGTGGGACGGCCCGCAGGGATCGCCGCTGGCCTGGCCTCCTCCCTCATGCTCCGCCGGGGAAGGGAGAGATGGTCCTCCGCGAGGACGATCGCTGCCTCGATGGTGGGGGGACGGTGGCACTGGACCCAGTTGGCGGTGGACGAGGGTAAGCCGGCGATAAACTGCTCCAGCGCCACCTGTCCAACGACGTCCTCGGCGGAGTGGGTCCCCGGCTGGAGCCAGCGCCTCGCTGCGTCGAGGAGCCGCTGCGTCGAGGAGCCGCTGCGGGAAGGCGAAGGGGCGGCCGGCTTCCTCAAAAGAGAGCCCCCTGAACCGCCGCCGGTGTCCCTCTGGCGTACTGCCCAGCCGGTCCAGGATGGCTCTCTTCAGGTGGGTAAAGTCGTGGCGAGAGGCCGCCGGCAGGCTGTGCGCAGCCAGCTGCGCCACGCCGGTAAGCAGGGGGAGGAGCCGGACCGCCCTCTCCTCCTCCGGCCACCCGCACGCCTCCGCCGTGCCCTCGAAGATGTCCAGAAACGCCTCCGGATCATCCTCTGCTGTCATCCGTTGAAGGGCAACAGGCGGAGGCCGGCCGCGACTGGGCTCCGGGTCGGGCTGGATGGCCGGGCGCTGCAGCAGCTCCTGCAGGAGAGCACGATCTTCCCTCTGGGCCGCCACGATGTCGGCCAGGGCACGGGACTGCTGCTGCTGGAGTGTGGTAGTGCTCTCCTGCATCGCGGCGAGGTGCTGGAGCGCCAGCGACAGCGGACTTTGGGCTTCCGACATGTCCCTGTTCAGGCGCCAGATGTGAGCCTCACTGCTCACAGGACAGACGGGAAATTAGGGAGAGACAGCGTTGTCGGCGGTTAACCGTTTATTCCAGGCTCCCCCCCAAACGTGACTCAACGTAAACCAAAACTACACGAACGAGCAGCCGTCCCTCTGACGGCTGTGGTCAGGCGTCTGCTGCCTCTCTCTGGGTCGTCGCCGCTCTGGTCCTCTCACAGGACCCAGCCTACTGCAAGAGCCCAGAACCAGGTTACAAACATGCTTATATAGCTGACTGATTACCTGATTCTGTCCAGCTGTCTGATCACCGGCTGAGCCACTCCTCCCTCTCCTCCAGCAGTCGACACCTTAACCACACCCCACTGCCAAATACTCATCTTTAATAGAGGAGAATAAGAACAATCTTAGATTTCTTTTCAGCACTGTAGCCAGGCTGACAGAGAGCCACAGCTCTATTGAGCCATGTATATAACCCTCAGTAGTAACGACTTCATGGCCTTCTTTAATGACAAAATTATAACTATTAGAGACAAAATCAACTCGCTTGGCACTATTTTTTCATCAAACCCAGGAACCTTACAAACTGTACGACCTGATATATTCTTGGACTGCTTTCCTACAGTCGACCTTAACAAATAAACCTCTACTATTTCAGCATCAAAACCTTCTACTTGTCTCCTAGACTCTATTCCAACTAGGTTACTTAAAGAAGTGTTACCTTTAATTAGCACTCCTGTATTAGATATGATTAACATGTCTTTTTCAGCAGGATATGTACCACAGTCTTTTAAAGTAGCTGTAATTAAACCTCTTCTTAAAAAGCCCAGTCTTGATCCTGAGGTACTAGCCAACTATAGACCTATATCTATACCTTCCTTTTCTGTCTAAGATCCTCGAGAAATTAGTTGCCAATCAGTTGTGTGACTTTTTACATAATAATGAGTTATTTGAGGATTTCCAGTCAGGATTTAGAGCAAATCATAGCACTGAGACAGCACCTTCTAATAGCTTCAGACAGACTGTCTCTGTGCTTGTCTTACTAGATCTTAGTGCTGCCTTCGACACTATTGACCATCACATACTGCTACAGAGACTGGAGCATCGCACTGAGCTGGTTTAAGTCATATTTATAAGATAGATCTCAGTTTGTACATGTTAATGACAAATCCTCAATGCACACTAAAGTTAGTCACGGAGTCCCACAGGGTTCTGTCCTTGGACCGATTCTTTTCACCTTATATATGCTTCCCTTAGGAAATATTATAAGGAAGCACTCCATAAATTTTCATTGTTATGCTGATGATACACAATTATATTTGTCGATCAAACCAGAAGAAACCCATTAGTTACATAAACTTCAAATGTGCATTAAGGAACTAAAAAGCTGGATGACCTGCAATTTTCTGATGTTAAACTCCCCCCCAAAGGCCTCCGAAACTCAATAACTAAAGACATTGTTACTCTGGATGATGTTGTGTTGTCCTCCAGCACCACAGTAAGGAATCTGGGTTTTATTTTTGATCAGGATATGTCCTTCGATTCTCACATAAAACTAACAACAAGGACTGCATATTTTCACCTGCGTAATATTGCAAAAATTAGGAACATTGTGTCTCAGAAAGATGCAGAGAAACTTGTCCATGCATTTGTTACTTCAAGGCTGGACTATTGCAACTCCTTATTATCAGGCTGCTCCAATAAGTCTGTTAAGAGTCTCCAGTTGGTCCAAAATGCTGCAGCTCGTGTACTAACTAAAACAAATAGAAGAGAACATATTTCTCCTGTATTAGCTTCTCTGCACTGGCTACCTGTAAAATCTAGAATAGAATTTAAAATCCTTCTCCTTACGTACAAAGCTCTTATTGGTCAGGCTCCGTCGTATCTTAAAGAACTCATAGTACCACATCACCCAACTAGATCTCTGCGCTCTGAGAATGCAGGACTACTCGTCGTTCCTAGAGTCTCCAAAAGTAGAAGTGGAGGCAGAGCCTTCAGCTACCAAGCTCCTCTCCTGTGGAACAAACTCCCAAATGTTATTCGGGAGGCAGACACTGTCCCCTTATTTAAGAGTAAACTTAAAACTTTCCTTTTTGATAAAGCTTACAGCTAGGACTTACGATAAGATTTTATTCTGCTTAATTATGCTGCTATAGGCCTAGTCTGCCGGGGGATAATACTTTTCCTGATACTCTGAGCTTCTCTCCTCTCTGTCTGTACCATTCATGTCTCATCAATGCATGTTACTAATTCAGCTTCTTCCCCGGAGTTGTTTGTGCTTTGTCGTCTCGCAGGTCCCTGCTGATCGTGGTGGTGCCTGCTGCCGTGGTCCTACATGACGCTTCCTGCTGCTATTATCACTGTTACTCATATATACTATCACTAGTTTAATAAACTATAAATTTGTAGCTGTATCGTAGCTGCTATTGCCACTACTCATCATTGATCATGTTTGCCACCATAATTATTATCATTTTCATATTCTGTCACCTTAGCTGTGCTTGTTTCTACTATTCTGTTGTATTAACTGTCTTAACATATACGTTATATTCACATTACTATAAATATTATTATAGTTACTGTTAGGCTTTGCTTGCATCTCTGGAAGTGTGTCTGTCTGTCTCTCTCTGTCCATCTGTGTGTCTTTTCTCTCTTTCTCTCTTCTTTTCTTCCTCCCCAACCGGTCAAGACAGATGGCCGTCCTCCACAGAGCTGGGTCTGTCTGACGTTCCTGCCTGTTATAGGGAAGGTTTTCATTGCCACCGTACTCTACAGAGGTATTGTTGGGTCTATGTAAATCATAAATAAGTCATTGAGTGTGGTCTTTACCTACTCTGTAAAGTGTCCTGAGATAACTTTTGTTATGATTTGACACTATAAATAAAATTGAATTGAATTGAATAGACAAGCGTTTGATTGGATGTTAGCTGAAAAAGGTGGTGTGTGTCAAATGTTTTGAGAAGAATGTTGCACGGTATAGACCAACAACCCTGCTCCAGAGAGAGTGTTCTCAAAGGAAAATCAGAACTTAAAGAATCAGTAAAGAAAGTGAAGGAAAATGTAAACAAAGAGGGGTCATGGGATTGGTTGGATCGGAAACTCTGTCATTTAGGAGCAACAATATTGAAAGTAGCATTAATTAATAGTTTTGATCGTAGTTATTCTGTTAGTTGGTTGCATCATGCCCATATTGAGAAATGTCCTCACCAGAACTGTGCCAAACAGATGAATGTAACAGAGATGGAGCATCAGTTGAGCTGGTGATTGGGAAACTGGATTTGTTTCCTATTCCTGATTATCCTAACAACATGGACGGCAGTGTGATTCCCTGCCAGAGGAACTGGTAACCAATTAAGTCAGACCCCAATGAGTTTTAAAGGGTTCTGAGTGTGAACTGAACTTCTTAACCTTTGCAGGATCATGAACTTTGTGAGTTTCCTGCCATTGGGGGTTCCTCGCTGAGCCTTGAACTTTGGATTCAAACACTCAGTTTGATCTTTCGAACTTTCGAACTGTGACCGGTCATCAATGATTTCGAGCTTTTGAACATTCTTTTTGAATTTCGAACTTTCCTTTGTGTGGGGATGTGTGAAATGAGTTGGAGTAAGCCATTATGAGAATTTGGGATTCAATCAAAGACCAGCATATTTTGATGTATACTTATTATCAACTAGTCCATCTGACTTATTCTGATTTTGCATCTATTATTTACAGTTTATTATTCTACATTTTGCAATGTTACAAGTCACAACTATATGGATTTCATCACTTAACATTTAATAGGAGTCAACTTGGGTTTGTTCACCATACTTACAAAGGTTTTATCACTAGTTCATTTTTATCACATGCTAAATGGTTAATGTGAAGAAATCAATGCAGCCACTGCTCGCGCCTAGCGCAGTCGCCCATCATCCATGTTATGTCAAAACAGAGGCCAATGGGGAATATGCAGGACTTTTCTCCTCCATAAAGTAATGAAATGATCAAGAATGATTATATTATGAAGTAATGAAGGCCAGAGGTTTTTCACCTGCATGAGCGGCAGATGGCGAATCGATTTCTGACGATAACCCATTTTCTGACAATAACACATTTTCTGACGATTTTGACAACAATACTTTGGTGAGGGTTTAGGAACCCTCAGAGGGGGGATATGTTGAAGAAAGTTAGTCTTAATCATGAGAAAAGTGTGTGTGCAACAATAACAGGAAATAGAGGCCAATAAGATCACATGAATAACAGGACTATTTATGGGCACGTTTAAATGACGTTCTGGACAAACAAACACACTAGGAGAACCTGGGAGGTGATGGCCAGTAATAGGAGTGTTTATATGAAATCATGGGGCATGTAAACTTTGTCAATGTTAAGACTCGGTTCTGTCAGTATCATCCTCTCTTCCTTTTGTGTGAGTTTGTCTCCCTCTGTCTGTGTTTCCCTGCATGTGTGACTCCCTCTTGTTTGCTGTCGTCTAGGTCCGGTTTCCCCCAAGCTGCAGCCTGTTATGCTAATCACCTGGTAAACTACTTATACCCTGAGCTGACAGGCATGCAGCGCGGGACCGTTGTATTCCTTCATTGGTAAACTATTCCCCCCGGATTGGCATTCCTTTTCTCGTTTGTGGTTTTCACGCTCCCTGTCGCTAAGTTTATTTAATCGTTTTGTTTTCTGTTTCTCCGTAGTTTCCTGTGTTCCTGTGTTCCTCGTCCGTCTCCCTGATTATCCGTCGTCTCGAGCTTCTGTCAATTTGTGTTAATAAAACTCCCCCTTGATGGCTGAGACGGACTCTGCAGACTCATTTGTAGATCTTTCTATTTTTATAATACATCGTTCTGCAATACATTGCCCAACATATGTGTTCAGGGTGGGTTTCTTATCATACTTGTGAAGTTTGAAAATGATCTGGACATGTGTTGTGGAATTAGAGCAGTTTCTTGTGTCATGGCGGGTGATCGAAATTCACTGTGCTGCAAAGGCTACGCCCTCCCAGTCGAAAGTTATAATTCTCACAGTGAAGCGTCATACACGCCTTAAGGCTGAGGTGAATGAGTTCAACCAGTTTAAAGTAATACAGAAAAGTATAGAGACAGTAACTTCCTGTTGCAGGTAAAGGGCGCTGTGACTATAATTCAAAATTGTCAGAGAGATGTCTTCAGGCTGGGTCTGTGATCATACATGAGAGGTTTGGAGAATATTGGACAATGTTCAGTTATTTTTTAAGCTACTTCCTCTTTTATGGCGGTAGAACGAAATTTGAGGCCTCGCCACGGCCATGCCCTTTGATAAAAACTTAAATCCTTCACAATTTCATAATTCATACTTCATACATGTCTCAAAGGTCTACTGACCAGATTTGAAGATGATCGGGTGCAAATATTGAAAATGGCCTTAAAAATGGCCGACATTTTGTCGAGTTTAGGGTATTGGTCCTGCTGACTTTTTTGTTGGTCTGGAAGAGTACTATATGCCTTCCGGTTCTCATGAATTTCATCAATCTTGGAGTTCGTAATGTCATGTAGGGGAGGCTTCTGAGCACCCATTCGTGAAACCCATATCAGATCGCAATTTTCGCCAGACCTGACAACTTCACCAAATTTCATTCATTTTTTACATTCAGTAAAAAAGTAAATATAAGAAAAATAATAACAATGAAAGCTGGAACCAGCGACGTACGGGCCCTCACTGCCAGTGCATGTCAGGGAGGTGGCTGGTCGCTGGCACTCCTGGCAGTGTGCTTAAGATATTGAGAATTCATGTAAATCTGATTCATTTTGTCATATAAGTTGGATTTCCTGTTGCCAGTAGATGGCGCTGTGTCTGTAAGTTGATATTTGCATGTAGTTATCCTCAAGCCTTGATTCTTATCTTTTCTCTCTGGGAAATGTGGTGCAGTTTGGGCAATTCATGCCAAAGTTAGAGCGACTTCCTGTTAATGGCGACGGCACAAAATTGCTGCCATGCCATTACCCAACATACACAAAACATTCATCATGATTCCCTACATTAGGTGTAGAACCCACAATGTACCTGTAAGTTTCATGTATATCGTTTAATATTTTTCATTTTTCCTGTTGCCAATAGGGGGCCCTGTGTCTGTTAGTCGATATTGCAACACAGTCTCACACCCAACGCGTCAAAAACTGAAGCTTGGTCAGGGGCCTTTGGCATTAGTTACTGACTAAAAAGGTCTCCTTAAACGTACAAACCCGACGCAGAGGGCTTTCAACTCATTCCAATGCAAGCCCGTCCGCGGCAATATTTGAAGCTCAGGGCGCCCCTTAAACGTCGCTATTTGAAGCTCAGGGCGCTCCTTAGACGTCGATATTTGAAGCTTAGGGCACTCCTTAAATGAGTTGAAAGTCCCCTGCGTCGGGTTTGAACGTGGGGGGACGTATGCCTCTTTTCGCATGTGTCCATGGTGCATTGTGGGTCTATTTGATTACATCTTTTTTCATTGCTTGACACACGGATTATTAAAGGTAAGTAGCTAGTAATGAATAGTGCTAAAAACAATTTGAGAATGATCAAATGTGTAAAACATTGCATTCTATGTCCTTTTGCCGTCTATTAATGTAATAGAAACTAGATTATTATCGACTGTATAATGTTTTAAGAGCTCAGTTAACATTCATCTAACTAGGCAATAAAGCTAGTCAGCTAGCGCGGACAACCGCTTACGTGATATGAAACTTTGATGATGATTTGTATAAATATCCGTTTTCACAATAGCTAATATTAATTGAAAGAGATCGCTCATCGTTATTGTTTTAGGTGTCTGATGCTATATGCGTTTACACGCTCCCAATTAGTCTTACGTTACATGAAATGGTAAGCTAAAAGGATATGTATTTTAGATTTAATCTTTTCTTTTAATCAGGCTGTCTAGTTGAGATTAAAATATATTTTTAGACACCCTAGATTACGTAAAGACAATTCAATTCAATTCAATTCAATTCAATTCAATTCAATTTTATTTATAGTGTCAAATCATAACAAAAGTTATCTCAGGACACTTTACAGAGTAGGTAAAGACCACACTCAATGACTTATTTATGATTTACATAGACCCAACAATTCCTCTGTAGAGTACAGTGGCAACGAAAACCTTCCCTATACCAGGCAGGAACGTCAGACAGACCCAGCTCTGTGGAGGACGGCCATCTGTCTTGACCGGTTGGGGAGGAAGAAAAGGAGAGAGAAAGAGAGAAAAGACACACAGATGGACAGAGAGAGACAGACAGACACACTTCCAGAGATGCAAGCAAAGCCTAACAGTAACTATAATATAAAAGACACTTTCAGGTGCAAAGCCAGGAATACATAAGACACGGTAGAGGACAGACAAAACAGGTGTACCGTCAAATTTGTGACCCATTTACTATGTTTTTGACTATTTGTGCATGATTTAAGGAAGAATGCATTTGTTAATATACCACCTAACGTATTTTGTTTTCAATAGACCTTTTCAATTGAATTCCATTGCTAGGCATCAGCCTTGTTCCTTGTTTACTTCCTGACAGCTGGTGTCATTCACATACACTGCAACAGGAAATAAACTAGGACTGATTTGGAATGTTTAAGTTTACATCTTTGAAAAGGTCTATAGGTATTTCTTAATTCATAACAAGCATTTATTGTTACCTTCTAGAGCCCTCAAGAAACTATCACATATACATTCACTCATTCATTCATTCATCTTCAACTGCTTGTCCCTGTCGGGGTCGCGGGGGGCTGGAGCCGATCCCAGCTGACATTGGGCGTGAGGCGGGGTACACCCTGAACAGGACGCCAGTCTATCAAAGGGCACATAGAGACGAACAGATACAGACAACCATTCACACCTACGGGCAATTCAGAGGTATTATTGTTTATTATTATTGTGTTATTTTTACTGTTGGCAAATTTAGTGTTCACTCACCGTTTTAAAAACATGAGAAATAGATTGATTTACTGAAAAAAGGTGGATGTAAAACAATTATTTTTTGGCTTATTCCCTCACCATTTCTTAAAGCAGAAATAATTTTCCATCCCCTGGGTTTCTTTCTATGTATTATGTATTTGTACGCTGAAGACAATACCAAGACAAGAGGAAGAGTACATCCTGTTCACACAGCTAAAAAAAAACTTTGAAATGTATTCACAATCACCGTGATCTACAGGCACCTTATCGATTCATCTGAAATGCTCATTCTTGGCCGGTGTAATAACACCCATAAGGATAAGGTAAGAAGATGCCAGAGAGGGATAACGTTTTTATCGTAGAATCACTTAGCTTAAACTCATAATTGTTTTCCTTTACTAAGTAAATAATTGGGCTTTTGTTTTTGAATACATTTATTACTTTACATGGGTTTTAAATCCTCCTGCAGTCCCATTGGAGAACGGAGGACCCGCCTCCCGGAAGTATTTTTTTCAACAAATCTCTTGATAAAGAGTCCTTGATAACTTCACAATACGATGGGTTAATGCAATGGCCATCGATTATAATACTTTCTTTCTGATCTGAGAAATGTAGTTTTATTTTGTCAGTTATGGATAACGGAAGGCTACGTTTTTACCCCCAGCCACCGTTGCGCTTTTTTGGCTTGTGTTGCAGGCGGAAGTGGTGTGTTCGAATACTATTTTGAGCTGCCCTCCGTGGATGGGCTCCATTCCAACTCAAATTGCCGCCGGTCAGCGCCCCTAGCTCTTTTGAGTTAGGGGCGAAACAAACAAAGAATGAAACAAACAAACAAACAAACCTTTATGTGTAGAGCCTTCAAAGTGCTGTCTGGATGTAGGGTTTGGATGACCTGATCATGAGTCCATGACATGAAAAAATTAAAACTTTGCTGTAGAGCTAAACCAAATACATCATTGGAAAGGTCTCGACCTGGGGAGTAATAATAATATAATAATAATAATATGTTAGTATTAATATTATACATGGCTCTTGTTTTGAAATAATGAACTTTAAACCTTGACCTCAGGGCCTGTTTGAGGGCTTATAATTCTGCAATAAAAAGAAATACAGAAATGGGACCAACTGTTATAGAGAGCTCTTGACCTCAGCTATAACATGAGTACAATCAACAATTTTGGGTTTTGCCAATTATGGGTCAAATACATTTTCACCTATGAAATAATTTGATTTTAAAAATCTGATTACATCAATGTGTTAACTATGCCCTTAAACTCCTCAATGTATTCTCAATTCAACATTTACAACTCCCAATTCTATGAAAAATACAACCCTAATTAAAGAACTACAACTCCAATGAGCCGCTCAATAACGCTAAGTACTACTATCTGCCATAGTTGTAGTTCTTCCGGTTTGCAAATAAATGGGGTCATAAAATTATATACCTATTAAATTTATCAACCATCTAGTACGGCCAAACAAGTGATTACATAGTATTAAGATGATCTTTATCAAGAGAGAAAAAGTTAAAATGTTCGTTTATTAGGCATACAGATATTTTAGTGAGTATTCTTAAACGGGGATATATTACATATATCAAATATCTAGAACAGCTGGATTAGTAATTAGATTACATAAAGATGATCTATGTCAACAAAAAGTAAAGATGTATTCTTGAAAAAGGTATGCAGTCTTCTGGTTTGCAAAAAGGGCAGTAAATAATGTGTCGTATACTTTAAATATTGAATATAGCCTAACTCCCGATTTCTCTTCATATATATGGTCTTTATGTTAAGAAACAGTTCAGATGCTAGGTGTTTGAACAACAATATTTTTTAGTTTTAAGTAAATTAGGGTTTGCATGTAGCGGACTGGCTCCTTCTCTATAGCCACTTCCGGCTTCCGCAGCGTGCGTGGCAACCACCATCGCACCAATAGAAAACGATGCATATGTGCATTCCAACTATTTGTTTGCTTTGTAATAACTCATAAATAATATATCATAAACATTCACTGGACAAAGCTGTAGATTAGACATTTATTTGTGAGGCTTAATTCTTCATGTCTACGTTGTTATTACATACAAAATACAATATTTTTAAAGATTATCTCCAGACATGTTAGATGTATGAAAATACCTCGTTTGTTATAACAGTAATGTTTGAATGAGCCACCGGTATACTGGATGAACCAGAACACCATGGCACAACAATTTGTGACACGAATAATGTGCTATGAACGCTATATTTTTATATTCTATGTACTCATTAGAATATGCCACTCTCAAAATAAAACACATCCCACTGTGATATACTGTAAAACTTACAGAATCTTTAAAATATTTAAACAAATAATTGGTCACACTGTCCAGCACTAAATAAATGCAGCCATTTACTGAACTTGTAACTGTTATGTAAACTTTATACAACAGTTAGTTTCTAGCTTACACAAAGTATCAAGCTATTGCACAGTCAAATGTTTATGTGTTGCTTAGCCACAGTCCAGTTCCAGTTTGGTGCTTTGTAGAAAGGATGTATAAAAGCAATATCACACGAGAGGGAGTGATCTTGTGCTGAACATCATCACAGCTGTGAATATGTAAAAGGCACACGGCCTGCGGCCTTATGTCCACAACTGAATCACAGCCCCACAGGCTTTTCATTTCTTCCTCTGAAATATCTGGAGTGTTGTTGTCCTCCTGGTCACTGTCCTCTTCATCGTCCTCATTGTCTTCCTCCAATATGATAAAAGGAGGGGTCAGTGTCAAAATGGGCATAAGTGCTGGTGACTGCGCTCAGTTTCTGCTGCAGAATGTGCCGCTTGCGCAGGAGACAACAGAGCAGCCCCCTGTATCCCTCTTCTCTCAGCTCTGTGGGAGGTGCTTAAATAAAATGTAAAAAAAAATAAAAAATAATAATAATAATCAGATAGAAAATAAGGCAACTCTTTATGAACATTAAAATGCAGATTGTCTGCCCAGCTCTGAGACTGTACTACTACATACTATGTTTCGTGATGTTCTCTTGAGTGTGACGAAGGAGGCTGTATACTTTGTCCAAGGCCTTTCTCAGGTACTGGCAATGCTGGGTCATCTCCTTCACAATTATAACTTTTTCCTCTTCCATAGGCCTGACCAGCATAACCTGGTCAAAAAGTCACCTCTTCAGGCGAAGACTCACCACTGTTTTGGAAAAGAGAATAGATGGGACAAAAGTAAAACACTTAAGCCCCTTTCACATATACACTGCAAACCTAAAATTATCTAGACAATCAGTATGTGAAAACACAAATATTTGATCCAGTCAGACTGGACATCAAGTGGAATTTACCTGGCCAGCTCCCAAGTAATACTACTATGAGCTACATGTCTCTTTTGAAAAACAGAAACAAGCAAAATTGACCATAAAAAAATAGTATTGTAAAACATTTAGCGAAATGTATGGCAAGACTACCAAATCTATACACCCGTGACCATAACACATACCAGTGGCTGCCCACTGCTGGACGTCACACACCCATTGCTCCGTGTCCTCCAGAGAGATGTTGAGCTCCTGCTTGAGACTCTCAAGATTAGCTGCTTCGATTTCTGCTCTCTGTTTAGTCCATTTAGAACGTTTAAAAAAAAACCCATAGATAAGTCATGGTGTGATCTGTAAAAAGGTATGTTAAAATAGGGCATTAGAGATAAGAGAATAAAGATGTTTTCACATTTGAACCCAGAATAATGTCAGAGAATCAGGTCCGGAGATAGTCCGGAGTTTCTCTTCCACACATGCAGAACACACTTAGACGTGTTCACACTTAATGTAACTTAGTTTGGTTTAGGCAAGGGGAGCGTGCAGCTGTATTCACCCATGTGCACACTCTGGAATTACCCAGTCTTTGCACTATTAAGCTGGGAGGGTAAACTCAATTTGATGCCCGGTCCGACTGAATCCTATATTTGTGTACACATACAGCTGTACCAGTAAATGTTCAGATAGTTTCAGGTTTGCAGTGCATGTGTGACAGGGGCTTAAGATGTAGGACAACTATCTAGTGGAATTTAATACACCAAAAGTATTTCATAGTATCAGACAAAATATGTTATTTTTAAAAAAGGGGACAATATCAGTGAGTGTATCTCTAATCATAATTGATAAACCTAAATGACAACACGCAAAACATTCAAGCACAAATTGATGAGGATATTCTAAAAAGTATTTCCTCAAAAGAGACTATGTGCCTCGTGAAACAATTATTTCCTTGTTATAACAAAGGCTATTTTATGGTGAAAGAATGCAATACGTATATAAGAATGCTAATTGGATAGAAAGGACATTGAGTTGTTTGCTGCAGTCATTTGACGTCAAAAACACTAAATGGTGATTTTTGTGAGTTGTCATGATGACAACACACGACAGTGGGGCTGTAAAGTGTGCCACAGCTCATTGGGAGGATGTTTGGGAGACGTTCTTCAGAGCGGGAAGGTGTGAGGAGAAGGGACTCAGTAGCAATGAGTCAGTGGACCATAAGCCCATTGTTCTGCTCATTTTTTGTAGCCAATGCAGCACAAACACAAACTTATCCAGCAAGCCAGCAGCCAACCAGCATATGGCTCTGCCATGCCTCCACACCACACCAGTCACAGGACATGAGCTGAACAAAGTTGTCACTCCTTTAACCTGTGATGCCAGTATTCAAGCCCACAGAAAGTAACCATGAAATGACAAATGTTAACTTGCAGTAAAGACTTCTTACTTTGAAAAATCTTTTTGCCGTAGCTTGTGCAGACTCTCTGTCTTCCTGTTGTTCCATCCCATGGCAAGCACAGTTATCATATCTGCTCTGCCTGTAAAAAGAAAATCCCCACACACAAAACCCCCCAGAAAATATCAAAATTCAGACAAATTTTACAATCTGGTACCGTGTCAAGCCTACCCTTTTCTGACTACACACCAACTAGCATCAGCTGTTTTACATTGCTGACAGCAATGTGGAGTTACAGTCTCTGCGCCCAATTTCGAATTCAAGAGCTCTGGCATTGCAGCACTGAATTCTTTTTCAGACATTAACTGCTTTCTTGTCCATGCTGACATTGTGGGTGTCTCCTCCACTTTAGTCTCTGAAGATGTTTATCTAAAATAATAGAACACAAAAAATTGATGTAAAGGACAGTGTATTTAAAGACAGAAAAGTAATTTCCAAAATGGCTTTGTTACTGCATGTGCATAAAAAAATCACGGCCACTACTTAAGTCAGTTGCCTAAATTTCACATTTTTAAATGGAAACATAAAGGTCATTTAAGCTATTTAAGATATAAGATATCAATATGCGTATCAAGACTTAGGGCATCTTGAGGAATGTCATCTGTCAGCAACTCTTCCACTTCTGGGGGCTTCCTAGCGCCACAAGGTTTAACTATAAACGCAAAACATAATGTAGGAAACATTACTGCTGACCAACTTGTGAATAACAGTAGAACTGTATTATATTTTACTGACCAGATCGATTCTTCCTAAAGTGTTGAGCTATAATGTTCCCATTCTTGTCCCTCTTCCTCAAGGTAACTTTGAAAACTTTAGTCCCTTTCTGTTTTCTTTTCGGAGGCTAAAAGTAAAAAGAATAAGGTGATACATTTGCCTATACTCAGGCACACACATCCTTTTCAGTTATGTGTAGAAGTGTACATTTCAGTGATTGATAAGTCAATAAATTAATAATTGCATTAGAGGGATTAGGGTTTTTTTGATGTACAAAGACATGGAAAATAAAAAAAATGAAGCAGGATTAGTTGCACTTCCATAAATATTACTTATTGCCACTAAAAATAAACATTTAGCAAAATGTAGAGTCAATTATCAAAAGAGTAAAAAGAGAAATAAAATGTGTGCCTACAAAAGTTATGAGTACACTAACACTAATTAAAACTATCAGGGCTCTGTATTTGAGAAATGATTAAGTATCAAAATGCGCTCTCTAAGTTCTTACAGTGCATTTTCACCAGTTTATCACTAAAATAAATAGTTAACAGATGTCCTTATACTGACAGAAATACACAAAATCACATAAGGTAGCATTTTTTTGTCAAGATAGCATAAATAAAAAACGTGTTAGCATGTGCGCTAACCTTAGCGCCTTATTGATAGTTAACATACGACCTCCGTGGCATTCCCAACTGAGTTGTAACTTAAACGTCAAACTGAACTAACTTAGTTACACATGATTTGCAGACAATCACCGTGATAGCTCACGCACAAAACACAACATAACCACATAAATTGAGTACACAAACGTGACGGACTTACCAATGCTACGATGTTCAGTGAAACATGAATGCCACGCCTCCTACTGGCGCATCACATTTTGATTGCTGCCAAAGGTTAAAGGGCAGACGATGACGACATACCCAACACACCGTTTATTGTAGATATGTACACGACCGCTAAACTCGAAACGTGCCTATGGGTCGTAATAATCTCCTTGATCAAACGACCTATATGGTCGTTTTTGGGTGGAGGACAGGCTGCTTACATTGGAATGAGTTGAAAGCCCCCTGCGTCGGGTTTGTACGTTTAAGGAGCGCCCCGAGGAGCGCCCCAAGGAGCGCCCCGAGGAGTGAGTTAAAAGCCCCCTGCGTCAGGTTTATACGGTTAAGGAGCGCCCTGAGCTTCAAATATGGACGTTTAAGGAGCGCCCTGAGCTTCAAATATCGCTGCGGACGGGTTTACATTGGAATGAGTTGAAAGCCCTCTGCGTCGGGTTAGTTTGGCTCTGGCTTAGTTTTTTTTTAACTAAGCCAAAGGCCCCTGACCAAGCGTCAGTTTTTGACGGGTTGGGTGTGAGACTGTGTTGGATATTGGCATGTAGTTGTCCTCAGGTCTTGACTCTTATCATCTCTGGGAAATGAGGAGCAGTTTGGACAATCTTTGCTAAAATAGAGCGACTTCCTGTTCATCGCGAGTGGCACACAATGGCTGCCATGCCAATGCCTAACATACACAAAACATGCATCGTGTTTCTCTACATCAAATGTAGAGCCCACAGTGTAAGATTCATATAAATCTGTGAATATTTTTTATGTTAACTGTTGCCAGTAGGGGGGGGCTATGCTTATGACTAAACATGTGATGCAGATGTGTTCAGGCCTGGACTCTTAGGAATCATGAGAAATTTGGGGCATATTGGACAATGTTTGTTGAAGTTAGAACGATTTCCTCTTTCACGAATGATGGTCACCACGACAACAGAGTTTGATTGAGGATTTGAGGTGGATGTGTTCAACCGGCAAGGAAAAGGACATCAAAAAATGTAAAATGTAACTTGTCGCCACTATGACTACAATTTGTGTTTAGGGCAGGTCTCTAATTAAACTTGAAGTTTTAAAAAGATCTGCACACCTGGTTTTCAGTTTCAGCAGTGTCTTTTGTCAATTTCAACGACATTTGAGCCCACTGAACTGCAACCCCCCCCCCCCCCCCCCCCCTTCTTGGGCTCTAATAATAACAGTAATAATAATAATAATAACAATAACGATAACAATAATAATAATCATTCTGAATACAATAGGGTCCTCACCGACTTAGTCAGTCCTCGGGCCCCAATTATAACTGCAAGCAGTGATGATGGGCCCTTGGACTCTTGGTGTAGCATCACTCTTTGTAAATGGGATTAAGTTTGCAATGTTAGTCTGTAATCTTTAGATTTTCCAAACTAATTGCTTAAATCCGTGTTGGCCATTTCTCCGGAGTTAGTGAACTCTGAATTGAACGGGTTCCGAGGCTCATCGATGACAGTTCTACCATTATCCAGAAAATAGACCGCTGGCAAGTGTACCTTGTGCATAAACTGGCTGAAGTTGTTTACTCAAAGGGCGGGCAAGATATCTCATCCAAGTGTAGGAGAGTAAGCCTACTTTTGTTATGGCTAAAATATACCAGTCGCTGAATTAATTATGAATTAACTCGACTCGTTGAAATTTATGATTTATTTTACCTCGAAGTAAGGGCACCACACCAAATTAAGACAGGATGTGTATTAAACTTTGGTGAAGGTTTAATAACTGTTAGTTATTTAAAGTAATTGATTGTTAAATTGTTTCAGTCTCGTCTTGAACGCGTTAGTTCGTACCACTGCCTTATCAGGGACCAACACTTTCTGCACAGAACAGAAGACTCTCACAACGTTGTAAGGTTATAAACATTTATTTGACTACCTAACAAAGAGAATACAGAACAGTGCAACACTGAATAGATAAGTGAAAAGGGGTTAAATGTGGATATGAAAAAGTTTAAGACCAGAGTGATTCCGACCTACGGGCTGACATATAATATTACTGGTGAACCGAAACTGGTTCTAATTAAACTGTCAACAGAACTCGGATCAGAATTTAACTGTCACCAACGTTTAACCAAGAGTTGCATTAAAAGGCCAACCTTACTTTGCCGTAAATATAACAGTCGCCCTGGCGTCTTACAGTACCGATGCAGGTTCGTAGGTCCGCGTCCCGGTGTCTGGCGGACCTTAGTTCTGGTTCTGTAGACTGGGTCAGAGGTGCAGAGGTACAGGAGGAAGTTGCAGAGTGAGAGCAAGACAACAAGAGAGGAGACAAGAGAGCTTTTTGGACACCTCTGTTTGTTCCTTTATCTCACAGTTGAACGAAGAGGTGGGGTCTGGTTTAACCCATCCCTTTGGCTCTGAGCGAATCAACTGCTTTTTAAGCCGGAATTCTAATTCTGAGATTAAACTATCTTTGGTTGATTTTCCATTATTAAGCTTTCTGATATCCAATTTAACCAAAATCTTTAGGCAGACGGTTTTAACAGATACAGATACTACACATCATCACACTCTCCTGGATATAGTGACAGGCCTATTATTAAAACGCAAATTATTTCAGGAATTAGACAGAGACATTGCACTTCTGAAACCACATAAACATAATCACAACAAGATACAAATAATGCATATACTGTTACACACTTGCAAGAATGTCTTTGAATAGCCAGTTGCGATGAAACATCGAACTTTAACTGTTTTTCCAAACATCTACGCAAAATTCTGTTGCTTAGATTTTATTAATTAAAGTCCATCTGCCTCCCAGAGACAGCTCCTCCAGTTCGATGTGCGGTCAGATTTGACGTTGATTTAGGTTAAAAGGGTGGTCCTCAATCCTGGAGTTCTAGGTTTTATTACCCCAGGAGGGTCCGAGGTTGTAAACCACACCTTATCTCTTATCGAAACAAGCATACAAATGTCTTATCTTACGGTTGCCTTCCTGCGATGCTGAGCAGACAACCAGACACAAAAACTCCTTAAACAGCACTTCCTCATGGAGGTCATACACAAGACTTTACTCAATGGTGGATAACCTATTAGAGTCATGGTGGTCTGGCTATCCAATGGTCCCATAGGCTCTGGAGTGATACTTAAGCCCTCTGGAAAGATTAGTGGTTCATAATAGTTCGGTATGTAGTATCAGCTTGTTGTCGTCTGGTGGGTGAAACCAGCCCCCACTCTTGCATGAAAACACTCACCGACGGAGGAGTAAACTTTTTCTGTGTGCACTTCTTGTGACACCTGGTGGTTGAAATGATAACATATTCAGAGCCTTCAGTCTGTTCTTGTTCATCTGCTTCATGTAGCCTCTCAAGTTGGGATAATCCGTGTCAACCGGAATTGTAATCGACGGAGGGATCCATATGTCAAACACAAAGTTACACGCCAACTTCATGGCCCCGGCAAAAATCAATTGGTTGATACAGAATGAAACCCTTCAATTTATGGTCCCGTGCACACAATGTGGCTAGCATACAGGGCAGCCACTGGTGTCCAGGAGGTTCTTGAACGTATTTGATCACATTGGACTCTGTCAACGGGCTTGATGTTTTTCTTATGGGTTATGTGCGCATCATCTATCATGGCTACGCAGGTGCACCTCTTCTGCTTGTACTAAAGCTTGCGGGGTGAAAGAAGTGAGCGTCTCTATGCAACCCTTTACCCCCCTGAACTGGTAGTTCAGCACGTTGTTTGCGTAACTCTTGCCTTCGCCGGGGCCAGTGATGTTGAAGAGCATAATCTGTTCTATCGTGTACCTGGGAGCAGTGTTGACAATTATGTAGTTGAATGCCGTAAACACCTGAAACAGCCTGCCCACTTGTAGGCTGTCATAAAACATGTAGCGCACCAATGCGTGGTGTTGAGATCAACCTGCAGTTGCCTCCCCGGGTTCGTTGATCGGAGGATGGAAGAAGAGATCTTGAGACAATGGCTTGAGATCACACCAATATCTTTATTGGAGCACTTTGCAAAGCGGAGACAAGTTCTGATACAACACAAAACAGGTCATACATCAGACGAGTCTGTTGTGGTCTAAGAGTAGCGGCTTTAAATACACTGGTGGGCTGATGGTAACGCCCCCAAGGTAAAAAGGTGGCAACAGACGTTAATCTGCCTAGCAACATCTTATAACACTAAAGGCTGAGAGAAGGAATTTAGTGCATGTCCCTATATGGCTATCTAGAGAGACAGATGTGTCTGTGTTTGCAACACACAAACTTGTTAGTTAATGAATATGTGTGTGTGTGCCTAAAATGAGGAAATGAGCATTTCCTCTGTTTGTTAGAATCTTGAGGTGATGGGTGAATGGGCCGAGATCTCTATCTTCCTCTCTTTTCTGTGAGGCTCTGTGATGCAAGTTTATTATCTGCTCAACCAGCAAGGACTAGTCTCATTCCAGGGGTTTATGTACCATGACCCCACTGTGTACCAACTTCAGTTTAGCCATTTCAAAAGCCACATGAAGAGAGCAGCTCATTTCTCTTACTTCCACAGTGGTCATACACTTTCCCTGGATCCAGAGGGCTAGGCTCATCCGAATAGTCACTAGTCATCATGGCTGTTGGCAGGACTATGACTGAGCGAGAAGCTCGAGTTGCTCATTTTGTTGTCTACCACGTCACCCAACCGTTCAAACAGCGAGTCGCTCTCACTGAACCGGTGCCTGACCAGGATATTGAAGACCATTTGCACTATGCTTTCGAACATCCTGCGTCCTATGTACTTGGCTTTCATTTATTTGTTCAGGCGCTCGTGTTTACCCAGATAAGGATAAAGGTGTGCAAAGTAGTAGCTGTGGTCGTCTCTACTCACGATGAAGGGGTGATGCTCGGATGAGTTGTAAAAGCAGGGGTATGCGGTGTGACACTCTCCGCGATGGTTCTCGTGTGCTTTTGCCTGCAATGACACTGCCCGTGGTTCAACAAACACACAAGTTTTCGTGTCCTACGTTTGCTATTTATATCACACTACACCCTGTCAATGCGGGTCTTCATGATGGGCATGTGCCTATGTCACAAACAGGTCAGGGTTCTCCCTGTCGATGAGCTTTTCGAGAGAATACCTGAATACCAACAGGCCTCTGGTGTTCACAGTGCTGCTTCCCCTGGAATCGCTGAGGTCCCTCGCGAAGACTTTCAGTAGCTCTACAAAGCTCATGTCCTCTGTCATGACCAGGTTATAACTGGCTTGCACAACTTTGTTTCAGCCATTGTGTGCTTGTGAGTGTAGACACGATCACCAGTAACAACGCCTTTCTTTCCTCTTCACAGGCACTGTCCGTAATCCTACCAATGGAGTTATCCAGAACCTTCAGATTTAGGTCAGCTATAGGCTCGGGTAAGATGACCACTTGCTTGCCTGACTGACAGGCAGGCATGTACATGGTACGTCCTTGATTTTCTTCTTATCCAACTTGTTTGAGTGTGTCGCTGCAGAAGTCCATCCAGTCGAACATGGCGCTCAGGTTTCTCTTGCTATCTCTAATGACTAGCATAGCGTTGTTGAGAGACAATGCCTTTTTTCTAACTAACTGCAGTCGCATGAATGTATTGAATGCCTCCTCCAGCGTATTGTTCACCACTTCGGAGGGTGCTTGATGTGAAGACGTTTGGTGGTCGTCCTCGCCATCTTGTCTGAACACATCAATGTTGACGCTCATGTTCATGTGCCTAAACAGCTGGGTATTGGACACGTCATCGTCCATAGCGTCAGAAGAGGTTATTTCACAAGATTCAGAACAGAATAGGTGCCCTTGAGCGAAATCCTCTCTGACAGGAGGTGACATGCTGCAGAAATCTGGGTTCTCAAGAATTACTTGAAGAAACTCCCTTTTGCAGCAATATGTCAGGTATAGGAGGTATTGCTCTGTCATTTGGTGACAAATGCTCTCTTAACACTTACCTTAACCCTTTGTACCACAGCTGTATTTGCCTCTCTGTGAGGCAGCGTATCACACTGAGCATACACCGCCTTAACCGTATTAGCTGCCATGGCAAGCTAGTGTGGGCTTCTCTAGTCTATGTAAGGAGTACTGCGTGACCCCTTGCTTATAACCCTTACACACGGTTTCCCTCATTTCCTTGTTCAGGTGGGTTTGACATTTCACGATGTCTCAGATTTCTGACTTATGGATCAGCTGAGGTCCGATAGACAGATCAGCCTTGGTCTACACACCCAGTCTGTATGCTTTGGGTGGATTCGATAACATAGGTCAGCTGTGGTTGGATATTTTAGCCGATGTTTTATACGTCAACTGTTGCTATATACAGTCATGATTCTGCCTAGGTTGGCTATGTTCATTCTTGCTCGATGTATGTTTTAAGCGTTGGCCGGACATGTGATCATTTGCATTTTTGATGTCTTCCCCTCGGTTGGCTACCCACAGATGCCTACATATACAGGGGCATCATACTCTCATATAACGGTAGTTTAATGGAGAAATGCCGCTACATTTGTTGTTTTAGACCTGTAGTTCTCCGTATTCTCAATCATGAACAAAGCGGTGACTTTCTTGGATATTTTCCCTGACATCTACCGTCATCACAGAGTCAACCCCGTGCTCGAATCTGATCTGGCTGGGGTGATGATCAAATCTGTTATCTTTCACAGGTGGGAAGAGGCATTCTTGTGCAGAGGGTTGGCGGTGCAGGCTCGAGATGTCAGCATCTACACCACGGTACACTTCAGAGTTACCGGTATAGCTCCTGTTGACCTAGACTTGATTCGCGATCAGGATGCCGAGGAAGAGACCTCGGAGCTGGTACAGAACACAGAGTCTAAACAGTTTGTTGCTGAGCCAGTGTGTCAATTTCTCCATGATGACATTAAGCGAAAAGTAAATGCTCAAGTTTTCCCCCTCAAATGTATGTCCCTGGCCAAAAAGTACTTAGAAACCATAAGGAGCACACTGACTTTCAGAGACTTCTGTCCGGACAGGGGCTACTACCTTGCTCGAGATGGTAACACGCCTGTCCTATGCTCTGATGTTATGTTTGGCAGAGTGTATTTCCTACCTGCAAACAAGCCGAATGGGATCCTATCGGCCTCCGAACTCATCTATGATCATGACAAGTCTGAAACCTAGGTTAGGCTCTTTGACTCTTAACACGTGCCCTATTTCTACAGGACAGCATGTCTTATATCGAGACCGTATTTGATAGATCGTACCGGGATAAGTCCATACGATGCAAATCCTTCACCCACAAGTTCCCCTACTGTACAGAGCGAGTACAGGAATAATCTGGTTCAGACGCTAAACATGTACATCCCTACACTGGTGGCGGACATGCCAGATCAGCAGCACGAGATTCCTTGCATGTCTCTCATGATCCTCAACTCCCATATACCCAAAACCTCACCAGACCACCACAAGAAGAAACATATAGTTCTCTATAACAGACATAGGGTAACAACACACCAGCATCACCCCAAGGCGGACCAAGAACTGGCCAGGAGATTCTGTGTCACCCCTGCTCCGTCAAACGCACACTCATGGTATCAATACGGCATAGAACTCCTCTACGTGTTCAACTCAGAGTTTGGCGTGAGAGTGATTGAGCAACGTGTGCACTTCTACGCAGAATCAAACTATGTAAAGCGCTTCGACCTCACTACACAGAAACGGTATTCCGCGCTACTGCAAGACTGGTACGGGCTCTTTGTGAATAGAGTCCTGGCCGAGGATGTGAAACCTTTCTTCCAGTTTGAAAATGTACATTACCTAGGGATGAACAAGGAGGTGCTCTAAGGCTTAGGTTTGGTCTTGCTGAATGGCCCCTAGACTGAGTAAAAGCTGCTAATGCTGAATGTGAAAATCGTAAATTCAACAAAGATAAGGCTAACTTGGGCCACTTCATAATGTCTCTCCCTGCACCAGCTCAAGGCCGGTGATGTAATCTTGTACCTGTAGCTGGAACCCACCATGGATGAACTTGGCCAGTGCTTAGAGCTGCCCCGGGATAGCTCGTTTCTCGTCGCATACAGAGTGGTAGATGTTACGTTGCAGCTGGACCCTGGTTTCTCTGCCATATCCACGGTACTTGTTCCCGCGCAGGGAAACGAATCTCGCTCTGTTGAAACCCTCAAAGTGAGAACACTGTACAAGGAATTGAAATACTGCATGAACCACATGTTCTCGCACAAGCAAGCCATCCTCAGAGACCTACACGCTTGCAAAGCATCTGAACTCATGGCGTCAAAGATTGCATCATCTGTAATGGAATGCATGCGCAGCATTGATGGACTTCTTTTTTAGAAACATGGAACAAAAATGTAACCATTGGGTCTTTGGTTGCCCCTGATCACACCGGAGAAGTAAAACACGGAAATCTTGACGCCGAATCGCACTAGCACGTCACCACCTTTTAAAAAGCTTTTTTTAACTCAGTGGGATCTAAAAGCAACTGGTAAAGTGGGCTGCCTGCCCAGGAGTGAGGAAGGTCTTTCTGGACATTTCGACTCCAGGGCTGGAATTAAACTCACCTCCCTGTGGTGGTTCTGTGTCCCGGGGTGACGGATCCCCAGCACAGGTTGCAGGTATGATGGCAGTGTGCGAGTCCAGTCTCCCCACCCTCTCAAAACTCAAGGAGAGCATCTCTGGCCTGAAGGCTGACCTCAAGGAGATGAACACCCCGGGGTCCATCCATCTAGCTGGTCATGGCTCTTGCCGGCCCAGGAGCCGGGGTCGGCTCATCCAACCTGACCCCTCCCCTCCGTCTCGGTTAGGAGCAGCCTGCGCACCTCCAGGCAGCCCGTGGAGCAGCGCATTCCCTCCGTGCTGGTTGTCAGGACCTTGATGGTTTGGCATGTGAGGGTATGCAGCGGTCAGACCTTTTGCCGCCCTGGAGCCCACGTCAGGGAGGTTAAGTCCTCCGCCCAAGCGCTGTGTTCACAGCACAGCTTGGCCTCAAGACTGGTCCTGCAGGCCGGTACCAACGATTTAAAGAATGGCCAGTCCAAGGTCCTCAAGCAGGACTTTAGGTCCATGGGGAATCGCCTGCTAGACTTGGGAAGCGACTGATTATTTCCGGCCCACTTCCCCGGCCACATTTCAGTGACATCATGACCAGCCACCTCTGCCAGCTGCACCTGTGGCTTAAAGGATGAAGGCAGGCCAGGGGAAAAGTATTCCATTTGTGGACAATTTTACCACTTTTTTAAACAGACCCAGGCTTTTTAAACATGACGGCCTGCAACCTAACCAGGAAGTTAGGGTGCTTTTATCCGTAAACATAGACCTGACTGTCCAGTCCTGCACCACCATCACCTCCTGACAACAACCCAGTGTTGGGATTATTGCAGAATGATGTATTATAAAAAAAGAAAATCTACAGAACGTCTAGTTGTACCTTTGTGTGATGAGAAATTAGCATCTAAACTCTGTTCTATTCGAGATATATATGATTCTGAGATGTTAGCTCTGGTTGGAGCTGCCACCTTATTATTAGGTAACTTCTGAGCTAAACCCTGAGTTGGGCTTGATTCTCTGTCTATTACTACCTTTCCTGGGTCATGGGTTGGACTTTGATTTACAATTTAGTTTAACGCCTCTGTAGTTGCATCATACTCATCTGATTCCGGCCTCTGATCGGCATTCTGCCGTGGCTGGTTAAGTGTTTGGATCCAGGCCTTCAGGCAGTGCTGCTTCCTTACTGGTCCCCCCAACGTTCTGCTTCCTGGCAACATCTACATCAGAAAGCACATTAGTGTCAGCAGATGAATCTGCAGCGTTTTGCTTTAACTCTCGCCTGACTCTGTTTCCTTTTGATCAGCTGCTACCCGGGCCCTGGTGCAGTGGTTCAGATGGTGCAATGTTGTGCTCCCCTCTACTTGGACCGCCGTTGGTGTCCCTCGAACCACGGTGTAAGTACCCTCCCTCCTTGGCTTGTGCCACTTTTTCGGAAGATCTCTGTGTACACCTGGTCCCAGTGGTCTCAGCATCTCTGAGCCGGAGCCTGGTAACCTGTTGTTCTCTAACAAATAGACAACACTATTAACAATGTTAATTGCTCCATTTATCGTATGTACATTAACATGTTTTCCAAACCAAATTTGCAGCGGTTGAGAAAATAAAGCTTAGCCTGTTAACATGCAGTGTTAAATATATGCTTCTGTTAGGTTTCATGCAATACCTTATTAATATAGACAGCAAAACAAAACAGATCCTGTTATTTTTAACTTTGATGGTTAACTACCTACATTAACTTACTCACCTTACCTCTGCACGTCTAAACACTCTTTGTTATGCCGGTTATATGATCTCCCTAGTTACTTTTGTGTACATGCAGATTTATTATCTAAACTTATTTCATAAGATATCTTATTTACTACATTTTTAAACCTTGGGCATTAGAATTTGCTTTTTTATCTATTTTTTTTCCACTCATTGTTTATGGCCCAAATTCACATTATTCTGTTTTACTGTTCTCGTTCTCTTCCCCTTCGCACAATGATTTATCCTGTGCGAATCGGGAAGTAGCATGGTTAACAATAACAATTATTTCTCATTTACCTCCATCCCCCTCAGCTGCTTAGTGATGATGTCAAAATAGACACTTTTACTTTAAAAAAAAAAGAAAAACGTCATTTATTTCATTACATGTGTCCTATGGGTGTAGATAATCTGCGTAAGTCTGGATTCTTCAGTCGCAGAAATGCTAAAATAATTAAACGCAAATCACTATTAAAATTAACTTTACTTCAGCCTGCAAACTTTAATCAGTTAATATCTGCGACGTCTCACTGACCCAGAATAAGACTTCAGAATGACTAGCTTACTCACTTCACTTCTCACATACTATATGTCAAGCTTCAAAGCAACTTTACAAACAGATTATGTACAGAGGCATCAAGCAATTTTTCTTAGCAATTCTGAATTCAGCACAACTTAGTTCACTCCACAGAGTCTGTCGGACAGCGACAACTCAACCCACTCCACACAGTCCGATGCACGGAACAAGTTTATTCAACAAAATACACAGCCAGTCTTTTTCACTCTCTCAGTAAGTGCGGTCCTGCTCGCTCAAACACACATCGCATACACATACACAAAACACACAAGCCCCCACGCTTTCTCACTGTCCTGATCTGTTTTCTTTTCCCTTTTTTCCTTTTTTTCCCACTCAAACAGATCTGCACAGCAGTTTATTCAAGTTCACAGTTTTTACACTATCCATTTCAACAGTTAATAGAATAGAATAGAATAGAATAGAATAGAATAGAATTACTTTAATGATCCCAGACTGTGAAATTATTTTGTAACAGCAGTAGTGGGACAGCAAATAAAAACTTTGTACATAACATAAATAGAATCCAATATATACATAGTGTATATATACAGTGCACAGTGTGCTATAAACAATAAAGTTGCAGCCTTTTGGAGAAGTTGCTCCGCTGTCTGACCAGTGTGAGTTGGAGAGGGTGGAGAGGATTATCCATGATGGATAAAAGTTTTTTCAGTGTCCTCCTCTCCACCACAGCCTCCAGAGTGTCCTGTTTGCAGCCAATCACAGAGCCAGCCTTCCTGATCAGTTTGTTGAGTCTGTTGGTGTCGCTGGCGCCAATGCTGCTTCCCCAACAAACCACAGCAAAGAAAAGTACACTGGCCACCACGGACTGATAAAAGATCTCCAACATCTTGCTGCACACGTTGAAGGATCTCAGCTTCCTCAGGAAGTAAAGTCTGCTCATCCTCTTCTTGTAAACAGCTTCAGTGTTAGATCTCCAGTCCAGTCTGTGGTTGATGGTAACACCCAGGTACTTGTATTCCTCCACCGCCTCCACATCCTTTCCCAGAATGCACAGATGTTGGAAAGCTGTGTTCCTCTTCTTCCTGAAATCTATCACCATCTCTCTGGTCTTGCTGATGTTGCTCACTTATACACCCAACAACAGCCGAGTCGTCAGAAAAATTTTGCAGGTGACACGACTCAGTGTTGTACTGAAAGTCAGTGGTGTATAAGGTGAACAGGAAAGGAGACAGTACAGGCCCCTGTGGAGCTCCTGTATCACTAACCACCACATCAGACAGAACACTGCCCATATGGACAAACTGCGGCCTGCCTGTCAGGTAGTCAGTAATCCAGGAGATCAATGTGTCGTCTACTCCCATCACCCGCAGCTTCTCCCCCAGCAGCAGTGGCTGAATGGTGTTAAAAGCACTAGAGAAATCAAGGAATGTGATTCTCACAGTACCTCCTCCACCATCCAGGTTCAAATGGGCTCGTTGCAGCAGGTAGATGACAGCGTCATCAACTCCCAAGTGGGGCTGGTAAGCAAATTGCAGAGGGTCTAGCAGGGTTCTCACCTGTGGCCTCAGGTTGACCAAAACTAGTCTCTTCAGCACCTTCATGACGTAAGATGTGAGGGCTACTGGTCGATAGTCATTGAGGTCTAATGGTGTCGACTTCTTTGGAACAGGAATTAGGCAGGAAGTCTTCCAAAGCACTGGTATTCTCTCCTGACCAAGGCTCAGGTTGTAGAGGTGTTGTAGGACAGGAGACAGCTGGCTGGCACATGTCTTCAGGATCCTGGGGCTGATACCGTCAGGGCCTGCAGCCTTATGCTGGTGGAGTCTCTCCAGCTGTCTCCTAACCTGGCCTGCAGTCACAGTCATGCGGGGGAGGCTGCTGGTGAAGGAGGAGGTGAAGGTGGAGGAGGAGGAGGAGGAGGCAGAGGAGGAGGAGGTGGAGGTGGAAGAGGTGGAGGAGGAAGAGGTGGAGGAGGAGGAGAGGTGCTGCACAGGAGAGCTCACAGCAGGGGATTGAGGGGGGAGGGGAGGGGAGGAAGCATTTGGGGCAGTGAGGGTGTGTGGGGGTCTGGAGGTGTCATGGAGACGACAGAAGGCTGTGAGCTGAACCTATTGAAGAATCTGTCTGCCACTCGCCTTACACCCAGTGATCTGCTTCATACCAGTTCACACATCCCTCACGTTGTTCTGCTGGAGTTTGGCCTCCAGCTTCCTCCTGTAGGCGTCTTTACAGGTCCTCAGCATATCCCTGAGTTCATGCTGCACTCTCCTCAGTTCTTCCCTGTCTCCAGACCTGAACGCCCTCTTCTTCTTGTTAAGAAGGGATTTCAGGTCATTGGTGATCCACGGCTTATTATTAGGGATCCAGCTCACAGTCCAGGTTGGCATGGTGGTGTATTCACAGAACCTAATGTATTCTGTGATGCAGTCATTCATGCTGTCCAGATCCTTTCCATGTGGCTCAACAAGTGCATCCTGAAGAATTAAAAATCAATGTGTTAGTGTGTGTATTAGTAATAATTCAATTAATAATCATGTGTCAGCATGTGTACTAGTAATGATTAATAAGAGTGTGATAATCAATGATTGAAGAATTAATAATCATATGTTAGCGAGTTTATTAGTAATGATTAATAAGAATGTGATAAGTGTGATTATTAGGTATGATCATTTAAAGTGTGATAGTGATTATTAGTCCAAGCTCAAACTTTTCTGTTTCCAAAAGCACACAAACTTTTGACTCAATCTTTTTCTGCTTTCTCCAAAAGCACAGGAACAGTAAGTCGGTCAAGGTCACAAAGACAATGAACTAGCCATGTTGCAAATATGCACCTGGCAAAGTTAGTTGAGATTAGGGAAGTTGCTGTACGTGTTGTGCTTTCTTCACAGATAAAGAAGAAGACTCCTGCTCTACAGAGGCTACTCCTACGCACAGGGAGGAAGATGGAGGCTGGAGCAACTGCTACTTCTAAAATACACATATGCACGCACAAGCGCACACATAACCACGCCTTTGTAACAAGTTTATATGCTGGAGTTTTTAGAATAGATATCAGAACTTCTTGCCTCTGATCACGGGTACTGTGTGCTCACAGTTACTCTAGATAGAGAATAGAACATTTCTCCAGACGTCTGTATCATCCGATGTCCTTCTGCTAATAAATGCCTGCTGGCGCACTAAACTACCAACGACTCTGCTGACTCCAGAAAGCCTCCTGTAGAATTTGAATTACGCAATATATACTCTGCTAGGTCCTTTTGATTGGTGTGAAATTCTGAAAAGTATTGTGTAAAATTCCTACAGAGAAACTTGGTGACCCCGGACGTGATTCTGACAAGGAGGCTCGGGCAAAAGGAGCTGTAGAGGTTGGACCGGTGACCACGCGGAGTCACTGGGAACCTCCTGGGGCCGACTGAACTTCTCCACAAGGGCCCATCACTGACAAAAGGTAAGCAGTCACCTATTCTTCTTAAGAAGTGAAGACTGTGATTCGGCCTATAATCTAAATTGGTGGAGAATGTCAGTATGTTTCCTAGAGGTTAATTTGATCCAAATTTAGCCGGGGGACTGACGATTGAAAAAAGGCCTGTTAAACTGATTTGGAATCAGTATAAGTAAAAGGTAAAGGAGTGTTGGGATCATAAATCCTGACAGGTCCTAGGCGCATAAACGGTGCTCAGTAAGACGTTCAGGGAACGCAGAAAGGCCGGAGGCTGTAGAGACCCTCGAATATACATTAGGCATTAAGGACTAAAAGCGCCACAGGGGGATAGCCCCTAGGTGAGCCTAGAAAGCCACCATAGGTCTGGGACCTAAAGGTTCTGGGAACCAAAGAAAAAATTGTAGGTCTGGGACCTAAGGTTCTGGGAACCAAAGTGTAAGAAATACTTAAAAACTGTGTTTATTTGTGGGATTGTTTTGTGGGAAGTTTCGAGGATAATAGAGAACACAAACAGATAAAAGTGTGAGTAGGTTTCTGTGGTGGTGGATACACCCTGTCTGTAGCCGCTGATGGTGAAACACTGTCAGTAGAAGCTTGTTGCAGACATCACAGAAAAGCCTGACGATTAAACTCACCACTGGTCTTCTCTTATCTGGGGGTACATAAATAACGGGGCTGTGACACTCGGCTTTTGGTCATTAAAAGTAGTGATTTATATCGTCTCACTCCGCTCTAACACGGTAGAGTAGAAGCTTGAGTGAGGGGAGGATCACTGGGGACTAGATCCACTGACCGGATAACGAGTGTGTGTGAATAAAGAATAAATAAATACCTGTGAATAGTACTTTAACAGCTGAAATAACTATGGCAGGCCCTGTAGAGTCCCCGGCTGATTGATGGTCGGACTCTTTAACTGATGGTTCACAAGTGTTTATTTTTGGGCAAAATAGATGATACAGTTGCTCCATTAAATCTTTTGACACCTTGAAGACTCTGAACACACCGTGAACACAACGTGAACAATAAAAGTAAGAGCTATGGAATGAAACAAAAATAATATGTAATAAATAAATAAATAATACCATCTATATAATATCATGTTCAACAATATCAAAATAGTGTGTTTTTAACCTTTTACAGAAAATGAATTGTCATTTACAATCATGAAATATACTTTAAACCTATTTTATCTTAATTACAAACTCAGAATAGAGTGCAATAAACAAACATATTTAACTTAAAAAATGATATTATAACAGTTATTATATCAGTTTGCAGCTTTAACTTCCAAAGATTGTTAATGCACACAAAAAATAATGCTGTATTTATTAAATACTAGCAGCAGTGTAATGAAATAACTGTCTCCTTCAGAAAGACAGATGCTCTGAATCGTTCCAAAACAGCGTTACTGATTAAATTAAAAGCTTAAAATAGACTTGTATAAAACGATGCAAAGCAACACAAGGACATCCCGTTTAGATAACGCATTAAGCACCACATAAAACAAAATGATGACAAGCCTTGTGCCTTTATCCACCAGCTGCTTAACAAACTTGTCGGTTTACATTTCCTTGAGTTTTTGCACTTTTGATAGACCCGTTTGCAATACACTTAACTTTCTGTAAAGTTGTTCTTTTTTTTCCGTTTCCGGTTACACTCTATCAAAATAAAAGCACAAGCCTAAAAACAGGAAGTAACGGTAAAATGCAACTACACATTTTAAGAGATTTCTCATGAAAATGCAACTACACATTTTGGGAATATGATGTGCTATATTAAAAAGGTAATTTACAGGCCCAGGATTAGGTTGGGATGAATACTGGCAGCGAGTAGCAGGACGGGTGAAGCGAGCCAGAGAATATGGTAAAATATGTATGTATATGTATGTAATATATGGTTCAGTTAGAGGAGGAGTTAGAGGAGGACAGAGCACGTGAAGAAGTAGTGGGAAACAGAAATAATGGTCTGAGTAGGTTGTGGCATAAGAGAAAGAAGGAGGAGAAGGAATAGGAGAAGAGGGAGGAGCGAAGAGCAGATTTGCATATGGCCGGACTGGCAGCTGAGAGTGTAGAGACAGCTGAGAAATAGGGCAGAAGAGAAGGAGGCAGAAACAGTACCCCCACCCTATCCACACCCACCCCCATCACCATCAGCCCCTTCAGCAAGTAGAATTTATCCAGATTTGTCTTTACAGTTACCTACGATTGAGGCAGAAGGAAGTATGAAGGTAAGAATGAGAAGAAACGCAGATTATGAGGATACGAAAAAGAGGGAAGAAAGACTATAGTATAATAACAGGTGATTCTGAGAGGGTGAGACTTCAGACAGAAGAGGAGAGACAGTGGGAGGAGGAGAGACAGCGTCAGAGAGGAGCGCGATGTGAGGAAGAGAGATTGCATGAGAGGGCACAACAGAAAGGAGGGGCTTTCGGAGAGACAGTATGAGAAAAAAAGTATGAAAGGGAACATGGGAAGTCAGGAATACTAGGAGAAGAGTTAGAGGGAGAAATAGAGGGAGCAGCAACACACACGACAGCGACACAAAGCAGGAAAACCCAAACCTGAGACTGACTTAACTGACTCAGACCACTCTGACTATGACTGTAGAAGCCAGAAAAGCGACAAACACGGGAGAAAGAGAGAGGGATTTAAAAACAAACACGTAAATCTAAAAAATCAGTATGATGAGTTCTGGCTCAGAGGGGGAGGAAGAGGAGATACGATGGTCAGAATGCGGAAGCAGAGGACCAGGAACTAAGACTAGGGACAGGACCACCGATATATATAAACAATTTAGTTTAGCAGACAAGGAACACATGAATGCACAACTACCACCACTTAGTGACGGAGCTGGAATATGGTTACAGAAATAAGCTGGTCTAACCGTAGGCACAGAGCTCACCATGAATGAATGAATGAATTTTATTTTTGGTTCTACATCAGATGTTAAATAAAATGACATAATATTTTGACAATTTCAACCAAAAAAGGATTGCTTTTATTAGCCCACCCTAACATCACAGTTCTGACTGTTTAAACACAACGTATTTACTTATGATTAAACATATATTTGATTAAAAGTATATTTATTTATACCTAAATAAATGAAATAATTTACTTACTTTATATACATTTAAACATATTATACATGTAAACATACATACACATACTCACAAAGCAAAAATCTAAATCTGCAAAATCAAAATTCATATTTGCTTGAATAAGGTTTACTTTTGTCTCATTTCCATGTATTAAAATGAATGACATTTCCCCTTTTCTTATTCATTTATTTATTTTGCTCTTTTCCAATTATAACATTTATACATATGCATTAATTATTTTCAAATTTCAAGGTCTTTTAAATATCGGTCGTGTTGTAATTACTTTCAGTTTATCATTAAGGTCATTCCACATTTTTACACCAATAACGGACACGCACACGCATCTTTGTCTAATGTTAGTTCTTGCTTTTCTTGTTTCAAATCGAAGCAGTCCTCTTAAATTATAGCAATTGTTTCTTAATTTAAATAAAGATTGAATACTTGTAGGAAGATTTTTTACAGCTCTGAATAAGATTTCAAGTATTTTTAGCTTGACTATATCCGTAAATTTTAAAACATTAGATTTTATGAAAAGCTCCTTAGTAGAGTCACGGTATCCCACTATAGGTGATGTGAGAGGATTAAGATTCAAGATTCAAGTTTTATTTATCCAGAGGAAATTATTGTGCAACTGTTTCAATTCAAAGATGGGAAAGGATCAGAGTAACAATAAGCTAACATAATCAAATAAAATAAAGCTAACATCAAATAAATCAAACAATAACTAATGTGACAGAGTGCAACGGACATAGTGGTTAAGCGTAGGTTTATACAATATACAACAATACGCACTGTGCAGTTTAGCAGCATATGAAATAAAATAAGTACAAACTAAATAAGTGATAAAGAGCAATAATTGAAACAGTGTTAAAAATGTAGCAGCATTTCCTACAGAATTAAGAATTAATTGGACAGAAATACGGATTAGGGACAACAGACCAATTAGATTTAGATGCAGGAAAGACTGGCAGGAAAAGGTCAGGAACAAACCCAGGGTCAGATCCACTGCAGGGATCAATGTTTAAAGCTGCACTTATGAAAGGAACAGATAAGGAAGTGCAGGCAAAGATGGAGGATGACCCCAGAGCAGACACAGAGCCTCCACACACATGGATGAGGACACTTCAACATCACATGCGTAGAGCAGATGAAAGAAAGGCTGCGAGCAAAACAGAGATAGAGAATTTTAAAATATAACTGACCAAATTACAGTTAGCAAAAGCCAGAGAGGAAGGCACAAGCCACAAACAAGCAGCTAATGCAAAGACACAAGATCAGATGAACCAACAACAGGCCAAGCCAGCGCCAATAGGAATCCCCAGTTCCAGTTGCCCCAGTTGCAGGCCAATTCTATGCAGGACCCCCTCCCCAGGGACCATGGAACCCACCAGGACCATGGGGCCCACCACAATCACATTATAGAGGAGGAAGAGGACGAGGCTTTAATGCTCGAGGAGGTTATGGAAGGGGCAGGGGCGGATCACCGGGGGCTAGGGACAATGGGTGTTTCGTGTGTGGAGGTCATGGACATTGGGCACGAGACTGTCCACAAAACCAGAGAGGTCTACCAAGAGGGGGACCCCTGCCACAGCGGCAACAACAGCAGGTGCCATCACAACCACAACTGGCCCCAGGTAACCAGTCGCCCCAAGGCACCGGGTATCCAGACCAATACTAGGGGTGCCCAGGGTCAAGGGCAAGGGGAGAGGCTGACTCCTTGCTACGGGAGAAGTGAACGAACGAAAAGTGAACTTTTTAGTCGATACAGGAGCAACACATTCAACTCTGATACAACCTCAGTTCGGTCAACAGCTCTCCAAATATTCCATAGACCTTGTGGGATTTGGAGGACAGCCAATGCCACTCCCTTTCACAGAACCCCTCACCACTAAAATAGCTGGTTACCAGTTTCATCAAAGCTATGTATATACACACATATCCTATGTGGCCCACAGGGGGTGCAAGTTCATTTCTCTAATAGGGTAAAAATAGACTGTTCAGAGACAATTACTTCAAGATGTAACATTGGACAATGGATCCTAGGGGAAGATCCTGATCAGCAGCAACAGTTGGCCAACGTTTACTGGACTCAATTGAAAGAGGACCCAGACCCGCCAATTACCAATGTTTTGAAACTGTATCAACAATGGAAACTGTGGATTCACTCAGTGCACCCATATGAACCGGTCCCTGACGTTCCCCACTGTACTTTTCTCTATGACCGCACCCAAACTGAAGAAGTGTATGAGGAAAGAGTTAGGGAAGTAGAGGGTTCCCCTTGGACACTGACTTCGGACTGTATATATCAGAATCAGAAAACCTTTAATGTCCCGCAGAGGAGGAAATTCTTTTGTCACAGCACCAACAGAATATTACAAAATAAGATAAAAAATAGCAAAAATAAGCAATAAAGTTAAATTTTAAAAAGGTAAGAAATAGAAATAGACATATATACATATTCACATGATATAGTGCAGTTGTTCTTGTTTTGTTTGTTTTGTAATAATATAATATGGAGTGAATAAATATGAGTAAATAAGACCAAATAGTGCAAAAACAGAAGTGACCATAGTTCATAGTACATATGTATCAAAGAAAGGAGTAGTAGCACAAGTCCTGCTCACTGCAGAGCAGGCAGAGTGGTACAACATGGGTGACACTGCAACACCCCATATTAGCTTAGCATTAGGAGCAGGAAGTCAAGCTAAAGATTTAGGGCCCATGGCAAAAACAACATCTCAGTTACAGGACTGGGAACAAACCACAATCCCGGCAGTCACATACTCTAAAGAAGGACAGGTGTACAAGATCACTCATCACATCACCTCACAATCAGAATTAGAGAAAAATGTAATCCAGGCATCACCTCAAAATTTTGACCAGGCATAGTGTAATAGCGTTAATCTCATCATCCGTTTTTACTCTATCAGACTCTCGACTGAGAAAAGTAGAGGTCGGCTTAGATGCAAATATAATGTATACACACAAAGGAGTTAATGCAGCGAGCTGTTTAGCAGTTCCAGATGACGAAACCCCACATGACTGCATTCCACTGACAACGCAAGTCATTATAGTGAGACCAGACTTGCATGCAAAATCACAGGATCGACCAGACATTGACTTGTATGTATACGGCTGCTGTTTCACAAAAGATAATGGAGGACTAAACGCAGCATGGGCAGTGGTTATCAAAGATCAGGGAAAGTTTGAGACACTAAGTACAAGAGAAGTGAAAGAAAAAAACCGTCAGCTCAGCGAGAGGAAGTGATGGCAGTGACAGCAGCTTGTAAGCATGGTGAGGGAAAGAGAGTGAACATATACGATAGATAGATAGATAGATAGATAGATAGATAGATAGATAGATAGATAGATAGATAGATAGATAGATAGATAGATAGATAGATAGATAGATAGATAGATAGATGGATGGATAACTTTATTTTTCCCCGAGGGGAAATTAGGTCATCGTAGCAGCGGTACAAAACAATCAGAAATACTAAAAATAAGATAAAATATAAAATACAAAATATGAACAACAATAAAATAAAATAAAAGTACAGTATCGCAGATAAACACATTATTACAATGTGCTGTGTGGATTTTAATGTGCAAGAGAGATAAAGGTGCATTTCAGTGATAGGTCACTTTGAGTAGTGTTAGTTTATTCCCTGAGCGTCGCTCAGCGTGGCTGTGCAGCGTTGTACAGTCTGATGGCAGGCATATGCAGACTCTGCATAGGCCAGTGCAGCAGTGCATTGTCAGTTAAAAGAGTGAGAGAGAGCAGGTTTTGTGACAGCTTCAGGTCTGCCTATTAAGCATGAGGAGGAAATGAGGACAGAGAAAATAGCTAAAATGATGGCAACTATAGGTTTATCATGATTAGACTGTTTGCCTATGGCATTATACTCTAAGAGGGCTAGTGTGAACAGAGAAAAGAAATTAACCCCTTATGAGTTATTTACAGGTCGCACCATCCCTGGACCAAGACACCAGGAACCGCTGCAGCCAGGGGCCACACCAGGACTAGCACGGTCCCAGGTGACTCAACTCCAAGGCTGGGTAAAGACATTGTCAGGAAGCCAAGGGGGGTCAGGACCAGTACCCGCCTCACTGACTCTGTTAGGAGAACCTTGGGTGTATGTATAGATATTGAAAAGAAAGTGGACACAATTGTAGGTGGACAGGACCCCATAGGGTAGTGGAGCGAACCTCCACAGCAGTAAAAGTGCAGGACAGTGACAAGTGGATTCACCTTTCAAGGTGTAGACAGGGGGAGGAGCCCAAAAGGTCCTTAGATCAAGTCAGAACAGATCTAACCGATCAGGGTTAAGGGACTTCTGTAAATACATATAATCTATGATTGACCCACATACACCAATAGTAAAGAACACCACAGTATATAGAGTTGATAAATAGGGTAAAGGGGTTAAGTAGGAGTAGAGAACAAACAGTGTGTGTGTGGACACTTAGTGTGTTTATTGTAATATTCATTATTTTAGTGGTAATTTATCTCATATGTGCATGGTTTGATAATTGTTAGAGTTATAGAACTTGGCAGGCCACGTCCGTGGCATCCCTTTAGACATCCAGGATTTTGTGGTCTCGGAGGAATGATCACTCTGGTGAGTGATCAACAGGGGGAATTGAAGAATTAAAAATCAATGTGTTAGTGTGTGTATTAGTAATAATTCAATTAATAATCATGTGTCAGCATGTGTACTAGTAATGATTAATAAGAGTGTGATAATCAATGATTGAAGAATTAATAATCATATGTTAGCGAGTTTATTAGTAATGATTAATAAGAATGTGATAAGTGTGATTATTAGGTATGATCATTTAAAGTGTGATAGTGATTATTAGTCCAAGCTCAAACTTTTCTGTTTCCAAAAGCACACAAACTTTTGACTCAATCTTTTTCTGCTTTCTCCAAAAGCACAGGAACAGTAAGTCGGTCAAGGTCACAAAGACAATGAACTAGCCATGTTGCAAATATGCACCTGGCAAAGTTAGTTGAGATTAGGGAAGTTGCTGTACGTGTTGTGCTTTCTTCACAGATAAAGAAGAAGACTCCTGCTCTACAGAGGCTACTCCTACGCACAGGGAGGAAGATGGAGGCTGGAGCAACTGCTACTTCTAAAATACACATATGCACGCACAAGCGCACACATAACCACGCCTTTGTAACAAGTTTATATGCTGGAGTTTTTAGAATAGATATCAGAACTTCTTGCCTCTGATCACGGGTACTGTGTGCTCACAGTTACTCTAGATAGAGAATAGAACATTTCTCCAGACGTCTGTATCATCCGATGTCCTTCTGCTAATAAATGCCTGCTGGCGCACTAAACTACCAACGACTCTGCTGACTCCAGAAAGCCTCCTGTAGAATTTGAATTACGCAATATATACTCTGCTAGGTCCTTTTGATTGGTGTGAAATTCTGAAAAGTATTGTGTAAAATTCCTACAATCCCAGTCTGTCGACTCAAAGCAGTCCTGTAGTGCGTCAGCGGCCTCCTGAGTCCACCTCCTCACGCTCCTAGTGTGGACAGGCTGCCGCTGAACAAGGGGAATATACTTAGGGGTCAGCAGAACCAGGTTGTGGTCAGATCTTCCGTGAGGGGGGAGGGCTGTGGGACTGTATGCATCCTTAGCATTTGCATACAACAGATCCAGTGTGTTACAGTCTCTGGTGGGGCAGTCAACATACTGGTGAAATGTTGGAAGGGTTTTATCCAGTGAGACGTGATTAAAATCCCCAATGATGACAATAAATGTGTTAGGATGCATCAGCTGAAGGAGGAACGTACACACCGATAATGATGGCAGACGTGAATTCCCGGGGCAAATAATAAGGCCTCATCCCCACAGTCAACAGTTCAATATCCGGGGTAGAGAGACGTTTCTTCACATGAACGTGTCCGGGATTACACCACCTCTCACTCACGTACAGTGCAATCCCTCCTCTTTTTCTTTCCGCTGCTTGTCACGTCCCTGTCCGCCCGAATAGTGCTGAAACCGGGAATCGCCACGCTGTGGTCCGAGATGTGTGAGTGAAGCCATGTCTCCGTGAAACACAACACACTGCACTCACGATATTCCCTCTGAGCCTTTATCAGCGCGGCGAGCTCGTCCGTCTTGTTCCCCAGAGACCTCACGTTTCCCATGACGATCGCCGGTACAGCCGGTCTGTGTCTCCTCCTCTTCACCCTCCGTTTCACTCCAGCTCTGCAGCCACGGCGTCTCCTCCGCAGCTCCTTCGGGACCTCAGGTCTGGCTCCGGGCAGCAGTACAGGTTCACACAGCGCAATCAGCTGGTCGTGTGTGTAAACAATGCGCTCAGTGATGCGCTCCTGACCCTCCATTGCTAGGGTTAGCAAAACCATCACAAAAACAAAAACAACACAAAAAGTGCTGTGAAAGTTCAAAAAAATAAAAAATAAAAAGGTGTTCGTCCTCTCCCAGTCTCCGGAGACGAGTCGCCAAAAGTTGAGAAAAAACCAGAACACAAACACAACTAAAACTTTTTAAAAACTTAAAAACCCTAGGGAGCTGCTGTTACAGGCTGCCACCTAGTACGACGCCATAGAAACAACATCTACAGTCTATCACTTTTATGTCTGTCAGTCTTTTAACAGGGTTGTTTAACCTACGTTTCCAGTTACTTTTTTCCTTCTTCATACTTGTTCTCTAACTTTTCACTTTACACTAACATCTAAATTTTCTACAGGTCTTAATCTGAGATATATTTCTTTTCACAAAACTTTTTTGCTTAGAAAAACACAGCTTTGGACATCCAGAGACTTCCTGTCTCTGTTAACATATATTAGTAAGCATGAAGACGTCAACTGTGCAAATTCGTTGTCCCAGTACTTCAGTTACCCATAAAGGTCCTTTTGGGAAAAAAAATTCAGACACCCCCAGCTGCACCTCAGCCCTAAAAAAAAGACTGGACAAACTGAATTAGGGATCAAAAGATCTCTTGTTTTTGGGTGCAAGCCGTGTGTCTTTTGCCAGGAGAGAAGATGCAGCTCATGTGGTGTCTTGTTCGTGACAGGATGCCAATTATGTTACTTGTGTTCTGGAAAAGACTAGGGATTGAACAGTTGTTGGGCTCTTTAACAACTCTACAGAGAGCATAATCAAAAACAGCAATTTACAAAAGCAGCCACTGATAAACAAGAACTAAAACAAATAAAAAATTCCCTTTTACATGTACATTTGTACTACATGCCTAATAGTAGTTCTGTATCAATATCATTCCTTTGTTCTCTGGGCCTATAGCTAACTGCTAGGCACTCTCAGCTGATGCTATCTGTTAGAGCCTACTCACACTGTCCTTTTTGCCGCGGCCCAAACTGGTTTTTCAGCTAAAGCCTAGTACCTTTAAGCAGTGTGAGTGCACCCGCTCCGCGCTCAACTGCGGCCAGCGGACCGTCCACGGCCCGCTTGAAAGAGGTGGGCTTTAGCGGAGCCGTTTGCACATGTACGAGCACGAGCGTGCGCACGTGTACAAGCACGAGCACGAGCCCTATGGCAGTAGCGTTATATGCGCCTGTTTGGACATGTAAATAGAAGGACGGACCATGCGCGGACATTTAACAACAACAACAATGGCGGTGAAAGGTTGACGTTGGTGTGATGCGGAGGTGGAGTGTTTACTGCAGATCGGTCGGATGAAAATATTCAAAAACAGTCGACAAGACGCACAAAAACTCAGAGGTCTGTGGAAAGCTCAAAAAACAAAGCCACACACACGCGATCAATGCGTGTGACGTGTTACGGCGTGATGGCGTATGGACAGCAAGAAGCATTGGCCGGCCCTGGCAGTATGAGTACAAACGGGGCTGGGGCGCGGGGGAAAGAGGGAGGGGGGACAAGTACCCTAAAGTCCGGGTCGCGGTCCGGAAGGACAGTGTGAGTACGCTCTTACACCCAGCCTCCTGTATAACAGGCTTCTGAACCACTCCTGGCAGGAGTGACGTCTACCAAAATATTTAAACTGCGCAACGTTTGCTTCAGAATGTCGATTGGATTTTACCACCACACCCAACTCCTGAATTTCAACTGAGCCACAACTTCAAGATGCCGATTGATAGCTCTTCTGAATTTTCTCCTACGCCACTACTTTAAAATGACAATGCCTGCAAAAAAAAAGTTTTTTAATTCACAGTCTTTACACAATTTTTTACTCTGCTATTTTCCTAGACTGAATCACTTGAGCCACATTAACATTTCGACTTTTGAACACTCACTCAGCTGTTCATGTAGAGAGCAGCTTGCCAAAGCACATGTCACAATCCACACTTAAGACACATGGACGTCCCACACACAGACACACACACTAGGCCTCTCAACAATCACACGCACACACATATATCCTTTTTACAGTCTCGTCTCAGTCAGTGAGAGACTGGGTCAGTCAGCGATTAACCCATTCAGTCAAAGATTTTTTAGACTTAAGTCTAGATTTATATAGGTAGATTATGGACAAATTTATATATAGATTATATTATTATTTTGATATTATCTTGACACTCTTTCCTGATTTATAAAAATAGTTAAACAATAACTTTTCTTTATCAAATGGTGCTTGGAATTAATTCATGCCTTCCAATGGACCTTTTGAGGCACTTTTGTCTGTTTTCCCTTTTTCTCTATCCAGTACTCAAACAGATCCTGCTCAATATCTCCTGAATTTCCTTTCACACATATATATATATATATATATATATATATAAATGAATTAGTTGACTCTGTAGCCCGCGGTGATCAGCTAGTGGTAGTAGCGGATCACCATGTGCGTGTGACCTACATAGACAGACTCTAAAGCTCATGCCCCTCCATATTTTTAATTACCAAACTCTTTGGAAATATTCTCCGAGGCCAATTCCACAATTTCAGTCCGGCTTTTACTGAACGGCTTTTACTGAACACACATCCACTCTGACCGGCCGGACACACACACACAAACACACTTAGACATTTCCTGATGCAGCTGAAGACTTCACTGCTTCCCTGCCTGGCCAGTTTCTCACAGCTGCTGACATAATCCAATATTTCAATATTCTTGTTATCTTATAGCAGCAAAAATTTACAGCAGCTTTCCTGCATGCAGGAAACACAAGATCTCTAAGATCCTCGAGAAATTAGTCGCCAATCAGCTGTGTGACTTTTTACATAATGAGTTATTTGAGGATTTCCAGTCAGGATTTAGAATGAATCATAGCACTGAGACAGCACTGGTAAAAAATTACTAATGACCTTACAGCTTCAGACAAATGACTTGTCTCTGTACATGTTTTACTAGATCTTAGTGCGGCCTTCGACAATATTGACCATTGCATCCTGCTACAGAAACTGGAGCATCTAATTGGCATTAAAGGAACCGCATTAAGCTGGTTGAAGTCTGATTTATCAGATCAATCTCAGTTTTAACATGTAAATGACAAATCCTCCATTCACTCTAAAGTCAGTCACAGAGCTCCACAGGGTTCTGTCCTTGGACCGATTCTATTCACCTTATATATGGAGCACTCCATAAATTCTCATTGTTATGCTGATGATACACAACTATATTTGTCGATCAAACCAGATGAGACCGATTAGTTAGATAAATTTCAATTGTGCATTAAGGAAATAAAAAGCTGGATGACCTGCAATTTTATGATGTTAAACTCATAAAGCTGTAGTTATCGGACTTGGCCCCGAAGGCCTCAGAAACTCAATAGCTAAAGATAGTTAATATTGCAGAAATTAGGAACATTGTGTTTCACAACTATGCAGAAAATTTAGTCCAGGCATTTGTTACTTCTAGGCTGGACTATTACAACTCCTTATCAGGCTGCTCCAATAAGTCTGTTAAAAGTCCCCAGTGTGTCCAAAATGCTGCAGCTCGTGTACTGACTAAAACAAATCAGAGAACATACTGTATTTCTCCTGTAATAGCTTCTTTGCACTGGCTACCTGTAAAATTTAGAGTAGAATTTAAAATCCTTCTCCTAACCTACAAAGCTCTTATTGGTCAGGCTCCGTCGTATCTCAAAGAGCTCATAATACAGTATTACCCGACAAGATCGCTGCGCTCTGAGAATGCATGGCTACTTGTCGTTCCAAGAGTCTCCAAAAGTAGAATGGGAGGCAGAGCCTTCAGCTACCAAGCTCCTCTCCTGTGGAACCAACTCCCAAGTGTTGTTCCGGAGGCAGACACCGTCCCCATATTTAAGAGTAAACTTAAAACTTTCTACTTTGATATCCCCAAAGCAATTTCAGTAAAAAGCAACTGGACTTGGTTATTTGTCTAGGAAGACGTTTCACCTCTCATCCAAGAGATTTCATCAGTTCATGTACACAACTGACCAGGCTGGGACTGGTCTAACTATCTGGTGTGGAGATCCAGGTATTTACCTTTTCACAACGCCGATGAAGTCCCTGGAACCCTTTGTGCTCCAAGTGCCAACGACCGACAATATTTACTTATAGCCATAGCGCCCCCCGCTGATAACAGGAAATTACATGTTTTTTATGTTGATGTCCTCAGCCTGACTGGTTCATCACATCCTCAAAAGTGGTGATGAGAGCCTTGAGACGAGAATGATGCTTCATTGTGAACATGGGATGATGTCGTTTAATGGCACAGCTATACCATGGCACAATTCTATGTGATTAACCATAAGACCTTATACAGGACATTATTAACATTTGAAATCCTCCTCCTGCTGCCTCGATACTCTCCCAACAGGCCTTTCAAAGATGTATCAAACTGCATGGCCTCAGATCTTCTATAGATTGTAAACATGTCTCTTCTTTCAGGTGTCTTCCCACAGGCCCTTGGATCTCTGTGCTGCATTTGACACAGTCAATCACAATATAGTACTAAGCCATCTGGAAAACTGTGTGGCACTTTCTGGCACAGCATTAAAATGGTTTGAATCCTACTTGAAGGACAGGGACTACTATGTGTCTATAGGTAAATACACATCTTCACGGGCAGAAATTACATGTAGAGTTCCCCAAGGCTCCATTCTGGGGCCTCTTCTGTTTAATATCGACATGCTGGCCACTGGCTCAGATCATGAAAAACAACAACATACGTATGTAACAGCAATGCAGACGACACACAAATCTACATAACTATATGGCGACACGAGGGCTATTACTACGTTATACACCAACCCCACCTTGGGTTAGGGCCCAAGGACCCGTACTAGAGGTCAATTATTACCTTCAAAACAAAAAGGACACTCAGGTTTGTTCACTCAGGGAGGGAGAGAGACAGAGTTCAATGATCATATACAATACTTTATTATTAAGAGATAAGCACAAGATTGGCAATTTAACAGAAAGAGGGGAGTCCAACCAAAAAGGGGGACATGAAGAGGGGTTTGGTAGGGGAAGTGACACAGCAAAAAGTGACGTGTAAACAAAGAAAATCTTAAAAAGGGATCACAGCACACCGGGGATCACCACCACCAAGGAAAACCACCATCACTGTCAGCCTTCAGCACTAAAGGGGAGAGGAAAACGGGATTAAAAGGGCTCAAATTTAAGAACCAAACAATGTTATAATGCGTGCCCACAAATGTAAATGATCAATTCATCCTGAAGTGTTAAATTAGATTAATAAATCAAACAATCAATCAAAAGAAACGAGTCTCTGGCCAGAGATATCAACTCAACAATTACCGAGTTCTAACAGTTTTAACTCAAATTGATCAAATTAACAGAAGTTCAACCATTAAACAGAGAATAAATAAATAAACAATTGAACCAAATCTTGCCAGATTGCACTTAAAATACACACACACGCACAAATAGAGTTAGCAGTTTTAGTAAGTGGCTGAGAGTTCTGGCAAACTCGTCGCATCCAGTAAGGGGTGAAAGCCACACACATACACATGAGCAGCACCACATGTGGCAGCAGGAAACAGGCAGAACAGCGGCGGACACCGGCGAAGCGGCAGGACAGTGACAGACACCGGCGAAGCGGCAGGACAGCGGCAGACACTGGCGAAGCAGCGGTAGCAAGGTAGCAGCGGTAATAGCCGTGATTGATCAGCTGTGCTCGCAGCTGAGTTAGCGGTAGCTTTAGCGTTAGCATTACAGTTCCAGTCATACGTCAGGGTGCATTAGCATCCCTTCCAAAGAGGGAGAGGGGTGAAGAAACCAACCGTAGCAGGGAAGACGGCCACCATGCAGCACACAACCAGCAGACTGTTAGAGTGAGAGGAGCGGAAGAGGGGCTTAGCACCTGGCTACAGCAATAAATGGCAGAAATGTCATCACTCACCAATGCTCTGGTTGCAGCAATAAACAGCCCCTGACCGGTTGGCTCAACTGTGGTGAAGACGCAAAGTCTATTAGGGAACGACGGTTTTAATTAAACTTCAACGAGTCTGAGCTCGAAATTTTATTAAATGAAGTGGAGACCGAAGAGCTGTTTTATTTGGTAGCCTCTTTTCAGGGATAAACAAAAAGAAAAATAAATTTTAAAAAAAATGGTCCGACGTGAAGGTGGAAGTGAAGCGGAGGATTTCGGCCCACCGCCGAAGTATCACCGCAACGGGCGGGGGGACAGGAGGGGAGGAACTGACCCCCTTTGATCAGAGAGTGGCGGCAGCAATCCGTGGCGTCAGTGATCGTCTAGATCAAATTGTCAATGCACTGGGAGATATTTGTCACGCAATAAATGCACTTCAATAGTAAATTGTGTCCTTGCCTCTTTACATCGATGAAATCAGATGCTTCGCGGGGTGGGTCGAGGTTGACGTTTCCAGCATCTGGTTCCTCTGGTGGGGGGGATGTGCTCTGGCAGTGGTGTGCCATGGCGGTGTGCCAAGTTGTGCAGAACACCACAGGCCAGCACGATGCGGCACACCTTCTCAGGTGTGTACAGCAGCACCCCGCCCGACCTGTCTATACAGCGCCAGCGCCCCCTTCAATTATTTATATATATCGTCTGTTCAAGAGGAAGCAGGACAAAACACCTTCCATACAAGGATTGACAAGACTGATCACACTTATATTAATGACTGCAGAGGTGCGCCGTGACTACTGCAGTGTGACATTTCCAAATTTACGCACGCGTTTATTGAGACAAATACTGACACATACAAAAAAAAAGGCTTACTAGATAGCTCTGCCACTCTATTTTTACCAGGGAAAAAACAAATACACATATTTGAATGCACGTGCCCAAACGGGCATTTTGCTGGTTTAAATGCAGGGCTCGATTAAACGGATAAATTATTTACTCACCGAGAAGCCACCCATCGAGCACCGTGCCAGCCTCCAACCTGTTACCAACCATACTATTGGTAAGAATGAACGAGTCATGCGTTGAACCAGGCCACCTTGCCATGGTTTTGGTGAGCTGCATTTGCGCATCACATTATTTGAACATTTATTGGATGAAAATGTTTCCTGTTCACAAAAACAAATTCATCCTGTGATGGCGCTTTTATGGCAACATGTGTGCAGTCAATAGCTCCGATAACATTAGGGAAACCGGCTCTTGCTGCAAATCGCACCTTTGTGGGAACGGACAACCCCTGGCTCCTGGCTGTGTGTCGTTCTAGGGTTGCGTAAGCAACATTGATACATGAGGCCCCAGGTGATTATAGACCAATACAAGCACTGAGCAGATGCATCGAGCAAATCAATGATTGGATGGAGCAGAAGTTTCTCCAATTAGACATAGAAATATCTGAAATTATTGTTTTTGGAGCCAAGGAAGAACAATTAAAAGTCAGCACCCACCTTCAAACAGTAATGCTATAAACCACAAACCAAGCCAGAAACCAAGTCAGCCTACTATCATCTAAAGAATATATTAAGGATTAAAGGACTTATGTGTCAGCAGGACTTAGAAAAACTTGTCCATGCATTTATCTTCAGCAGGCTCAACTACTGTAACAGTGTCTTTACAGGTCTCCCTTAAAAGTCGATCAAACAGCTGCAGTTAATTCAGAACACTGCTGCTCGAGTCCTCACTAAGACCAAAAAAGTGGATCATATCACTCCAGTCCTCAGATCTTTACACTGGCTTCCTGCCTGTCAAAGAATGGATTTCAAAATACTTCTGTTGGTTTACAAAGCACTGAATGGTGTGGGACCAAAATACATTTCAGATCTTCTGCTCAGCTACATACCATCTGGACCTCACAGATCATCTAGGACAGGTCTGCTTTGTGTCCCCAGAGTCAGGACTAAACATGGAGAGGCAGTGTTCAGTTTTTATGCTCCACAAATCTGGAACAAACTTCCAGAAAACTGCAGGTCAGCTGCAACTCTTGGTTCTTCAAGAATAAAGACTTTTCTATTTGCTGCTGCTTTTCAGTCAACTGCACTGTAACTTCTGTAAATGTAACCATCTTTTATGTTCTAAAAATGACCTTTTATGCATTTTAAATCTTTTATGTTTTAAAATACCTTTTCTGAGTTTTAAATGTATATGTTTTATGTGTTATTTCTCCCAATGCTTTCAATTGCCTTGTTGTTGAATTGTCCTATATAAATAAACATGCCATGCCTTGAAGTAATCCAGGTGGTGCCTTTCCCTGCCTAAAGGATATTTAGACCTGGTGCTTTAAGAATAAGGCCAGGAGAATCATTAAAGATCCCCTGGGATAGAAAAGCCTTTTCTTCCGGTTCAGATCGGGAGGAAGGTACCTGATACAGCATGCCAGCACGGGGAGGCTCAGGAAGAGAGTCTACCATCAGGACACTGGATCCTACATGAGGACACTGTCTAAGATTGTTGGGTTGCCAGGTTGTGAACAATTTATCTGGCTGCTGAGTCGTCAATAAAGTCAAGTCATTAATAGTCATTGACATTGGGTCATGAATTTATCACTTTCTAAAGAACTTTCGAGTACTTAGTTTTAATGAATAAATGTTAGTAAGTCATTTATCGGAATCAGAATCAGAAATACTTTAATAATCCAAAGGGGAAATTGTTTTTGTTGCAATTTCCAGCTATACAAACAACATTTTTAACAACAACAATATTATAAAGATAACATATATTTGTAAAAACGGAAATATAAAATAGTATATATATACAGTATAATAACTATAACTATATATATATATAGTTGTGACAGACTCTCCTAAGGATGCATTGTATAGTTTAATGACCACAGATTTCCTGTGGCGCTCTGTGGTGCATCTGCTCCTTTGTTTTAGTCACGTTGAGCTGCAGATAATTCAGCTCACTACAAGTGACAAAGTTGCCCTCAACAGTCCTGTATTTATTTTCATCCCCCTTTCCAATGCAGCCAACTATTGCTGAAGGTGGCAGGCCTCAGTGCAATAGTTGAAGTCTGAGGTGAAGAGGGTGAAGAGAAAGGGAGAGAGGACATTCACCTGTGGGGCCCCAGTGGTGCTGACGGTACAGTCAGAAACACAGTTTTGCACTCACACTGTACTTCCGCACCGGGCCAAAACAGGTTTTGCGGATAATGTCTAGTGCGTTTGACCAGTGTGAGTGTAACCGCCCCGCACCTAGCTGTGGCCAACTGGCCGTCCACGGCCCATTTGAGAGAAGTGGGCCTTTGTAGTGCGCTTTTGCACATGTACGAGCACGAGCGTGCGCACGTGTATGAGCACGACGCCTACGGCGGCACTTACGTCATTTATGTGCGCCGTTCGGACATAGAAAAAAAAAAAAGACGGACCATGCGTGGACATTTTCAACAACAACAATGGCGGCGAAAGGTTCACGTTGGTGTGATGTGGAGGAGTGTTTACTGCAGATTTGGTCGGATGAAAATATTCAAAAACAGTCGGACAAGATGCACAAAAACTCCGAGGTCTATGGAAAGATTTGTAAACAAAGCGACGCATCGCGATGACGCCATCAATGCGTGTGACGTGTTACGGCGTGATGACGTATGGACAGGCAAGAAGCATTTGCGCGAGGCCCAGGCAGTGAGTACAAACGGGCTGGCCGGCGGCTTAAATCTTCTCCTCTCCATAAGCCCGTCCCGTCTTGACCCTCCTCTATTGCCCCGACGTTGGTTGCCACCTCTGCATCCCTGGTGTGTTTTTCTCCAGAGTTCGGGTGGAATATCAGCTGGTCTGGCCGCTATGCCGGTTTGATTTGATTTGCATGTATACTTTATAAATTATATAACAGGTTGGGGGGCTATATAAATACTGTGTAATTTCAAAATGCTCAATCCATAGAGAAATGCACACAGACAAACTGTGCTTGTAATTGAGCCGTCTGGACTGTACAGTTCTGATGTCACAACAATTCTATGGGTAGAAAATATGCAGCAGCAGTGACGGTGCATAGCAGGCCGACTACAAGCTCCCAACTGATCTAACCAGGTGTAACCGGCATGGCGATCGCGGCAGGTGTGTGACACGCCCCGTACCGGCACCTGTGGTGCAGCTGAGTCCTCACCCGCTAATGCAGGGGGGTTTATACCCCCCCCCGGCCGTTTAGTCTTTCTCTTTCCTCTGCCGAAGCAAGCGCGGCCAGCTCGCAGCTCCGCCACGCCGTAGCGTCCGCGGGTGTATGCGCTGTGCGTCCTGCGGGTTGACGCATCGGGCCAGGGTGGTGTGTGTGCCGTGTGCATCCTACAGGTATGTAGTGTAGTCTCATGATGTGAAAGGTAATACGATGCTGTGCTGACAGTCCTCTGTTGTAGGTTGAAGCGTCGGGCCGGAGTGGTGTGTGTGCGTCCTGCAGGTTGGCGCGTCGGACTGGGGTGGTGTGTATGTGCCGTGTGCGTCCTCGTCTGGTTAGCTGTTGTTGCCGCCGTAGCCGCTAGCAGCTACAAGCACTGATGTGTGCAGGATCCAGGTAACCAGTGCTGTGGGCTAAATGCTATTGTCTGCTAGTTTGGTTGGATGTGGTCACTAACGGTTTACTTTGTTTTCTTTTGAAGTTGTTTGGCGTTGGGCTGCTGTTTGCCCTGCCTTGCCTCTAACGTTGCCTCTAACGTGCCTCTAACTTGCTCAAAGTTCTCTTCTTTCTTTTGCCTTCCCTTGCTTATTAGTATACAGTTAAGTCTTTGTTTTGACACTCAATCTCTCTGCTAAGTGTAGGTGAGTTCACCTGTGCGCCACCCCAATCCCATAGCGAGACGTCAGTTGGGGTGGGAGGGGTTACCGCAGCGCCTATTGTTGAGGACCTGCCACGTTTATACCTTTTCTTGTATGGTTTTTCTTCTTTTGCTTTTGAGTTGCAGTGATTTGTTTAATATATTGTTTTGTTTCTCTTTTGAATTATTTGAGTGCAGGGACCTCTGCCAGAGCTAGCTGGGGTGTACTGCCTTCCACTTCCTGACGGACTGTATTGGTGTAGGCGGAACATCACTGGTGTTAAAGATTAAAATAAATAATGATATAAATGTTTTAGACAGAACTTGATAAATGAAATTGTTTTATTGTTTCTAATAAAGGTTGTTAAATTATTTTACACCGTGCCTGTATTCATTTGTGTAGGGACCTTTGTATGGGTGGTTTTTGGGAAACCCTCAGAGAAATAAAGTTAAAGTATACTCTTTAGGTCGAAGTACTAAGGTGGCGTTGTCGATGTATTGATTCTTTAGATCTGTCACTCGTAGTTCCACTGGGTCTCATTCGGAACCCTAACCCCACCCCAGCCGCCACACAGGCAAGCCAACCAGAATAAGCACCGCCAGCCCAAAGCCCAGGACAGAATGCTCATATTTATGGTATTCTGATTGGTGGAATAGCTATGCGGTAGAATATTATTTGACATCGCCAGAGGCAGCTACAGATACGAGCTTCTTTCATGGAATTCATGCATCCATTCAATCAGTTAGTACACACACAGTGAAGTATCACTGCTTGGATAGGCGAACCAAAGATGTTCTTGTTCTTCTTATTATAAATTATTCATCGCAAACTTGTGCCAGCCAGTCAGTGTCAGTGATGACCAGTGATGCCACTAACACGTTAGCCTACTTGGTAACGCTACTCTGATCTTACTTCTTTGTTTCAGTAACAAGTAGGCTACTCTGACAGTTACTATTTCCAAATCAGAGTCAGATTAAAGTTACTTATCTAAGTAACTGTGTGTTACTGTGTGTGACCCACCTCTTCATTGTGTATATTCTTGAGCTGAGTTGTATATGCTCTGACAAGACATCGTCCTCCAGTCGCATTAGCATGGATAAAATGCTTAAAGCTAAACAATATTTAGAACAATATTCCCAAAAGTTTAAAAAGTCTCCCGTTCAAATGGGTAGGCTACATATATCTATCTATATTTAGTTTGGCTCTGGTGAAGACAGGTCAACTTTAAAGCAGATTAACAACACATCTGTCTGGTTGTCGATGAACGAGAGAATTCCTTTATGGCCTTTTTTAACATTTTATCCTTCACAGAATATAGTAACTGAATATATTTTGACATTGTGTTAGGTAAATCAGGGGCCTGTTTCACAAAGCAGGTTCAAAAAACTCTGAGTCTAACCCTGAACTCTGAGTTGATCTACTCTGAGATAGGAAACTCTGAGTTTTCGGTTCCAGAACAGCAGATTTGCGTTAGGTTGATCAACTCAGAGTAGTTTGACCTGGAGTTAAGCGCGTGCACCACAAGTAAAAAAAGACAGCATCAATGGAGCCCTGATTCAACGAGTCACCATGGCAACGGGGAAGCGGAGCGCTACGCTACAACTGGAAATGGAAATATTAATGCGCTCATACGGAGAGTTTGAGCATGTTTACACCGCTGCAGCAGCAAAAGAGAGGGAGGCGGTGTGGGAGAACATTGCGGCTCGGGTCAGTGCATAAGTTTAAATGTAGTCCTGTTGCAATCACAGTAATATCACAGGGGAAACTGCTTGAGTGGGAGCCTATTAATTTATTTAATTTAAGTGCAACCCCGCGGGGGAGAAGCGCAGCTTAAGATGAAACATAAAAACATTTTTCAAACAGGTAAAACCTCAGCACAGTCTCATGGTGACGCCTCATTTTGATTATGTTTTACATGGTAAAGTAAATATTACCGTAAGTGGCTGTTTTTTATTCAACATATAAATGTTGTATGAAAAACTCCCATTTGCAAAAAAAAAGCAGCGCAACACACAATATCTGCTGTGATATGAAACGGTACCGCTCAAAAAGAGAATTGCCTGGAAATGCAAGAACATCTATAATCAATAGTTTGATAATCATCTCCCGACGAATATTTAATTCTCTGCGCAGTAATGCTGCAGCTTCATCCACGGGATTGTTATCAGAAGGACACGCCATGGTAGTGAAATAGTCACCACCTAATATAACTTCTAATGTCTGATGTTTGCAGTGATTTTCTGAAAAAACAGACGGAACTATACTATACTGCATACTATACTTCGCCAAAACTCGCCCGCTGACTGAATGAATGAGGAAATCAAACACCGTGTGTGGCTGAAAGAGGGCGGAGACAGAGAGAAACTCAAGGTTTTCTGAGAAAAACCTGGTCCCGACCAGGTTAGTTTCAGAGAGCATGTTACCATGGTAACTGACCGAGAGGTTAAGTTACCTCTCTTTGTGAAACAGGCTAGAGTTACCCCTCTGTCTCTGGTTTGAGTTACCTCCCTTTGTGAAACGGAAAACTCAGAGTTTCCCTCATTTCAGGGTTAACAGACTCAGAGTTTTCACTAAACCTGCTTTGTGAAACAGGCCCCAGATGTAAGGCATTTTGGCCTTCCATCCCAGCTGACATTGGACAGGACATCAGTCTATCGCAGGGCACATAGAGACACACAAATATTCACACCTACGGGCAATTTAGAGTCATCAATTAACCTGAACACCTGCATGTCTTTAGACTGTGGGAGGAAGCTGTAGAACCTGGAGAAAACCCACGCAGACAAAGGGACAACCTGCAAACTCCACACAGAAGGGCCCCAGCTGTGATTCGAACCAGGAACCCTATTGCTGTGAGGCGACAGTGCTAACCACCACACCACCGTGCAGCCCCATCTCAGAAATCTGGTCACCTTAATATGTGTTCTAGTGTAATGTCCCTGCTGCTGATAATACAGATAATTCAATCCGTCACACTAGCAGAAACTCAAAATACAAATATGAATCTGAAAATTAGCATAATATTGCACTTTTAGATGATGTTGTTCATGAAGAGAAACTGGAGAAATACCTATTGAAATAAAGGCCATTCTACTTTTTTGCTACACTTTACACTTTTTTGTACTTTCAGAATCTCGCGTTTGTAAACTGACGTCAAAGTATTTTTATGGAAGTCTTACTTATTGTTCGGTTTCCCCTGCTCCTATCATTTTTTTTCTTATTTCCTCCACCACAAGTTGATCCTATGTGCTTTAATTATATTCATTTCTTTTTCTTTGTCGATATTAAATCAATTTTATATGTTTTTTCTTCTTGTTTGTAAAAGAGAAATCCACTTAGTTGGTGCGCCAGTTTATCTGAATCGTCACTTCCGTCTCCTCCTTAGTAAAGCAAGATGGCGGCCGTCGTAGAGAAAGTGGATGGATGTGTTGGCTGCTTGGACTCAGACGCGGTGTCACCGAGACAATGCAGCCCTCCACCGGACCAGCAGCATCAAAACAACCCGCTGTTAGGATTGCCCATTGTGGCCATCGAAACTATTCTCAATTTCTTGTCTTACGATGAAATCAGTCTGCTGCGCTCGGTAAGAACAAAAACAAGCCGACAACAAGGTGAACAGAGCTAATGCTATGTGCTAGCCTCAGGCGCTTCTCATTTTCTCATATAATTTATGGACAATCGAAGTACAAATAAATGTGGCTAGTATTTATAGCCAGCGTTTAATGTCTGTGTAGCAGTGGCCCGCAGTGGTTATTGCGCCGTTAGCTTACTGAGCGGTGCAGCCAAGCTAACACACACACACACACACACACACAAGATGTGCTGTCTAGTGGTGCGTTTAAGTAGAACTAGAATTCTGAATTACCAAGTTCCCAGATTGGAATTTTAACTGGAATGCCCCCTGAAGTTGGATTTCCAACTCGGAAAGTCTGGAAAACCTAACCAACCCCAACCTCACAATCCAGCTTGGCAGCTCCCAGCACCAGCAGCAGTTAAGCTGTAGGAATATTGTACACACATTACTTTTAAACTGCTATCAGTGGACATGTTGCCACGGTGTTTGTACGCAAAAGTACCATTCAGCATGATGTTATCTACTGGTAACAATGTTAAGATTAATGGAACGCACCATAAATCAGCCTCAGCAAATCTTTAATGATACAACTCTTTACAGATATCCTAAAACTCACTATAGCATATCAGTGTTTCCCCTACCAATATATTAGGGGAGCGGGGTGTGTTTACAATTCTCAGAAAGCATTGGAGAACCACTTGTTCAAAGATCATTTGTTAAATTGTATGGGAAGATGCTCCACTCAAAATGGGGAAAAACAGAAACTTATCAGAGATCCTTTATTATTTAGTTTGAGGAGAGGATTCACTCCTACAAAAAACAACTATAACAGAATGAAACAACCTGAAATTCTTTATTTTGTTGTGCTTGAAACCGAAAAGTTATTTCTCAATTTAACCTTGCACTTTTTCTGTTGGAGAACATCCTCACAATTATTTAAAAGACATTTCTGATGCCGAGTGTAGCTCAATGTGCAATAAAATAAGCCCAATAAATCCCAAAGATTGCTTAGAAAGTGGTGTAGGCAGTGCTATAAGCTAGAGCAGGGGTTTCCAAACTTTTCCATGCCAAGGCCCCCCAAACCGAAATAGCTTCTGGCTGGGGACCCCCTTTGCAAACCCCCAACAATACTACATAATATATCACACATCAACTTTAAGAACGTTTTTGTTTGGTGGTAAAAGCAAATCCTCTCTGATTGTGTGAGGTTTTTTGCACCAGCAATGTGGTATGAAGCTAAAAATTATGCCCTCAGGGCCAGCTCGGGAACGGTAGCTTGCTGTGTGAATGCAGTAGATTGCCTGACCAAATGCTCTTTTTTCTGTCTGAAGAAGTCTGACGTTTTTTCAGCCTCTGTCGGATGTTTTTGTATCAAGTGACGCTGAAGTTTCAAACCATTACTTTGAGATGGTCTTTAGACAGAGCACCCATTTTGTGCAACCATGGCCATTTTTCTGTATGGCTGTGAAGCCATACTTAATGTATACTGCCTCATACCTTCTGATTTTAGTTGGTCAGGAGTTCTTAGGTTTTTCTGCAGCAGTGTCCTCCACAGCAGAGCTATTGGTCTGTTCCTTTTGTCTCTTTCTTGGCAAAAACCTGTCCATTTTGAGCTAGATTGAGGAGCAAAGTAGCTTGATAAATGGCGCAAACCATATACATGGTGTCATGAATAATGTTTTGAATGGCAGGCAATCAGAGATGAGCATGGCAAATAACATTTTTATATGATATATTATCATAAATTGTTTTATAATTATGATTTTTTTTAAATCTGATTCTTTTTTTTAAATTATTAAAAAAATAATTTGATTATATATATTTCTTTGTCTTTCCTTTTTTTTCTCATCTTCCCTCCAATTTTTCTGAGGCCCCTTAGTGCCCCCTGGAGGGTCCTCATGGGGCCAAGGCCCCTAGTTTGAAAACCACTGGGCTAGAGGAACTATCCTCTATCCAAACTACTGGGGTAAGAACCCTCTGGAAGCAAATGTATTCCAGCTGAAGAGATGATGCTAAACTCCACCAGCTCCACAGGAGCTCTGCTGATGGAAACAGAAGCACAACTCTGTTCCGGTTCTGTACCTACTAAGAAAAACCAAGTACCTGTTGTTCACCTGCTTTCTGTTGACCGTCTTCTCTAGGTGTGTAAGCGCATGGACATGATCTGCCAGCGTGTCCTCAATCAGGGCTTCCTGAAGGTGGAGCGTTACCACTGTCTGTGCCAGAGGCAAGTGAAAGCCCAGTTGCCCAGGTCAGTATCACACCAGTACAAGCTCTGTATCAAAAATTGCTGTTCACTGCTGTTGAGCTTCTGCCACACACACCAGAATTATATGGGCATAGTGACATCACACATGTAGGTCTTTGGGCCCCTCAGTGATGGTATTGCAGGGAGGTGGAAGAATTTTGAAATGAATCAATATTTCTAGATTGTTATATGGCTTTCTTTATTACTACTATATTTCTGTTTATTAAAATGACCATTACTAGATTGAAAAAGGAACTCCGTGTCTGTCAGCTTGTCTGCAGTTACACAATCCTGGCGCTTAGCTTACAACTTAACTGCACTGGCCCTGTGGCGAAAGCAGCATGTCGGCAGCATCTTCAGTCCGCTCTGTATTGAATGGTATCCACAGGACTGCTGTGCACTCAGGACATAGACTACAGAGTGGCGGTGTTGCACTCACTTTATCATGGGTTGGTCATGGGCTGCATACAGCCCAATTAGATCTCAGTTGTGCTGGACCAGTAAAACCACTGCATAGTAATCAATAAATAGCAACACCTCTTAGTTTGTCCCTGTCATTTATTGTAAGTGTGCTATTTGCAAAACAGACGATTAACTGCCAGAGATATCTTGAGAAAAACAGAGCAATTTCAATAATTTGTCTCAGTTTTGAACTGTATTCTGTTCCGAATGTAAAAGGAAATGAGTGCTTGTGACTCTCATATCCCACTGCACTGTGTTAAAGCTCTGAAGGAACATTCAATTTCTCAAACCATCAGTAACAGTGTCATACTTTTAATAAAAAGGTCTGTTGGGAACCAGAGACATTGCTGTGCTTATTGTCTCCAGACGAGAGTCGGAGAGGAGAAACCATTCACTGGCCCGTCACGCTGACATCCTGGCTGCCGTGGAGACGCGCCTCTCTCTGCTTAACATGACCTTCATGAAATATGTCGACTCCAACCTCTGCTGCTTCATCCCTGGAAAGGTTAGCTCAGCTGCCTCTACACCACAGAACAGCGGCAACAGTCGTCTTACAGACAGAGAAATGCTCCATTCAAAGACTTTTTTATTTTGGGGTGAACTGTCCCTTTTTATGGTGTCTCTTAAGTAAACATAGCTGCATTTGTTGAGTTTAAAGTAGATGGGCAAGTACAGGTCATATTCTACTTGCCCAAATGTCATGTTCACTTGCCCGGATAAAAACAAAAGCCTGATAAACAAAAATTAGTAGAATTGAATTATACCTCTTAGCAAGCGATGTCTCTTACATGTAAACACTCCTTACCAGTCTCATCCTGACCACATAAAACCAACATGTACGGCATACTCTGCACATGAAAACACCATCTTCTGCTTTATGCTGCACCCTTGGAAGTTACACGTTTCAGTCATCAACAAATTTACCCATTCACGCTTGGTCCTGATGCAGAATCATGAAGAGGCCTCTTTTTGCCAGGCACCTGGTCTGATTTTGGGGGGCTCAGCTAAATGTTAGCTTCAGCACTCTTAAAACAAACATGTTAACTGTCACATCGCGCCAAAAAGTGATTTAGTTCACTAACGCAGTGTGTTAAACCTATGTTGCGTGTATTGCTTTTATCTGGATCATAATATGCAAACATGCATAACTATATGTCTGTGGGTATGGAAAAGATATATCTTTTTTTAAACTCCAATGTTTCTTGTAACTGAATAATCACAATCGTGTTTGCAGTTTTATAGCATGATTAGGCTGACATTTATGTGATTAACACATTTATTTTACTTGCAAATATTTATGTGGGACACATTAGAGCCACCCAGTCCCTTTGATCTGCAGAAATACGTTTTTTATTTCACTGAAATAACTTTTTGGCACCACAACAGAACTGACAAGACACCGTTTCCTTTCTTTTGCTTCATCATCATATTTGTTTGGACACTCTTTAACCAGGCCAGGTGACTGACAGAGGGACTAACAATACTGTAGATGGACCAGAAATGCTATTACTTAAAACAATTTAACAAGAAGGCTCAGTAGGGATGTAAGAATACATAAAGATACTGAATTAAAAAACAAACTAAGGCTTGGCCTGTGTTCTTGGTTTGTGAATAACATTTTTTAAAGTTATATCAGCATATCTACATTTTCAGAAGCTGAGATCTCTGCACATTAAAAGAGCATTTACATGGTCATGAATATCCAGTTTATGAGGCTTATGATCATATTCAGGATATGGTGTTTACACGATACCCATGATGAATACCATTCTGTTAGCAGAGGCGCTGTTTACAGAAACAAACCAGCGTCAGGAAATGTGAAACATTCACTAAACCGTAACGACTTGACTGCTAATTGCTTCTCTGCTCCAACCATCACCAGCTACACTTGTCCTCATCCTCCGTCTCTCTTGACCTGCACACACACAGACTAGCCTACGTAGCTTAATGAAGCATTCCTGAAATGAGTTACAGGCTTGCAGCGGTGCGGAGCAAGTTATTTTGTGTCACTAACAGCACGTAGGACAGGAAATCAGTGGATGAAGATACACAACTTCTTTCACTTCCAAAAGACAAAAACTGATTTAGAACCTCCGATAAAACAGACCAGCGCATCCTGGTGCGGCGACCAACATCTTTGCACCGCTGTCTAATGAGAAGACGGACTCACTGATCATCAACAAACAAAGTAAAGTAAATACCGCCATCTGATTAATTTTTCATCTCAACCAATTTGAATCGTTGCGTATTTTAATAGATTTCAACTGTCACAGGATGCATTGTGACCTCCCTAGCTCAGATTTTAGCACAAACCAGAAGTTAGAGGGAGAAATTGCGCGCATACCGCAGACAGTCGACACACGCATGCTGCACTGAGGTGGGAGAGAGAGAGCTGCTGGCTGTGGCGCGCTGATCAGTGCAAATATATCTGTTTTGTGTGAATTGGCCAACAACAGGTTGTTTCACAGTCTATAAAACACTGATTTATTAGCCTTTATATTAACAACAATCCCTCAAAAATCCACTTGAAAACAATCTCAACTTGCCCGAGTATTATTAGTATTATTTTTAATTGCCAGGGCAAGCGGGCAACATTTAGTCATTGCCTGATAAAGTATGTTGTGTCTCGATCACAAAGACCTCAGACCTTTACTGGTACTTACTGGTTGCAGTTCTTAGACCTGGCCAGCAGAGAGACCACTGACATTATCAGTAGGGGTGGGAATTAGGGATGCAAACAATCGATCATCCATGAATTCTCAATAAATTACTTGATTTAAGATAAATTAATTGCAATTAATTGTGCTTAGAACCTGTAATTCTCTGCCAGTCCACATGATACTTGATGCACACACAGGAACACAAGCGAAGCAGGGCTCTGATGACAACAACAAGACAAATGAGAAGTGGTACACTGACAAGATGAATAGGCCCAAACAGAGTGCAGTATGGAGCCACTTTAAGTTGGTTGATGACGACAAAGACAGCAAATGGACAGTATGTGGAAGTACTGTATTTTAAAGTACAAGGCCACACTTTTGTTGAATTACCACCTAAATATGTCACAGATTCAGCCGTGCTACAAGCAGTGAGTGGTTCTCAGCTTACATTCACCACAGCGTTGGGACGAAGTGTATGTTACTCCACAAAAGCAGAGGGCATTACCCTGCGGGTATGTCACATGGTTGCTACAGACATGCTGCCGATAAATGTCGTTAATAAAGTACATGGAGCCAGGGTACAATATCCCCTCTAGAACAAGCATAACCACCCACGTGGAAGCAAGCTACGCGAGGAAGAAGGCCGAGTTGAAAACACAACTTGCAACAGCGAATGTGGCCCTCACAACAGACTATTGGACTTCCTTGTCTACAGAAAGCTACATCACAGTAGTGTTGTTTTTGGCAGCCTGTTTTGCTTTTAGTTTTAGTCTAGTCTTTGTGTCAAGCTGTCATTTAAGTCTTTATTAGTTTTAGTCACGGTTATATTCTTTTTAGTCTAGTCAAGTTTTAGTCGACTAAAAGTCTGAGCATTTTAGTCTTATTTTAGTCAGAATTGTCCATGACTGTTTTAGTCGACGAAAACTTATGACATTTTAGTCTAGTTATAGACGATGAAAACTTATGACATTTTAGTCTGGTTTAGTCAAAGAAAATTGTACATTAGTCTCTTTTTAGTAATGCAATTATATTTAATCAATATAATAAAGGTACCCAGTAGTATTGACAAAACCAACATTTTCTTTTAGCCAAACCCATGCAAATATCTTTTGTTTACATGCATGTACGGGTCTAGAATAAGATATTCAAAGTCATGTTGATGACAAATTCAGTTCAGTGTGAAAAACAAAACTAGTGAAAGTATTAAGCCTGTGAATGTTCTCATTCACCCACAAAACTAGTGAAAGTATTTGGCCAACAAGGGATCCTTAGTGCACTTATAGAGTGAGTCAGTCAGGTAGGAACCCACTTAACACTCTCACACAAACAAGTATACATACACACGCTAGTCACACACACACACACACACACACACACACTCGCTAGTCTCACACACACACACACACACACACACACACACACACACACACACACACACACACACACACACACACACACACACACACACGCTCGCTAGTCTCACACACAGACACACAGACACACACATTTGTTCTCAGCTCCAGTAGCTAACGCTAAAGCTACCGTTAAAGCCGACACATTAACCGTGGCCTCATGAGTTGGCCTCATGAGTTGGCATCATTTTCCATGAGCTTTCTTAAACAGAAAGTATCGTTACGTTAATGTCTTGTCTTACCTAAAGTTCATTATGGGATGCCTCGTCTAGTTTTCCTCATGTGATAAAGGTTCGTTGACGACAATATTTCGTCATTTTCTCTTAAGATTCGTGGTGTTTTTTCCTGTGATTTTGTGGTCGCATTTCTCCCTCTCTTTTTCCACAACACATTCCGTTTTCTTTTCCACGTCTAGGTAATGAAAGTGTTTCTTCTTTTTCTCCAAAAGACGACCCCCGGCTGGTGTCACACTTTGTTCTAATTTTTTTTAGTTGTCGTTAATGCTAACCCACAGCAGCAGCATCTTCAGAATCTAAATAATGCCGCGTGTGGGGATTGAGGAAGTGACGTCGCCCAGATGCGAGACTGGGAGAAAAACTACAAAATAATAATAGTAATAACGTAACTAAACGAGACAAAACGTTATTTCGTCTCGTTTTCAACAACGAAAATGAAGGGACATTTTAGCATAGTTTTTATTTTGTGAACCACATTACGTCTCGTTTTTATTCGTCAACTACATTGCTTTATATACTTAGTCTTAGTTATCGTCACATGACCAGCACTTTCGTTTCGTCTCGTCTAGTTTTCCTCATGTGATAAAGATTCGTTGACGACAATATTTCATCATCATTTTCGTCGACGAAAGCAACACTACATCACAGTTACATGTCACTACATTGAACCGGACTGGCAGGTAATGTCAACAGTCCTACTCACAGAGAGCATGTCAGTGAGGCATATGGCCTCACTGGCATAGTATTGTATTCTATTCAGGAATTATTTTTTTATGCTGCTGTTATTAATGTTTCTAATGTCGCTGATGAGAGAATGCCCAATTTATTTTCATGTTAAGTAGCCTGTGTAATATTTGGATATTTTCTATTCAGAATATGTATGATATGCTACCAAAATGTTATTCCCTGCCCTCAAGTGAGTGATTAAGGAATATGATTTGCATTTTTTCTTTCTATCATAAGGAAGATAGCATTTTATGTTGTGTATAGACCTTTTCAAAGCAGTAAAACATTCTAAATGTGTCCAAGTTTGATTCCTGTTGCAGTGAATGTGAATGACATCAGCTGACAGGAAGTAAACAAGGACTAAGGCTGTTGCCTAGTAATGGGATTCCATTAAGAAGGTTAACCTTTTCAGAGGGAAATTCAGCTTCCCAGAAGAATTGCCTCTTATCAATTAGTCGACCATTGATCGATAAGATGAAGGGACTATCGATTACTGAATTGCTCGATCATTTTCAGCCCTAGTTATAATCTTTGGGTGTCTCACAATTTGATTTGATTCCTTTTGATTCAAAACTATTTATCGTTTTTAAAATAATTTTTTGGTACATGTTTTGGGATCTACTCGACTCTTAATTATGGCATGGAAACAGCTCAAAAAATAAGTGCTTATTAACATAGATATAATTATACATGTAGGCTAGCAATTCAATTCAAAAAACTTTATTTGTCCCCGGGGGGCAATTCAGGCAGCTGCCTTATTTGTCAGAATCCTGGCCATATTTATTGTCTTTTTATTGGGGCTTTTTCCCTTTAAGTAGTCGTGCTAACCTTAGCCAACTGTATGTGAACTTTCTTCCATGTTTTTTGTCTGTGTCTTATTCTTGGGACTATTTTTGCCGACCGCGTCTCCATCTGGATGCAACAATGCGGCGGGTCTACTGTTAACAACTGTTGTCGCTAACACCATCGGCGCTGATGCGGGAGAGGCCTGAAATCCCCATAGAACTTAGGAGAAAGTACAGGGGATGTAAGGCTGGACGTAAACACTGGTAAAAGAAGAGGATATATAAACCATCTCTCCCTTCCATCACCATGGCAAACGGGAGGTTGCTGGCTAATAAGATGGACGAGCTAGCGGGCCTGGTGAGGACTCAGTGGGTGTATCGAGAGAGCAGTGTGCTGTGGTTCACAGAGACGTGGCTCCACGAGGACATCCTGACTCTAATGCAACTGTGGAAGGCTTTCAGACTGTTTGGGCGGACAGGAGTCACCGTGAGAGTGGCAAGAGGAAAGGTGGGGGACTTGCTATTCTTATTAACAAGTGGTGTCATCCTGGTCACGTTACTGTAAAGGAGCGTGTGTGCAGCCTGGACATTGAGCTGCTTACCGTGAGTCTGCGGCCATATTATCTGCTGAGGGAGTTCTCACACGTTATTGTTCTGATTTTCGTACATTCCCCTGAGTGCAAACGCAACGTGCGCGGGTGACGTCATCCACACCGTCGTCGCGGGTCTTCAGACACGGCACCCAGTCGTATTTATTGCAATATCTGGGGACTTCAACCACATCACTCTGGCTGCAACATGGCCTACTTTCAAGCAGTTTGTGGACTGTCCCACCAGGGAAAACAAGACACTGGACCTGCTGTATGCCAATGTTAAGGAGGCTTACAGCTCCACTGCCCTGCCTCCTCTTGGAAGATCGGACCACAATATCATCCACCTGCAGCCCCTGTATAAGCCCCAAGTCCAGCGGCTTCCTGTGACCACCAGGACTGTGAGGAGATGGTCACAGGAGACCGATGAAGCTTTACAGGGCTGCTTAGAACTTACAGACTGGGAGTTGCTCTGTGATTCACATGGAGAGAACCTTGATGATCTCATGGACTGCATAATGTGGTACATCAATTTCTGTGTGGACAGCGTTGTTCCTACAGTGACTGTACGCTGTATCCCCAATAACAAGCCGTGGGTCACCAGAGACATCAAGGTCCTGCTGGATGAGAAGAAGAGGGCCTTCAGAGATGGGGACAGAGAGCAAATGGGGCCGGTCCAGAGGGAGCTTAAGGAGAGGATTCAACAGGGTAAAGACATCTACAGGAGGAAGCTGGAGCACAAACTCCAGCAGAACAATGTGAAGGACTTGTGGTGTGGCATGAGGAGCATCACTGGCTACAAACCATCTGGTAGCCAGATAGTAGGAGGTGGTACTGAATGTGCCAACGAGCTAAATCTGTTCTTCAACAGATTTGATGAAAGGGCTCTTGGCCACTCCTTCCCCAGCTCCGCCCAGGCAAGGCAGCAGGTCCCGACGGTGTCAGCCTAAGGGTCCTCAAAGCATGTGCGACCCAGCTGAGTGGTGTCCTGCAGTACATCTTCAACCTCAGTCTGAGTCTAGAGAAGGTCCCTGTGCTGTGGAAGACATCCTGCCTGGTACCAGTACCGAAGAAGGTGCGTCCCAGCACCTCCGAAGCCTACAGACCGGTGGCGCTGACCAGCTGAGACTAGGTGTGGAGGACGCTATCATCTTCCTGCTCCACCGTGCCTGCGCCCTACTGGACAGACCAGGAACCACTGAGAATCTTGTTCATTGACTTCTCCAGTGCGTTCAATACCATCCGGCCTGCTCTGCTGGGTAGTAAGCCGACGACGACGCAGGTGGACCCTACCCTGGTTTCCTGGATTACGGACTACTTGACAGGTCGACCACAGTATGTCAGACTGCAGGACGGAGTGTCTGACACTGTGGTCAGCAGCACTGGGGCTCTACAGGGAACTGTTCTTTCCCCTTTTCTGTTCACCCTGTACACCTCAGACTTTCAGCTCCTCTGAGTCCTTCCACCTGCAGAAGTTTGCTGACGCCTCTACAATTGTTAGCTGTGTCAGTGAGGGAAAGAAGCAGGAGTACAGGGGCGTTGCGGTCTCCTTCGTCGACTGGTGTGCAGCTAATCACCTGATTCTCAACCCTACCAAGACTAAGGAGCTAGTGGTGGATTTCCGCACCCATCTCCATCAACGGTGTGACTGTGGATGTTCTTCAGGATTACAAATACCTTGGAGTATACCTGGATATAAAACTGAACTGGTCCAAGAACACTGAGGCTGTTTACAAGAAGGGCCAGAGTCGTCTCTATTTCCTGAGGAGGCTCCGGTCATTCAATATATATACTGCACAGTATCCTGGACAACAACACTAACCCTCTCCACCAGCTGCTGACCTCGAGCAGAAGCACCTTCAGTCACAGACTCATTCTCCACTCTAATTCATCTACCCCCAGTCAGGTAAGGAACAGTTGAGACCAGTGTCCTGAGTCAATGTCACTTTATATCATCAATGCATCAATTTATTTAGTTGTACTGTAGATTTGGTCCAGTAAGAAATGCTGCTACACTTTTGACACTGTTCGCTCCTTATCACTTATTTAAGTTATTTTATTTCAATATGCTGCTAAACTGCACGGTGCGTATTGTTGTATATTGTATATACCTACGTTTAACCACAATGTCTGTTGCTTTCTGTCACATCTAGTTAGTTGTTTGATTTATTTTATGTTAGCTTTATTTTTATTTGATTTGTTAGCTTATTGTTACTCTGACCCTTTTCCATCTTTGTATTGAAAATGTTGCACAATAATTTCCCTTGGGATAAATAAAGCTTCTTGAATCTTTAATCTTGAATTTCCAAAATAAAATTGTACAAAAGTAATACTGCAAAACTGGTATTTTGCCTGTTTGTAGTTATTTTATACAATATAATATTTTAGTTTAAAGTATATTTAAAAAAAAAAAAAAACTTTTATCCTGAAATTCCAAAGTAAAAAGTTCTGTGAATATTGCACAACTAATCTTATTTCCATATTTATTTGGCATTTGGGCCTGGTTGTGTAACACTTTATTTGGAAAACTTGATGTGGACACAACAAATGTTTTCAACACAGTTTGAAGACTTTTATTTCACGTGGTGTGAAGGAAGGACAGTGTGAGTGCGCCCTAAGGGCTTGTGGACTGTCCCACCAGGGAAAACAAGACACTGGACCTGCTGTATGCCAATGTTAAGGAGGCTTACAGCTCCACTGCCCTGCCTCCTCTTGGAAGATCGGACCACAACATCATCCACCTGCAGCACCTGTGTAGGCCCCAAGTCCAGCGGCTTCCTGTGACCAGCAGGACTGTGATGGTCCGGCCTTTTTTTTTTTTTTTTTCTATGTCCAAACAGGCGCACATAAAATGACGTCAGAGCCGCCGTAGGCCTTGTGCTCGCGCTCGTACACATGCGCGCGCTCGTGCTCGTACATGTGAAAACGTGATTTACTGAAGGCCGCCTCTCCCAAACAGTCCGTGGCCATCAAGCTGGCCGCAGCAAGGCGCGGTGCGGTTGCACTCACACTGGTCAAAGGAACTAGGCTTTACCCGTAAAACCTGTTACGGCACGGTATGGATGGACAGTGTGAGTGCGACCTTAGTGTTGCTGAAGTAGTTGACTTTCATTTTGCAAACCTTACATATTGAATGAATGTCCAACTTCTCTTTCTCTGGAGGTAGTCATATCCAAAGTGCGCCCAAACACTTGCCTTCAATGACGGAGTAGCTGACTAGCTAGTTTTTAAAAGTCAAGTTTTGGAAGTTATGAATCTATTATGAATCATAAGAAAGGAATTGTGAGCTTGTGTAAAAAAAGCCACCAGTCTTGTTTCGGTCATATCTGTTGTGTTTTCTGTTCTGTGTTATCCTTTTTGCCATGTTGTGTCATTGTAATTTGTCAGGTGATAGATGAGATTTACCGCGTGCTGCGGTACGTGAACTCCACTCGAGCCCCCCAGAGAGCTCATGAGGTTCTGCAGGAGTTGAGGGATATCTCCTCCATGGCCATGGAGTACTTTGACGAGAAGATTGTCCCCATCCTGAAGAAGAAGCTACCAGGATCTGACCTGTCTGGACGCCTCATTGGCTCCACACCAGGTAATGCACAGGTGTTTCTCTGTGAAAATAAATAATCAGTTTTAGAATGTAGTTGGACCACATTCCAGGTATGGTTTGGGTCCCCTTGTTCCCTTAGAGCAGTGGTCAGGTAATATTCAATTAAATCAAGTTTCATCATTTATTGTAGCAGTAAACTTCTCCAGACCTCTTAACCTCTGTCCTGTTCCCTCAGTAGCAGGTCCATCTACCTCCCTGACCACCATGTCCCTGCTGGCCAAGAACACACCGTCGCGCTCTGAGATGACCAAGGTGCAGCAGCAGGTAAAGATGAACGGGGCATCGATGACAGTACTGCGGAGGGAGATGCAGGAAATCCGCGTCAAGCAGCTGGAGCAGCAGAAGCAGCTGCAGGACCAAGAGCAAAAGCTGCTGGAACAGACCCAGGTGATTGGAGAGCAGAACGCCCGTCTTGCCGAGCTGGAACACAAGCTCCGCGAACTGGACAGTAGTGCCGCTGCTATGGGAGGACCCAGGCCCAGCACAGCTGTCCCCTCCACATCCAGCAGCACCGCCGTGTCTTCCACTGTAGCCGGCACGTCTGGTACTGTCTTGGCGAGTAGCAGCATGGCCACAGCATCTCTATCCAGAGAGTCAGAGGGCGAGGGAGGGTTATCACTCAAACGCACTAGAAAGAGCTCAGACCTTCCACGACAGTCCAAACGGCTGCGTAGCAAGAAATAACAGACTCATTGTGTCATTTAGCTGAGGTTTTGTTTTTGGTTTGAGGTCTGGCTGATCACAGCTTCTCGCCAATCCCCCGCATCACTGCCCATCACACCAATACTCCTCACCTGTGCTGTCTGCGAGAGGTTAGGAGGTTCCCTGTACGCTATACCACTACCCCACTAAATCAGTTAACAGACAGGTGGTCGGCCCTTTGCAGCTGAGACGGTTACGTTAAAATGACTGTAAAGCTTTTAAATGTAGAGGCTTTTCTAAGAGCTTTATGTTTGTAAAAAATGTTTTATGGCCAAACAGAAATTGGGATGATTGATAAATTTTGAACAGAAGTCACGCTGTATGTGTTATTGAAGCTGCAGTAGGGTTAAAACCAAAAAACATCCAGAATTTACATCGGTGAGACCTCTTTTCTGCAGCTCTCCCTCTCCCCTCTCAGTCCTAAGCCAATAGGAACGTTCTCCCTCTCTTTCTCGTAAGTGACCTGTGATTGGCCAAAGTCTCCCGTGACAGGTAGATTTGCTTAAGCCTCAAAACAGAGCCAAGAGGAGGTACATAAGTGTAGTCTTCTCTCATGCTTGATAAACGCTTGGTAAAAGATTAGTATTGATTTTTTTTGCCCAACATTGGCAAAAATCAACTTCATACTCCAAAGCTAATGTCGTTTTTGTTCCTGAAATAAGATCTACCAAGATATATTATTTTGGAAATGTGCACTATTTAAAGGATAACGCAGTAAAAATCCAGTAATGCCACAAGTTTAAATAATCCTAACCTGAATAGTAAACCTAATTAAAAATGCATGTTATGGGTAATCAGTGATGGATAGAAAGTCTAAATACATAAGAATTATTGTCATTCACACTTGCTTCTTCCTAACTGTGGCTAAGTGCAATACAAATAATTTTTTAAAATAATTACTATTCCCCATCTGTCCAAGAATTTGCTGCTCAGATCACTTCAGTTCAATCTGATCAGTTTTTTAATCATCATAAAGACGAGGATGCAGTCCTATAGAAGGCAAAGGCAGTGTTCAGGTTTCACAAGTCAGAGTGCCTCCTGTGAAGATATAATTTCTTCTTAAAGTCACCAGCAACAGCAAACAGTTTGAGGACATGTGTTCCTGCTCTGCTGAGGTGGACAAAGACACTAGAACTGCTCTCGGTGTTCTTTTAGGATTGTGCCAGTGTTTGGACATATATCAGCCTATTTAATATAAATAATGCACAGCTTAGTGTTCCATTATTTCAACTTTCTGGACAGCCCTTTATTTCACAACAGAAACCCACACATGACTTAGACTAGACCATGACGTTGCACAATCATGTTGTTATACCAACAATTCCTAGTTGAAATCATTGTTCTTGAGCTTGACTAAGTATATTAACTCAAAATCCACTTCCGGGGATTGTCCAGAGCTTTCAACCACATCTCACAGTCTCCATCAGTCCTCATCTGCTAATGAAAAACACAAGACACATTTGAAAGCCCTGGAAAAAGCTTGTACCTGGACCTTGTATTTTGTCACATTGGAATTAGTAGTTTTAAGACTATAAGATGTGGTTGAAAGTTCTAACAAAAGAAGCTAGTATGTGGACCCTCATTTGTACTTTGTCATCAGTTTTCTGAATCTATTTCTCAAGAGCCACTTCCTCATTTTTTATTCTCAGAGCTTTCAGCTAAAGCTCACAACCTGTAGTGCCGTTTTGTGTATCATAACAAATGATTTGGGAGTTTCTAGAGATTGAGTCAGATCACGTTAAGTTTCAGATTTCTTCCAGCACGTACCTCCTGGACCTAGACACTCAGTTACTGTTTTCAAGGGTGAGTATATGTAGAAAGTAGGTGGAAACAGAAAAAATACTTGTATGGTCCGTCAAAGTAAAAATTATGTTTAATTAAAAAAGGTATGCTGTATACAGTATGTGATCGCATTAAAAAGGTCTGTTCACACATTTTCTAACTTCCTGTCTAGTGCCATTCAGATCGTTTTTCTTGTCCATGTTTAAAGATCTTCTGCCTCCACCCCAAAACAAGGGAAGTGAATGGGATTTAGCCTAACTGCATGAATACATACCATCAGAGAAAAGTGAGAAAATATTTTTTGACCCTTCAAGTGATTTTTTTTTTTTAAATGTAACAACAACTTTGAAAATTAAGTTTAAATCAGCTTGTTGCAGTTAGTGTAAGGGAACTACTAGAACTTGTGACTGGTTTGCAGTGACAGTAGAGGGCTGCTAGACATGTTCAACATTTGTGCTCAGCAGAATGGCTGTGGTGTCAGCGCCCCTGTGCAGCGGTACTCTTCCCCCTCTCCTTGTGAGGCTAGGTAAGCTCTGAGCCCATATTGTGGCTTTTGTTTTCTTTGTTTAAAGCTATTCTGTTGTTTGGATGACCTGAACCACTTATGGCATGAACCTTTGGTAAAGAAACTTTGGAGATGCAGTTCACGTCTTGGTGAACGCTAGTGTGTATTATAATAACAACAGGCAGAAAAACACAAGAAAATGTAATCTAGTAGCTTAATTTGAGACTGCGTCTCAGTTTAGAGAATTGTACTGTAATCTTCATGTACTTTAAACTGTAGATTGTGAATTATTTCATGTATGTATGCCAAGAAAACTATCTTTTGAGTTGGCCAACTTGGGGCTAACTTTACCGGTATGTTGCACACATTGCTTTTACAAATGTACAAATCAAACCTATTAAAAAGTCAACTTATCCACAAATCTCTCATTACAAGCTGTTTTTACAGAGAATCTTCCTCAATGTCTTCACAGGTTCATTTACATAAGTTAGTTTAACAGTGTACAGCAATGTTGGCAGCTCACTTAAGCTGGGCGAGTGTTAAGCTAAATGCTAACACTAATGCAAGCAGGTATAATTGATCAGGGTTCCCATGCATCCTGGAAAATCTGGAAATTTAGAGACAAGTTTTCTAATCACGGAAAACCTGGAAACTGATTAAGATATCTAGATATCCTAAGTTGTATTTTTATTTTATTGTAAAATTGGATTGTATCTCCAATTAAGAGGCTCTCTGTAAGATCGAAAAAAGCATCATGGCTGGATGATGAATTAAGAAATTGCATGAAAGTAAGTGATCAGCTGAAAAAGCTTGCAATTCCCTCTGGTTTTATAGCATACTAGAAAGCTTATCGCTTGCTAAAAAACAAGGTAACTAAATGAAATAGACGGAAGAAAAAACAATATTATAAATCCAAATTTGATGAGTGCAACGGTGACAGTAAAATACTATGGAATGAAGTTATGGGCAGAAGTAAAAATGGAAAAACACCTTATTTTATAGAACATAATGGAATATTAATAACCAGACCCTATGATATAGCTTACTATTTTAAAATATATTTCGTACAAAAAGTTAATTTAATTAGGGATCAATTGTTGCCTGGATGCTATAGGCCATCTATAGCTTAAGTTTGGTTTATCTGAAAACAGGGACAGTGCACATTAATAACATTACTGTAAATGCGCCAGAATTAGCCAAGAGGCTATTTTTCATCTGTAGTCCCATCTGTAGACAGATGTTAAAGTCACCCTGAAAACAGAACAGAATATAGAATATTCAAGATTCAAGAAGCTTTATTTATCTCGAGGGAAATTATTGTGCAACAGTTTCAATACAAAGGTGGGAAAGGATCAGAGTAACAATAAGCTAACATAATCAAATCAAAATAAACCTAACGTAAAATAAATCAAACAATTAACTAAGTGTGACAGAGTGCAACAGACATTGTGGTTAAGCGTAGGTATATACAATATACAACAATACGCACTGTGCAGTTTAGCAGCAGATTGAAATAAAATAAGTACAAACTAAATAAGTGAGAAGGAGCGATGAGTGATAACAGTGTTAAAGTGTAGCAGCATTTCCTACAGAACTAAGTGACAGTATGGCACAGTGAAGTGTAGCAGCCTTTCTTACTGAAGTAAGTTACAGTCAGTTACAGTAAAGTACAGTGAAGTAACGCAGCATTTCTTACTTAAGTAAGTTACAGTCAGCTACAGTAAAGTACAGTGTAGCAGCATTTTACTGAGATACGTTACAGTAAACCACAGTGAAATGTAGCAGCATTTCCTACAGAACTAGGTTACAGTAAAGTACAGAAAAAATCAGGAAGGAATTGAGGGGGGGGGGGGGGGGGGGTGTCAGCAGGGCTGGAGGTTTGGAGGTGGATGGTTGTGGGGGAGCCGTGGGGGGCTGGTCCTCCTTCTGTCTGGCTTCCAGATGGTTTGTAGCCAGTGATGCTCCTCATGCCGCTCCACACGTCCTTTAAATTGTTCTGCGGGAGTTTGTGCTCCAGCTTCCTCCTGTAGGTGTTTTTGCCCTGTTGGATCCTCTCCTTAAGCTCCCTCTGGACCTGCCTCATCTGCTCTCTGTCCCCTTCTCTGAAGGCCCTCTTCTTCGCATTCAGCAGGACCTTGATGTCTCTGGTGACCCACGGCTTGTTATTTGGGAAACAGCGTACAGTCACTGTAGGAACAACGCTTTCCACACAGAAATTGATGTATCCTGTTACGCAGTCCGTGAGATCACCAAGGTATAGAAAAAATTAGATTAAAATTACAAAGTTACTCGCCAGGGCAATCTACAAAACATGCACAGCAGTTAACAAACATGACAAAATAGCATATATAACGTCAATTTCAACAGTGTTTTTATTATTTTTGCGCCTAAATTTGCAGTTAAAAAGAATAGTTTACTATCTTCTTCATGGTCTATGCCCATATGTAAATCACACCACTCAATCTGTTCAACAGAACTTTTAAAATTCTCCTGTTTGTTTTTGGTGGTTTCCAAAAGATTTATATTCCTTGGCACTAGTGCTAAACCGCTTATTGCTTAATTTTCTGGCTAACAGTGTCAAATTGTGGTCAGAGAGACCAGGTACCATATTATAGAATTTTAAAATTCTCTCAGGTCTGTTACTAAATATTAAATTAATCTGAGTACTGGTTGAATTAGTTATTCGTGTGGGCCCATTAATCAGTTGCATAAGGTCAAAGTTATCAGTTATCTGTTTGAATTTCTTTCTAGAGGATTTTTCTTCCCAGTTGATGTTAAAATCTCCCATAATAATTACTTCTTTGTTGAATTTACATTCTTTTAATAATTTCTCTAATTTCTCATAGAAACTAATATTGGAAGATGGAGGCTGGCAAATTACAATAAGAGTAAAGGACATCTGTGGTGACAAAATTATATTTAGACCAATGCATTCCAACTCCTCACAGTTTGACCAATGGATTTCATGACACTGAATGAATGAATGGATGAATGAATGAATGGATGGACACTGGATTCTGTCTTTCACATAAATCATAACTCCTCATCCCTTTGAGCCCACTCTATCTCTCCTGTAAAAGTTAAAACCAGGGACTTTTAATGCTGCTGATGGAGTGTTTTTGTGCAGCCAAGCCTCAGATAAACAAAATAAGTCCAAATTAGAATCCAGCAAAAGATGATGCACTTGATCACTTTTAGATTTAATACTTCTTATGTTTAAATGCCCTCCCAAAAGTCCCTTTGGCTTAGCTTTAGATTCCCAAACAATTTTTGAGTGATTGACAGTCCGAAAGACATCCCCCTTCCTGTTCTTTGATCGCGCCGGATTTACCAGGTTCCTGCTTACTTTGTGCAAAATAACTGCAAGTGGATTACTTGAACCAGAGTCGACAATGGTCGGAATATTCTCGCACTTAGCCAGTGCACCGTCCCCCTCGCTCTCCGAATCCGCCGACAACGCTGCGGCGCTCCCGGCCTCGCCGCCGGCAACCAATCTCCCCCAGCGCCGGCAGACCCTCAACGGCATGTCGCGTCCCGTCAGTCCCGGTGTTGTGCCGTATTCAGCATCCCTGCCGTGAATTGCACCCCCTCGTATTATAGGTTATATTCTGGATCAGAAGGCTGTTGTTTCAACCTATATGAGTAGCTTATATACAGGTTATCAAATTAAAAGCACACACTTTTGAACCTATGAATTGCACGAAAAGCTGGGATTCTATTTAGGAAACGCTAAGTCATTCAACTTACTCAAAAGAGCCATTTAATTCATTTTGTAATAATGGCTGCAGTATATTTCCACAGAACATACAAAAAAAGTGTTGTTTTGTGTTCGCTATTATCCAAGTTTGTGATTTTAAACTCTTTAAAATAGTTTAAAGACTGTAAGCAACCAATGTTCTGACCGTTTAGGGTTACCTGTATTTTAACTACTCATATAGGTTGAAACAACAGCCTTCTCATCCAGAATATCACCTATAATGCGAAGGGGTGCATTTCACCGCAACACCGGCCCTAGAAGCCTCCGCCAGCCCCGCCACTGCGACCGCCACACCAGCTCCCCCAATCCGGGCAGGCAGCACACTCAGTGTGAAACAAGCGGGGGGCGATGAGGAAGGTTAGTTTGCTGAACATAGTCAAACGGTAACTTTTCTCCAGTGCATACCTGTGAGACAGTTGTATTGCATGACGCTGGCCTCAATCTCCGGTCCAGCATGGAGTGGGCCGGGGCACGGATGAATGTCTCCAGACAATAGCAGACAGATCGTAACGATCAGCGCATCACTGTGTCGAAGTATAGCTGGTGGCTTTGTTTGTTTCTTCATTCGATTGTACAGAGATGGATAAATGAATGTCAAAGCTAAAGCTGAGCTAAGTTTCCCACGGCCTGGTTTGTTTGTTGACTTAGCAGATCAGCATTGTTTGCATATGTTTTTCCACAAAGGTTTGGGTATAAGTTAGTGTTAAAAGAGCTTAAAAAATTAACAAGCAATCCGCATATCAAGAGAGCTGGGACTACACCTGCAGCCATCTTGCTGACTAATATAATAAATCACATTATGGGTAATAAAGATTGTTGCTTTTAATTTAAAACTCTTAGAGAGGTAGAGGTGGAAATACGTCTCTTACAATTAAATGTGACAAACCTTGCCGGTTGGATATTTTAGATGGCAAAGCTTACAGCAAAGTAATAGCAAAACCACTATGTCATATTTTCAATGTATGTTTTAAAGAATGTATCTATCCAAATTTATGGAAGAATGAAAAGTCACTCCTCTTCCAAAAAAACTGCGGAGAGCCACTTACAAGGCATAACAGCAGGCTGCTGCATTTTATGAGAAGTTATATGACTGACAGGAGACAGTGTGTTAAGTTTAATGGTGCTTTTTCCGATATAGAGACGCTTAAGTGTGGTATCCCCCAGGGGAGCTGCCTCGGACCTCTCCTCTATTCTATTTTTGTAAATTATATGCCATATGTATTGAGAAATGCGGGTATAGTAATGTATGCAGATGATACAACCATCTTTACATCTGCTAGCAGTACTGAACAAGTTAATAAGACACTTCAATATGAGCTAACACTGATATCTGATTGGGTTACAGCAAACAAGTTTAAGTTGAATATTTCTAAAACAAAATGCATGGTACTTGGGTCTAACTACTCACTTCGGAGTGATCAGAAGTTGGTCCTCTCATTACACGGTGCAGCTATTGAGCAAGTTAGAGAAACCAAATTGCTGGGCATTACTATAGATGAAACATTATCTTGGTCTATACACATAAATAATATAGTCAGTAAAAGTATCTCAAACATTAGAAAATGTGCATGTTTTCTAACTGACACAGCAATCAAGCTTGTTATTTAATCATTAGTCTTGTCCCACCTTGACTATTGCCCTGCAATATGGTCGGCCACCTCAAAAATAGAACTTGCTAAATTCCAGCTTGCTCAGAATAGAGCTTCACGATTGGTACTTCACTGTTCTATTAGGAATAATGTAAATGCTATGCATGATAAACTCTCCTGGATGAAAGTAGAGGAGAGATTGGCATGCAGTCTTATTTTGTATTTGAATAATATTTGTACTTCACATAAAACCAGTAGCCTGTTTTCTCTATTAGTACCTACCAAGATCACAATTGATTATGATACCAGACAGGCCTTAAGCTCTTGTTTCAGACTGCCTAGACCTAGAACAAATGCACTGAAAAGAACTGTACTGTGTAGAGCTATTGTATACTAGAATGGACTTCTGTACTGCCTCATTCTTAAGTGTAAGAAATCAGGATTTAGAAGGAAATGGACACGTGATGGATGTATACATATACTCATATTTGCCTAGTCGTCTAAGTATTCCTAATTCATGATCTGAGTTTTTTTCTATGGGAATAATCTAATTTTTTGTTTTGAAAATCAATGAATGAATGAATTTTTTTTTTTCAGATTTAATTTTTGGTGACTTCTATTAGAACTGTTATTTGTCTTGGTTTTTAGGGACCCCAGGAAGAATAGTCGTCATCATGGTGAACACTAATGGGGATCCAATTAACAATAAACAATAACAACCCCTGAATGCCAATTCCCTCAACGGTAAACTTCTCGCCCGAAGAAGATTATGAGCTGGAGCTCCTGCTGCCACTCCAACTTCTGCCTGCTCCCCAGCAGAGGCCACTGTGCCTCCAGTTGTCCCCCAGCCTAACCTGTCTAATATCCCCTCTTTATACCATAATCTCCATTAGGTTTTCAGTAAGCAGCATGCTCTTTCTTTGGCCCTACACTGGCCGCATGACTTCACCATAGACTAGAGCCCTTGCCTTGCTTACAGTCTTGTGTTAATCTGTCCCATCCTGAGATAGAGCAGGAGACATACATCATCTGGCAATCTCTCTCCCATATGGGTGCTGGGGGCAAAGATAGATTGTTCCCTTCTTTCCCTGAAGTCTCAACAACATCACTATAAAAACAAATACCTTCTCCCTCTGATTAACTCCGCCTTAGAACCCCTCCAAGGAGTCGCTGTCTTCTCCAAGATACATCTTAGGAACACCTGCTACCTAGTCATGGTCAGAGATGGAAATTAATGGAAGACCGCCTTTAACACACCACTTGGCCACTTTGAGTATCAGGTTATGTCTCTTGGGTTAACCATTGTCTTTCAAGCGCTACACTGTCGTGTCTAAAATGTAGAAAGTACAGTGAAAAACTGTAAAACCATGACAGAAAAAGACCTTAAACTGAAAAAGAGTTTAATACAGTTTTTCTAATAGTGAAATAGCATAAATATACTGTATATAGTTGCCTAAATAGTTTTGCAGATTTTTTCCCCCATAAAAAAACATTAATCTACTGTTAAATAATCTTGCACCGTATTAATTACGAAATTATCGCATTTTATTGAGAACAGCCAAAACTGTATCTTTTGCAGGTTTTTTTTGTTAAAAAAATACATATTATTACTGTTGAACTTATTAGCCATTGTGTTAAGTACGTAAGAATACCATAATATTTTTAAGAGTCAAAACAATCTTTTGCAGGATTTTTTTGTAAAAAACAAAAAAATCAATTTTATTGCTGTTAAACTTATCAATTATTGTGTTAATTACGTAAAAATACCATAATATTTATAAGAGCAAAAAACTGTATCTTTTGTGAGGTTTTCTTTTGTAAAAGATCAATTTTATTACTGTTTAACGTATTAACCATTATGTTAATTACATAAAAATACCATAATATTTAGGAGAGCCCAAACTGTATTTAACGTGTAAATGTTTTGCAAGACATATTAAACAACAAGAAATTTAAGAACTGTATATAGTAAAATTTAAGAAATGTAAGAAATGTGTTATTCTTAACCATTGTTTTGGATCCAGTCAGTAGGGGGATCACACAATCAGGTGATGCTCCACACTGGGGTCCTCTATGTGGCAGAGGAGCCCCCATCTCCTTCTGCACCAAGCAGATGACATGATCCAGCAGCTATCTGGGCTCACCTGGACTCAATATGGTGAGAGACCAGTACCCTGCAGCGCACTACATTCACTGATGGCCCCACCTCACAATATAAACAGAAGGGAAACTTTTACATGGACGGCATCAAGCCCTACAAGAAGGGCTTCCATGGCACTACGTGGAACTTCATTGACGCTGATACACACACTGCATACTGTGCTCAGACCCAACCAAGCACACACATATACAAATATTCACACACTACAAATGTTTTATTATATAATTCACTTGTGTGGGTGTTTCATCATTGGGTGCAATTTAATTGAATTATTGGTTCAGTCAGCCATCCACTTCATACTCATTCCTAAATTAAGGACTGAATTAATTTTATATTTCCATATTGTGTTATTAAATACATATTTTTAGGCATTCACATGAATTAAATCTGAAATTATTTTAGGTGAAATACTAATACATTGATGACATCTGTTTGAAACTTCCTTTGTGCCAAAAATGTTTTAAAATACATGCTGGGATAATGGGTTAATGTTAATTGTTATGTGACCATGTTTTAGCTGAAACATGAAATTGCTGTTCAAAAACCATTTCATAGAATGACCCTACTGTACTTTCCACAGTTACATACCACGTTAAATACTAAAAGCACAACAAATTACGCAAACGCACTGTATTGTGGGAGGTTGAGCGACTTATAACCGTAAACGGACAGATATGAAGACAGAGGAAGAAGAAGTTTCACTGATAAGGTAAGTCCCTCTCATTTTTAACATTAATAAGTGGTTCATATTAAATTCAGGCAGTTAAATATTTTTGCAATAAGTCTGAAAATACATTTTCAATGATTTTAATGTTTTAATAAAAACTGAAATGTGCCTAAAGCTGAAAATATGGTATTATTCCAAATATTGTTGACTTGATATATTGATTTTGTCAGTAAATTAACCAACATTCCTTTGGATGACGTCGTTATTTTAGCTTGACTTGTTTGGATTGATAATGTCACATTGGTTGGCTAAAGTTAGTTTGCATGTGTCTGCAGACTCCAAGTGCGGGGGTCTGACTGTCCAGGTCTTCGGGTTAGCAGCAACATGCTATTGCATCCACTTGCCAGACTTGTTGTCTGATGGATGAGAACGTCAATATGCCTGACGAGGTGTCAAGTTATCAGGCATTAAGAGGCGAGAACTGTCCAATGCGCAGCCACACTATTTCATGCTTTTTTTTGCAGTAAAATTTGAAAGTTTGAAAAAAAACAAAGCCACTCCTTTTACTTCACTTTTACTAGTCGGTACAAAAAGTAATGCGACCTTTAGTAACAACATAGCAAGACAACGTAACAACCAAAAGCCTCAGTATTTCTTTTAATTTTTCGGCTTCCATCTATTAAAACCATCTGTTTTATTATACAGTCTATGGTAAAACTGATAGAACTGAGCGGCTGGTAAGACGGAGCTTTGCGGTACAATATCATTTCTCAACACACTTTTTCGCACAGATAGAAATAAGCGTCTACTATCTATCTAAGTTGAGGCGGCGCTTTTTTCAATTTTCATGTGATACACAGGAGCGCTTTAACAGCCTTATTTATTTTTGTGTTAACAAGAGCAGCCAAAAGGACGCTAACACCGGTGAATTAGCCGTGTGCTCCTATCGGCCCTAGTCGGACACCCCGATCTCCTCGCCGTAAACACTGGGAGCTGCCGATCATCCACATTAACATCAATGTTGTCAAAACATCCAGGACCATACTTCAGTCCATTCATCTTCAACCGCTTATCCCTGTCGGGGTCGCGGGGGGCTGGAGTCGATCCCAGCTGACATCGGGCGTGAGGCGGGGTACACCCTGGACAGGACGCCAGTTTATCGCATGGCACATAGAGACGAACAGAGACAGACAACCATTCACACCTACGGGCAATTTTAGAGTCACCAATGAACCTAACAGGAGGAAACAGGTGAACCCCCACGCTGACACGGGGAGAACATGCAAACCCCACACGGAAAGGCCCCAGCCGGGATGCAAACCTGGGACATTCTCGCTGTGAGGCAACAGTGCTAACCACTACACCACCGTGTAGCATACTTCAGTCCTTCACAATAAAATTGCATGCTTTAACACCTCGAAAATATATCGTTAAGTCTAAATTTCCATTTTTAATGTAAACCACCACCTAAGCCGCTCAAGTTGAGCATCGCCCAAACGTTCTTACTGCTTTTTCTCATCAACGTCACTTTCATGGAATGATTTGAAATGTACATGCCCATGTACAAATATGAAATGTCACTTGTAGATGCTTAGAAGTGTGTGAATAAATTCTACTTGCACTTACGCTGTGATCACCCAGTAAAAGCACCACAAAAGGCTGGAAACTGCGGGAGAATGGCGCCAGACTGGTGATACAGTTATTTAAGGGTATTCACAAAGACTATGGTATAATCCCCTTTAACCTAGCAATAGACAAGTTATGCTTTCATTTAGGCAGGTAAATGTGATACCATTAGAATGAACACTGCAGGTGTTGTCTGTTGCACCGACTCCACACATTTATTCTGAGATAGTCTTTACTATAACATTTGAAGTGTGTGCAGCATATGTTAATGTGTTCTTTCTCTGTTCCCAGGTTTTTTGTTGAGCATCCATTGAGCTGCCATCGCCATCCTTTTGTTATTTGTCACATTCCTTGCCTGAGGCACAGAGGTAAACTTATTAGCTTAAAATATTGTAGTATTACAAATCTTTTGGGTCGTGACTGTTATTTTATTGTATAAAAAAACTCCCATTTGCCAAAAAAAAGCAGCGCAACACACAATATCTGCTGAGATGTGAGAGCATGACTTCGGTTATTAATGTTGGAAATGTAAGGACGGATTAGGTTGTGTATGTAAATGATGGACTGTGACGTAAAACGGTACAGCTCAAAAAGATAATTATCTGGAAATGCAAGAACATCTATGCGGTCTGACAACCATCTCCCGACAAATATTTAATTCTCTGTGCAGTAATGCTGTACCTTCATCCACGGGATCATTATCAAAAGGACATGCCATGCTAGTGAAAATGGTCACCACCTAATATAACTTCTAATGTAGGCCTACTGACTGATTTTGGCAATGATTTTCTCAGAAAACAGACGGAACTATAGCAGAACTATACTTTGCCAAAACTCGCCTGCTGACTGAATGAATGACGAAATCAAATGCCGCGTGTGGCTGAAAGAGGCCGGAGACAGAGAGAAAAACTCAAGGTTTGCTGAGAAAAACCTGGTCCCGCCCAGGTTAGGTTCATAGAGGATGTTACCATGGTAACTGACCGAGAGGTTAAGTTACCTCTCTCTGTGAAACAGGCTAGAGTTACCCCTCTTTCTCTGGTTTGAGCTACCTCCCTTTGTGAAACGGAAAACTCAGTTTCCCTCATTTCAGGGTTAACAGACTCAGAGTTTTCACTAAACCTGCTGTGTGAAATGGACCCCTGGTGGAGAGATGGTGACAAAATGACAACGCAAATATGGCGCAACAAGAGGAAAACAAGAAGATACTTGAGCTTCACTTGAAGGTGAGTATGTTGTTTAAGTACAAATATAAAACTTTGGCCATATTATAGTTTACACGTCAGCTGCAATTATTCAGACATGAAAGGAAGTCAAGTTTCTATTTACAGGTTTTTGGATATTCAGTAGACTTTAGAATTCATTAAATGTCCTGTCAACACCTTTAGCTGCACTCTGCATTCACCTCTGATGAACAGTGGCTCATCTGAGATGGACTGACCCAAAGTGGAAAAGTGTGCTGTGGTCTGACGAGTCCACATTTACAATTGTTTTTGGAAATCATGGACGTCCTCCGGGCCAAAGACGAAAAGGACCATCCAGATTGTTATCAGTGCAAAGTTCAAAAGCCAGCATCAGTGATTATGGGGGTGTGTTAGTGCCCATGGCATCACGGGTAACCTGTGAAGGTCCCATTAAAGCTGAAAGGTACATACAGATTTTGGAGCAACATATGCTTCAATGTCTTTTTCAGGGACACCACTGCTTATTTCAGCAAGACAATGCCAAGCCACATTCTGCAAGTGTTACAACAGTGTGGCTTCCTGGTTAAAGAGTGCAGGTACTTGACTGTCCTGCTGCAGTCCAGACCTGTCTCCCATTGAAAACAGTATGTTGAGCAACTGAAGTCATTAATTTAAGCATGAATGGGAAAGAATTGGGAAAGAATTCAACCTACAAAGCTTCAACAATTAGTGTCTTCAGTTCCCAAACACTAATAAGTGTTTTTAAAGGAAAGGTGATGTAAGACAGTGGTAAACACAGCTTTTTTTGGAACGTGTTGCAGGCATCAAATTCAAAATGATTGAATATTTGCAAAAAACAAAAAACAATTAAGTTTATCAGGTTGAACATTAAATATCTTGTCTTTGTAGTGAATTCAATTGTATATAGGTTGTAACGGATTTGCAATTCATCATGTATTCTGTTTTGATTTGTGTTTTACACACCATCCCAACTTGGTTGTATAATATTAGTATCAGGCTAAAAACAATGTGTTCAAATCCTTGTTTACATTGAGCCCATCTTCTCATCATCTCTGTGTTTAAGGCTGCTCATTTGTCTTTACAGTTTGTCCCATCTGTGCTCTATTCTGAGGTGTTGACATGACATCATTATGTCCATGCTGAATTTCAAGAAATAAGGTTCGTGAAGAGTTTAGAATGGTATAGTAATGCTATTTCTAAATGCACATTACCTCAGTAAGTTTGCGTTAGGCCATCCCACTGCTTTAATAACCTCTGCTCTGAGCTTTTAACAATAGGCTAGTAAACATAGTGTCAGGTGTGCCTGAGTTCTTCTCAGGTGTGATGAATAAACTGCTATTTTCTGTTTGCCCCTGACAACTATTTGAACGACTGAAAAGTGAGATGTTCATTTTAGCTCAAGTTCTTTTAAATAAATAAAGTAGGTTTCAAAGCTCTGCTAGTTGTTTTGTATTATCAACTGAAATGAAACTTATGTCTAACTGGAAGGTAAGAAATAAATCTTACAGTATTGTATTAAAGGGTAATTATTTACAAAATGGTGGTCCAAGCAGCTGTGCTGTTAGAACCCAATGTGTATCAATGTGATGTGGTAAGAGTTATGACTTTGATTGATGCTGCATATTCTTCTAGCTGTGTTTGGTATTTTCCTACATCATGTATTCCTCTTTCATCATTGATGTCTTTGTTTTTCTCTTCTCAATTCCAAGAAATACAGATCAAAGTGATGAACTTGGGACACTAAGAGAGAAAATGTTTTAAAGAAATGGAACTATGGCATAATGCTCTCTCCTGCAATGGATAAAGTAATGGATAATGTGGAGACCATGCAGTATAATGGAATAAATCACCTCCCAATCCAATCCAGATGTGCTCTCATTATTTTACTAGCACCAGAGGTATTAATTCAAGAAAACAGAGGGTGTTTGGAGAGACACATGGTTTCCTTTATGCCCAAATCTTCTCCCTAACTGTAATCATTTCATACACGGGCCAAAACACACAGGCTCAGAGGCGTCTCCAAACAAGACCAACTCTGGTGATCTCTCTGAAGTCCAGATTCTAAGGAATATAATGAACTCTAATAATATTATGGAACCTCTGGCGCTGCATGGCTCACACAACACGCTTTATCACTGACTTCGACCAGACACTCTTGTTGCACATCAGGGCAGGGCTGAAGGAAAGGATCAGGATAGACCAGTGTTAAGTACAACTTCAGCATGGGCATACTTATATAGCTGTCTATCAAATACACAAGTGTTGGCACTGTGAGCCAGTCTACACTGGAAAAAATGCTGAGCTAAAAATGAGCAAAATAAATCAATGAAACAAGACATTTTTGCTTGAATTGAGCAAAAGAATCTGCCAGTGGAACAAGTGAAAAGCATCACAACCTTATTATGAGACAGAAAAAATCTTACCATTTAAGAATAAATATAACTAAAAATTAGTTATCAAAAGTTATTTTAAGACCTGTTTGGTCATGTCAGTCTTAGAAATTATGTCCTATTTCAAGAAATCTCAATGAGACAATTTTCACTTGTTCCACTGGCAGATTCTTTTGCTCAATTCAAGCAAAAATGTCTTGTTTCATTGATTTTTTTGCTCATTTTTAGATCAGCATTTTTTCCAGTGTAGACTGGCTCACAGTATTTTTCTCCTGAAAACCAGCATGTATTTTGGTACCATTTTTTTCATTTCAAGTGTATTTCACTTATTTTAAGTCTTATATTTGAGTAATTGTTCTAGATTTAAGAACGGTTTTTGAGTCATAATTATTAGCATTATTGTTCTCAATTTAAGACATTACCAGCTTTATAAATAAGGCAAGGAAAGGAGAATTAGTCTATTCAACATTTATTCAAAAGATAGCGTATATGGTCAATAATTGTTTGCACTGCAATGCTTTTTGTGGGGGGAGCTCTTTACGGCTCACTTTATGCATAACATTATAACACAAAAGAAAACTGAAAAAATAAACAATTTTAATAATCTTAAAATAAATATTTTGCATTGCTCACTTAAGGGACATGCACCAGAACCTGACTTAGATATCTTACTTTCTTCGGCGGACCAGACATGGAGGGGAACAGTAATGGCAGCACACGCATAATTTTCGACAGCCTGTTGCACTGTTGAAAAAGAGATTCAGTATTTAAACACTTGCAAAATGCACAATTATTGAGGAAAATGTCCCCATCTTTGGCTCCTAACGAGGAGGATAACATCAACCTAATACTACTATATCAGTGAGACTATTCACTCGGTTCAGGGCAGAATAGAGAATTGAGTTGGGATAGGATTGATGAGGATAGAGAAAATAGGTGAAAAAGGACTAGAGACGAATGCATGAACTTGATAATTAACAAGCCTGAAGCATCATCCTCACTAAGTAAAAACAATATTTTTACCTTTTTCTATTCCCATTGGTGGTTTCTGCATTTTTTTGGACACACCAAAAAACTGCACCTTCCGGCAGAAGTCATGCCATCTTCCCTTTAATTCACTGACGAAGTTGCCGTTTCTCATTTCCAAAATGCATCGAAGCTTGTCTATCACCTATAAAATATTGTATCTAAACTGACATGAATAAATCGCTCTAGAGGGGGAAATCCAAATCTAACACAGCGAGTGTGTAGTACTGTGTATCTACTATGCACAGTCAACAATGACATGTCCAATGTCCGAAAAACAGGAATAAGCTCTGAGAATCTTTTCAAGTCTGTCCTCCTCACAAATCTGTAATATCCGAGTCGATGAATAATCTTCTCTTTGTAACATGATGTGAGATAACTCTCTCTTTTGTCTCTATTGTGAAGCGTGGAGATTCCGGTCATCTTGCCATAAAAAAACATTGTTTTTATTAGATATCTTTAGTTAAAAGTTTGGAGCAGCTGCTTTCACATCCTAAAATTCTTGAAATGATCACTGAGGGGCTAGAGATTCCATTGATGGGGGCATTTTTAAGTCATACCCTCTGTTTTTGAAAGTTCCCACAGCATTGCAGTTAATTTTATATACAGATGAAATTGAGCTTCGCAATTCTCTTGGTTCTCATGCAAACAAAAACAAATTGTTATTGATATATTACAGTTTAGGTAACATTAACCCTAAATACAGATCAAGACTTGCTGCCTTTCGTCTGCTTGCAATGCTACAATCATAAGATCTTTCCCGTATTGATCAAATATTTGAGAGGATTAACCATGATTTGATTGAGCTTTATAATGGTATCCGTGTTGACACTTCAAATGGTGAGAGGACGATTTATGGCGCACTTTTGTCAGTGTGCGGAGACACTCTTGCTCAACATGAATTGGCTGGATTTAAGGAAGGAGTTGGGTTTGCCTACAGTAAAACGTCAAAGATATTCAAAATAAATTTAATCTAAAAACAACATTTGGTGAAACAGGAGAAGTAAATTAACAGAATTTCCCCACTTTGATATCATTAATCAAACACCACAGGACATCATGCATGTTATTCTCGAAAGTGTTGTCCCCTCAAATGTATTTTGAAGCATCTTGTACTTTCTGGACATATGGATTTAGACACATTTAATAGTGGAATTATTGGTTTCCCTTACTCTCCTGTAGATATGAGGGACAAGCCTTGCCCCATATTTGTTACTACACTTTCATCAAATGAAAGTAAACTTAAACAATCAGCAGGGCAGATGCTGGTTATGTTAAAGATTCTGCCATTTCTTATCAACACAACTGGAGAAAATGCTCACACACAATTGCTACTTAAGTTGTTGGATATAGTTAAAATTCTGTTTTCACCTATTATTGCACTATCAACTCTTCCAAGGCTGAAGCTTTTAATTGAGCAGCATTAAAGACATTTCAAAGAGCTGTTTCCAGATGTAAATATTATACCTAAACGACTTCCGGTTATGGCGAGGTGCTAGGTAGTCGCGATTTTTTTTTTACCTCTGCTGCTAGCTTGTGGAAAAATCCTACAAAACTAACCAAAACTTGATCCAAACTTAGACGACGCGAATATAAAACTACATGGAAGCAAAAATGCCACCAAAGAGCAACAAAAAAGACAAAAAGAAGTCACATCATTAAGATAAACACTCCGACGAGAAGAAATGAGCGACGCCGTGCCACCCGTCATGGCGGAGGACGGTGAGGAAGAAGATGGTGAAACGTATAATTCAGGCGAGAAAACTAACGAAGATATCATGAAAGCCATAATATCCTTGAAAAGTGGCCTGTATAAGAAAATTGACGTTGTACAACTAACAATTACTGATGTGAAAAAGCAGGTGCAGGAATGCACGGCGCGCATCGCACATGCTGAACAACGGATTTCAGATGCTGAAGATAATGTTAATGAGCTATTAACCAAAGTCAACACACTGGAAAATACCGTGAAAACACTAACTGATAAAGTTGATGACTTGGAATGTAGAAGCAGACGCAACAACGTGAGGTTGGTGGGCCTACCGGAGAAAGCAGAGGGCCAAGATGCTACAGCTTTTCTGGAGAGGTGGTTGCCGGAGGCTCTGGAGCGGCGTGAGGCTCCGGTAATTGAACGGGCGCACAGAATCGGTATCCTTCCTTCTAACCCAAACATCGGACGTCCACGGACTCTCATAATGAAAGTCTTAAATTTCCGAGACAAGGAGCGAATGCTGAAGGCAGCACGAATAAAAGGGAAAATCCTATATGGCAATGAGCAAGTACGCTTTCACCCGGACCTTTCTGCTGGGGTGCACAAGATGCAGCGCAGCTACGATGAGGTGCGAAAGAAGCTGCGTGACAAGGGGATAAATAAACACAGGATCATCTTCCCAGCGCGGCTCCTTGTGACGCACAATGACAGATCTCACCTTTTCCAAACTCCGGCTGAAGCGGACAACTTTCTCCAATCTCTTTAAGGGTTTCAATGGATCAGAGGTTTGGGTCTATGTTTATTTCATTTTGTATGGCTGGTATTTTTGTCTATCCCTATTGTTAAGGATTGGATTTAAAATGGACTGTAAAAGAGACTAATCACTGTAATGTTTAATCAGCCAAATATGTGGACTGATGAGAGAATTGCTCACTACATCATGGACCCTAGGTGGCTAGTAGCAGCTGAGTAGTTTGTTACTTGAGAAACTTCACTATCATCACTGAAAGGTATGTGACTTTCCCCGATGTTCATGTTTTGTCAGTTAGGCAAATGCAATCTTATGTTCAAGTAGGAAATTTTGCATTATTCATTAATAAGAATTATAGTTCAATGGTTGGTGTTTTATATAAGCAGTTAGAGTTAAAATAGAATAAGTTAGATAGAGATAGGTGGTCACATGAGCAGACCAACCTTTCATAAGCGGTTGTTAAAGAATAGGAGAGGAGGTGTTTCCATGAAAACATGGTACCTGCGTGGGGGTGGTGGGGGGGTTCCCTGTTTTTTCCTTTTTTCCTTTTACTTTTTTGTTGTTGTTTTTTCTATTTTTCTCTGGTTTATGTTCTATTGTTTGTTTTGTGGTTTCGTTTGTTTTGTTTTTTCTTACTGTGATCCTATTGGGGATTTCTTTTCTCCAATGCAGTCAATACAAACCAAATAACTCATGTCAGATAGTTTTAAGGTAAAATTCACCTCATGGAACTGTAGAGGTTTGAATAAAATTGCAAAGATAAAGCAAGTGATGAGCAGGTTAAAATTTTTACAATCAAAAATAGTTTTCCTACAAGAAACTCATTTGCTGAGTGGGGATATTTATAAAATAAGAAGAAGGTGGCAGGGTCAGGTGTTTTCTGCTCCTTATACTACTCATGCGAGAGGAGTCATGGTGTTGATTCATAAGTCAGTCCCCTTCCAAATCCATAATGTTATAGGAGATCCTGCAGGCAGATACATCATGGTCCAAGGTACTTTACTATCTGAAAATATAAATTTGATTAATGTTTATGGTCCAAATGAGGATGACCCAAAATTCTTTAATAATTTATTCCTAACAATTTCAAATCTTTCCGGACACTTTGTAATGGCTGGGGACTTCAACTGCACCCTGGATCCGTCAAAAGATAGATCCTCAGGTTCTGATAACACTCATACCAGGGCGAGGAAGATAATACATCATTTTATGAAAGAGTTGAATTTAGTGGATATATGGAGATTTGGAAAACCAGATGCAGTGGAATACTCCTGTTATTCTAGTACTTATAAAACTCACTCGCGCATAGATTATTTCCTAGTTTCAGCATTACTTATTTCTAAAATGAAAGAGTGCCACTATGGTAGCATAGTTTTATCTGACCATGCAGCAGTATCTCTAATATATGAAGATGATAAGTTTGTAAGAGACCCCCCAAGATGGCGCTTCCAGCCAGAGTGGCTTATGGACCCTGCATTTGTAGATTTCTTAGGTAAACAAATTGACTTATATTTTGAATGTAATACTTCTGAAACATCGGCTAGTATAAGGTGGGAGGCATTCAAGGTCTTTATTAGGGGTCAAATTATTTGTTTCACTAGTACAAAAAAAAAGAGAGCACAACTTGAAATGAGAACATTAGATGGGAAAATTAAAAAACTCGAAACTGATCTCTATCAAAATAAATTTAGCTCACCAGATAAACATACAGAACTTCTTACTCTCAGATCTCAGTATAATGAATTATCGGCTCATAAAACTGCATTTAACCTGTTAAAACTCAAACAATCATACTATGAACAAGGGGAAAAATCTGGGAAAATATTAGCATGGCGTATTAAACAACAACAAACAGAAAGGTCAATTAATTATATAGAAGGTCCAAATGGGAAAACTATTATCAACCCTAAAGAAATTAGTGAGACTTTCAGGGTCTTCTATGAGAGACTGTATAGCTCTGAGTGCTCTTCCGGTCGGGATGAGCAGACACAATTTTTTAATGACCTCAATATCCCCAAACTCTCTAAAGAGGAGAGTACGACATTAGATGAGGAATTAACAAAACAGGAAATAGCAGATGCAGTGGGATCTATGAAGGCTGGAAAAGTGGCAGGCCCTGATGGAATTCCCATAGATCTGTATAATAAATTTCAGTCCAAGTTACTGACACCCTTATTGGAGATGTTTCAGGAATCCTTCAGGAACGGTCTCCTTCCCTCATCTATGAGGATTGCCTTAATTACACTGCTTCCAAAACCCGGAAAATCAAATACAAAATGTGAAAATATGCGGCCAATTAGCCTCCTAAATTCAGATATAAAAATATTATGTAAAATTCTTGCAAGAAGATTAGAAAGCCAGCTTCCTAAACTAGTAGGAGAGGATCAAAATGGATTCATCCAAGGTAGACAAGGGTTTCACAATGTCAGGCGAGTACTGAATATTTTACACAGCCAGGGAGCAATGAAAGACACAGCCTTGCTATCACTTGATGCGGAGAAGGCCTTCTACCGCGTCGAATGGCCTTATCTGTTCGAGGTTCTTGTCCGTTTTGGATTTGGAAATAGATTTTCTAAATGGGTCAGATTGCTTTGTACAGAACTTACTGCAGAAGTCTTAACCAATAATGTGGTCTCTAAACCTTTTAATATCTCTAGAAGTTGCCCTCAAGGAAGCCCTCTATCCCCATTACTGTTTATTCTTGCAATAGAACCACTAGCAATAGCGATTAGGTCGCAAACAGAAATATCTGGAATTTGGGAGGATCACCTGGAACATAAAATAGCCCTTTTTGCTGACGATGAAATTTTGTTCCTGAAAAAATTAAATAGTTCCATTCCAGCACTCATAGATCTTATTGAAAACTTTGGAAAAATATCTGGATATAAAGTTAATTATTCAAAATCTTCTATAATGTTACTTAATGAATCAGAGAGGATAAATGGCAATGTTAATGTCTCTCCATTTAACTCTACAGATAATTTTACATATTTGGGTATTCAAATTTTCCCTGAGGTGAACAAGATTTCTAAAATAAATTATGAATCACTGCAGGAAACAACAACCTCATCTCTAGAACGTTGGACATCATTACCAATATCAATGGTCGGAAGGATAAATATTCTGAAAATGAACATCCTGCCTAAATATCTTTATTTATTCCAAAATATCCCCCTGCCCCCTCCCTCTTCTCTGTTTACTAGAACTAGAAAATTGATTATCAACTTCATTTGGCAAAATAAACGTCCAAGATTACGCTTATCCTTAATATATCTTCCATACGACCGAGGAGGCCTTCAATGCCCAAACATCAAGTGGTACTACTGGGCAACTCAACTGCGATCCATCATGTTCTACTTTTCTTCTGGGAAAAACCCTGCCTGGAAGGACTTGGAATCCTACTCGGTGAAGCCTAACTTACCACTTAACTTGTTTTTATATGCAGCGGACCGGAAAAGTTAAAAAAAAAAAACAAAACAACCCTCTTGTATTAAATATGATTGACATCTGGTTCGATACTTGTAAATATTTGAACATAAATCCATCTTGGTCACGTTTTAGTCCTATTTGTGGTAATGCCTCTTTCAAACCAGGGTGTAGTGATCCAGGATTTCAAACATGGGCTGAAAAGGGATTAAGGAAAGTGCAAGATATGTACAGAAAAGATAACGTATTTATGTCCTTTTCAGAAATATCAACCAAATATAACATCCCAAAAACGCATTTCTTTAAATACCTTCAAATTAGGAATTTTATATTGTCATCTCAACATTATTCATTGGACATACCTAACATTTCCTCACTAGAGACAGCAATTACAGGACACTGTTATGGTAAAGGTTTAATTTCCTCGCTGTATGATTTGCTCATATCCAGATCTGACGAATCTTCTAATCATAAGTTAAGACAGTGGAATGAAGATATTGGGGATGAAATATCATTAGAAAAATGGAAAGGGGCATGTATGAAAGCTCAGAAACAAACAATTAACAGCAACTTGAAACTTATTCAGTATAAATGGCTGATGCGTACATACATAACCCCATTCAAATTGCACAAGTTTAATGATAACATCCCTGATACATGTATTAAATGCAATGAAGAAAGAGGAACGTTGTACCACTGCGTATGGGAATGCGTCTAGGTGAAATCCTTCTGGCAAGATATCATTAATATGATTGATCAAGTATTATCTAGGAAGTTACCGCTAGACCCCAAGCTTTTTCTTCTGGGTATATACCCAACTATCCCACAACTACAAAGTAAAGAATCTAGGTTTGTAGATATGTGCATATTACAAGCCAAACGTATAATTTCCCTTAGCTGGAAAAATGTTGATGGACCAAGAATTGGCAGGTGGATTAAAGAGATGGCATCAAACATGACAATGGAAAAGATAACATACATTATTAGACAGAAACAACATGTTTTTGATGCCATCTGGAGACCTTTTATATGTTTTTTAAGACAAGATGCCAATGTTGGTAACATGCTACAACAGGAGGCTCTGAGAGAGTAGAATGTCCATGTGGTGCAACACAATGTCCTGAGAAAAGCCCTCGAATTACATCAGTGTTACAATGGTTTACAATATTTATCTATTTAGTTAATTAATCAATGTGAGGGTGTGCATATATGTATGTGCATCTGTGTCTATGCTGACATGTATATACGTTTTATATATATTTTATTAGTATTTAAATTTTATTTTTATTTTTATTCTTTTTTTATTTTTTACTTTTTAATTATTCATTATTTGCTCTATTTTTATGTTATTCCAATTGTTTTAATACCTCTTTCTTATACTTCTTTGAGGGGAAGAGGGGATGGGAGGGAGGACAGGGAGAAAGTTTGCTGTGTTGCATGTAAAGTGACCTGCTGTATAATTTGCTGTAATTTGCAAACAAAAAACTAATAAATACACTTGGGAGAAAAAAAATATTATACCTAAACAACATTACCTGCTGCATCTTCCCTCCCAGATTAAAGCACTTGGTCCTGCTGTGAGGCATATGTGTATGTGCTTTGAGTCAAAGCATTGCTTTTTCAAGGAGTGGGCTATAAAAAGTACACTCTAAGAAATTAAATGTTGTTTTTACTTAACTAAGTTATGTCAACCGGTCCCACAAAACTGTGTTGTTTAAACAGGAAAAGCAAATCACTATTAATGTGAACAACACATATTCAGCTGGGATCGGCTCCAGCACCCCCGCGACCCCGACCCCAGGATAAGCAGTTGAAGATGAATGACAACAATATTATGTTGGATTTACTGACACCACATAAAGTTAACTTAACACAAATGAAAATTATAAATGTGGTAGGACTGTGTCAACACCCTATTGCACTGGCTAAATAAAAAAGTTAAATAAATACAATTTAAGTTTAACATCTGGTTAACTACAAACTGGTCATGTTTACTGAAAATGTCAAAAGCTATGCTTGGTGATATAGGCAGCTCTGCTGAGGTCAAAATGAAATGTAACTCCTCAATTCCTGAACATGGCACATGTGAAAAAAACTCTAATTTCAAAAGAACAGTTGCTAATTTTTGAATGATTGTTTCTTGCAAGTTCAGTTTCAATCAATGAGTGTCAGGTAAGATTTACTGCAGCCCATCTTACTTTTACCTTCATGAACTCCATCACTTGTGCAAAAATGTACCAAAGGCGAAAATGTAAACAACACAAATACAGATCAACAAGAACAATGTCTTAAAACTTGACAGTTGAGTCCAACATCAGTCCACAGTCCCAAACCGTTTACCTTTTCTCTTGAGTAAGAATCAACAGAGATCCAATCCAAGTCCAGTTCTTATCGACAGTCTTGATGGCAATTTACTCATGCAGTTTGTTTTTGAGGACTTGCACCTTGGTGGAGAGCTTGTTCCCATCCAATCCCATCACCACTTTTTGAAGAGACTCAAAAGTATAATGCAGGTCCTTGGGAAAGCTCAAGTTTAAACAGTAGCTGCGCAGCTATTTGCCACATCTCTCAGATCTTGCAGCACCGTACATCCTTCAACAAGGATGCCAACATCCTCGGGTGGATCTGTTCCTTCTGCTCCATCTCATTACACATCGTAGATGCCCTAAACCACTTTCTCCAATTCTCTCTCTGCACCTACATCAACATCCTCAAAAGAAACCGTGTTAATCAAACATATGCATTATTAATGTATATTTTCCATTAATATTTGCCAGTTTCTTCAAAGAATAAGACTGGTAATTGTGTTTGTTGAATAATTTATCTACCTTATCCTATTAGGAAGTACTTGTTTGGGCCACAGAGCTCTCTTGCACCATGGTTTGGAAAAACAGCTTAAAAATATACAAGTTTCATGGTTGTTTTTTACAGGAGTGATTCTTATTATTAGCCTGCAGTCTTTTCTAAATTCTATGCTTGTGACCATATACTGTTTATTCATATATATGTGCCCATTAAATGTCGCTGAATTGTCATAATTACACATTATAAAGTTGCATTTATATATTAATTAGCTATATTAATCCTCTAAGGTCTGTTGTGGGAATTTTGGATATTTGTAATTCATAATCATAGTTTTGTCAGGTCAGACACAGTTCAGTGTCTCCTCTGTCTCATATTCTTAATGGATAATGCAAATAACTAACTCATGATGATATATTGGCATATTTGTGCATCTGTACCCTGTGTTAGAGACCTTGTGATGAGAGAGGTTCAGAATGTTCAGAATTGTAATGTCTAAGGCATGTTTTTGTTTGGTCTAAAGACGTCACCCAACCAAGGCTATTGGCGTCCTGTCCCTCTAACTAAAAGACTGTGCGAGATTTGGCAAATCGTCATTCCCTGCTAGACTCTAACTTGTGAGGATGTGGGGATGAACGTATTTTTGTCTGCAGAAGAAAATGCTTTGGTAAAATAAACCACGGAGAAAAAGCTGATCCTGTATGTTGATCTTTATTGAAGAATCCATTTCCACAACAATTTGGCGTCCCTGGGTGGGCACCCGGAGTGAGAGGCACAGGCTGGACAGGACTGACGGTGAAACCTGTGCGCAGTGGAGTGAAGCTCCTTCCTCAACCTCGCCACAAATTCAGCTGAGAAGTGAGGGCCTAACGTCCAACAGCAGGAGTGTCCTCTCACTGCTGGTGCCTACTGAAGAAGCAGGTTCAGGTGTGGCCTGAGGGGTCGTCAGAGGCACTCCAGGACTGCTTTTCCACCACTGACTGGAGCATGTTCAGACAAGCAGCCACCTACGACAACACCACAGACCTCCAGGAGTACACAGACACCGTCATGTCCTACATGAGGAAGTGCATGGAAGACGTCACGGTGACTAAAACCATCTCCATCCGGGCCAACCAGAAGCCATGGTTGACAGAGGAGGTCCACAGGCTCCTGAAGGCTCATAACGTTGCCTTTAAAGCCGGCGACGAGATGGGCCTGAGGACAGCCCGGGCCAACCTGTCACGTGGCATCAGGATAGCCAAGAGACAATACTCCAGGAGGATCGCCGACCGCTTCAGAGACAGCAGAGACACCAGGAACCTGTGGCGGGGGATACAGACCATCACAGACTACAAGCCCTCTCCACAGACCTGTGACAACTCCTCAACTCTGCCAGACCAGCTGAACGACTTCTTTGCTCGCTTCGAGGCTGACAACAGCACCCCGGCACAGAAGACCTCACCACCTCTCGGCGACCAGGTGCTGACGCTATCCCCGGACAGCGTGAGGAAATCCCTCAGAGGGACCAACGCACGCAAAGCCCCGGGTCCCGACAACATTCCTGGTCGTGTCCTGAGAGACTGTGCTGAGGAGCTCACAGATGTCTTCACGGACATCTTCAACACCTCACTGAGCCAGGCTGTTGTCCCCACGTGCCTCAAAGCCACCACCATCATCCCGGTCCCGAAGAAGTCGTCCCCCACCTGCCACAATGACTACCGCCCGGTTGCACTCACTCCCATCATCATGAAGTGCTTCGAGCGGCTAGTCATGCAACACATCAAGTCTGCCCTCCCCCCCACCCTGGACCCTTTCCAGTTTGCATATCGGTCCAACCGCTCGACCGACGATGCCATCTCCACCGCCCTCCACTCAGCCCTCACCCACCTAGAGACCAGAGACTCCTACGTCAGAATGCTGTTCATCGACTTCAGCTCAGCATTCAACACAATCATCCCTCAGCAGCTCACCCACAAGCTCAGTCAGCTGGGGCTCAACACCTCCCTGTGCAACTGGCTGCTGGACTTCCTGACGGGGAGACCACAGGCAGTTCGAGTTGGAAGCAACACCTCCAGCACCATCACGCTCAACCGAGGGCCCCCCAGGGGTGTGTGCTGAGCCCCCTCCTCTTCACTCTGCTGACCCACGACTGTACACCATCATCCGGCTCCAACCTCTTCATCAAGTTTGCGGACGACACAACTGTGGTCGGTCTCATCAGCAACGATGAGGAGACCGCCTACAGGGACGAGGTGAGCCACCTGGCCACGTGGTGCAAGGACAACAATCTCCGCCTGAATGTGGAGAAGACGAAGGAGATTGTTGTGGACTTCAGACGACGGCACTCCCAGCATGTTCCACTCACCATCGACGGTGCTGCAGTGGAGCAGGTGAGCAGCACCAAGTTCCTGGGAGTGCACATCTCTGAAGACCTGTCCTGGAGCAACAACTCAGCATCACTGGCCAAGAGAGCAAACCAGCGCCTGTACTTCCTCCGCAAGCTCAGGAGAGCAAGAGCCCTGACCCCCATCATGCACACCTTCTACAGAGGCACCATCGAGAGCATCCTCTCCAGCTGCATCACCGTGTGGTACGGCGCCTGCACCGTGTCCTGCCGCAAGACTCTGCAGCGCATCGTGAGGGCAGCTGAGAGGATTATTGGTGTCTCTCTCCCCCCCCTGTCGGACATTTACAACACCCGTCTCACCCGCAGAGCCATCAGGATCGCAGGTGACCCCACCCACCCCTCCAACAGCCTCTTCAGCCTGCTGCCGTCGGGGAGGAGACTGCGGAGTCTCCGAGCCAAAACCAGCAGGCTAAAAGTCAGTTTCTGCCACCAGGCAGTCAGGAGACTCAACTCCCTCCCTACTCTGCCCCCCCTCCCCCCTCTGACTGCCCCCTGCCACAGCCACCCTTACACCTCCCCTCCCCTCCATCATCTGACATCATGCCCCCCCCCCCCCACACACACACACACACACACACATTACATCTGAACTCGGACTCGAACTGCTATTGCACTTCACTGCACTACCTCACTTTAATGAACAATACCGCTCTACCTCAATTCAACAAATGTCATTGCATTGCACTGTTACTGTCTATTTATTATTATTATTATCTATTCACTTTACAATCTACTGCCACTTTACATTTTTTACTCTTTGTATATTTTTACTCTTTGTATATTTTTATTATTTTTATTATGTTGTATGTATATTCTGATTGCACTGGGTCTGAGAGGACTGTAATTTCATTTTTTGCATTTTGTATGTCATGCATATTGCAATTTTTGACAATAAAACTGACTTGACTTGACTTGACTTGAACTCGGTGGAGGATCTCTTCAATAATCTCCGGTGAGTTTATTTTTGTTGGTGACGTCTAGGACAGGGTAAGAGTCCCTGAGCCGCGAATGGTTCGAGTCCATTTGTTTTTTTTTGTAGACGTCTAGAGGACGAGGGTGCCACTCCCTCTTTGCAAATGGTTTGAGTCTATTTGTGTGTTTGTTGACGTCTAGAGGACGTCTAGAGGATGAGTGTGCCGTCCCTCTTCCGCAAATGGTTCGAGTCCATTTGTTTGGTGGTTGACGTCTAGAGGACGTCCGGAGGACGAGGGTGAGAGTCCCTCTTCCGCAAATGGTTCGAGTCCATTTGTTTGTTTGTTGACGTCCAGAGGACGAGGGTTACCAGCCCCTCTTCCGCAAATGGTTCGAGTCCATTTGTTTGTGTGTTGACGTCCACTAGGGCCCTAGAAGACGAGGGTGCGGGACCCTCCTCTGCAGGAAGTTTGAGTCTTTCTGTTTTTTGACGTACAGTGTCTGTGCGAGGGCCAGCCAGCAGTCTGATCAGCTGCTCTCTTTTCAGTTCGAGTCTGATTAGTAGTACTGGTTTGTGAAAACGTTGTCTCACAGTTCGAGTCTGTTTGAGGTGAATTACAGCAACGTTTCTGGTTAGCTCATGAGCAAAGTAAGAGGTGATTCCGGACAGTATGGTAGATAGTTTGTTGTAAGTCTATATGTGCGTTGTTCCCATGTGCGTCTCTTTTTTCTCTTTCCCTCTCTACCCCATCTTTGTGTGTGTGCGTTCATGTTCGACAGCTGTGGAAAGAGGAGAGTGTGTAAAGGCTTTGTTTTAGCTCAAGGTCACATCAACAGTACTATCCTCCCTTTCCTTCGCGCTGAGGAAAGAGGGAGCATAAGATAATATAGGGAGAGATTGTTTTTAACAGAAATAAATAACTAGAAACAAAATAAAGTAATTCAGTCGGTAGGGTGAAAACTCCGCTTGTGAAAACTCCTACAGGAATATATATATATGTATACTCATATAACCACTGCATGTACGATATGTAAAGCAAAAATTAATAAGGTAACGTTACTGTCGAAAATAAATAAATATATAGATCTGTAAAAAATCTGTAACCCATAGAGATATATGTAGATCCATAAACTGGATTCTAGAAAATCTTTGAACGGGTAAAAACGAGTAAATCACTGACTGACCGCTTTATCAAGGATGTTTGCATTGGGATGAATGTTGCAGGCCTGTGTGTGTGTGTGTGTGTGTGTGTGTGTGTGTGTGTGTGTGTGTGTGTGTGTGTGTGTGTGTGTGTGTGTGTGTGTGTGTGTGTGTGTGTGTGTGTGTGTGTGTGTGTGTGTGTGTGTGTGTGCGTATGTGTGTGCGTTCGTTTAAGACATGTTTTTTTACTGACCAGATGACCAATTGAGATAATGTATGTGCCTTGGAAAACTGCTATCTGCATGTTGAGCAGCTGGCTTTCATGGTTCTGAGTAAAAAAAAGGTTAATATGACTCAGCTGTGATCCAAAAGAGAGAATTAGATGAAGAAGAAAGGAAACAACGGCAGGAAGAGGAAAGGATTAGAAAAGAGGAGGATGAGAAGACTCGGAGGGAAAAGGAAAAGTGTGAGAGATTGGTGGAGGAAGAAAGGAAAAGGATTGTGGCAGAAGAGAAAATTAGACGAGAGGAAGAGGAAAGGATACGAAGAGAGCTAGAAAGGAAAAGCAAGTGGAAATGATAAGGAGGAAGGAAGAAGAGAGAGCCGAGGAAGAGAGAAGAAGACGAGAGGAAGAGGAAATGGTGAGAAGACAAGAAGAGGAGCGTGAGGAAAAGAGCAGGCTTGAGGAGCAAGAAAGGAGGCAAAGGGAGGAAGGTGAAAGGATAAGAATGGAGGAGGAAAGGGCTCAGGAAGAGAGCAAGGAGACAAGAAGAGGAGCACAAATTACATGGCTAATGCTAAGCTTATTAGCATTGAGCAAAAAACCTGGCATATCAATTTAGACTGTGGGTTTTACCATAGACTAGCTTAGCATAACTAGCATAGCTAATGCTAGGCTAATTAGCATTGAGAAAAATAGCATATCAAAATTATACTGTGGGTATTGCCATAACCTAAGTTAGCATTACCAATATAGCTAAAGCTAAACTAACTAGCATTAAAGCTAAAGAGTTTATCGTTTCAATTGGTTTCAATATCACTAAAGACGAGCTTAGCATAACCAAGGTAAGCTTGGCCCAAACTTACTACCAGTGAAACATAGAAATAGCATCCTCAGAGTAACAATGAAGCACATAATTGACACGCCAGTGCGACTCTACACAGACCTAAACTAAGCGAGATGGGGCCAACTCAAAGCAAACGCGACGAAGGCGTAGCCCTAAACCCAAATCTCCAGTACATGAACAAAACTACGGTGAATCTTGCGTTGACCAATTAAAATTTAGGGCCACTGAGTGCGGTTTTCCCAATACAGGCAGTTTTAGTCTCAGACAATTGGATTCTGAAAAGTAACCTCAGGCAGAAGGAGAAAGATGACAGGGAAAAGCAAAAGAGCAGGAGGGACAGAAGAAAGGAGTCTTTCAAAGTTGATTGGGCCGACGAGATAGCTGGCTACAGGAAGCCAGGCTGAGAGACAGAAGGCAGCAGACAGGCAGGGAAAGGGTAACCTTTCCTCCCCCTCCTTCTTCTCTGTGTCTTAAACTAGATGCGATCCTCGACCTCGACTCGGCTCCTCCGACCAGGCTGGCTCCCCAACCAGCCAACCAGAAGCAGGCTCAGCAGGCTCAGCAGACTCAGCCCCAGATCCAAGAGGCTGCCCAGCCTGCACCACAACCGCACCAACCACTCTACCCCCTCGACGACCTGGCTGCACTGGTGAGGGGGAGAGGTGGCCAGCCGGCCACCACGACAGGCAGATCCAGGGGAAGAGGCAGAGGACTCGGCCCCAGCGATCGCGATCATCTACACAACCCCCCACCTACGTGCAAGAGCTGGCTTCCACTAGCCCAGGAGCAAAAACCTGAACAGCGTGATGAACATGATAGAGGTTGCCGCCCTGTTCCCCAAGGTCAAGGATGGAGGACAGAAATATGCAGCAGAGCTCCTGACTTTTTGCCAGCATTTCCGACCTACCACAAAGAGACAGTCACCACAGAGGTCGTGAAAAAGGCAGAGGGCGTGGCCGAGGGCCAAGGGGGCAAGAAGCTATTTCATCTGCGGAAAGCATGGACACTGGCAAAACGACTGCCCAGAGCGTGAACAATGGCAGACCAACCGCCAGGGATTCCGACACAGGAGCGATTAACTGGCCGGAGGACTGGGGAGAGTGAGGGGCGCATCTGGACCGGACACAGGCCATCCGAACGGAACACGTGAATACACCAACACATTCACATTCTCTCCACGACACAAATTCCGTACTTCAGGCTATTGAATTCTTAGAGAACACACACACAAAAACCTGATCACAAAACTTGCAGGAAATGTATGCTTCACTAAACTTTGCTGCCTATAAGAATCTACCCACACTAACACTCACTGTTGCAGACGTACCCCTCACATCCCTAGTAGATCCTGGAGCGACAGGATCTGTAATACGACACACCGATTTCAAAACAACACCCAAAATGAGCAGGAGTTGTGTTAGAGATCTTATGTGTGTGTTAGGCATAAACATTAAGTCAGGCTCAATGGCCTAACCATAATTAAAAATTATCTATACACTAAAACCTTTCTGACTTCTCCTGATAATGCGGCTACTTACCACTAACTATGGCTCCTCCCCCACTCGAGCCTCACTGCAGCACATTGTGCTGCACACATCTGCTTAAGGAAAGATATTCTATTTGAACAAACATGGTTTAAACAAAGTACTCTGTGGGACAGTTTAGAACTGCAATGCCTGTATTGGGATAACACACGCTGTGCAATTTCTGTGTGCCTGCCTAACGTTTCCTTCCAAGTGCCGCAGTTCCCGTATGTTTCCCTGATCAAAACACAGGAGCCGCAAAATCTGGAACCTTGGTTGACAAAATGCACCAAGGCGACCGGATGGAATCAAACGGCCTACCCCGCAACTGAGCATCATCAGGTTTAAAGGTGCATCCAGTAACAATTCAAAAGGCAGTTGCTGCTCTTGAGAACGGTCGAGATTTAAACTTCAAAACCCAGAGGTATACTCTACATCACACTTCAATGCACCACACGGAAAGATACTGATTAATAATGTCACTGACGTACCAGAACTGAAACGAGTGCCACCGCAAGTGTGGGCACAACACTGGCACAATGTAGGTTTGCTTAAAAAAAAAAAATAATAAAACCTGTTGTAATCTCCCAAAAATCCTTACAGGCCCTGCCAGCGACACTATCCATTACGAAAAGAGGCCGTGGAGGGCATCAAATCTGTGTTTGAGGCCCTTCCCAGGGCAGGCAGCATTGTCCCCTGTGAGAACTCACCAGTCCGCACGCCAATATGTCCGGTGAAAAAAAAAAAAAAATAAATAAATAAATAAAGAGAGAGATTAGAAAAACGGCCTCCACATACGCCAGACGAGTGAAGGGTTTGTCCAGGACTTGCGCACGGTAAATGCAACAATCCATGCACGTGCCCCTACAGTACCAAATCCTCATACAATTCTTTCACAAGTTCCACCTGAAAGTAAGTGGCTTTCTGTTATAGTTTTGGCTAACGCTTTCTTTAGTGTCCCCATACACCCCGACAGCCAATATTGGTTTGCATTCACATTTTAAGGTAAAGCATCAAGTTTACCCGACTGTGTCAGGGGCTGTCGGAGTCTCCAACCATCCTCAACGCTACTCAGCGTAGGAATTTATAGTCCTTAAGTCTGCCACAAAACAGCGCCTTTCTGGCACATGTGGATGATTTAATGATTTGCTCTCCTACACAGGAGGCTTGCGTCACGGACACGCTAGCCTTGCTTACACACATTATATCGCAAGAGGGGAAAATACTTTCCCAAAAGTGCATCTCTGCCATCCAAGAAATCCCAAAACCAATCACAAAGAAACAGGTTATGAGTTTTCTTGGCATGACATCATACTGTAGACAGTGGATCCCTGGCTATGCAAGCATCGAGGAACCTTTGGCGGCCATTACTCATGGTCAGGGTCTAGCAGCACGGGACAAAGTCGCTTGGACGCCCGATGCAGAAAAAACATTCCACGATCAAAAGCTAGCCCTACAGACACCACCCACTCTGGGCCTCCCAGATTGCAACCGGCCATTTACACAAACCGTTGATAAAAAAGGACACTACATGACCTCCGTCTTAATGCAGGATTAGGGGGGGCAAAAAAAAAAACTAACAAAAAAAACGGTTGCATACTCATCCAAACTAGACCCTATGGCAGCCGGTCTCCCAGTCTGCCCTAGAGCTGTGGCAGCTGCGGAGAAGGCAATCATAGCTTCTCGCGACATTGTCGGTTACTCTCCACTAACCTTGTTAGTCCCACATGCAGTCTTAATGATTTTGTTAGAGGAAAAAAACTCAAAAAATATGTCCTCCGCAAGATGGTTAAAATACAACACCATTCTGCTCGAACTGCCCAATATCACTGTACGGCGCTGCACTGTAATCAATACTGCCACGTTGCTCCCTACTTCTGAGAAACAGGAGCCCCATGACTGTGTGGCTATTATTAATGAAATCTGTTCCCCCAGACCTGATCTTCGCGAAACACCACTCACCAACCGCGACATGGAGCTTTTTGTGGGCTGCTCAGCATCAAGGGACCCGGGAAAAGGCCTTAACCAATCAGGTTTTGCAGTCACCATACACAAAACATTTTTGGCAGAAATTCTCCCGTCTAACTATTCAGCAAAAGCTGCTGAGCTTGTGGCTATGACTGAAGCATGCAAATTGACTAGAGGTAAGACTGTCACTATTTTCACAGATATTAGATATGCATGGGGGGTTTGCCACTCGTTTGGACAAATTTGGGAAAATCAAGATTTTCTCACTGCATCTGGCAAACCCATCACCCATCACAACTTGGTCGCTTCCCTCCTTGATGCTTTGCTGTTGCCACATTACATCGCCATATGTCATAAAAGGACATACTACCGCTGATAACACAACTTGCTATCACTTCCAGCCCGCTGTAACACCCTACACAGAATTAAAAGAGCTGCAGAACAGAGCCACACCAAAAGAGAAATGGGTGTGGAATCAGGCTGGCAGTGTGATGAAACAAAACGTTTGGTATGGGCCTAATGACAAGCCCTGTTTGCTGGATTTTTTGTTTCACCATTACGCTAAATTGACGCATGGTCAAGACCACGCGTCAAAAGGGGGGATGACAAAGACATTGATGACACGTGATATTTAAAGAAATTGGTTCACAAAAGGGCTTCTCACTATACAAAATGATTTGTGATCTCTGCAACAAACAATGCAGGCAGAGGCATTAGGTTCAAACAGCGCGTCCATCCCCCAGCAGCGAGACCTTTTGATCACTTACAAATGGACTTCATAGAACTAACACCAAGTGAAGAAAAGGAATTTTTCTTCGTCATGGTCGACAGGTTCTCAAAGTATGTAGAGGCTTTTCCCACTTCAAAGCAAGATGCGTCAACAGTGACAAAAGCTTTACTAGCACAGATACTTCCCAGATGGGGAGTCACCTTACAAATATCAAGAAAATATCAAGAAAATGGGACCCTAAAGAACCAACTAGCTAAAAGCTGTAAGGAAACAAAACTGCCCTGGACAAAGGCCCTCCCCATTGTGTTGATGTACATGAGGGGGAGAATCAGGTCCAGAAATAATCTCAGCCCGTTTGAAATCCTGTTCGGTCGGCCTTTGCGAACTGGGATTGGGTCTGAGCGAAGGCAATTCCCTGAGACAGGGTGTTGTGAAGATGAGATACTGCGATAGTGTGTACATCTAACCTCTGTTCTCTCTGATATTCACAAGCAGGTGAATAGCTTGATCCAGGTGAATGGGTAGCGGTCCAAGATCTGAGAAGGAAATCTTGGCGATCAAGAAGGTGGAACGGGCCCTACCAGGTGCTGCGCATCACAGAAACAGCAGTAAGGGTCACAGAGAGCGCCACCTGGATCCACACCTGCCACTGCAAAAGAGTCACGGAGCCATCAGACGACGCCCTTGTACAGTCAGATCCGAGGGAACCAGATGGCATCGATCTTCCAAGGCCAGCCACTCCAGGGGGGTTGAGACGCCACCTGGACCTGTTGCCGGCTCAACACCTACTACTCCTGCCGCTGAACGAGTCCTACTCCAGCCTCGCAGATCGAAACGAACAGGAACTACACATCGTGTACATCGCGCCCTGGTTGGGGGTTCTGAACATCAGTACCGTCAACTACGAGGGATCGACAGTCAGATTCAGAAACGTCACACAACTACACTGAGTCAGGTTCATCACTCAGTGATGACGACAAACCCCACACGGCAACGAGGAGCTGTGTGCTTTGTAAGAAAGTGCCGGACATCACTTGACCAAAATCTAGGCACGTCCTTTTGCAACTAGACAGTGAGCGCATTGAACGCTGCCTACACCAACCCTGAGTGCAAGAACATGGGCCCTTACCTGGACAGACTGAACCTCACACACACCCACAGCCTTGCCTCTCAAGGGGGTGTGTGCCACATTATTGGGACAAAATGCTGCACCCATGTGCTTGCATTAGGTGACAATTTGACTCATGTTGTCGCCCACTTGAATGAACTGTTGAGAGAAAAGCAAAACTCAGAAGCCCATGACGGCTGGGACCTTGGTCCTGGCTCACGATGGGGGGATGGAAAATCCACCGCTGTCAGATTACTACTCCCTGTGTTGATTGTGGTGGTGGTAATGTTGTGGGTCATTTGTTGCGTGCTGCCTTGCTGCAGAGCTCTCGTGTTTTCCTTAGTGAGCTCCGCCACGTGGTAGTACCCATGAATCAACATGACCCCAGATGAAGATCTGTGGGTACCACCGTTTTTTGGATTCAGACATTGAGTCAAACTGATGTAAACACAAAATGTGAATGTTAGAGTGTGATTACACTATAACCACATTCATGATGACAACAATAAAATTCTCACCCTTTTGTGCAAACATTACATGTAATTGTGTGCCAACTGTCTCACTCAGGTCTGCCTGCTTGCCTGTCCGACCTTAGCTCCTTTACCCTCTACAGCTTGACCAGACCGCTACAAAGGGGGGGGGGGGGGATTGTTTAGATATCCTTCGTCTCAACCCGGTGAAGAATGACAACAGACTTTGTCAAGGGGGCTGTAGAAATTAGAAGGTTGCTGAGCGGTGACGGTGAGTGGGGACCCTGTGGTTAGAAGTTTGGCCAAATACATGTATGCTGTATCCGCACCTTCTTTTTAATCATATTTTATAATTTTTCCCCTTCAGGGTGAATGTTTCAAACCATCAGGTAAATTTCTGTCCTGTGGTAGTGAAAGAAAGAAAGGGGTTTATCTGTATTATGCTATTCATCGTTTGTTCCTTTTCCCCTCAATCATTTATTACATGATAATTACCCTTTGTGACTATTCCAATCACTGTTTTTAACCAAGTTACCTTTTTCATCTATAATATAAAAAGCTTTTCCTCCAGTTTTGATGCATGCTATTTAAAAAATTGCTAAAAATTTAAATATAGATAAAATTACAAATTTCCGTTTGTAGTGAACATAAAATGTTCAAAGTGGGGACTGTTGTGGGAATTTTGGATATTTGTAATTAATAATCATAGTTTTGTCAGGTCAGACACAGTTCAGTGTCTCCTCTGTCTCATATTCTTAATGGATAATGCAAATAACTAACTCATGATGATATATTGGCATATTTGTGCATCTGTACCCTGTGTTAGAGACCTTGTGATGAGAGAGGTTCAGAATGTTCAGAATTGTAATGTCTAAGGCATGTTTTTGTTTGGTCTAAAGACGTCACCCAACCAAGGCTATTGGCGTCCTGTCCCTCTAACTAAAAGACTGTGCGAGATTTGGCAAATCGTCATTCCCTGCTAGACTCTAACTTGTGAGGATGTGGGGATGAACGTATTTTTGTCTGCAGAAGAAAATGCTTTGGCAAAATAAACCACGGAGAAAAAGCTGATCCTGTTTGTTGATCTTTATTGAAGAATCCATTTCCACAACAGGTCGACACCCGCGCCAGTTTGTCGTAGCAACTTTTTTTCACTGTTTATATCAATATTTTAGCGATTACACAGTGTACTAACATGAACAATATATTGCTTGAGGGAGACTCTCCTCTTCCCATTCTCTTTACTGCAAGCTCCTAGGTCACTCACACGGCCAATTAGAAGACAAGAAAGAGCCCTTGTGATCGGTGTCATTTGCCTCTTGGTGGGTGGACCGTGGTGTCTGTCACCATTTTCTGTGAAATTAACCAATAGACACTCAAAAATTTAAAGATCCACCCACTACAGTCAGCCAGTTAGTCTGCATTTCTTTATTTCTTTATTTGTATGTGATTTTTATACTGAATGTAACAGTGAAATCCTTTTCTGTCTGCCACAAGGAACACATCATCCATGTCCTGTGTTCCTGGCCCTGTGCCTGTACCACAGACATCACTACCTCACCAGCAAATGGCACAGATGAATATATGAAGCATAAAAACATGCACATTATGTAAATTGTGTGTTTGTTTTTTTTTTGATATAATAAATATTTGGTTTGGAAGAGATGCAATTGTAATGCTACTTTTCTTCATTTGCACACATCCCACGAAGCTAGATCTGTAGTATGAAGTCCCATCTCATCTGATGGTGAAAATAGAGTGAGAGAAAACACTTTTTCTCAAAAAGCGATATTGACAAAATTCCATTTCAGACATTCAATTTACATTTATCTACAATTTTATTCAGATATTACACTACTTTTGTGAACCTAAGACTTTGGTTAACTCATTTCAAGCACCAAAACAGTTTGTGCACACGAGTAAAGGTATGTTTTCATTCATTCATTCATTTCATTCCGAAAAAGCGGAATTCAATGTTCAGCCAAATAATCTCTTTACACATTGCTTTAGGACAAATTCGGGCATCATTATAAATAAAGCTGAGTTTGTTCTGAACATTTCCATTTAACACTTGGGTATTATGTTATATGCAAGTACCCTTAAAGGGGGAATTTACAAAAGTATGCAAAATCTAGAAAGTAGCCTTAGACCTCAAAGCTATGGTTGATTAACAGTGTCATAACTCACCATGTACTTCTTAACAAGGTTGTCAGTATCTTCATTTAAGTAGAGGCATAGTGCTTTCATTATGCATTCCCGTCTTACTTCAATGCTTGGATTCTGTGGGAGACCAAAAACAGAACTCAAACCAACCCTATTTAAAATAACTAATGGTTTTATATTTGTAATTTTAAATATTAAAGTGACATAAACAGGGGATATTGAATAATGAAATAGAATTAGAACTTGTGTTCTGAGCATCATGCTCATGAGTTAATTATTTTATAATACTATTTTTGATTATGATATGGCTCTAAAGCATATCTGAACTTGATTGAAAGTGAAAGACCTAATAAGAGGTAAAGAGGTTAAACAATAACACAAAAAAACTTTTTTATGTTAAGAGTTCAATTCCGTCAGGATTTAAGTGAAAAACACACACCTGGTCCATGGCTACCATGATCAGGTTAATTCTGCGTCCTGCTGCCCCTCCCTTCTTTTTGAAAACCTTCATCAGTTGGCTGGAGTAATGATCCAGTTGAGCCATAAAGGTTGACAGCAGGGGGATGGTGGTAATGCGAGTGAACTCTGAATTTACCTGAAACAGATTGAGTCAGAATCTCAGATGAAGCTAAAAATGATCTCCCGTCACTTTCAACTGGTCACATATTATGGAAATGTAATCATAGGTCTGCTATTGGCTCTAAAGTCTGAGGTGGTGGGTTAATGGTTTGCATTTATGCTAATATACTGTGCATTGTAATGCAGACAGATGTCACATGCATCGTATTTTCTCCATTAACATGGTTCAAAAGAACACTGACATACTTGAGTCCATTTTTTTTTTTTAAATGAAGAGCTTATTGTTTAATAAATGTATAACCATTAAAAAAACTTGACCATTACCTGATTTTCAGAAAACAGGGCTGGCCAAACTCTGCTATGAAGGGCATATTTTCAATTACTTCTCGTCTCCTATGGGCGAAGGTTTTCTCCATTTTACTTTTGATTAGCTGATGGTTGTTCTTCACCTCTAATGTAAGTGCTTCCCTTTCCTTTTCAAGGCTTTCTTTGGTCTCGCCTGCTGGGTAATCAGGACAGAAGTTGACCTCTGCTTTCTTTGGCTTCTTCACCTGGTTTGAACTTTGACCCATGGCAACTCGCTTTTCTTTGGCAGCATTTATGCTCAACTCTGTGCAGCCGATGTTCCTCAGTCTTGTGCGGTAGTTTGCCATTTTATACTTTGAGCTAATTTTCCATCCATAGTATCCAGTTACTGATCCCTGCTCCTTTAAACAAGGATACTTTGTTATCAGGGCCTGGGCCATCATCGAACTCTGAACTTGAAGGAAAAACTATGTATTTGACAATTTCTGATGCCAAACCATAAAGTACATCAGACTTTAGTTTGGGACTTGGACTCAAAAGAGTACCACTGTCCAGGAAGGCTTGGTTGGCCCTTTCCAATGGACTCTGTACCTCATAATTAAACTGAGGTATCTGGAAATTTTGGGGCCATGGCTGTGACCTAAGGGAATAACCTGAAGATGCACATTTGGCGGAGGAAAGTATATCTGCGATGCTGTGGACAAAGAACTGTCATCTAACCACGGTGAAACAGGTCAACATGTGGTTGTGTCTGACTCATCTGTTAAGCAAATCACTTTAACATTTCTCTTGGCTTTGATTTCTGAGATCTCTGTCAAGTTCACAAACTCATTGTCAAATTCAATGTCTCTATATTGCAGTCTGAAACTTCCAGGCAAGCTGAATTGTCTTTTAATATCTTCTGTCAGAGCCTCTACTGAATCCGGCATCCCATTGGGCAGAGTTAGTTTTGATGCGCTGTCCACTCCCAGTACAACTCTCAGTGATGAAGCCATCTTGTGTTCATTCTGAAAAACAAAAACAAAATACTTAATATTCTTACATAAATCTCATCAGCCTTTGCATAATGAATTTCAACATTACAACACTTTATTTAGGAGTAACTGAGTTTTAATAACTGACAAACCATGTTACCATATTTTATTTAAATGAATTACCAGTTACATGTGCAAATCTTTTTAAGGTAACCATTCATAAGGATCCAACTCTGTAGTCAGCCAGAGGATACTGGTCACAGAGCTCCTTCAGCTCAACCTCTGCAAGCTGTGTGGTTGGATGCAACTCAAAAGCTCAATAGTGGTCTCTGCACCATGAGGTCAGTTTTTTAATGATGAGACTCAAATAATTTCTTATAATGCACAGCTGAATTATTTCTGAAAATTTAACATAATGGGGACCTTTGATTTGAACAACATCCAAGGAGAAGTTTTCATTGTCAGGACAAAGCATATGATGGGCAATCATTAACTGATGTTTTGTTGCCAACAACAAAGATACATTCCTAAAATTATTTATATGCCTAACAACCTGCTTAAAAAAGCTATGTTTGGCTTCGAAGTGCACGGTCCATAATGATACAAGGGGACCAAAGCATTTTATCATTTCTGGATAGTGTTCCAGAAAATGATGTTTGGGCAACCTTTAAGTCCAAAAATCACCTGCCAAGCAGGTACCTCATCCGGAACAAGTTCTCCTACAATTAAAGGGAGTAACCAAAGATGACACCAATTTTCGTGGGCGTTGCCACCTACTGTGTGTTTCTTCTTTAAAGTTTTTGGTAACAAATGAGGCCGGTTAGTTTTATCTCCCTCTTTGTAAGGAAAAGAATGGATAAGATTATTGAGGTGAGGTGTTCAAGAGTGAACAGCTTTTTAGATACAAGCACCTGAATGCACTGTGCCAACTCGACAGGAACTATGCCCTCAAATAGGTCATGGACAATATCTGGGGGATAACCTGTTATCACATTGAAGTGAGAAAGGTTGTCAGCTAAAATGCAAGACTTCCTTACCCCAAAGCAGCTTATCCCCTTTTCTTGAGCGGTTTGGATGTGAAGCTGCTGAACTTCCTTGGTTCTGCGCTCAAAAACCCCTGTTTTTACTACCTGCGTCTTGATGTCAGTAAGCTGAGCTGTACAAAATTGACAGAAATATTTTGCTGAAAAACTCTCTACAAATCCAGCTAGCCCATGAGCTCATAGATTATCAGCGACAACAAACTGTATTGTGCCCTTGATAAAAACTCCAAGATGTGGAATATATAGGCCTTGCTGTTCCAAAATGTCAGAAAAAACATGGAACAAAAAAAATCAAGTGGTAGACCCCAAAAAATCTCACCGGCACTGAGCCGGAGGATCCGAATGGCTGTCCGTCAAGACACGGGACGGTCCTCGTCCCAAATTAAGGCCATTACTGGTGCTGACTGCAGCTCAATAACCATCAGACGGCATCTGCACAGGAAGGGCTTCAAAAACAAGAAACGTCTTTAAAGGCCACTGTTGTGGAAATAGATTATTCAATAAAGATCAACAAACAGGATCAGCTTTTTCTCTGTGGTTTATTTTGCCAAAGAATTTTCCTCTGCAGACAAAAATACGTTCACCCCTGCTTCCTCACAAGTTAGAGTCTAGCAGAGAATGACGATTTGCCAAATCTCGCACAGTCTTTTAGGGAGAGGGACAGGACGCGAATAGCCTTGGTTGGGTGACGTCTTTAGACCAAACAAAAACATGCCTTAGACATTACAGTTCTGAACATTCTGAACCTCTCTCATCACAAGGTCTCTAACACAGGGTACAGATGCACAAATATGCCAATATATCATCATGAGTTAGTTATTTGCATTATCCATTAAGAATGTGAGACAGAGGAGACACTGAACTGTGTCTGACCTGACAAAACTATGATTATGAATTACAAATATCCAAAATTCCCACAACAGTCCCCCCTTTGAACATTTTATGTTCACTACAAAAGGAAATTTGTAATTCATCTATAATTCAATTTTTAGGAATTTTTAAATAGCATGCATCAAAACTGGAGAAAAAGCTTTTTATATTATAGATGAATAAAGGTAATTTGGTTGAAAACAGTGATTGGAATAGTTACAACGGGTAATTATCATGTAATAAATGATTGAGGGGGAAAGGAACAAACGATGAATTCAATTCAATTCATGGCATAATACAGATAAACCCCTTTCTTTCTTTCACTACCACAGGCCAGAAACTGACCTGATGGCTTGAAACATTCAACCTGAAGGGGAAAAATTATAAAATATGATTAAAAAGAAGGTGCGGATACAGCATTCATGTATTTGGCCAAACATCTAACCACAGGGCCCCCACTCACCGTCACCGCTCAGCAACTTTATAATTTTTACAGCCCCCTTGACAAAGTCTGTTGTCACTCTTCACCGGGTTGAGACGAAGGATATCTAAACAACCCCCCCCCCCCTTTGTAGCGGTCTGGTCAAGCTGTAGAGAACAGGGGTTAAATGTGTACAATATCGCAGCATCTCATCTTCACAACACCCTGTCTCAGGGAATTGCCTTCGCTTAGACCCAATCCCAGTTCGCAAAGGCCGACCGAACAGGATTTCAAACGGGCTGAGATTATTTCTGGACCTGATTCTCCCCCTCATGTACATCAACACAATGGGGAGGGCCTTTGTCCAGGGCAGTTTTGTTTCCTTACAGCTTTTAGCTAGTTGGTTCTTTAGGGTCCCATTTTCTAGCTGCAATGCCGTCTCAGGTCAAAACCGAGGTACTGACTGATGTTTTTAAGTGCAGCGTTTACAAAAGGGGTCCCATTGTCGCTTGATATTGGTAAGGGGACTCCCCATCTGGGAAGTATCTGTGTTAGTAAGGCTTTTGCCACTGCTGACGCATCTTGCTTTGTAAGTGGGAAAAGCCTCTACATACTTTGAGAACTTGTCGACCATGCATGGAAAAATTCCTTTTCTTCACTTGGTGTTAGTTCTATGAAGTCCATTTGTAAGTGATCAAAAGGTCTCGCTGCTGGGGGATGGGCGCTCTGTTTGACCCTAATGCCTCTTCCTGCATTGTTTGTTGCAGAGATCACACATTTTTTGTATAGTGAGAAACCCTTTTGTGAACCAATTTCTTTAAATATCACTTGTCATCCAATGTCTTTGGATATCATGTGTCATCCCCCCTTTTGACGCGTGGTCTCGACCATGCGTCAATTTAGCGTAATGGAGAAACAAATAATCCAGCAAACAGGGCTTGTCATTAGGCCCATACCAAATGTTTTGTTTCATCACACTGCCAGCTTGCTTCCACCCCCATTTATCTTTTGGTGTGGCTCTGTTCTGCAGATCTTGTAAGTCTGCGTATGGTGTTACAGCGGGCTGGAAGTGATAGCAAGCTGTGTTATCAGCGGTTGTTTAGCTGCGACCTTGGTTGCAGCATCAGCATGGGCATTTCCTAGTGAGACATAGTCTGTTTTATGCATATTTTCTTTTATTACATATGGCGATGTGATGTGGCAACAGCAAAGCATCAAGGAGGGAAGCGACCAAGTCTTGATGGGCGAAGGGTTTGCCAGATGCAGTGAGAAAATCTCGATTTTCCCAAATTTGTCCAAACGAGTGGCAAACCCCCCATGCATATCTGCTATCTGTGAAAATAGTGACAGTCTTACCTCTAGCGAATTTGCATGCTTCAGTCATGGCCACAAGCTCAGCGACTTTTGCTGAATAGTTAGACGGGAGAAGTTCTGCCAAAAGTGTTTTGTGTATGGTGACCTCAAAACCTGATTGGTTAATGCCTGTTCCCGGGTCCCTTGATGCTGAGCCGTCCACAAAAAGCTCCATGTCGGGGTTGGTGAGTGGTGTTTTGCGAAGATCAGGTCTGGGGGAACAGATTTCATTAATAATAGCCACACAGTCATGGGGCTTCTGTTTCTCAGAAGTAGGGAGCAACGTGGCAGTATTGAGTACAGTGCAGCGCCGTACAGTGATATTGGGCAGTTCGAGCAGAATGGTGTTGTATTTTAACCATCTTTTTCCTCTAAAAAAATCCCTAAGACTGCATGTGGGACTAACAAGGTTAGTGGAGAGTAACCGACAATGTCGTGAGCAGCTATGACTGCCTTCTCCGCAGCTGCCACAGCTCTAAGGCAGGCTGGGAGACCGGCTGCCATAGGGTCTAGTTTGAATGAGAAGTATCCAACCGTTTTTTTTTGTTAGTTTTTTTTTTGCCCCCCCTAATCCTGCAGTAAGACGGAGGTCATGTAGTGTCCCTTTTTATCAACAGTTTGTGTAAATGGCCGGTTGCAATCTGGGAGGCCCAGAGTGGGTGGTGTCTGTAGAGCTAGCTTTAGATCGTGGAATGTTTTTTCTGCATCGGGCGTCCAAGCGACTTTGTCCCGTGCTGCTAGACCCTGACCATGAGCAATGGTGCCTCGATGCTTGCATAGTCAGGGATCCACTGTCTACAGTATGATGTCATGCCAAGAAAACTCATAACCTGTTTCTTTGTGATTGGTTTTGGGATTTCTTGGATGGCAGAGATTTTTTTATTTTTTTTATTTTCCCCTCTTGCGATATAATGTGTGTAAGCAAGGCTAGCGTGTCCGCGACGCAAGCCTCCTGTGTAGGAGAGCAAATCATTAAATCATCCACATGTGCCAGCAAGGCGCTGTTTTGAGGCAGACCTAAGGACTATAAATTTTCACGCTGAGTAGCGTTGAGGATGGTTGGAGACTCCGACAGCCCCTGACACAGTCGGGTAAACTTGATGCTTTACCTTAAAATGTGAATGCAAACCAATATTGGCTGTTGGGGTGTATGGGGACGCTAAAGAAAGCGATAGCCAAAACTATAACAGAAAGCCACTTACTTTCAGGTGGAACTTGTGAAAGAGTTGTATGAGGATTTGGTACTGTAGGGGCACGTGCATGGATTGCTGCATTTACCGCCTGCAAGTCCTGGACAAACCCTTCACTCGTCTGGCGTATGTGGAGGCCGTTTTTCTAATCTCTCTATTTATTTATTTTTTTTTTTTTTCACCGGACATATTGGCGTGCGGACTGGTGAGTTCTCACAGGGGACGATGATGCCTGCCCTGGGGAGGGCCTCAACCACCAATTTGATGCCCTCCACAGCCTCTTTTCGTAATGGATACTGTCGCTGGCAGGGCCTATAAGGATTTTGGGGTGATTACAACTGTTTTTTTTTTTTGTTTTTTTTTAAACAAACCTACATTGTGCCGGTGTTGTGCCCACACTTGCGGTGGCACTCGTTTCAGTTCTGGTATGCCAGTGACATTATTAATCATTATCTTTCCGTGTGGTGCAGTGAAGTGTGATGAAGAGTATACCTCTGGGTTTTGAAGTTTAAATCTCGACCGTTCTCAAGAGCAGCAACTGCCTTTTGAATGTTACTCGATGCACCCTTAAACCTGATGATGCTCAGTTGCGGGGTCGGCCGTTTGATTCCATCCGGTCGCCTTGATGCATTTTGTCAACCAAGGTTCCAGATTGTTGCAGCTCCTGTGTTTTGATCAGAGAAACATACAGGAACTGCGGCACAACTGCGGAAACGTTAGGCAGGCACACAGAAATTGCACAGCGTGTGTTATCCCAATACAGGCATTGCAGTTCTAAACTGTCACACAAAGTACTTTGTTTAAACCATGTTTGTTCAAATAGAATATCTTTCCCTAAGCAGATGTGTGCAGCACAATGCACTGCAGTGAGGCTTGAGTGGGGGAGGAGCCATAGATAGTGGTAAGTAGCCGCATTATCAAGAGAAGTCAGGAAGGCTTTAGTGTATAAATCATTTTTAATCATGGTTAGGCCTTTCAGACCTGAGTTAATATTTATACCTAACACACACATAAGATCTCTAACACATCTGGTCCTCATTTTGGGTGTTGTTTTGAAATCGGTGTGTCGTATTACAGATCCTGTCGCTCCAGAATCTACTAGGGATGTGAGGGGTATGTCTGCAACAGTGAGTGTTAGTGTGGGAAGATTCTTATAGGCAGCAAAGTTTAGTGAAGCATACATTTCCTGCAAGTATTGTGATGTGGGTGTTTTCTAAGCATTCAATAGCCTGCAGTACGGAATTTAAACTGTGTCGTGGAGAGAATGTGGATGTGTTGGTGTATTTACGTGTTCCGTTCGGATGGCCTGTGTCCGGTCCAGATGCGCCCCTCACTCTCCCCAGCCCTCCGGCCAGTCAAATCGCCACTCGGTCGGAATCCCTTGCGGTTGGTCTGTCATTGTTCACGCTCTGGGCAGTCGTTTTCGCCAGTGTCCATGCTTTCCGCAGATGAAATAGCTTCTCGCCCCCTTGGCCCTCGGCCACGCCCTCTGCCTTTTTCACGACCTCTGTGGTGATAAATGCTGACAAAAAGTCAGGAGCTTCGCTGCATATTTCTGTCCTCCATCCATGACCTTGGGGAACAGGGCAGCAGCCTCTTTCATGTTTGTCATGCCGTTCAGGTTTTTGCTCCTGGTGTAGTGGGAGCCAGCTCGTGCACGTAGGTGGGGGAGTTGTGTAGATGATCGCGATCGCTGGGGGCCGAGTCCTCTGCCTCTTCCCCTGGATCTGCCTGTCAAGGTGGCTCCCTCTCCCTCTCACCAGTGCAGCCGGGTCGTCGAGGGGGTAGAGTGGTTGGTGCGGTTGTGGTGCAGGCTGGGCAGCCTCTTGGATCTGGGGCTGAGCCTGCTGAGCCTGCTGCTGGTTGGCTGGTTGGGGAGCCAGCCTGGTCGGAGGAGCTGAGTCGAGGTCGAGGGTCGCATCTAGTTTAAGACACAGAGAAGAAGGAGGGGGAGGAGAGGTTACCCTTTCCCTGCCTGTCTGCTGCCTTCTGTCTCTCAGCCTGGCTTCCTGTAGCCAGCTATCTCGTCTGCCCAATCAGCTTTGAAAGACTCCTTTCTTCTGCCCCTCCTGCTCTTTTGTTTTTCCCTGTCATCTTTCTCCTTCTGCCTGAGGTTACTTTTCAGAATCCAATTGTCTGAGACTAAAACTGCCTGTATTGGGAAAACCACACTCAGTGGCCCAAAATTTTAATTGGTCAACGCAAGATTCACCGTAGTTTTGTACATGTAGTGGAGATTTGGGCTTAGGGCTACGCCTTCGTCGCGTTGCTTTGAGTTGGCCCCATCTCGCTTAGTTTAGGTCCGTCTAGAGTCGCACTGGCGTATCAATTATGTGCTTTATTGTTCCTCTGAGGATGCTATTTCTATGTTTCACTGGTAGTAAGTTTGGGCCTAGCTTACCTTGGTTATGCTAAGCTCGTCTTTAGTGATATTGAAATCAATCTAACCGTTAACTCTTTAGCTTTAATGCTAGCTAGTTTAGCTTTAGCTATATTGGTAATGCTACTTAGGTTATGGCAATACCCACAGTATAATTTTGATATGCTATTTTTCTCAATGCTAATTATCTTAGCATTAGCTATGTTAGTTATGCTAAGCTAGTCTATGGCAATAGCCAAAGTCAAATTTGATATGCTAGTTTTTAGCTCAATGCTATTTAGATTAGCATAAGCTAGTCAAGTTATGCTAAACTAATCTATGGTAATAGGTGCAATCAATCGTAAATGCTAACACTAAGCTTAGCCTTTCTGGTAGCTATGCTACTAGGGCCTATAGCTAACTGCTAGTCCCTCACAGCTGGTGCTATCTATTGCACCCCCCTCCTGTCTGGCGGTCTGCCAAACCACTCCTGGCAAAAGTGACGTGTACCAAGAATTTAGACTTGCACAACGTTTGATTCAAAATGGCGACCAGGTTCTAAAATGGCGGGCCTCCAAGCCACGCCCAATACCTAAATTTCAACTGCGCCCCAACTACAAAATGGCGATTGATAGCACAACCACATCTATTTCCGATTTTCTTCTGCGCCACTGTTCCAAAATGGTGATTGGCCTTTATAGCCACACCCAACTTTTGAATTTCAATTGTCAAAATGATAACGTCCGCAAAACTTCATTTGTTTGATTCACAGCATGTATGCAACAATTCTATTTTGCTTTTTTTTTTTCAATTTGGATCACAGCTGAGTCATATTAACCTTTTTTTACTCGGAACCATGAAAGCCAGCTGCTCAACATGCTGATAGCAGTTTGCCAAGGCACATACATTATCTCAATTGGTCATCTGGTCAGTCAAAACATGTCTTAAACGAACGCACACACATACGCACACACACACACACACACAGGCCTGCAACATTCATTCCAATGCAAACATCCTTGATAAAAGTGGGTCAGTCAGTGATTTACCCGTTTTTACCCGTTCAAAGTTTTCTAGAATCCAGTTTATGGATCTACATATATATTTATGGGTTACAGATTTTTTTTACAGATCTATATCATTATTTATTTTCGACAGTAACGTTACCTTATTAATTGTTTTGCTTTACAAATCGTACATGCAGTGGTTATATGAGTATACATATATATATATATATATTCCTGTAGGAGTTTTCACAAGCGGAGTTTTCACCCTACTGACTGAATTACTTTATTTTGTTTCTAGTTATTTATTGCTGTTAAAAACAATCTCTCCCTTTATTATCTTATGCTCCTTTTTACCTCAGCGCGTAGGAAAGGGAGGATAGTACTGTTTATTTTGCCAAAGCATTTTCCTCTGCAGACAGAAATACGTTCACCCCTGCATCCTCACAAGTTAGAGTCTAGCAGAGAATGACGATTTGCCAAATCTCGCACAGTCTTTTAGGGAGAGGGACAGGACGCGAATAGCCTTGGTTGGGTGACGTCTTTAGACCAAACAAAAATATGCCTTAGACATTACAATTCTGAACATTCTGAACCTCTCTCATCACAAGGTCTCTAACACAGGGTACAGATGCACAAATATGCCAATATATCATCATGAGTTAGTTATTTACATTATCCATTAAGAATGTGAGACAGAGGAGAAAATGAACTGTGTCTGACCATTGAAGAATTAAAAATGATTGTGTGAAGTATCATAATCATGTGTTAGTGTGTGTATTAGTAATGATTCAATTAATAATCATGTGTGAGCATGTGTATTAGTAATGATTAATAAGAGTGTGATAATCAATGATTGAGGAATTAATAATCATATGTTAACATGTGTATTAGTAATGATTAATAAGAATGTGATAAGTGTGATTATTAGGTATGATCATTTAAAGTGTGATAGTGATTATTAGTCCAAGCTCAAACTTTTCTGTTTCCAAAAGCACACAAACTTTTGACTCAATCTTTTTCTGCTTTCTCCAAAAGCACAGGAACAGTAAGTCGGTCAAGGTCACAAAGACAATGAACTAGCCATGTTGCAAATATGCACCTGGCAAAGTTAGTTGAGATAAGGGAAATTGCTGTACGTGTTGTGCTTTCTTCACAGATAAAGAAGAAGACTCCTGCTATAAAGCTACTATGAAGCTACTCCTACGCGCAGGGAGGAAGATGGAGGCTGGAGGACTGCTACTTCTGAAATACACATATGCACGCACAAGCAGACACATAACCACGCCTCTGTAACAAGTTTATATGCTGGAGCAGATAGAATAGATATCAGAACTTCTTGACTCTGATCACGGGTACTGTGTGCTCACAGTTACTCTAGATGGAGAATAGAACATTTTTCCAGACTTCTGTAGAATCCGATGTCATCCTGCTAATAAATACCTGCTGGCGCACTAAACTACCAACGACTCTGCTGACTCCAGAAAGCCTCCTGTAGAATTTGAATTACGCAATATATACTCTGTTAGGTCCTTTTGATTTGACTAAAGTTTTGTGTGTAAAATTCCTACACCTGACAAAACTATGATTATGAATTACAAATATCCAAAAGTCCCACAACAGCCACGTCTACTTACACGCCCCAAAAGGAGGGAGCACCAAACTTGGGACATTCAAAGATGGAAGAAAGTTTTATTCTCTGACGAGAAAAAATTTAACCTTGATGGTCCTGATGGCTTCCAACGTTACTGGCATGACAAGGAGATGCCTCCTGAGATGTTTTCTACGCAGCACAGTGGAGGGGGTGCCATCATGATCTGGGGTGCTTTTTCCTTCAATGGAACAATGGAGCTCCAGGATGTGTGGGGGCGTCAAACAGCAGCTGGCTACGTGGAGATCTTGCAGCGGGCATCCCTCGTGACTGAGGGCCCTCGTCTGTGTGGTAATGCCTGGGTTTTTCAGCAGGACAACACTCCAATTCACAAAGCTCGTCTGACCAAGACTTTTTTCCAGGAGAATAACATCACTCTTTTGGACCATCCTGCATGTTCCCCAGATCTTAACCCAATTGAGAACATTTGGGGATGGATGGCAAGGGAAGTTTACAAAAATGGACATCAGTTCCAGACAGTGGACGCCCTTCGTGAAGCCATCTTCACCGCTTGGACCATCATTCCCACAAGCCTTTTGGAAATGCTTCCATCAAGCATGCCAAAACGAGTTTTTGAAGTGATCCACAATAATGGAGGAGCTACTCATTACTGAGTCAGTTTTTGAAACTTTAATTTGAGTTTTAGGAGGTTTTTGAGTGTTTTTGGAGCTGTGGTCCTAAACTTTTGATCAGCTGATGAACAGCCTACTTCAGTTAAATTGTTGTTTTCAATAAATTACCTGCTCAAAACTTTTGGTCTCTTTTTCCCATTTCTTCTTTTTGCATCTTGAAGCTCTACTTAGAACCTTGTTAAGTTCCAACAGTGCAAAATACAAATTCAAGCCATTTTTTAACTGGTCTTATGATTTTGATCAGGACTGTATATATAATATATACTATTATATATGTGTAGAGTGGGTTTTTCTGAAAATGGCGAAGCTAACGCGCAGGTTAAGACCAGGTCGGGGTTGCGGGGGGCGCTGGAGCCGATCCCAGTTGACATCAGGCGTGAGGCTGTCACAGGACGCAGTCTATCGCAGGGCACATAGAGACGAACAGAGACAGACAACCATTCACAACTAGAGGCAATTTTAGAGTAATCAATTAACCTAACATATGCATGTCTTTGGATTGAGGGAGGAAACCGGAGTACCCGGAGAAAACCCACGCAGACACGGGGAGAACATGCAAACTCCACACAGAAAGGCCCAGGCCGGGATGCGAACCTGGAACCTTCTCGCTGTGAGGCAACAGTGCTAACCACTACACCACCGTGCAGTGTAAATGTCAGATAGTTAACCTGCAAGATAAATTAATTCTGTTATATTAAGTGAATACTTAATGTACTGAATGTGCAGTTATTACTCTTTTGATGAGACGATAGAGAATGAAATGTGTTTAAAGGAGAACCAATTACATGATTAATGATAGACGATATGATTAAAGGGGACATGTTTATCTTTGATTTAACACAAATTTTGATACGTTTATTTCATGGAAATAAGTGAGTCATAGACATTTAAGTGAATGTCATTCAAATGCGGTTAATATACCAGTGCTTTAGTGCAAACAAAATAACAGGAATATTCTATAATTGCTGTCAAATGGTTAATATGATTTTTATATTTTATATATTTACAAGCTTTACATTGTTAGCAGGCCATTTCTCAGCTACAGCTTGCCAATGGGCCGTGTGCTTCTGCCAAACAGTGAAATAACTGCCGTGATCACTAACACCGGGAGTCCCGCAGGCTTTTCAAAATAAAATGAAGAGATACAAAACTCTTAAATAAACTGCTCAGAGCATAAAATAATGGTTAAATAATGAAAGTCTTGACACCTCCCACTTGATTTATCAAAGATGTAAAGAGGCCACAATTAACAGTCATTTCAATCTCACAGTAGATCTCAAACGTAATGTCCTTGGTCCTCATGTACTAAGACTTGCGTGGATTTCTTACTGAAACATGGCGTACGCTAGAATCCAGAAACTGTCGTACGCACACAAAAAATCAGATGTATAAAGTGTGCGTACGCATGGATCCAAGCACAACGTGGAATTGAGCGCACATGTAGAAGTGCTAAACTCCTCCCTGTCCACGCTCCATTTAAATACGCAAATATATTTAAATAGGTCCTGCACCAGGGATTCCCTCTCTGCATCATCAAATTTAAAAGAAGAGTAAAGGTAAACCGGGAACCATCACCTTATCGTGGTGGAGAGGTTTGTGTGTCCCTGTGAACCTGAGGGCTGTGTTGTCTGGAGCCTAGTGCTCATGGTAGGGTCTCCCATGGCAAAGTGGTCTCAGGCGAGGGGCCGGACTTAGAATGGTTAACAAAGACTCAATGTACAAACAAGGAAGAGGAAGAGAGACCCTGCCCGGAGGAAGCCCGGGGCCCCCGTCTGGAACCAGGCCCAGACCGAGGGCTCGCCGGTGAGCACCTGGTGGCCGGGTTTGCCACGGAGCCCAGCCGGGCACAGCCCGAAAAAGTGAGGTGGCACCTCCTTCCTCTCCATCCTGTGGGCCCACCACTCGCAGGAGGAACCACTTGGGTCGGGTGCGCTGCTGCATGGGTGGCAGTGAAGGTGAGGGGCCTCGACGGACCAGACACGGGCAGCAGAAGCTGGCTCTTGGGACGTGGAATGTCACCTCTCTGTCAGGGAAGGAGCCACAGCTTGTGCGGGAGGTGGAGCGCTACCAGTTAGATCTGGTGACCACAGTATTTTGCTGAATAAACTGGGAAAATATGGCATTAGAGGGACACCACAAAACTGGCTACAGAGCTATTTGCAAGACAGACAGCAATTTGTACAGGTTGATCAACAAAAATCTACTTATAGAACTGTATTGTGCGGGGTGCCTCAAGGTTCCATTTTAGGACCAACTCTGTTTTTAATGTACATCAATGATATTTGTAGCATATCCACAATTATGAAATTTATACTTTTTGCTGACGATACAAATATTGTTTGCTCCGGTGAGAATTTCAAGACACTGTTGACTAACATCACTCAAGAACTTCATAAGTTAAACAATTGGTTTAATATAAATAAATTATCATTGAATTTAAAAAAGACAAAACTTATGCTTTTTGGATATCGGAAAAAAGATATGCCAGTACAAGTAACTATTAACGGCACTATTATTGATAGAGTGCAACAGAATGTGTTCTTGGGTGTTGTAATTGATGAAAAGCTCTCTTGGAAACCTCACATAAGTCACCTGCGTTCAAAAGTGGCAAAATGTGTTGGTGTGATGAAGCGATGTAGCCTGTTACTCAATCAAAATGCTTTATTTATTCTTTATCACTCCTTCATAATGTCATATTTAAATTATTGTTTGGAAGTGTGGGGAAATTGCTACAAGACAAACTTGCTACCGCTCGTCACTCTTCAAAAACGAGCCATTCGAATTATTCACAAAGTCAAATACAATGACCACACCCATCCACTTTTCCTTAAGTCATTTAACTTAAAATTAGCTGACTTGGTGAATTATAAAACTGCGCAAATTATGTACAGGGCATCAAAAAATATGCTGCCGGGTAACATTCAAAACCTATTTAGAGATAGAGATGCTCATCACACATATAATTTGAGAGGATGTAATCAATTGTACCAACCACATGTAAGGACAGCCCTTAAATCTATGTGTGTCTCGGTGAGGGGAGTCATTGTGTGGAACAAACTGGCAGAGGAAGCAAAAAGTTGTGGAAATCTCATTCAGTTTAAAATAATATTCAAAAGAAATATGATGTGTGAGTACCAGAAGGATTTGCCGGACTGACGCCGTTTTTTCGGGGGGGTTTTTTGCGCACTCCTCAAGCTGGGGCTCCACAGCCACGCAGGCACGCACACACACACACACACACACACACACACACACACACGGGTGCGCATTCACGCACACACACGCGGCGGGCGCACACACGGACACACCCATTGTCCGTCTAGGCGTCTGTCTATCGCTCTGCCTACCTGTCTGTATAGATGCCTGCCTGTCTCTCAGTCTGAGGGTCTGTCTGTTTGTCTAAACACCTGTCTGTCTGAATGCCTGTCTATCTGCTTATTGCCTGGCTGGCACTTGCTCTGTTGCCTATATGTTCTGGAGGGAAGAGGGGGTGTAGAAGCAGGAAAAGTTTGGGCCTGTCTGTCTGTTTGTCTGTCTATATGTCTGTTTTGTTTGTCATGTATGTCTGTTTGTGCCACTACAATATATTGTATTGTTATAATATGTTATTTTGGGTTGGGTGGTGCTGGGTGAGGGGTTGGAAATTTATAAGCGTTGCTTCCTTCCATCCCCTTTTCAGACTGTATGTGTAAATTGTTAATTCTTCTTTTTTCTCTTCTCAATGTGTTGTTTTTTTTTTGTTTGTTTTTTTTCTCATCTTTGGATTACAAGTCTGAAATAAATGAATAATACAAAAATACAATGGTGGGGCTTACCTCCACACACAGTCTAGGTTCTGGAACCGTACTCCTGGATAGGGGTTGGACCCTATTCTTCTCTGGAGTTGCCCAGGGTGTGAGGTGCCGGGCGGGTGGGGGGATACTCACAAACCCCCGGCTGGTGTTAGAGTTCACCCCGGTGGACGAGAGGGTCGCCTCCTTCAGCAGTTCAGAGTATTCGGCCTTCTTGGAGACCCTGAATGGAGTCCTGCATGGGGCTCCAGTAGGGGACTCCATAGTTCTGCTGGGAGACTTCAACACCCACGTGGGCAATGATGGAGCCACCCGGAGAGGCGTGATTGGGAGAAACGGCCTCCCTGATCTAAATCCGAGTGGTCGTCAGTAGTGTTGTTTTTGGCGGCCTGTTTTACTTTGTCTAGTCTAATTTTAGTCGACTAAAAGTCTGAGCATTTTAGTCTAGTTTTAGTCGACTAAAAGTCTGAGCATTTTAGTCTAGTTTTAGTCGACTAAAAGTCTGAGCATTTTAGTCTAGTTTTAGTCGACGAAAACTTACGACATTTTAGACTAGTTTTAGTCAAAGAAAATTGTATATTAGTCTCTTTTTAGTGATGCAATTATATTGAATCAATATAATAAAAGTACCTAGTAGTATTGAGGAACCCAGCATTTTCTTTTAGCCAAACCCATGCACATATCTTAAGTTTACAGCATGTACAGGTCTAGAATAAGTAATACAATTTATGTTGATGCTAAATTCAGTTCAGTGTTATTTGCTCTGTGAAATTCAAAACTAGTGAAAGTATTTGGCCAACAAGGGGAAGTTTAGTGCACCTATAGAGTGAGTCAGTCAGGTAGGAACTTAAAACACACTTTACACTCTCTCACAAATAAATACACATGTTACACGTGTTTTTTCCTGTGATTTTGTGGCTGCATTTCTTTCTTTTTACACAAGACATGCCGTTTTCTTTTCCACGTTCATGTAATGAAAGTGTTTCTTCTTTTCCTCCCAAAAACGACCCCCGGCTGGTGTCACACTTTGTTCGCATGTTTCTTTAGTTGTCGCTAACCCTAACTCTAACGTTAACTGTGACCCACAGCAGCGGCAGCTTCAGAATCTAAATGATGCGCGTGTGGGGATTGAGGAAGTGACGTCGCCCAGACGCGAGACTGGGAGAAAACTACAAAATAATGATAATAATAACGTGACTAAACGAGATGAAACAAAGTTATTTCGTCTCGTTTTCGTCAAAGAAAATAAAGAGAATTTTCGTTTTTATTCGTCAACGAAATTGCATTATATATTTAGTCTTAGTCATCGTCACATGCCCAGCATTTTCGTTTCGCGTCTCGTCTAGTTTTCGTCAGGTGATAGAGGTTCGTTGACGAAGATATTTCGTCATCATTTTCGTTGACGAAAGCAACACTAGTCGTCAGTTATTAGACTTCTGTGCTAGTCACGGATTATCTATAACTAACACCATGTTCGAACATAAGGATGCCCATGAGTGTACGTGGTACCAGAGCACCCTGGGCCAAAGGTCGATGATCGATTTTGTAATCGTATCATCTGATCTGAGGCCGTATGTTTTGGACACTCGAGTGAAGAGAGGCAGAGCTGTCAACTGATCACCATCTCGTGATGAGTTGGATCAGAGGATGGGGGAAGATTCTGGACAGACCAGGTAAACCCAAACGAGTAGTGCGGGTGAACTGGGAACGTCTGGAGGAGGCCCCTGTCTGAGAGATCTTGAACTCACACCTCCGGCGGAGCTTTTCTGGCATCCCTGTGGAGGTTGCGGGCATTGAACCGGAGAAGGCAATGTTCAAAGCTTCCATTGCTGAAGCTGCAGCGGTGAGCTGTGGCCTCAAGGTCTTAGGTGCCTCAAGGGGCGGTAACCCTCGAACACCGTGGTGGACACCGGTGGTCAGGGAAGCTATCCGACTGAAGAAGGAGGCCTTTCGGGATATGTTATCCCGGAAGACTCCGGAGGCAGTTGCAAGGTACCGACAGGCCAGAAGGGCCGCAGCCTCTGCTGTGTCAGAGGCAAAGCAGCGGGTGTGGGAGGAGTTCAGAGAAGTCATGGAGAAGGACTTTCGGGTGGCACCAAGGTTCTTCTGGGAAACCATTCGACATCTTAGAAGGGGGAAACGGGGAACCGTCCAAGCTGTTTACAGTAAGGACGGGACGCTGGTGACCTCAGCTGATGAGGTAATCGGGCGGTGGAAGGAGCTCTTTGAGGAACTCCTTAATCCGACTAACACGCCCTCTTTTGTAGAGGCAGAGCTGGAGGCTGATGGGGAATCATTTTCAAAATATCCCTGGCGGAAGTCACTGAGGTAGTCAAACAACTCCACAGTGGCAAAGCCCCAGGGGTTGATGAGATTCGTCCAGAAATGCTGAAAGCTTTGGGTTTGGAGGGGCTGTCTTGGTTGACACGTCTCTTCAACATTGCGTGGAAGTCTTGGACAGTGCCAAGGGAGTGGCAGACCGGGGTTGGTGGTTCCTCTGTTTAAAAAGGGGGACCAGAGGGTGTGTGCCAATTACAGGGGTATCACACTACTCAGCCTCCCTGGTAAAGTCTACTCCAAGGTGCTGGAAAGGAGGGTTCATCCTATAGTCGAACCTCAGATTGAAGAGGAACAATGTGGATTCCGTCCTGGACGTGGAACAACGGACCAGCTCTTCATTCTCGCAAGGATCCTGGAGGGGGCCTGGGAGTATGCTCATGATGATGATGATGATGATGAAGCCCTTTATTTGTCACTAGTCACAAGTACCAGCGAAATTGCAGCGGCACCTGTCCAAACATACATGTACATACAATGTGACAGAGGGGTAGACAGGACAGGAGGCAGGGATTGGATTGAGAAAGTTACAGCATAACATGAGGAGAGGGAGGAGAGAAAAAAAGGCAACCCCCAGATTGTACTCCAGAGGGAGTGCAGTGTGGGAACAGGAAAAAAACACCTCAGCAACAAAAGCACATAATCACTCTTACAACAGAAAAACTCAAGACTAGCAACAGGGAGGGGGTGAGGGTGGGGGGTGTAACCCAGGATAGACAGCAGCCACCCGGTCCTGCAGCCATATTCGGCGCTGGTCACGCACCCGTCTGTCTCACTGGGGGGGTACAAAGCTGCAGAGACGTGGGAGAGGGGGAGGAGGGTGGATGCATATCTGTATAAATGTATAATGTCACTGTATGTGTGAGCCTGGGTCGTCACCCCGCCCGGCGTCACAACCTCGGTGCCTCAGTCTGATCCAACGGAGACGGCCTTGATCATGACCCAGGCAGAGTCAACAATCAGCAGGTGTCTGTGGGAGGTGGGGGAAGGAATGAAGAGCGTCTCACTGCAGCCTTGGCCAAGGCCACTGCTGGTTGGGGAGGCCGAAAAGGATAAGATTGGGGTTGTTTGGGTTTGGGACGAGCAGCCACATTCCAATGTCGTGGCTACTCTCTTTGTCCATTCTGGTCAGCAATACGATCCACTTTCCTTTGCAAAGCCATGAGCGTCTCCTTGATGGTACCCACATCGCGGCTCAAGTTGTCCACGTTACGGTGCAAAGCCACAGTCTGAGTGCCCATGACTCGCACCGCCTCAATCATTCCAGGCAGCCATGTGGGGCTTTTGGCAGCTGCCATGGATTCCCGAATTCTCTGATAAACCAGGCCCGTGCCTATTCCAATCAGCAGGGAAGTTGTTATCACGGTTCCGAATAGGTAGATGTCTTCGACGTCCTCCACAGAAGGAGCCGCCAGGCACACGACCCGCCACCTCTCCCACGCGTCCATCGTGTAGCCAGCTGCAAACGTTCCGGCAGGACAGTCAGGTTCCCCCGAACCCGGGCTTCTCGTCGAGAAGATGGTGTCAATAGCGTTCAGAGACCAGTTGATCAATTCCATGAGTCTTTAGGTTCGGAGAGCAGTGCGGAGAGAGTCTCTCAAAAGAAATACATAAGACAGAAGACTAGACGAGACAAGAGAGGCAAAGCAGGGAAAGATAAGGGAGAGGAGGGAAGGAAAAATGCGACCGCCTCCGCTGAGAGCCAAGATTAAGTATCATCATCATCCAGTCTACATGTGTTTTGTGGATTTGTCGAAGGCATATGACCGGGTCCCTCAGGAGATACTGTGGGAGGTGCTGCGGGAGTATGGGGTGAGGGGGTCACTTCTGTGGGCCATCCAATCTCTGTACACCCCAAGCCAGAGCTGTGTCCGGATCCTCGGCAGTAAGTCGGATTCGTTCCCGGTGGGGGTTGGCCTCCGTCAGGGGTGCGCTTTGTCACCAATCCTGTTTGTGATTTTCATGGACAGGATAGCGAAGCGTAGTCGTGGTGGGGAGGGGTTACAGTTCGGTGGGCTGAGGATCTCGTCTCTGCTTTTTGCAGATGATGTGGTCCTGATGGAATCGTCGGTCAGTGACCTTCAGCACTCACTGGATCGGTTCCCAGCCGAATGTGAAACGGCTGAGATGAGGATCAGCACCTCTAAATCTGAGGCCATGGCTCTCAGTAGGAAACCGGTGGATTGCTTACTCCAGGTAGGGAATGAGTCCTTACCCCAAGTGAAGGAGTTCAAGTACCTCGGGATCATGTTCACGAGTGAGGGGACGATGGAGCGTGAGCTTGGCCGGAGAATCGGAGCAGCGGGGGCGGTGTTGCAGTCGCTCTACCGCACCGTTGAGCTGAACCGGAAGGCAAAGCTCTCGATCTACCGGTCAATCTTCGTTCCTACCCTCACCTATGGTCATGAAAGCTGGGTCATGACCGAAAGAACGAGGTCGCGGGTACAAGCAGCCGAAATGGGTTTTCTCAGGAGGGTGGCTGGAGTCTCCCTTAGAGATAGGGTGAGAAGTTCAGCCATCCGTGAGGAATTCGGAGTAGAGCCGCTGCTCCTTTGCATTGAAAGGAGCAAGTTGAGGTGGTTCGGGCATCTAGTAAGGATGCCCCCTGGGCGCCTCCCTAGGGAGGTGTTCCAGGCACGTCCAGCTGGGAGGAGGCCTTGGGGAAGACCCAGGACTAGGTGGAGAGATTATATCTCCACACTGGCCTGGGAACGCCTCGGGATCCCCCAGTTAGAGCTGGTTAATGTGGCCCGGGAAAGGGAAGTTTGGGGTCCCCTGCTAAAGCTGCAGCCCCCACGACCCGACCCCGGGTAAGCGGATGAAGATGAGATTCAATTCAATTCAATTCAATTCAATTTTATTTATAGTGTCGAATCATAACAAAAGTTATCTCAGGACACTTTACAGAGTAGGTAAAGACCACACTCAATGACTTATTTATGATTTATATAGACCCAACAATTCCTCTGTAGAGTACGGTGGCAACGAAAACCTTCCCTATAACAGGCAGGAACGTCTGACAGACCCAGCTCTGTAGAGGACGGCCATCTGTCTTGACCGGTTGGGGAGGAAGAAAAGGAGAGAGAAAGAGAGAAAAGACACACAGATGGACAGAGAGAGACAGACACACTTCCAGAGATGCAAGCAAAGCCTAACAGTAACTATAATAATATTTATAGTAATGTGAATATAACGTATATGTTAAGGCAGTTAATACAACAGAATAGTAGAAACAAGCACAGCTAAGGTGACAGAATATGAAAATGATAATAATTATGGTGGCAAACATGATCAATGATGAGATGTAAAGGTAAGAAGCGCAACTTTAACGAGTCTGAGCTCGAAATTTTATTAAATGAAGTGAAGACCCGAAGAGCTGTTTTATCTGGTAGCCTCTCTTCAGGGATAAACACAAAGGAAAAGAAATTTGAGTGGGAGTGTGTGTGTGAGGCAGTGAACGCTGTGGGGTCGGAGCATCGCACACCCACTGAAATAATAAAAAAAGGTCCGACGTGAAGCTGGAGGTGAAGCGGAGGATTTCGGCCCACCGCAACGGGCGGGGGGACAGGAGGGGAGGAATTGACCCTCTTTGATCAGAGAGTGAGAGCTATTGTGGGGAACACAGCTCTAAGCGAAGTTGTGGGAGCCCATGAAGGCGATACAGATCAACCTCAAGGTAAATGTGTTAAACTCAGAAATGTCATTGTACAATAGGCTGCTCACATTACTCATGCTCGTGCGTTAAGGTGCCAGGATATGACCTGGCACCCTGGCGTCTCCACCAGCACCTCCCTCTGCACCATGCGCCCTGGCACCTCCACCGGCACATCGCACCCTGGCTCCTCCACCAGCACCTCCATCGGCAGCTCGCACCCTGGCGTCTCCACTGGCTCCTCCAGCACCACGCGCCCTGGCGACTCCATGCCAGCTGCTGACGTTTGACGGACTGGCCGTGTCCTTTCACAAGCTGTGCTGGAATCACAGGAGGAAATAGTGAGAGCAATCCGTGGCGTCAGCGATCGTCTAGATCAAATGCACTGGGAGATATTTGTCACGCAATAAATGCACTTAAAAAGTAAATTGTGTCCTTGCCTCTTTACATTGTTGAAATTAGATGCTGCCGGGCCTGTATCGCTTTTCATATATATATATATATATATATATATATATATATATAAATATATATAATCACACTACTGTTCGTGGGAAAACAAACAGGACAAAACAACTTCATTACAAGGATTGACAAGACTGATCACACTTATATTAATGACTGCAGAGGTGCGCCGTGGCTACTGCAGTGGGACATTTCCAACTTTACGCACGCGTTTATTGAGACAAATACTGAACACAAGGAGACAAAAAAATACTTACTAGATAGCTCTGCCACTCTATTTTCACCAGGGAAAAAACAAATACACATATGTGAATGCACGTGCCCAAACGGGCATTGTGCTGGTTTAAATTCGGGGCGCAATTAAACGGATAAATTATTTACTCACCGAGAAGTCACCCAACGCGCACCGTGCCAGCCTCCGACCTGTTACCAACCATGCTATTGGTTAGAATGAACGAGTCATGCTTTGAACCAGGCCACTTTGCCACGATGTTGGTGAGCTGCATTTGCAACAAGGCCAAGGCTGCCATTGTTAATGCCATTTTTTCATCACTTTGCGCATGCTTTTATATCCATCCATATGATTGCAAACATGTGTGTGTTAATCGTCCATTAATGTGTCTCTGATGTGCACATTACACTGAGGATGAATTGTTTTCACAAAATTTACAGTTTCCCAGCATTACCTCTAAGTGTCGCCAAAGAAACAATAGCTGTAGAAACGTGCGTATGCCAGCCATGAAGCTTGCGTGGCGCACCGCACATTTCCACGGTCATTTCACTTTTGATACATTTGAACGTTGGCGTGGAAAATGGCGTACGCCACGCTTTTGTGCGTACGCAACATTGATAAATGAGGCCCCTGGTCTTTATCGCCTTTCAAAATGGAAACTAAATGTCTTTCTAAAGAAGGTGTCCTTTTAGGTCTAACACAAATACAAAAGCTATCTAAGGAGGTAGGCACCACCACCTTGCCTCCTACTGAGTGTAGGTTTGCCCACTCATCACTCAGTTGCCTCCCAGGGTTACCTACTAACCAAACAAAGTTTCTTGGGTAACCCTTGGCAAGGACTTATCTACTTCTGATGGTCCTCAACTGGAATCAAAACCACTAGTCTTTGCACATCCCTGTGAAGGACAATGGTCGTAGGCAAGTCAGAGGTTTCTCTCCGGACCCTGGATACATGGGGGCCAGACAGTCCCATGCAGATTTTCAAGTCCACGTCCCTGACGTTCCCTTTCTTATCAGGAAATGTAGCGATGACTCGGCCGAGCTGAAACTGTCCTCTTAAAGCATTTTGATCTGCTAACCAGACCACGTCTCCAACCTTGACGCTCCTCTTTGTCCTGTGCCACTTGTTCCGGATGAACAAGTTTGGGCCAGCGGGTTCACTCCACTTTGACCAGATCTTGTCCACTCCAGCCTGGACAGCCCTTAGCCTCCGTCAAGGGTGGGTTTCCACGTCAATTCCGTGCATATCTCCTGCATGTCCGGTGCGTCCCAGGATAAGACAGTTAGGAGTCAAGTACTCCACTGCGTCTTCTTGCTCCTGTGCCTTGGCGTCAATTAGCCGATCGTTAGTCAAGTTAGCTGAAGAGTAAAGAAGGGTTTTACTCTAGGCTGTGAAGAGCTCTTTTAATAAGTTTAACCGCTGCCTCGGCTGCTCCTTTTCTGTGAGGTGCATCCGCAGGATGGAAGTCCCACTGCCATTTTGTGCCATTTCTGGCAGCCATGTCCTCAACAGAATCCTTCTTCAAACAGGTGAGATGTCTGTGTAGCTCTCTTAGTGCAGGTTTAGCGCCGACGGAGTTTGAGCCTCTGTCCGACCATAACTCTTTTGGATGGATCGAGAGTAGGCCTGAAGAAAACTTTCGGAAGATAGGTCATCAACTAGGTCAGAGAGGACGGCTCTAGAAGCCATGCAGCAGTACACAACTCCCCAGACTTTTTTCTTGACCCTCTTCTTTACAGCACCTCTCACCTCGAAGGGGCCAAAGAGGTCTAGTGTGGTATACTCAAATGGGTTTGCTCTGCTGGTACCTTCCCGAGGGAGGTCACTCATCACTTGCTGGCACATCTGGCTCTCTGCTTTCTGCCAGCGAGACACTCATTTATCACATTCTTGACTGTCCTTCGACCTTGCACCACCCAGGCTTTTCTTACTGTACGCAGCAGTGTTGCAGCAACGCCTTCATTATTTGACTCATGAGCTTCTCTTGCCAGTAAGGTTCCCAGCCACGACTGGAGAGGGATAAATGGTACAGCTGTTCCGTCCTCATTCCAAGACTGGACTCTACCACCACACAGCAATAGTCCTGTATTGTCATCCTTAACAACAACCAGGCGGTTTAGAGTTGTGTCGTGAAACTCTACGCCGTGCCTGGGCTGCAAGAGCCAGGTCTTGGAATGCAGTTGCGCTTTCTTCTGCAAATAGCCAGGAATACTTTGCCTCCCTCTTTGCTGGATCAGAGATTTGCCGTTCTTTATTCAACCAGAACGCAGCAGCTCGTCAAGTCCAGGCAATGGTCCCACACAACTTTGACAATGTACTGAACCGCTTCGGTTCAACATGGCGCACAGGATCTACACTGCTGATGTTCCCCTTGGGTCTCTCTGCTGCTGAAGTTGGATCTTGACCCTTAAGTGGCGGCTGCAGCGTGAGACAACTATCTTATTTGTTGAGACTCTCAAGTCTACGTCAACGTCAGCTTTGCTGGGGTTAGGCATTTTCTTCGACTGAGTCCTAGTGGTTGCAGCTGAGAAAGATTTTCTCTTGAGCCTCGAAATGTCACCAGCAACGGTGGCCAATATCTCACTGGCAGTCTTCACTAGCCACTCAGCTTTTGGCCATTTTAGGAATGCAGGTCCTTTTTGCCACACCGACTCTTCACCAAGCTCCTCGGGAGATGCTCCCCTCGTGATAATATCTGAAATTTGGAGGTGTCCCTCAACCCATCTCCAATCTTCTACTGGTCCAGCCCTCTGGATTTCCCCGATGCGATTTGCAAAGAAGGTCTGATAGCCATAACTATCCTTCTGAATCGCTCCAAGGATTGTTTGGCTATCTATGAAGTGGATCCAGTGTGTGACATTGATGCGGCAATGCTTCTCAAAGTACCTCTTAAGAGGGGTTGCAAAGACAGTGCTGCATAACTCTGCCTTTATCACGTCCCCCTTTTGGTTGAGGGGAGTAAGTTTGGCTTTTGACTAAACCAATCTTACAACGACTCAATTCTGCGTTTCACACTGAAGGTAGAGCACAGCTCCATAGGAGGCACCACCTCCGTCTGAAAATGTGACTCCCACTGTGTAGCCTATGGCTCCTGGTGGTGTAAGGCGTCTCTCGAATCTGACATGACCAAGTCTCTCGAAGTTTTGGCGAGAGAGGGTCATCCTGAGTATCTTTAGTTGAGTTGTCTTTTCCCGCCTCTTGGTAAGATTCCCTTACAAGCATCATCCCTTTCTACTTAGCTGGCGTGGCTAGGCCAATGCGGTCGTAGAAAGCTGCGATCTGCCTTAACAACACTCAACACTTTAAGGGATTTGGAGTGTTACTTCTGATCTCATCTTCTTGCAAATCGAGTCCCATTCTCATTTTGTATTGCTTCTTTGAGAAGTTGATGGACATCAATATGAGAAGTTTGTCGGTCTCTGGTTTATAGCCGACACCTAATGCTTTGCTCTCTTCGTCTTGGTTAGGTAATACAAGAGTTTTGGGCGCAGACCTGACTGTTTCACTGTTACTGGGGTTCGCTGCGGCTCCTGACCTCCCACTTTGGCCAGAGAAGATCCATGGTTTAAGGGAGAAGCCTCCAGCTTTATGAGCTCTTCCACCCCTTCTGTGATCTTTTCTAGCGTCTTGGCTTCATTGTGGGACATCAAGATGTCGTTCACGTAGATATCCTCCACCAGAACCCGACGCTCTTCAAACATGGCAGGTTTGCTGTTTCTCTCATAGCAACCTGAGCTATGCAGCCTGTAGGCTTGTCACCGATGTTGACCCTGACTACAACAAAGACCTCAATCTCGTCTTTCGGGCGGTCTCTCTAAAGGAAACGGTGAAGATGATCTTCTTTGTCTTTTAGCCAAACAGAGTTGTACATTTTCTCACATCTCCTAAGGCGGCATACGACCCACTCCTCAACCTCAGAAGGACACCTCTGATTGGATTGAGGACATCCGGACCCTTGTGCAGGAGGTTGTTCAAGCTTACTCCCAAGAACTCTTGGCTACTGTTCCAAACGATCCTTACAGGTGTAGTGGTTGAGTAAGGGATTTGGAGCGACCAGATGACTGATGTACCACTTCAGTCCCTTCCAACTGTTGATTTCATCTTTAGTGAGTTTAGCGGCAGCTCCCCTGGAGACCATCTCGTGGATTTGCTCTCTGTACGCAGTTTTACATTCTGGCTCCTTTTCTAGACGTTTCTACGTGTTCAGAAAAGTAGCCTCAACTGCATGTTGGTTATCAGGAAGAGTTGCAGGATCTCCTTTCCATGGGTAAGCTCAACCCAGTGAGGGGTTCCGCAATGCTTGTCCGCTTGCACGTAGGTGAGGCACTCTTTGATTTTTTCTAGGTCCTTTTCCTCTCCTAGGGTAATTTCTTTGCCTCCAGGGGGACACCTACCACATTTGCAGCCACCACATTGAGGATCACAAGCCGCGCCAATGCTGTCCCATTTAAACCACTCAAAGGCTTATTTGTTGGTAGTTGCAGTACTCTGGATGATTGTCTCTCCATTCTCCACTTGGGCTTTGATAGGTCCTCCCGGGTCAACAAGCATTTCTCTGTATGCCCTTGATGCTGTCCTCATTAACCTTGCAAAATGTGTGTCAGACCTATGCACTGCAAGGTCTACTTCTTCAAACAACTCAGGTGCGGTAAGATCGACAGTCTTACCCAGAGGTCCATCCGAGAGGACAAGGTCTCCCTCCACTTTGGTTGGCTGTGGGGCAAAGCAACCTTCCCTGTGGCTTATTAGAAGGTCAATCTTCTCTGGGCGGATCAAGTCATTGGTTGCAACATCAGGGAAGAACCTTTGTAGTTGCTCCGGCGTGACTGCTTGGTTCACCTTTGCAATGTTATCCAAGCTGTAGCATAGGAGTTTGTGTTCCGTTACTGTACCCTTGGGGGTTTTTATTTCTAGCCTCAAGGTATACCTTTTAGTAGAAACTGTCTTTTCCATTCCTCCAACTCCATGAACAATCATCTTGATGCTCTGACCATTCAACTTGAGACGCTCCACAGCTTCAGTCGAAATGTAATTTGTGTCCAATGCCAGGTCAATCAAGGTGCCGATCAGCTGGCCTGAGTTTGTAGTCACTTCCAGTAGCCTCATTATGACTTGGTACTCTTTAGGCTTATTGTGGCTGCTGGTGCATATAATTGTAGAAACCGGATCACTATGAACTCTGTTCGTCTTATCCCCCTTTTTGATTGGTGGCTTCGGACAGAGCAAGTAGTTGTGATCTGAGGACTCTCCTCTTTGACAGTCATCCTTTGAGCAGAGATACTTTAGAGTGCAACCGCCATCATCTCCATGGTGGCACAAGCTCTTGAACATGCTCCGGCTTTCTTTAGGTGGGTCTTTTTACTAGACAAGTTGAGTCGTTTGAAGACTTTGCAGGAAAACAGTTTACCTGCATGCGCATCATCTCCACACACGATGCATACATTTGATGGAGAGTTTTGAGTATTCCCCGATGTAGCTTTGGTGAATGCTTTCTTTTCCCTCAACCACTCAGGTTTTTTAACTATGCTGGGCTGTATTTGCAGTTAATCTAACTCCTTAAGAATGTCTTCCTGCCTTTTCAGGTACTGCAGTAAACAGTCAAAGTGGTTGTGTGATGAAAAGCCTCTTGCAGGATCATTCTTGTGAGTTAGCCACTTTTCTTTTAGGGAGTCAGGCAACTTGCTCTCAATCGACTGTGCTACTACTTGAATCTTCAGAGCATCTTCCTCCCCCAGGACTTGGAGATCATGAAATGCCCTCTCCAAAGCCTTAATCAGTTCTATTGTCTTTCTGTGTTGGTTCCCCTTTATGGGGGGAAGTTCTTGAACTTCTTTTGAGATTAGTAGCACTATATTTGGCTTGTTGCCATACCTATTGTCCAGAACACTGAACAGATCGTCGGCGGATCCACAACTGGACATCACAAGGTCCCTCTTGATTTTGTCATCTAGGCTTCCAAGAAGGTGAAATTTCCTCACATTCTCTAATTCGTGTGGGTTTCCCAGCCGCTGCAAGTCTTCCCATTCAGCTTTCCAATGGTAGTAATCTCGCATGTCACCAGAGAATACAGGCAGGCGTGCTTGCTCCAGACTAATCAGTCTCCAGACTCATCACATCATAAGTCCTGGAGTTCATGCCAGAACCACCATGCAGTGCGTTGAAAGTTCCATGTGGTGTGCTCGCGGCATTTGGAAATACATCGTAGCTGAGATTTGGGGGTTGGTTGGGCAAGCTAGGCATGGAGGCCTCCTACAGGAAGTGTTTTTAGGGTCTGGGTAAGGTTGAGCACCAAGAAGTGATGCCTCCTCACTGGGCTAGCTCCATTGTCTGTCTTGGTTTTGCTCTACCGCCTCAACTGGTTCCTCCTCTTCGACTCCAGACAGGACCCAGCCTTGGTCATTGCCTCGCCATGCCCACTCATCCCATAGTTTCTCACGACGTTACCTTGGGTCCAGGAATAAAACTTATCCAATCATTTACCTCTCTTTCGAGGTCACAGATCTCCCTTTCCAGATTTCTATTTATCAGGTGGCGTTGTTTCCTGGTCATCTGATGGTAGTTGGTTGCCTCAGCCTGGTCCATGACTGATTCAGCCTCAGTGGCGAGAGTGGTAATGGTCTGCTCAGCGAACCTGGTCCAGAAGCTCTTTAGGATGATCTGTTCATTTTCAGCAAACTTTCGGTCGCACTCTGCTGTTTTAGCGTCAATTTGCGCCACCATCTCTTCAGCGTGTTCTTCGCCTGCTTCTCTCAGGGCTGTTGCATACTCAAAGCCTGCATCTCTAACTCTTGAATGCTCCGATTTGAAGCTCCTCCACTCACTTATCATTTCACTTTCACTCCTAGTGCGTTCGCTCTGGAGGTGAGATGGTTGGCTCTTCTGGTGAAAGTGGTCTGAGCTGCTGAACGCCTCTGCTTGAGTCTCTCCTCTTCACTCCTCCTGTGATGCTGCCATGTTACCACCTTTTCTTGTGTTGACGGAAAGTTGAAACTTTAAATGCCACCTGGGTTTTAATTCGTTTTTTGCCTCTGCTGGACTTGTAGACTTTCTCCCTTCTTCTGGCTTTAGGTTATAATTCCTTGGCAAGCAGATGAATAGACGGTGTTATAAAGGCCTGTTGGCTCACAGAGTGGTTAAACAGTCTTCGGCTTTGTCTGTGTTTCAAGGTTATCCAGTCTATTTTTCTCTTAGAGAGCTGGGGCCTCATGTACTAAGAATTGCGTGGCTTTCTTACTAAAACATGGCGTACGCTAGAATCCAGAAACTGGCGTAAGCACAAAAAAATTCAGATGTATCAATGTGTGCGTACGCATGGATCCAAGCACTTTTCCTTTGTACATCCCAATCAACGTGGAATTGAGCGCACATGCAGAAGTGCTAAACTCCTCCCTGTCCACGCCCCCATTTAAATATGCAAATCAATGTAAATAGGGCCTGCACCGGGGATTCCCTCTCTGCACTATCAGATTTAAACGATGAGTAAAGGTAAGAAGCGCAACTTCAACGAGTCTAAGCTCGAAATTTTATTAAATGAAGTGGAGACCGAAGAGCGGTTTTATTTGGTAGCCTCTTTTCTGGGATAAACACAAAGAAAAAGACATTTCTGGGGAGTGTGTGTGTGAGGCAGTGAACGCTGTTGGGTCGGAGCAGCGCACAACCACTGAAATAAAAAAAAAAATGGTCCGACGTGAAGCGGAGGATTTCGGCCCACCGCCGAAGTATCACCGCAACGGGCGGGGTGACAGGAGGGGAGGAACTGACCCCCTTTTGATCAGAGAGTGGCGGCTATTGTGGAGGGAACAGCTCTAAGCGGAGTTGTTGGGGGCCATGAAGGCGACACAGATCATCCTCAAGGTAAATGTGTTAAACTCAGAAATGTCATTATACTAGGCTGCTCACATTACACATGCTCGTGCGTTAAGTTGCCAGGATATAAACACATTGACTCATGTTTAATTACTTCATTTTTTTTATTATTATTTCTCAATAGACGATGAGACAGGAGAGGGCTCCTCCCTCTGCACCGTGCGCCCTGGCGTCTCCACTGGCTCCTCCAGCACCACGCGCCCCGGCGACTCCACGCCAGCTGACGTCCGCCCGAATGGCCGTGTCCTTTCACAAGCTGTGCTGGAATCACAGGAGGAAATAGTGAGAGCAATCCGTGGCGTCAGTGATCTTCTAGATCAAATTGTCATTGCACTGGGAGATATTTATCATGCAATAAATGCACGTACAAAGTAAATCGTGTCCTTGCCTCTTTACATCATTGAAATCAGACGCTGACGGGCCCGTATCGCTTTGCGGGGTGGGTCGAGGTTGACGGGTCCGGCATCCGGTTCCTCTGGTGGGGGGGATGTGCTCTGGCAGTGGTATGCCATGGCGGTGTGCCAAGTTGTGCAGGACACCATAGGCCAGCACGATGCGGCACACCTTCTCAGGTGTGTACAGCAGCACCCCGCCCGACCTGTCTAGACAGCGCCAGCGCCCCTTCAATAGGTCAATTGCCCTCTCAACCACTGCCCGAGTTCGGGAATGGCGGTCGTTGTATCTCCCCTCTTGGTCGGTGCCGGGGTTAGTGAGAGGGGTCAACAGCCACGTTCTCAGGGGGTAACTATATATATATAAATCACACTACTGTTCGCGGGAAAAACAAACAGGACAAAATAACTGCATTACAAGGATTGACAAGACTGATCACACTTATATTAATGACTGCAGAGGTTCCAACTTTACGCACGCGTTTATTGAGACGAATAATGAACACATGGAGACATTCTTTTTTCACCAGGGAAAAAAACAAATACACATATTTGAATGCGCGTGTCCAAACGGGCATTGTGCTGGTTTAAATTCGGGGCGCATTAAACGGATACATGATTTACTCACCGAGAAGCCACCCATCGCGCACCGTGCCAGCCTCCAACCTGTTACCAACCATGCTATTGTTTAGATTGAACGAGTCATGCGTTGCCAGAAATCCCAGAGTGGTCAGCACCTGTGTGGGAATGGACAACCCCTGGCTCCTGAGCGTGTGTCGTTCTAAGTCTGGCCGCGGCTCCGCGCACAGCTCCAGTAACACTGGCCTCGGCAACCCGAAACGACTCATGAGCCAGTTGTCGTCATTTGCAAACAGATCTTCCCGCTCTCTAAACACCCTCTCACGGCTGACATAACCATTTGCGATGTCTTCTAACAAGGCCAAGGCTGCCATTGTTAATTCCATTTTTTATTAAATTGCGCATGCTTTTATATCCTTCTCCTTATTTTATATCCTTACGATTGCAAACACGTGTGTGTTAATTGTCCATTAATGTGTCTCTGATGCGCACATTACACTGAGGATGAATTGTTTTCACATAACTAACAGTTTCCCAGCATCACCTCTAAGTGTCGCCAACGAAACAATAGCTGTAGAAACGTGCGTACGCCAGCCATGAAGTTTGCGTGGCGCACCGCACATTTCCACGGTCATTTCACTTTTGATACATCCGAACGTTGGCGTGGAAAATGGCGTACGCCACGTTTTTGTGCGTACGCAACATTGATACATGAGGCCCCTGGTGACTTGGTTTATGACTGTTCGGAATTTTCAAATTCTTAGCCCTCCGAAAAGGCTTGATAGGAAGCAAACTGAAGCTATAACTCGTGTTTTGTCCTTTGTCTTCTTTATTTCTTACAAAATGATGACAGGTGACCACAGGTCATAAACCTGAAATGATTAACCACAAATACCAGGTTACACAAGACAATAGTTATTTTTACCATTTTTCAATACCTTTTACCTTAAACTAAACCAATTTTAATATATATCAATCAAATGTCTCCTTATGAATTAAAGTAATGGACTACAATAAACACAGCAGACCCAAATGACAAAACAGTGTCTCATACTAGCTAACATTACAAGCTAAATGCTAACAACAGCCAGCTAGGCGCTAGCTTAGAATGCTAACGGAGTTAGCCTAGCATGCTAATCGGGAGCTAGCGGAAATGGTTAGGTGGGTAAGGTTAGGTATTGACCTTGAATGGTTAAGGTTAGGTATTGGCCTTGAATTTCACTCTAATTTTAATTTAGTTTTATTTTTAGTCTGTGCATATATTTTTAGATATACATTTTATTGTAGCCTTTTTAAGATTCTATTTTTGACACTGTTTAGTTAAATATATATTTTTATTTCATTTTTACTTTCTTTGTGACCAGGGAGATGTGCAAAGTAAGAGTTTCATTGTGCAGTGTGACGTCTGTCTTAACTGAACAAATGACAATAAACATCTTGAATCTTGAATCTTGAATGGTTATGGTTAGGTGGTTGAGGTTAGGCATTGACCTTGAATGGTTAAGGTTAGGTGGGTAAGGTTTGTCGTGAACGGTACAGAGATAACACACAAAGAGAGGATCCAATGCAGACACGGACACAGAGTAAAAGTACAAAGAAATATTTAATTACAATTACAAACAAAACGCAAAACACTACAGGGAAAACAGGCAATACTAATAACGAGACGGACGAGGAAAAACAGGAACGAGGAGACGACGGATGATCAGGGAAACGGACGAGGAAACAGGAACACGGGAAACTACGGAGAAACAGAAAACAAACACGATTAGATATACTCAATGACGGGAAGCGTGAAACCACAACGAGAAAAGGAATGCCAATCCGGGGGGAATAGTTTAAAAATGAAGGAATACAACGATCGGGCGCTGCCTGCCTGTCAGCTCAGGGTATAAGTAGTTATCCAGGTGATTAGGGTAACAGGCTGCAGCTTGGGGGAAATGCCTAGCGGACCTAGACGACAGAAAACAAGAGGGAGACAGGGAAACACAGACAGAGGGAGACAAACTCACACAAAAGGAAGAGAGGAGGATACTGACAGATCCGAGCCTCCAGGCGCTCCACCGGGCCTCCCTGGATGAGCCCGGTAGATGTCCTGGATCAGGGACTGATCCAGGATAAGGGATCTGGAGACCCAGCTCCTCTCCTCTGGACCGTAGCCCTCCCAGGCGTGAACGCCGGATGGCCGTCAATGGTACGGGGGGGTGGAGGGGCGACGGCAGGCGGGCACAAAGTGCTGGTGGCTACTGGTATAACTGAGAAACATGGAAGGTTGGATGGATCTTGAGGGACCCAGGAAGCTTCAGGCCGACAGCACTGGGGTTTATGATGGCTTCAATCTCGAAGGGACCAATAAATCGAGGAGCAAGTTTTTTAGAAGCAACATTCAGGGGAATGTTGGGAGAAGGGAGGTCTCAAGGTCCTGGTTAGCCCTCTCCGTTTGTCCATTAGACTGGGAATGGAACCCCGACGATAAGCTAACCTTAGCTCCCAAAGCCTGGCAGAAGGCTTTCCAGACCCAAGAGGTGAATTGGGGCCCACGGACAGAAACGATGTCCGCTGGTATTCCGTGGATGCAAAAGACATGGTCCAACAAGATCTGTGCCGTCCACATGGCAGACGGCCCTTAGGAAGCGGGACAAAGTGAACCATCTTTGAAAAACGGTGTACAATGGTGACAATAGTGTCGTTACCTTGAGAAACAGGAAGTCCAGCAACAAAATCCTAGGCGATATGGGACCATGGTCGACTGGGTACCGGGAGAAGGCGGGGAAGGCCTGCTGGGGGGCGATGAGAAGTCTTTCCCCGAGCGCAGACGGTGCAGGCCAGGACAAACTGTCTCAATCTCCCTCTGCAGCAGCCCGCTGCGCTCCGCAGTCCTTCGGGCAAGACCGGACCAGGTGCCCCTCGCCCCCACAACCAAAACATTTCATCGTCTCTGATGAAACGAAGACCACATAATTAAAACCATCAACTTTAAAAGAGAAAGACAGGCTCAGATCAGTGTTTCTTTCTTTAAGGATCATGTATACCTGTCTCCTGTGACGCACAACATGCTTTAATTTAGGAGATTTACACCCCAGCGAAACCATCCTGATTGGTGACACTATTTGTCCGTATTTAGACAGCTCCCTCCCCAGCAATTCATTTTTGATGAACGGGGGAGCGTTCAAAATCATAATTTTTGTGGCCGGGTTGATGAGAGGGGATAGATATTGCTCAAGCATTAATCTGACATTTTAAAGACGGTAATTTTCTATTGTGTTGTTTTTTTTGTGCACACTGAGCTGTATTATCTGTGTTTAGCACTTTATCTGTGAACTTTAAGCACATTTAGCCACAATTTACCAACTGTGTAGCCTACATTAGCTATTTTTCTTTCTTAGTGGCTGATGTTGTTTGTGTGCTTATTACTATATAAAGAGCACAGAGTATTTTGATATGGCTTCAATGTATGTAACACCATGCTGAGGATGTTCTACCAGTAGCCAGTGCCATCTTCTTTGCTGTTGTGTGCTGGAGCAGCAGACTGAGGGCAGCAGACGCCAAGAGAATCAGTAAGATCATCAGGAAGGCTGGCTCCGTCCTGGGGGTCCAGCTGGACTCTTTGGTGGCGGTGTCTGAGAGGAGGATGCTGTCTAAACTCCACAGCATCCTGGACAAACACACTCACCCTCTCCACCAGCTGCTGACCTCCAGCAGAAGCACCTTCAGCCACAGACTCATTCTCCCCCGGTGTAACACTGAACGCCGGAGTAAGTCTTTTCTTCCGGTGGCCATCAAACTCTATAATTCATCTACAGGACAGGTAAGAAACAGTGGAGACTGTAATGGTATCCTGAGAAAATGTCACTTTGTCACTTTATATCATCACTGCATCACTTTATTCAGTTGTACTGTCACTTACTTCAGTAAGAATTTCTGCTACACTTTACTGTACTTTACTGTAACTTACTTCAGTAAAAAAGGCTGCTACACTTCACTGTCACTTTATATCACCACTACATGACTTTATTTAGTGATACTGTAACTTACTGCTGCTACACTTTACTGTGCTTTACTGTAACTTAGTTCTGTAGGAAATGCTGCACACTTTACACTGACACTTTATATTACCCCTACATCACTTTATTTAGTGGTACTGTAACTTACTGCTGCTACACTTTACTTTGCTTTACTGTAACTTAGTTCTGTAGGAAATGCTGCAACATTTTTAACACTGTTTTCACTTATCGCTCCTCATCACTTATTTAGTTTGTACTTATTTTATTTCAATATGCTTCTAAACGGCACGGTGCGTATTGTTGTATATTGTATATACCTAAGCTTAACCACAATGTCTGTTGCACTCTGTCACACTTAGTTATTGTTTGATTTATTTTACTTAGCTTTATTTTGATCTGATTTTGTTAGCTTATTGTCACTCTGATCCTTTCCCACCTTTGTATTGAAACTGTTGCACAATAATTTCCCTCGGTATAAATAAAGCTTCTTGAATCTTGAATCTTGAATCTTGAATCTTGAAGAATGCAGAGACAAACAAAATATCCTCTTGGAGGTATGCACTAAACACAACAGGAAGTCCGCCATTTTGATTTAAAATGTCATTTTTGTTCATTTTTGGACGTTTTTTTCAGAAACTTTGCTTTGTACTTTAATGAACTCGTCAAAGGGATTGTAACAGAATGACTTCAAAGTTGGTCTGTACACCTTCAAGACATGGCTGACACTAATTTGCGGAGCATACGTGTTTTCATCAATCAGCCTGGCCATGATAGGGCCTCAAATTTTTGAACATACATTGTCCAATTCGTCCCAAACTTCTCAGGCATGATTGGAGTTTTGGCCTGAACACATCTATGTTACAATATTTACTTAAAGTCATAGCTCCCCCTGCTGGTAACAGGAAATTATATGTTTTATACTTTGATGTCCTCGGCGTGACTGGTTAATCACATCCTCCTCAAAAGTGGTGATGAGAGCCTTAAGACGTGAATGATCCTTCATTGTGAACATGGGATGATGTCGTTTAATGGCACAGCTGTGGTGGCATGGCGAATTTCAATGAAACGGCATGACAAAAGACACTGCTGAAACTGCACACCAGGGCCCTCATTTATCAAACGAACGTACGGCAGAAAAACGTGCGTACGACCATTTCCTGGCAAACGTCGGCATTTATCAATTTGGAAGTGAGCGTGAGCTACGATCAAATCTCACGTCTGGTCTGAGATCGTGTCCGCAAATTTGAGCCTGTGTATTTGCGGTGCAGCACAGCAAAATCTGTCTGAACATAATGAATAAACCTTAGCTGTCATTAAGCATAAGCAGTCACATATTAAGAACAGATCAAAACGGATTCTTAAAACGAAAAGAAAAAAAAAAAATTGTGGTTGGAGCAATTGATTGTACTCATGTGCGTCTGAAGGTACCATCCATGAATGATTACGCATTCATCAACCGCAAAAACTACCACTCGATAAATGTACAGGTGATTTGTGATGCCAAGCTGTCGCTTTTAAACGTGGTGGCAAGGTGACCAGGGGGGGACACACGATTCCTTTATATTTCAAAACAGCTCGGCTCCAGCCCCCCGCGACCCCGACATTGAATGAATGAATGAATGTGTTGGCGCGTGGCAGCAGCAAGACGCACTGCAGAGCCAAACTCATCTCCTCGGTTGGTGCCTACCCTCGATAAATTGCATTAAATCAAACAAGGTATCAGATGATTAACATCTCGGTATGGTTCTAGGTGACAAAGGTATCCTCTTACGGAATACCGAATAACCCCGCTGGCAAACCCCGCTGGCAAACCCTGCTGGCAAACCCCGCTGGCAAACCCCGCTACAGAGCAAGAGCGCCGGTGTTGTGCCGTATTCAGCACCCCTGCCATGAAATGCACCCCCTTGCATTATAGGTGATATTCTGGATCAGAAGGCTGTTGTTTCCACCTAAAGGAGTAGTTTATATACAGCTTACCCACAACGGTCAGAACATTGGTTACTTACAGTCTTTAAACTATTTTAAAGAGTTTAAAATCACAAACTTGGATAATAGCGAACACAAAACACCTTTTTGTATGTTCTGTGGAAATATACTGCAGCCATAATTACAAAATGAATGAAATGGATCTTTTGAGCAAGTTGAATGTATTTGACTCAGCGTTTCCTAAATATAATCCCAGCTTTTCTTGCAATTCATATGTTCAAAGGTGTGTGCTTTTAATTGGGTTACACCTGTCCAACAGTGCGCACAGGCGCACTGGGGTCACAGTGGAGCGCTGCTTCGGTTTGACTGCCTTCGTTATTCTCTTCCATACAGCGTTTTTATGGGCCCCTTTTATTCCACTCTTAAGACTGACAAAAAGCACATCTTTATTTTGCTCCATCTCGGATGTCAGGATGCCGATCTGTGTGTCGGAAAAGTTTATTTTCTAACCTGCGTTCCTTCTCTCCGTGTTTGACCTCAGTGGGCGAGGCCTCCGATCCAGGAATATTTAGGGGCGTAACATGTTAAAGACGATCGAATTCAGCCGCAGCATTTATCAAGGTCCGCTCATTCGTACGCTGAGATTGGTCAGATACGAATGTTTCATAAATCACACGTGGGTCCTTTCCTACGACCATTTCTGCGCTCAGATCTGCGCCCGTTTTCATGCAAGATTGATAAATGAGGCCCCAGGTGTTCAGATCTTTTCCAAACTTCACGTGTTTGATAAGAAACCCACCCTGAATACATATGTAGGACAATTTTTAATCGTAGTCGTATTACCCCCTACTGGTGACATGAAGTTACATTTTATGTATTTGGATGTCCTGTTCCTTGCCGGTTGAACACATCCACTTCAAATCTGGTCAGCACAGATTAAGTCCCTCATGATGCTAGATCATTTAGGTTTTTGCTTTTCATCAAATTCTGTTGTTGTGGCGACCATCCGTCGGCGTGAGAAAGGAAGGTTGTAACTTCAACATACATTGTCCAATATACCACAAATTTCTCATGATTCACTACAGTCCAGGACTGAACACTTCTGCATCTCAATATTTAGTCATAAGCATAGCGCCCCCTAATGGCAACAGGACAAATTACAAATATCAAGCGATTCACATGAAACTTACATTGTGGGTTCTACACTTGATGATCAGTCAGTGTTGATACTGTTCATATGTTCAAAACATATATAAAATGGGAGAAAACGCAGGTGTGGGTCAATATATTTAATACAGTGTAAATGGTATCCTTTCTATTAGAGGAGGGAGTGGCAGTCGTCACAAAGCTTCTTACCACGCTCTCTGTGTGGAGCACAGACTGGTCTTACCCCCACCCAAGATGATTGATTGGTTTAAAGAAATACAAAGAAGCTAGAGCGTTACATTAAATGGGTTGTTAAATTAACTCTTAGCCCTAAGTGTGCTGTAAAAATTGTTGTGGTGTTTTTGAAACATTAAACAGTAACAATAAAATTGTGAACCATGTTTAAATAATTTCACTGTGTACAGCAAAAGTGTTCCGTATAGCTTTAGGTTGGTATTCACTGTAACAGTTTGAAGTCCGCAGCTGTGATTGATGTGAAAGGGGACTTAAAATGTCAGTGAAACATCAGCGTCATCCTTCTTAAATCATGCTCACTCTTCCTCCATCTCTTGTGGCGCCCTGTTCGCCTTAAGGCTGAGTGTTATGTCAGTCCTCCTCTTAGACTTTTCCCTCCATCTCTCTGTTGCAACTCCTCCTCTTCTTTTTGCTCTGAGTAGAGCCCAGCCCCCTTTCCTTTTTTCAGCTGGGGCTCTCACACACTCACACACAAGCCTCAGGTCATCCACCAGGCAAGGAAACACAGGTATCTTGATCCTGCTCGGGGACAACATCCACACTTAAAGGCAACCACTTGAAAACAAATTAGGAATCTCTGAGGAAGTTTTTTCTTCTTTTTTTCAACCTCAGGGATTGTTACAGGAACATGAGCGTGAAGAAGAAAAAGGCTGGGTTGGTCATCAGCTGGCAGAAGTCATTCTCCATCCTGGCTCCTTGGAGGAGAGGTACAGTCACCTTCTATGTTCTCATGTCTTTCCATGTTTAACCTTTACCAACCAGCTTATAATTTCTGTGTCTCATGTGATATGAGAAGCAGCAGTAATTTCAGTCACAGGGTGTTTTATTTCACGTCTCTGATCTACCTCTGATCAGGGTATTTTTCTCCGTAAGCAGAAGGATGATTAGCACTCGGAGGGCCTCTGTGCTGACAGTTTAATTTAATAGAAGTGTGAAAAACCCACAGAACTGATTTTGCTGTGGGTCCATGGGGGCACTTTGATGGGAAGCAAATCTGCCTGTTTCGTAAGGCTTTAATTGGATTCCAAGGCAATCATTGTTTTTTTCTAAAGGGCAATACAATTCTACAGGGACTTTTATTTTCTCTGCTGTTAATCATTAAACTTTTAATATAAAGAAGTTATTTTAATCAAAACAGAGAGCTGTAAAGACCTTGTCTGATCGTATTGCCTCAAAAAAACAACAGATAAGCTCCTCCTACATGTGTCTAGATGGAACAGAGTAAAAAAAAATAGAATAATAGCTTTTAAATGACAATTCATACAACAATTTACTTATTGCTAGATAATTCTAGTAAAATGTTTGCTGGACAACAGCCAGGGAAGTTGCACATAAGTAGCAATCATTTATGTAAAGCTAATATTTCATAATGTCAAATATAATTATATATTGCGCTAATATGTGTATTTGTTCTGATATTGTGATTTGCCATTACATTTACGCAATGTTAGATTTTAAACAACAAACAAAGTAACTAATTTTAAGTCTTGTTTGTCTCCACCTGATGCCACGATCCTATTAGCCTCTTTAGCTGTTATATTAGCTGCTAAATGTTCCACTCTGTTCAAGTGATGTCTGCTGTTTGGTTGTGAGCAGGTAGAGTATGTCTAAAACTCCACTGTAGGCTACAGAGCTTTTCTCTGAAAACAGTTGCCTGTTGCAGCTGGAAACACAGTTGATGAGAGCACTGAGACTGCAACAAACAGTACAAAATAATTAGCTAAAAGGGGCTAAAACGTTGGTGATTATTCTCTGAATTCTCTAACCAAAATAATAACCTCAAAGAGGTTAAAAAAAAACAAAGAACTGAGGGGAACAGCACAGTTGATGATTCTCTCTGGTGTCTTCACTACAAGTGGAGCGACCTCTTACACATCACATGCAGTCAGTAGATGTGGAGCTTTAAATGTGCAGTAGTAGTTCCTGGCATGCACTGAAAAACTGAAACAGCATTTCACCTTGTGTAACAATGTCATGATTTAATGATACTGTTGAAGATTGTTTACAGTTAGACACACAATAAACCTGCAATGTCCTCGAAAATGTAACTGAGGCACATCCATGCGAGAGGATCCCGGCTAGGCTAACAGCAGCGCCTGCTTCCTCATCAAGCTGGACGACATGAGGCTGCAGATTACCAGCTACAACATATAGCTGCGTTATAGTGACAACAGATACACCACATACATCACATACATCGTCTATCCTCTGCCACTCCTGAGCAAGCAATGTCAGCTGAGATGTAATAAGATTCTCCAAGGACCCAGTTCATTACAACAGTCTCTTAAACATAGAACGTCAGTTCAGGTGAAGGTGGTTTTAGTTTTAGGTGTAAAGCTGCTTACTGATGGACTGCTAACAGTCAGTGCATTTACATGCAGTTTAAACCCGATTATATTTAGGTTAAGGGCATACTCCATATTCTGAAACACCATGTAAAAACCGTACTCGGGTAAAAACAGAGTTCTCATACCCTGGTTAACATACCTAGATAACTCCGGAGTTCTCTTTCATGTAAACGCTTTACCCGGACATAGAATAAACCAGGAAGCAACGGCACCGAAAACAACGTAAAAAAATATGAGGGAGGACTTCACCATGGCAACTACCATCACTACCAAGAAGACCATTTTCTGTCGTAATTCTGCCTAAAAGTCGTCTATTTTCCCCTCGCTTGGGGTTTTGAAAGGTTGATCGGAAAATAAAGCTGTATTCTGACCAGAAAGAGTAACTCTATTATTTTCCCATTCAACCCCCCCCCCCCCCCCCCCCCCCTCATGTATACGAGGGGAACTTCGATAATCCGATTATTCCCTTAACCAGGGAAATACCATTTTCGGGTTACTGATGTGCTGGTAAACGCACTGAGCATAGCTGCTTCTGTGAGATGGGGCAGCTCTACTTCTTTGTCCTCTCATGTTCATGCAGACTGAAAACTACAGTGACTCACTACCACCTCCAGGCACAAAGTGGTATTACAGTGGTATTACATGTGACACACTTGTGTCTGAAGAGTGATGTATGACATATTCTGCAGTATTATGTTAAGCAGTGTGGAATCTATCTCTGTATGACACATAGACAAAATCAAAAGCAACACTACACTAAGAGTTCTTATTCTCATCCTTCTTGTCTTTTTAATCGTGGTGTCAGGTTGCTCTGCATTCCATGTTCAGATATCACTGTCAGCTTATTTACACTACAAGCCTCCACACCTGCCGAGCAGCAAATCCTCTGATGTTTTGTTATGGGAGGGTTGATAAATCTGTTCATTGTTGTGGCTGGGAGGGAGCCCCTATGCTCTGCTTAACACAGTCACATTGTTTGCTATGGGTTAGGGTTAGGATAACACTTACATACTGTACAGTGTCGCTATTTAGGTTCAGGAGGGAGCGGGAAATTGTCTGGGGAGATGCAACCGTATATCTGTGAAACCGCCTTTCTCAGAAATTGAAACATAAAAATCATTGGCTAAAATCTGATGTTGTTTGTTTTTATGAGACTGCTGCAAAGTGTGAAAAGAAACCAAAAACATTTGAATAAATGGCCATCCATAAAACTGCCCTCTCTGATCTCTATTTAGTGACTTGTACCCAAAATAGCAACAGGGAGGCAGATTCATGGAATTCTGTAATAGGCAGGATTACAGTGTAGAGAGGGGTAGTCAGACAGTATTGTGACATCAAGTCATAATTGTTATGTGTTATACGTGTTGGAGCAGGTAGTTAATGGTGTTTAGTGTGTTTACTATTTGCTGTATCTCTTTTATTATTTGATTAGTTCTTGTACATGGTTAAAACGTGATCATTGATTCTTTATTGAATATGATTAATTTGCTGCTAAACATAAGAATAATGAAAGCTCATTCTTAACCTGGGAAAAAGTAGTTTGTCGAAATTATAACTACTAAACAGGCAAGCTCATAAATTAACATACCATATACAATATAATATTTCCTTCCTCAGTCCTTCCTAGTTTTCTTTTATTATTTCTTTTTTCCAATCTTTCCTTCCTTCTTTAGCTGATATACACACACGTGAATATACCCCAAAATGGAAATATAAGGTTCTCAGTCAGCACCTAAGCTCATGTCGTCTTCACAATGAGTATTTTTCATTCTGGATATTGAATGCATTTCAGTGCTACCAGGGTTTTCTGCAGGAACGTCAAACAGACCCAGCTTGGTCTTGACCGGTTGGGGAGAAGAAAGAAAAAGAGAGAGAAACAGACAGATGGACAGACAGACACAAACAAAGACAGACAGACAGACAGACAGAAGGTCCCAGAGATGCAAGAAACCAGTGACAGTAACTTCAATAATAACTATAGTAATGTCAATATGAAACTGCTGGATATGTTCACACCTGTGTTCTTCAACCCATAAACCCTTGAAATTTTAATGTTTTTTTTCCTGATTTGATCAAATTCAATGAACTGAACCAGTGCAGCTCTAGAGTCTCAGTAAATTTCCCCAAATATGCTTGATGTGAAAGTGAAGGTTTTCTGGGGTAACAGGCCTTGCTGAATGTCTCATTGAAAAAATCTATAAGGTAATTGGCTGTTTAAACCCCTCTGTCCTGTATTTGGAGGGATGAGAAGTCAAACTCTAAACTGTCAGTGGAAATTAGCTGAAGGATATTTGACCTGAGTTACAGCGCTCCTGCACATTCTTGTCTTATCTTAGTGCTTGAATGAGCTTGCAGGCCCCAGTTAACTTTGATAAAGAGAGGGAGCCTGGGTATCATCCTTAAGGTTGATGACACCACAGTCAAGAGAGTGGTGGAAAACAGCAGGCATCCCAGCTAGGCCCCATGTTGAGAGACTGGTTCTCCTGGACTTAGAGTTTTCTGCTTTATGTCACTTGTTCAAGCTCCTTATAGGGCTCCAGGAAATGATGCCGCTTTGGACTCATGGAAATTGGAGATTGTATTTTAAAGATAAAACTATGAAACACCTGTTTTATTTAGATTGGCTTTTGGATTTCCTAACAGGGTTCATTTGACAGGCTTTGAAATACTGTATCTCATTCTGTCCATGTTTGATTATGGAAAAACTGTATTCATCATTGGAATTCTGACTCTGTGTTCAGACCAAGCCCCCACCACAGCGACTTCCTGGTTGATCCAACAAGGAAGTGCCAAAAACTGCAGTTCTCTGAGTGTCCACTAGGAGCAGGTATCATTATAGAGCAGTTTTTCATTGACCCAGATGTTAAACAGGCTGTTTTCACAGCATCATTAAACCTATTTAAGGCGTTGTGAAAAAAATAACTTTCAAGTCTGTATGTTTAGGTCATATCTCCATGACAACACTGGCGTTTTTTTTTTTTGTACCAGGCTAGTTTTTATTTTATTGGAGTAAGGTTTAGAAAATAATTAGGGGTATGGCCTCTTGAGTGACAGCTAGCCAGTTAGGCTCACTTCTCCTCAGAGGTAAACATCAGCCAGATGGACGTATGCCCCTCCCCCCAACGTCACACACATGCCTTTTTTGGGTAAGAGGAAATTAGGCGGAGTCAAAGTCTGATAAGATGGCGACTCCCCTGGACGATTGGATCAAGTTGAAAGAACGCATCCCGACGGGTATGCCACGTCCATTTTTTATACAGTCTATGATTCAAACAGAATCCAAAGCAAATTTTAAAGGCTGTATAGAAATAACTCCTTTCGACTGCATCTCATCTCAACTCACTTTTGGTACCAGGTGCCCAACCCACCCAAAACTAACCACTGATTGCAGCCCCAGCAGATCAGCAATGAGTCTTGACCACTGACCACCCAGTGTGCTAACAAGGGGCTGACATACCCATAATCCACCTGGGTAGTAAAAATAACTGTCTTGTCACAACCTGTTGATGGCCTCAGGATCTGGGAGGCCAACTGAGCCAACGGTTTCGCTTGAGGGCTTACACGTCTATACAAAGTGCCTCAAAAAGCCACGTTCGCATGGAAGCGACTGTAACTCCGGTTCAGAAGCTTTCCCATACAAATCTCCCAGTAATACAGGTGCAAGTCAGCCTAACCATGAAGAGTATGTGGTTGATTTCACTTTTCAATAGCATTTGGCCGGTATACACGTGAAATGTCGTTTCCAGCCTTAAGGAGCAGTTAAAGGCTTCAAAACCCTCATTTACAGCCTTTTCAGGCTCTGAAACGCTTAAAGCCACGTTCACATGGAAGCGACTGTAACTCCGGTTCAGAAGCTTTCCCATACAAATCTCCCAGTAATACAGGTGCAAGGCAGCCTAACCATGAAGAATATGTGGTTGATTTCACTTTTCAATAGCATTTGGCCGGTATACACGTGAAATGTCGTTTCCAGCCTTAAGGAGCAGTTAAAGGCTTCAAAACCCTCATTTACAGCCTTTTCAGGCTCTGAAACGCTTAAAGCCACGTTCACATGGAAGCGACTGTAACTCCGGTTCAGAAGCTTTCCCATACAAATCTCCCAGTAATATAGGTGCAAGGCAGCCTAACCATGAAGAATATGTGGTTGATTTCACTTTTCAATAGCATTTGGCCGATTTACACGTGAAATGTCGTTTCCAGCCTTAAGGAGCAGTTAAAGGCTTCAAAACCCTCATTTACAGCCTTTTCAGGCTCTGAAACGCTTAAAGCCACGTTCGCATGGAAGCGACTGTAACTCCGGTTCAGAAGCTTTCCCATACAAATCTCCCAGTAATACAGGTGCAAGGCCGCCTAACCATGAAGAATATGTGGTTGATTTCACTTTTCAATAGCATTTGGCCGATTTACACGTGAAATGTGTAAATCTCCCAAAATCTCAGAAAACCTCTTAAAATGAAAAGGCCTATGTTTTTCAAAGGGCTAACATGTTGCTTTGCAGTAAATGCTTTTGTGATACTTGTGATGTTATCCAAGTCACAAACCATCAGCTTCAAAGAAACAATTCCAGGATGTAACTCCCCCTAAAAACACAAACTGTTGTTTTGACATTTTTGTTTGTGTATATAATGTAACCAGAGATACAGCGTGTTAATTAGAGTTACAAGTGTTGGGACAGAGACAGACAGGCTAGCTGTTTTCTCCTACTGCCAGTGTTTATGCTAAGCAAGGCTAACCATGTCCTTATTCTATCTACTTATTTAATACACATACATGATATTTATATTTCCAAAACTACTCCTTTCAGGTCACGGAACTAGAGATGCAGCGGTCAGCTTTGATGCCATCCACATCCGTGTGTACTCTTAAAATATATATTTTAAATATTTTCTCCCCTTTTGATACCCACACTGGCATGGACATTTCAACCCAGATTAATGTATTTTGGAGCCATCCTCTGTTGGCCTTTTGATGAGCTGCAGTTTGAGGCAGCTCCATGGTGGTTTCACCACTTACATATGGTAGGTTTTGGTTGATAATTGAGAATTTGTACTGTCGTATTTCATAAAGATGTCTTCAAATGACTTTGGTATTCCACTATGTTATGCATTCTTGCTTCAGCAAACCTTTTTTCCCACTTTTGTCAACTTTTACCCTCAGATGTATAGCTTGATTTTTGTCAAATCAAACGTGAAAATTGATGCAGCAGAACCACAGATATCATCTTTTTATTTAACATGTTCTTTTATTCCTTAACAAACCCTGACACTTACATAACCCACAATGTGCTGTGACCAAATATATTTGAATGTGTTACAACATCTTCTTTCCTGATATTGGTCATTTAACTTCTCAATAACAATATATAAATATCACGATATATGATATTCTCTGGTAATTCCATAAACAGTTTATATGAAATAACCACAAGGTAAATCTTATATTTGTCCTCTTTGTTATCCTTGTTATCCTGTGTGAACTAAATACTTGACAGATAAAAAGTACTGAGAATTTTCTAATTTAATTAAGAACTTTAGTGCAAAATTTACATAAGAATGAATATTTTTTTTTCCAGCTGTACACATTACATGCATTCACACAAAACACAGTAACTGTATTAAGAAACTTGAGATAGTATGTGGTTGTTATCTATTTAGGTGGCGTAATTGTGTATCCCGATTTCTTGATATGATTTCATCACGATACGATTCCAATAAAAGACCAGAAATAATCATATTGAATTATTGCCCAGCTCGTGTGTTATGCTAGTGGCACGTAATCAATTATATTCCACTCCTGGAGCTACTGCATATTTTAAGTTTCTCTCTGCTCTGATTCTAACGCTCTCCTCGTTATCAAGCAGCTGAAGCCTGTCACAGGTTTGAAAATAATTAGACCCAGGTGTGTTAGAGCAGGGAGAAACCATAAATATGCAGGGCAGATGTGCTCCAGGAGCAGGATTGGACACGTCTGGTCTAGCCTCAAGCTGAGATGAGGAGTGGGCTCCCACTGGCCTTTGTTAACACCTGGATGCAGACTGCGTTCCAGGCAGTTTAGAGCTTTGTTCTTATGGTGTCTACAGGGCAATCCACTTACTTTAAGGGCGCACTCACACTGTTCATTCGTACCATGCCCATGCATGCTTCACGGCTAAAGTCTAGTTCGTTTGACCAGTGTCAACAGTACCACGTCCAGGCATGGCACGCTTGCCGGCCACGGTCCGGTTGAGAGAGGTGGACTTTAGTAAAGCATGGATGCACATGTACGGGCACGAGCGCAAGCACGGTGGTCCTGATGTCTGTTTATATGCATCTGTTCCCCGTGACGTGCCGAACAGTTCAAGTTGGTTTGGTGCAGAGGTGGAGTATTTACTGCAGATTTGGACATATGAAACGTTCAAAAACAGTCAAACAAAACTAAATCCTTGAGGGGTGATGACGTATAAGCAATACACATTCGAATCGCAGCAAGGATAATTTCAAGTAATGTGAGTACAAACGGGCCTTCTCTGTGGGAGAAGGAGGAGGGGACTATTACCCTAAAGCACGTGGCACGGTACTATGGACAGTGTGAGTGCGGTCTAAGTGACTCACTTGAATGACAATGCTAGCCCTGCCTGGAATGTGAAATAACTACAATGGGAAATGGCTAAACGAGTTTTTAGACAGAAAAGAGGCTTATGGATGAGTCTGTGGTGGGGGAAGGGGAGGTGGACGATCAGTAATCATACGTTCTGGATTTAAGTCAGAGCAAAGAGACTGGAAATAGACTGAGTCAGCCCGTGTTGACAATTACAGGATAGAATATCTGTTTGTGTTGTTTGGGAAGGATGAGGACAGCTAGTTCAGGGCGATACCTGTCTGACTGACAGTGGTTGTGTAGAAAGGATTGTATGGCACAATGGCAACAAGTCAGATTACACAGCTGAGTTTGCTGGATGACTTCAACGTGTAATTAAAGCCAACCTGTTCTCATTCTTTTTGTCTGCTGGTTATTCCAACTATCCATGTTGTTCTGCTTGTGCCAGAATGTATAGGTCATTTCATTAAATTCATAGATTTCACATCCTCATCTGATGTTTTTTCCAGTTGCACATTCTTGGTTTCTGCAAAAACAAATGACTGGGCTGTTCACTCATTGAAAATACTTCTTCGTTGTATCTTGAGAAATTGAGTAAGGATAACTTTTATACAGAGACACCAGCTCAGTATTCTCATAAATTATGTTCACAATGGACCATTCTGCAACTTGCCATTTATGGCCAACGCCAATGTTCAATGCCATTGCAGGAAGTAGTGTGTCCTGTATGTAGAGAAGTAGAAAGTAAGTGTAATGAGCTCAGGGTGGTAAATGGGCCTACAGGAGACAACAGCACATGTTCTGACATAGATCCGTGATTAATTGTCTTTTCAACCATGCTACAAGCATGGTTATTATTATGTCTGTCGGTCGGTTGTTTTTTTGGAGGCCTTCGGTTCCAAGTACAATAACTTCAGTTTTATTTGAATTTTACATCAGAAAATTCCAGGTCATCTAGGTTTTTATTTCCTTAATGCACATTTGAAGTTTAGCTAACTGATCGGTTTCTTCCAGTTTGATCGATACATATAATTGATATCATCAGCATAGCAATGAACATTTATTTGCCTCCTATTTCCTAAAGGAAGCATACAGTATATTAGGTGATAGAATCAGTCCAAGGACATGGTTATGCCGTTCCATGTATGCTTTCCCTGCCAGCATCTTGCACCCTGCAGTTATGTGTTGGATCGTTTTAGATGCCTCTTTGCACAACCTTGGGTCTTGGCTGACAAGGCTGTCAAGACTGTGAGTGCTGAGCAAAAGTTAATGAATCTACTAGTTAGACATGTTGCCCTAAAGATGCCTATTTTTCTCACAGCTGTTAAGAGTCAGTTGAACATGTACTAACAAGCAAGTAAACTATAATTACCCTGCCAGAGCTTTTACGGCTGCTTCATTCAAGTGTCAGCATGCGTGTCAATGTCTGTTGACCCAGACATCACGGCTAAAATGTCCAACACTGACCCCGTTTCTAGCCAGTCATCCGGCACTCAGCAGCCAACTCTGAGTAATTGGCCTTTTTGTTCGTGGCCGGCCTTGATCAACTCCTCTGCTGGTACCGTGAGCTCAATGAGGAGCAGGTATCTTGCCTTAGAGGACCATGCCATTATGTCCAGTCAGAGCGATGTAGCAGTGATCTCGACTGAGAAATGAAGCTGCCTCCACTCCTGGTTCGGGGACAACGGCCTAGGTGTTTCGTTTTGCCTGGTGTCTTTTTTCCCCCCACCTTCCGTGATGAAGCCGATGAAGCTGTGGTTCTCTGCAGGTGGTACCCCTCTGCTGCCCTGTCGATGGCCCTCCAACACTTCTGCTAGCTTCCTCAGGACCTGGTCATGGCTCCACCTGTAGCATCCCTGGGAGAGCGCTACCTTACAGCCTGACAGGATGTGCTGGAGGTTTGCATTAGGGGTGTTGCAGAGTGTGCAGCATTACTCACTGCCAAACCACTGGTGAACGTTCTGAGGACAGGGAAGCGAGTCATACGTTGCACGAATAAGGAAGCTGAGCCTTGCCTGCGGGATCTTCCAAAGGTCTGTCCAACTGATGTTTTCAGTTGATGACTCCTTCCCAGTTTGTCCAGCTTCCATGTCGGCCTTGATCTTATAGCGCTCTTCCTCCAGCCTTGTCACCTCCACCATCACCTTCTCCTTCCTCTCTTTGCAGTTGGCCTTGGACCAGAACCGTGGTGCTTCTCCCCTCCCTAGGCCTGCCATTCCTGCCTGGACTCTGCCGACAATCTCTTGATGTTGCAGGTGACTGATGACTTTGTCAACTTCCGTTTGGGGGTTCCACTTCTGGCCTGTCTGAATCTTGATGTTTGCATTCCTTACGGCCTGGTCGGTGGACTCGACACGAGAATGAGCCTGGTCTATTCCTGCTTGTAGCCCAAACTGAAGGATTGGAGCGGAACTTAGAGGGTGTTCCCTCCGATCAGGCCCGTTTCAGATAGGCATCGTGGCAGCCCCAACCCCATCTTACTTGTAGTGGATGAAGAGATATCACTCATTTTCAGTGGGCACATGACTCTTCTGTAGAGTATGGACTGGTAGCACCAGACTTTGTACTTAACTTGGATTTGGCTTCCGTCGATCTTTGCCAGGCCTTCTGAGAGCTGTTTCAAAACAGTTCTCCCCATCTGTTTGTCCGAAAGTTCTGCCGTGTACTGCCTCCCAAGGCTTGGAGGTCCGTCTTCTCCTTTTTTGCCTTCTGGATCTGGTCCCAGAGCACTCTTGAGGTGGTATCCATAGCCAGTACTATTAATTATTTGACTTAGGGGGTTCCGACCTATGCAGAACAGCAGTGGGGACAGAGCATCTTCTTGGTAGATGCCACATTTGATGGATACTTGTGCAAGTGGCTTATCATTGGCCTCGAGTGTGGTTTTCCACATCCCCATTGAGTTTGCAATGAAGGCCCTTAGAGTCCTGTTGATGTTGTACAACTTCAAGCATTCCGTGATCCATGTGTGTGGCATTGAATCGTAGGCTTTCTGGTAATCAATCCAGGCTGTCCACAGGTTGGTGTGTCGGGACTTGCAGTCTTGGGGGACTGTCCTGTCAATCAGGAGCTAGTGTTTGGCTCCTCTGGTGTCTCTACCAATGCCCATCTGTGCTTTGCTCATTTATTGGTCCATGTGCCCACTCATCTTAGATGATGCTGGACATGAGCTTCCATGTTGTGGAGGGACAGGTTATTGGCCGATAGTTGGAGGTCACTGCACCCTTAATGGGGTCCTTCATGATCAGGACCGTGCGCCCTTCAGTTAACCATTCTGGGTGAGTCCCGTCTCTCAGCAGCTGGTTCATTTGTGCTGCAAGGCGCTCATGGAGCGCTGTGAGTCTTCTTAGCCAGTAGGTGTGGATCATGTCCAGGGCTGGGTGCTGTCCAGTTTTTCACACCTGAGACTCGTTCTTGGATGTCTTCATCTGTGATGGTCACTGGGTTCTGTTCAGGGAGGTTGCTGTGCTCCTCTCTCAGAGAGACCAGCCATTGTGCACTGTTGTTATGTGCTGCCTCCTTCTCTCTCTCTCTCTCTCTCTCTCTCTCTCTCTCTCTATATATATATATATATATATATATATATATATATATACATATAATTTACCAGTTTACCAGTTGACCTTATAAATTATTATTCTGTGCGGACATCAATTTGTAAGTATGCCTGGTTTGTTTACAAATGCAATGCAGTCGGCAAGTACATAGATTTAAAAGAGGTTTTTCCAAATTTCCAAATTTTACAGCTGATTGGAACCCAGAGGAAACCCCATCCATTCATCATTTCATCTCATCTCATCTCATATTCCTCCATTTACCCGGGGTCGGGTCGCGGGGGCAGCAGCTTTAGCAGGGGACCCCAAGCTTCCCTTTCCGGGCCACATTAACCAGCTCTAACTGGGGGATCCCGAAGCGTTCCCAGGCCAGTGTGGAGATATAATCTCTCCACCTAGTCTTGGGTCTTCCCCGAGGCCTCCTCCCAGCTGGACGTGCCTGGAACACCTCCCTAGGGAGGCGTCCAGGGGGCATCCTTACTAGATGCCCGAACCACCTCAACTGGCTCCTTTCAACGCTAAAGAGCAGCGGCTCTACTCCGAGTTCCTCACAGATGGCTGAACTTCTCACCCTAACTCTAAGGGAGACTCCAGCCACCCTCCTGAGAAAACCCATTTCGGCCGCTTGTACCCGCGACCTCATTCTTTCGGTCATGACCCAGCTTTCATGACCGTAGGTGATGGTAGGAACGAAGATTGACTGGTAGATCGAGAGCACAACGGTGCGGTAGAGCGACTGCAACACCACCCCTGCTACTTTGATTCTCCGGCCAAACTCACTCTCCATTGTCCCCTCACTCGTGAACATGATCCCGAGGTACTTGAACTCCTTCACTTGGGGTAAGGACTCATTCCCTACCTGGAGTAAGCAATCCCCCGGTTTCCTTGGCCATAGCCTCAGATTTAGAGGTGCTGATCCTCATCCCAGCCGTTTCACACTCGACTGCGAACCGATCCAGTGAGTGCTGAAGGTCACTGACCGACGATGCCATCAGGACCACATCATCTGCGAAAAGCAGAGACAAGATCCTCAGCCCACCAAACTGCAACTCCTCCCCACCACGACTACGCCTCGATATCCTGTCCATGAAAATCACGAACAGGATTGGTGACAAAGCGCACCCCTGGCGGAGGCCAACCCCCACCGGGAACGAATCCGGCTTGCTGCCGAGGATCCGGACACAGCTCTCGCTTTGGGTGTACAGAGATTGGATGGCCAACAGAAGTGATCCCCTCACCCCATACTCCTGCAGCACCTCCCACAGTATCTCCCGGGGGACCCGGTCATATGCCTTCTACAGATCCACAAAACTCATGTAGACTGGATGAGCATACTCCCAGGCCCCCTCCAGGATCCTTGCGAGAATGAAGAGCTGGTCAGTTGTTCCACGTGCAGGACGGAATCCACATTGTTCCTCTTCAATCTGAGGTTCGACTATAGGATGAACCCTCCTTTCCAGCACCTTGGAGTAGACTTTACCAGGGAGGCTGAGTAGTGTGATACCCCTGTAATTGGCACACACCCTCTGGTCCCCCTTTTTAAAAAGAGGAACCACCACCCCGGTCTGCCACTCCCTTGGCACTGTCCCAGACTTCCACGCAATGTTGAAGAGGCGTGTCAACCAAGACAGCCCCTCAAAACCCAAAGCTTTCAGGATTTCAGGACGAATCTCATCAATCCCTGGGGCTTTGCCACTGTGGAGTTGTTTGACTACCTCAGTGACCTCCGCCAGGGATATTGACAATGATTCCCCATCAGCCTCCAGCTCTGCCTCTACAAAAGAGGGCGTGTTAGTCGGATTAAGGAGTTCCTCAAAGTGCTCCTTCCACCGCCCGATTACCTCATCGGCTGAGGTCACCAGCGTCCCGTCCTTACTGTAAACAGCTTGGACGGTTCCCGTTCCCCCTCCTGAGATGTCGAATGGTTTTCCAGAAGCACCTTGGTGCCGCCCGAAAGTCCTTCTCCATGGCTTCTCCGAACTCTTCCCACACCCTCTGACACAGCAGAGGCTGCAGCCCTTCTGGCTTGTCGGTACCTTGCAACTGCCTCCGGAGTCTTCTGGGATAGCATATCCCGGAAGGCCTCCTTCTTCAGTCGGAAAGCTTCCCTGACCACCGGTGTCCACCACGGTGTTCGAGGGTTACCGCCCCTTGAGGCACCTAAGACCTTGAGGCCACAGCGCACCGCTGCAGCTTCAGCAATGGAAGCATTGAACATTGCCCACTCCGGTTCAATGCCCCCAACCTCCACAGGGATGCCATAAAAGCTCCGCCGGAGGTGTGAGTTGAAGATCTCTCAGACAGGGGCCTCCTCCAGACGTTCCCAGTTCACCCGCACTACTCGTTTGGGTTTACCTGGTCTGTCCAGAATCTTCCCCCATCCTCTGATCCAACTCATCACCAGATGGTGATCAGTTGACAGCTCTGCCCCTCTCGTCACCCGAGTGTCCCAAACATACGGCCTCAGATCAGATGATACGATCACAAAATCGATTATCGACCTTTGGCCTAGGGTGCTCTGGTACCACGTACACTTATGAACATTCTTATGTTCGAACATGGTGTTAGTTAGATAATCCGTGACTAGCACAGAAGTCTAATAACTGACGACCACTCGGATTTAGATCAGAGAGGCCGTTCCTCCCAATCACGCCTCTCCAGGTGTCTCCATCGTTGCCCATGTGGGTGTTGAAGTCTCCAAGCAGAACTATGGAGTCCCCTACCGGAGCCCCATGTAGAACTCGTCGTCCACCGGGGTGAACTCCAACACACCAGATCTAACTGGTAGCGCTCCACCTCCCGCACAAGCTCCGCTCCTTCCCCGACAGAGAGGTGACATTCCGCGTCCCAAGAGCCAGCTTCTGCTGCCCATTTCTGGTCCGTCGAGGCCCCTCACCTTCACTGCCACCCGTGCAACAGCGCACCCGACCCAAGTGGTTCCTCCTGCGAGTGGTGGGCCCACAGGATGGAGAGGAGGGAGGTGCCACATAACTTTTTTGGGCTGTGCCCGGCCGGGCTCCGTGGCAAACCCGGTCACCAGGCGCTCGCCGGCGAGCCCTCCGCCCCGGGCTTCCTCCGGGCAGGGTCTCTCTTCCTCTTCCTTGTTTGTTTATTGAGTCTTTGTGAACCATTCTTAGTCCGGCCCCTCGCCTGAGAACACTTTGCCATGGGAGACCCTACCAGGAGCACTAGGCTCCAGACAACACAGCCCTCAGGTTCACAGGGACACACAAACCTCTCCACCACGATAAGGTGATGGTTCCCGGAGAGGAACCATCCATTCCAACTGATCTAAACCTAAAAGTTAAATTAACATACCATGTATTTCTTCACCAGCTTCTCCAGATCTTCATTCAAGCAGACACAAAGACCTTTGTGTCACAACATTAAAGACATTTAGAGACTAAAGCAATAGTGGATACAGTGGTTCTCTAAAGATTATAAAACCTTTTGGAATAGCCTGGCTTTTTATCTATGACGTGAATAATTTCAAACTGCAGCAAGCTCATACCTCTTCTGATGTAAATGTACCCCCTTCAGTTAAATCTATAAAAGTGTACAGGAATTGATTTAAGTGTCTCTTATTTTGATAACATTAGCCATTTCCACAATGGTCAGGTTTTCAGTGAAGTTCAAAAATATGACAGCAGTACCGGTTGAACAGTTTTTCTCTTCCATTGTTATCATACCTGGTTTATGGGCACCATCTCTTGCTCTTGATTTTTCAATCAATCAATCAAGAACTTTGACTGCAGATTCATTGTTGTGATTCTCTTGAATTCGGAACTCACCTGCAATCACACTAAAAAACATAACAATGGTAAACAAAACTCAACCCTGTCTATTTTTCTGACAATGTAACATTTGATATGGCAGTTCGAGACATGCAAATGCATATGTGTAATTACCTTTCTCCGTCTTTTCTAAGGCACCTACAATCTAGTCTGTAAACCTTAGTTGAAAAAAGTTTGAGAGGGACAGAGAGACTGATGCAGCAGAAAGACAGCCATCTCACTTTGTTTTGTATTAATCTGTTATGTAGCACAGTTTATTAAATCAGTTTGTTCCATCACACATTCATTCACTTACCTCCCACACATGGAAGAGAGCTGGCCACCTTTTTTTGAAATCTGCTATCATTGGTGCCACTCAAACTACCTCTTCTCTTCTGATTGCAAAGGTGTTGTCCATCATATCTGCACCTTGTCATCATAATTTATTTTCTGTACTTCTGACAGTAGGGCCACTCTTTTCTTTTCTAGCATCTCTGCTGTTTCACCAGTTGGATAGCAGCTCAAAGCTTACTCTGGTTTTGAGCTGCAGCTATTCGGATTAAATCTGTCCACTCCCCTGTTGTTTTTACGACTAGTTTGAGCCTGTATCGCTGTCATCACTTTAAGATACAGTGAAGGGTCTGCGGCCTAGGAACTGCCCCTCTGATAGCATTCCCTCTTGTTTTCTCAAATAAGTTTTTGATACTGTTGGTTGGTTCTCTCCGGTTCCGGCGCTGTGTAAAGCGGCAGCCAGCAACAGTTGCTCTCTCTCCTTTCCGCACTTTTTTGCTATTTTATCTTATTTTACTGTCTTTTTATTAGTGCTTTTTCCTGTAAGTCGTCGTGCTAACCTTAGCCAACTATGTTCGTGAACTTTCTTACGTGTTTTTTGTCCGTTTGTCTCATTCTTGGGACTATTTTTGCCGACCGCGTCTCCGTCTGGTCACAACAATGCGGCGGCTCCATTGTTTACACCCGTGAACAGCTGTTGTCGCTAGCACCAACTGCGCTAATGCGGGAGAGGCCTGATATCCCCACAGAACTGAGAAGAAAGTACAGGGGATGTAAGGCTGGACGTAAACAACGTGAAAAGAAGAGGAGATACAAACCATCTCTCCCTTCCATCACCATGGGGAACGTGAGGTCGCTGCCTAATAAGATGGACGAGCTGGCGGGCCTGGTGAAGACTCAGTGGATGTATTGTGTGAGCAGTGTGCTGTGTTTCACAGAGACGTGGCTCCACGAGGACATCCCAGACTCTAACGTAACTGTGGACGGCTTTCAGACTGTTCGGGCGGACAGGAGTCACCGTGAGAGTGGCAAGAGGAAAGGTGGGGGACTTGCTATTCTTATTAACAACAAGTGGTGTCATCCTGGTTACGTTACTGTAAAGGAGCGTGCGTGTAGCACGGACATTGAGCTGCTTGCCGTGAGTCTGAGGCCATATTATCTGCCGAGGGAGTTTTCACACGTGATCGTTCTGGTTGTTTACATTCCTCCGACTGCAAACGCGGCGTGCGCGAGTGACGTCATCCACACCGTCGTCGCAGGACTTCAGACACGGCACCCAGACGCATTCATTGCAATATCTGGGGACTTCAACCACATCACTCTGGCTGCAACACTGCCCACTTTCAAGCAGTTTGTGGACTGTCCCACCAGGGAAAACAAGACACTGGACCTGCTGTATGCTAATGTTAAGGAGGCTTACAGCTCCACTGCCCTTTATCCTCTTGGAAGATCAGACCACAACCTCATCCACCTGCAGCCCCTGTATAAGCCCCAAGTCCAGCGGCTTCCTGTGACCACCAGGACTGTGAGGAGATGGTCACAGGAGACTGACGAAGATTTACAGGGTTGCTTTGAACTTACAGACTGGGATTTGCTCTGTAATGCACATGGGGAGGACCTTGATGATATCACGGACTGCATAACAGAGTATATCAATTTCTGTGTGGACAGCGTTGTTCCTACAGTGACTGTACAATGTTTCCCAAATAACAAGCCGTGGGTCACCAGAGACATCAAGGTCCTGCTGAATGCGAAGAAGAGGGCCTTCAGAGAATGGGACAGAGAGCGGATGAGGCAGGTCCAGAGGGAGCTGAAGGAGAGGATTCAACAGGGCAAAGACACCTACAGGAGGAAGCTGGAGCACAAACTCCAGCAGAACAATTTAAGAAGAAGAAGAAGAAGAAGAAGAATTACTTTATTTATCCCACACGGGGAAATTGGATTTAGGACGTGTGGAGCGGCATGAGGAGCATCACTGGCTACAAACCATCTGGTAGCCAGACAGTGGGAGGTGGTACTGAACATGCCAATGAGCTGAATTTGTTCTTCAACAGATTTGATGAAAGGGCTCTGGACCACCCCCCTGCGGCTCCTCCACAACCATCCACCTCCAAACCTCCAGTCCTGCTGACACCCCCCCTCCCCCTCAATTCCTTCCTGGTTTTGCCCTACCTGCCCCCCCCCCCCCCCCCCCCCGCCATCACATCTCTCAACCCCCATCAACACACAGAGCAGACAGACCTTCACGGCAGAGCAGGTGAGGAAGGAGTTGTGCAGACTCCGCCCAGGCAAGGCAGCAGGTCCGGACGGTGTCAGCCCGAGGGTCCTAAAAGCATGTGCGACCCAGCTGTGTGGAGTACTGCATTACATCTACAACCTCAGCCTGAGTCTTGAGAAGGTCCCTGTTCTGTGGAAGACATCCTGCCTGATACCAGTACCAAAGAAGGTGCGTCCCAGCGCCTCCGAAGACTACAGACCGGTGGCGCTGACGTCGCACCTGATGAAGTCCCTGGAGAGGCTGGTTCTTTTACTTCTTCGGCCCTTGGTCAGCTCATCACTGGACCCTCTACAGTTTGCCTACCAGCCAAGTCTAGGTGTGGAGGACGCTATCATCTTCCTGCTCAACCGTGCCTGCACCCACCTTGACAGAGCTGGAACCACAGTGAGAATCTTGTTCATGGACTTCTCCAGTGCGTTCAATACCATCCGGCCTGCTCTGCTGGGACGTAAGCTGACGGCGATGCAGGTGGACCTTCCACTGGTTTCCTGGATTACTTGACAGGTCGACCACAGTATGTCAGACTGCAGGACGGAGTGTCTGACACTGTGGTCAGCAGTACTGGAGCTCCACAGGGAACTGTTCTTTCCCCATTTCTGTTCACCTTGTACACCTCAGACTTTCAGTTTGCTGACGATTCTGCAATTGTTGGCTGCGTCAGTGAGGGAAAGGAGGAGGAATACAGGGGTGTTGTGGACTCCTTCGTCGACTGGTGTGCAGCTAATCACCTGATTCTAAACGCCACCAAGACTAAGGAGCTAGTGGTGGATTTACGCAGGAGTAAATCTGCCCCCACACCCATCTCCATCAACGTCGTGACTGTGGATGTTGTCCAGGATTACAAATACCTTGGAGTATACCTGGACAACAAACTGGACTGGTCCAAGAACACTGAGGCTGTTTACAAGAAGGGCCAGAGTCGTCTCTATTTCCTGAGGAGGCTCCGGTCATTCAATGTATGTAACACCATGCTGAGGATGTTCTACAAGTCAGTGGTAGCCAGTGCAATCTTCTTTGCTGTTGTGTGCTGGGGCAGCAGACTGAGGGCAGCAGACGCAAAGAGGATCAGTAAGATCATCAGGAAGGCTGGCTCCGTCCTGGGGGTCACACTGGACTCTTTGGTGGCGGTGTCTGAGAGGCGGATGCTGTCTAAACTGCACAGCATCCTGGACAACAACTCTCACCCTCTCCACCAGCTGCTGACCTCCAGCAGAAGCACATTCAGCCACAGACTAATTCTCCCCCGGTGTAATACTGAACGCCGAAGAAAGTCTTTTCTTCCGGCGGCCATCAAACTTTATAATTCATCTCCCCCTGGTCAGGTTAGGAACAGTGGAGACACTGTATCCTGAAAATGTCACTTTGTCACTTTATATCATTACTGCACCACTTTATTCAGTTGTACTGTCACTTATTTCAGTAAGAAATGCTGCTATACCACACTGTCACTTTATACCACCACTACATCACTTATTTAGTGGTATTGTAACTTACTGCTGCTACTCTTTACACTGTCTCTTTGTATCACCACTACATCACTTTATTTATTTATTAATGGTACTGTAACTATCTGCTGCTACACTTACTGTGCTTTAGGACATGCTGCTACATTTCACTGTAGTTAACTGTAACTTACTTCTGTACGAAATGCTGCTACACTCCACTGTGCCATACTGTCACTTAGTTCTGTAGGACATGCTGCTACATTTTTAACATTTTTAACACTTATAACTTATCGCTCCTTCTCACTTATTAGTTTGTACTTATTTCATTTCAATCTGCTGCTAAACTGAACAGTGCGTATTGTTGTATATTGTATATACCTACGCTTAACCACGATGTCTTTTGCACTCTTTCACACTTAGTTCATTGCTTGATTTATCCGATGTTAGCTTTATTTTGATTTGATTTATGTTTATGCTTATTGTTACTCTGATCCTTTTCCACCTTTTTATTGGAACTGTTGCAAAATAATTTCCCTCGGGATAAATAAAGCTTCTTGAATCTTGAATCTTGAATCTTATAAATACTTGTCTTCAGGCTGTGCCCCAGCTGCCTTTAAACATGATTAAGTAAGGCCTCTAATCAAAACGAAAAATCTAGACCCTTCTGTTCTTTCTAATTACAGACCCATCTCCAAGCTACCGTTTCTGTCTTAGGTTCTGGAGAAGGTAGTCTATGTTCAGATGCAGTCATTTTTAAACTCTCCATGGCCTCAGTGAAAAAATCCAGTCTGGCTTTAAACCACACCACAGTACCAAAACAGCCCTTTTAAGAGTTTTTAGTGATCTTATTTTAACTGTAGATGCAGGTAACTCTGCTGTCCTTGCGCTGCTAGACCTGTCAGCTGCCTTCGACACTGTGGATCACAGGACCCGTCTGTTACGATTAGAACAGTGCGTAGGCATCACAAGTACTGTTCTCAAATGTTTGAGTCTTATCCGTCTGATAGTTTTGCAGTTCACCTAGGGGAGTTTTCCTCTACCACTGCCCCTCTCACCTGTAGTCCCTCAAGGTTATATTTTGGGCCCTATCCTGTTTTTACTGCACTTGCTGACCCTGAGATCCATCTTAGCGAAAATCAACATTTCTTTCCACTGATTTGCTGACGATGTACAAATCTATATCCCTTTAAAGTGCAATAGTAAGGGCTCATGGCAGCCATTGGTTGATTGCTTATCAGATGTAAAAACTTGGATGGACATACATTTTCTCAACCTTAATGAAAACAAATCTGAGATTATTATGTTCGGGCAAAATGTTCATGATTTTTCTGCTGGTTTTCTAGGCCCACTTACTCCTAACTCCCGCACTTATGTCAAGAACCTCGGAGTTACACTAGATAGTACTTTTGAATTTGACAGGCAGGTCAGTTCTGTGTTCAAAACGAGTTTCTTCCAGCTTCAACTCTTAGCCAAGATTAAGGCCTATCTTCCTCCCAAAGATCAAGAGAGAGTGATCCATGCCTTTATTTCTTCATGACTGGATTACTGTAACTCTCTGTATGTTGGTGTCGACCAGTCGTTGCTTCGTCGCCTGCAGCTTGTGCAAAACACAGCTGCTCGTCTCCTGACTGGTAAACGAAAGCGTGGCCACATTACACCAGTCTTGGATTTGCTACACTAGCTCCCTGTCCACTTCAGGATTGATTTGAAACTTTTGCTATTTGTTTTTAAAGCTCTAAATGGACTGGCACCGCTGTACTTAACTGAACTTTTACATTGTCACACTCCAGCCAGAGCACAAAGGTCAGCAGATCAAATGCTGCTGGAAGTCCCCAGGACCAGACTAAAAGCCAGAGGAAGGATGGAGGAAGAGAAGGAAAGGGGGAAAGAGGGACCAGTCAAATCTGAGGGTTAATCTGAAGGTTAACCCACCTTATAAGTGTATCTGTTGTTTTAAAGTAACCATTCTGAGTGGGCTGACAAATTAATCGGCAAGCTAGTAGTAATCAGCCAGCTCACCAAGCTCGTTTAAAACAGTTTCTCTGGGAGGACATGCACTCAGTTCAAAGGCTCTGAAATGTTCCCTGTACTACCCAGAAAGCCTTTTCAGCATGAAAAACAATCTCTCATGTACAACGCAAATCTGAAAAATCTCTCCAAAGTCAGGTAGTCCACTTGTAGACCCATGAGCAACTATCATCCCATTTCGGAAATTTACACCTTTGAAACACACAAGTTGAACTTCAGTTGTACCGGGGACATTCTGTTTAATAGAATGAGATATTTCCCGTTTTAAAACATCTTTAGGAACTGTTGATACATTTGCAATCTCTAGGGCACTTTTATTCAAAACTGGATGTCAAATGATATGAAATCATTTAAAGGGGCACATTAAAGCAGTTGGTGTGTCACACCATCTGTTTAAAGATTTGTTGAGGTTTTCAAGACTTCACCATTTTTGGGAAATCTGAAATGCCAAAAAACGTGCAGGCTCATCAGGCACGATCCCCTCAAACACATCATGCATCACATCTGGTGGATAGCCTGTATGCACACTAAAGTGGGCAGGAGTTTTAGTGATAACACAATGGCTTTTCACCCTACAACAGCTTGAGAGTCATGGAGTTCTTTTGTCCTGAGACTGAATGCACCCGACTTCTTTTGTTTGGATGTCTGTTCTTGTTCCTGTGCAAACTTGGCAGATATACCCACCAGAAAAGCTTTCATTAAAACCAGCTAAACCGCGAGCTCCCAGGTTATTTGCTGCAACGAACTGAATCGTGCCTTTAAGACATCTGCCAAGCAATGGAACGAAAACTCCCCCTTGTTCCAGAGTTTTCATATCTTGAAGAAGAGGATGTAAGCTACGGTTATAACCAAACTTGTTAACATCCTCAGTTTTACACAAGACTGCCAAGTAAATTGAAGATAGTGATGAATGTGAGTCTAGAGGGAAATTATTATATTATTATATTATTATAAGTCCAATAGATTTCCACACGAAAAGTACCCAGAGGGTTGCATATCTCAAAATCATGATGTATAAAATTACTAAATTTCTCAACTCATCCCCAGACAGAAAACTGTTTTCCTGGAAGAATAAAACATCCTGAGAAGATTTGTAAGTATGTTGCTCACCAGTCACTCACCCCCATATTACTATGCTGTGCTTTGTGGTTTTCAGCTACTTTGTCTGCAACATCTCTCCTGTCAAAGAGCTGCTGCAAAGACTTAAGTTTTCCTTGGCATCAAGTATGTACTCGATGGGTTCTACGGCCTCAAAGCTTTCTTTATAATGCTTTTTGCGGAGATAAGATGTGCTCAGGGGACCACCCTTCCCTATGGCTTTGAGCAATGGGTTAGATGTGCAGAGAGCAGTGTTCTGTTATTACAGACTTATCAGTTGTACAGTAGCTTGCTCACAAACAGACTAGGAATTGATCAATCACTTAGATATGATTAATATGTTCAAAACATATACAGCTGGATATTTGTGTGATTGGTTGAAGCAGGTGTATGTTGGTATGATCATGTCATTATGACTATCAAGAGATCATTTTCACTGCATTTTTTTGCATAGCTTATGCAGGATATGTGAATAGAAATACTCTGTCACAAGTAAAAGTCCTGCACTGAAAACATTACATTACTACTCTACCATCTTGACATCATTATTTAATACTATAATATGTAATCTAGTGTAAAAAACAAAACAAAACAAAGATGCTAAAAGATGTTAAAAGATTCAACCTTTTCTTTTTTTTTATTATTACCACAAGGGGGGTAATTAATATTTTTCCATAGCTTCCATGTCATGTGACCCACTGACTCCAAATTAGTATCACATATGTATTACTAAAGTATTACTACTTTTTATATTTTAGTGCTTTGTCTACCTAAGTCTCCTTGCGATGAATTACTGATACTATGTTTTCAACAAAAAGTGATGAATCTACAAAATATATAGGCTATTCTCTTCACTTTTCTTTTTCAAATGAAAGAATGATTATTTCTGAGGTATAAACTGCAAAACGGTGCACATTTCCTTTTCTTTGTAAAAGTTAAACTGAACATAATGTCACGTGGGGTGACGGAGAATTCACGGGGGATGGGACCCAAATGCAGACAAGGAACTCAGGAGACGGTATTAACAAATTTAATAAAACTGATTTACAAAAGGTGCACTAAACACAAAGGAAAAACACGAAGAGAACTCGATACAAACTGACACGATGAATGGACACAAGAGGACAGGTACACAGGGAGACATCAGGGTATGTAGAGGGTATGATCCGGCACCAAATGAGGCTCAGGACTGGCTTAATATACAGAGTGGTAGGTGATCAATGCTTACAAGGATCACCTGCCAGGAAAGCAAACTCAAAACCAGAGAACAGAAAGGGAGCACATACAGCTGCCCCCCTCAACGAGCTCTGGTGCTTCTGGCGCTCTACTGGGCCTCCCCGGACAGAACCTCCCGGCACACGGAAGGACTGGTCTACAGGTGTCAGACCGGGCCGCCGACTGGAATGAGTGCCGACCGGGCCGCCGGCTGGAATGAGTGTCGGACCGGACCGTCGACTGGAACTGATTTCGGACCGGACCGCCGACTGGAAATTGGTGTCAACCGGGCCGCCGACTGGAACTGATGTCGTACCGGGCCGCCGACTAGAACTGGTGTTGGACCTGACCGCTGACTGGAAACTGGTGTCAACCGGGGCGCCGACTGGAACTGATGTCGTACCGGACCGTCGACTGGAACTGATGTCGGACCAGACCGCCGACTGGAAACTGGTGTCAACCGGGCCGCCTACTGGAACTGATGTCGTACCGGGCCGCCGACTGGAACTGGTGTCGGACCGGACCGCCGACTGGAAACTGGTGTCAACCGGGCCGCCGCCTGGAACTGATGTCGTACCGGACCGTCGACTGGAACTGATGTCGGACCGGACCACCAACTGGAAACTGGTGTCAACCATGCCGCCGACTGGAACTGATGTCGTACCGGACCGTCGACTGGAACTGGTGTCGGACCAGAACGCCGACTGGAAACTGGTGTCAACCGGGCCGCCGACTGGAACTGATGTCGTACCGGGCCGCCGACTGGAACTGGTGTCGGACCGGACCGCCGACTGGAACTGATGTCGACCGGGCCGCTGACTGGAACTGGTGTCGGACCGAACCGCCGACTGGAACTGATGTCGACCAGGCCGCTGACTGGAACTGGTGTCGGACCGGGCCACCGACTGGAACTGGTGTGGGACCGGGCCGCCGACTGGAACTGGTGTCGGACCAGACCGCCGACTGGAACTGGTGTTCACCCCTGCCTCCTCACAAAGCCCAGAGTTTAGCAGGAATGACCCCGAGGAAGAACGCGCAAAACATGCCTCAGACATTCCAATTCTGAACATTCTGAACTTCTCTCATCACAAGGTCTCTAACACAGGGTCCACATGCACAAATATGCCATTATACCATCATGAGGCACTTATTTGCGTTATCCATTAAGAAGTTTAGACAGAGGAGACACTGAACTGCGTCGGATCTGACAAAACTATGATTATGAATTACAAATATCCAAAATTCCCACAACAGTCCCCCCTTTGAACATGTTCACTACAACAGGAAATTTGTAATTTATCTATATTTAAAAAAATTTAAAAGGGTTAACATAGGATGCATCAAAACTTGAGAAAAAGCTTTTTATATTATAGATGAATAAAGTTGATTTGGGTAAAAACAGTGATTGGAATAGTCACAAAAGGTAATTATCATGTAATTAATGAGTGAGGGGGAAAAATTATAAAAAAGGAGGTGTGGATACAGCATACATGTATCTGGCCAAACTTCTAACCACAGGGCCCCCACTCAGCGTCACCGCTCAGCTACTTTCTAATTTCTACAGTCCCCCTGGACAAAGTCGGTTGTCACTCTTCACCGGGTTGAGACGAAGGCTTTCTAAACAATCCCCCCCCCCCCCCCTTGTAGCGGTCTGGTCAAGCTGTAGAAGGTAAAGGAGCTAAGGTCGGACAGGCAGGCAGGCAGTTCCAGTTCCTGATGGTTTGCACAAAAGGGTGAAGATTTGTATTGTTTTCATCACGCATGTGGTTGTAGTGTAATCACCCTCTAACCTTCACATTTGTGTTTACATCAGTTTGACTCAATATCTAAATCCAAAAACAGTGGTAGCAACAGATATTCATCTGGGGTCATGGTGATTCGTGGGTGCTGCCCCGTGGCAGAGCTCACTAAGGAAACCACGAGAGCTCGGCAGTAATCATCCACATATGCCAGCAAGGCGCTGTTTTGTGGCAGACTTAAGGACTGTAAATTGTTGCGGTGGCACTCGTTTCAGTTCTAGGATGTCAGATACATTATTAATCATTATCTTTCCGTGTGGTGCATTGAATTGTGATGTAGAGGATACCTTTGGGTTTTGAAGTGTAGGGAGTCTACACGTATTATGGCTTAGATAATAAGCCATAATATTAATAGATTAATCATAGAATTAATTGTGAATTAACTAAAATTTAGGATTTAATTAACCTCGAAGTAGGGCACTACACCAACTAAGACAGGGTGTTTATTAAACTTTTGTGAAGGTTTAATACCTGTTAGCAACTTAAAGTAATTGATTATTTAAATTTCATCATTCTCGTCTCGAACGCGTTAGTTCGTACCGTAACCTAACAGTGACAATCAACTTCTGCACAGAAGGGAAGATTCTCACAACGACATGATGTTATAAACATTTATTTGATTAACTTGCAAGGATAGCACAGAATAAGGCAGTACTGAATAGATAAGTAATAAAAGGGTTAAATGTGGATATAACAAGTTTAAGACCAGAGTAGTTCAAACCTAAGGGCTGTCTTATAATATTACTGGCGGACTTAAACCGGCTCTAATCAACCTATCAACAGAACTCGGATCAGAACTTAATTATCACCAACAGTCTTAACCAGGAGCTGTAGTGAAATGGCCCACCTTACTTTGCCGTTGGGGTTACTGTCGCCTAGACGTCTCACAGCGACAGGTGCTGGGTCCATGGGTCGGAGGCTCGGTATTGACGGATCTGCAGTTTGGCTGTGGACTGGGTAGACTGTAGGACTGGCGCAGTGGGAACAACAGGACTGCTGCTGCTTCACGTCCCTGCTTTGATTTCGGCCCTTCAGGTAGCTTGGCTCTGGCTGTTGTTGGTGGTTGGTATCGTACAAAATTCAATGCAACCTGCCGGCCTCACAGATGCAACAAAGATCAGCACGAAGTGGCTTTACTATAGTTACAAAAAGAAGATAAAAACGTATAGAAGTCTTACAAAGTCGCACGATAAAAATAGATTAATAAACGAAAACACGAGTAAGAAAACAAAATACAAAAGTAACGTTTCTTGCAAACTTTTTGAGCAACAAAGTTGAACAAAGGAAACTTATAACTTTGAAGTTAAAGAAGTGTTCTCCACGGGGAGTAAAGACTAGGCGCTGCAAACAAAGAAAACAAAAAGAGGAGCAGCGAATGAAGAGAGCGCTGAAGAGAGAGGTGAAGAGAGCGTAAAATTCGCTTCCGCTTGTGATTTTATCCCCAGGAGGCACAGAGGGGGGTCTTGGGCACAACTTTCTTGTTCGGAACAAATTAGCTGCGTCTATATTCCAGCATTTTGGCAAGGAAGATTAAACTATCTCTGGGTGATTTTTCGTTATTAATCTTTCTCATATCCAATTTAACCACAATCTTTAGAAAGGCAGTTTAACAGATAACCTTACTGAGTGAATGGAAGCATTATTTAAACACAGAATATTCAGGAGCCGGGGGTTTGTGAGTATCCCCACACCCGCCCGGCGACTCACACCCTGAGCAACTCCAGAGAAGAATAGGGTCCAACCCCTATCCAGGAGTATGGTTCTAGAACCAAGACTCTGTGTGGAGGTAAGCCCCACCAGATCTAACTGGTAGCGCTCCACCTCCTGCATAAGCTCCGGCTCCTTCCCCGACAGAGACGTGACATTCCACGTCCCAAGAGCCAGCTTCTGTTGCCCGTGTCTGGTCCGTCGAGGCCCCTCACCTTCACTGCCGCCTGCACAGCGCACCCGACCCGAGTGGTTGCTCCTGCGAGTGGTGGGCCCATAGGATGGACAGGAGGGAGGTGCCACGCCACTTTTCGGGCTGTGCCTGGCCACCAGGCGTTTGCCGCCGAGCCCTCCGTCTGGGCCTGGCTCCAGATGGGGTCTCTCTTCCTCTTCCTCGTTTGTCCATTGAGTCTTTGTGAACCATTCTTAGTTCGGCCCCTCGCCTGAGACCACTCTGCCATGGGAGACCCTACCAGAAGCACTAGGCTCCAGACAACACAGCCCTCAGGTTCACAGAGACACACAAACCTCTCCACCACGATAAGGTGATGGTTCCCCGAGAGGAAAATACATACAACAAAATATACACAAATTTCTAGTTCCCCCCACCAAATTGTTTGTTTTGTTTTGTTTTTTCTTTTTTGTACATGCAGCAATCCTGGCAAAACATGACAACATATTTGTGATCAAACACGAGCCATTTAAGACAGCCATTTGGCATTAAAAGATGTTTCCCTCGTTTCTCTGTCAATATACTCGTCCCGTCTCTTTCCTCTTCTCACCTCCAGAAGTCTGTCCCAACCACCACCACATTTAGTTTATCTAAACTTTTGACTTTACAAGACTAACATTAGCTAACTCCCTCCTCTTTACTAATTTAGTTTAATCTGAACTTTTAACTTTACTAACATTAGCTAACTCCCTCCTCTTTAGTCATTTAGTTTAATCTTAACTTTTGACTTTACTAGCATTAGCTAACGCCCTCCTCTTTAGTCATTTAGTTTAATCTGAACTTTTGACTTGACTAACATTAGCTAACTCCTTCCTCTTTCAGTCTATTTTCCTGCTTTGGCTGTGTTCGTTCTTCTTCCTTGTGTTTTCTGTTGCACGCGCTGTTCGGTTCCATGGTTTCTCACACTGGTTTCACTGCAAACTGCGCACAGCCAATGGGCGTATGAAACGTCATCATGTAGCATTACGGCACAGTACCGCAACAGGGATAAATGACTGAGAACAGAGCCTTGTATCATGCATGTAATGCCTCATATTCTACATCACCGGCCAAGCTGGTTATTATTAATACCCGCCAAAAATAATTTTTGCCTGCATCTGGCGGGTTGGTGGGTGTTAATTTAGAACCCTGGTTATGTGGTCCATAAAGCAGGAGCACCAGAGACTTCCACCTGCTGACCCAGCTACTTCTGCTCCAGCTGGCTTAAATTATTTAATCATACGGTTCTTCTACTTTCCAAATGTTATCAAAAAATGTCTGTTGATCCCCTAAATAACAAAGGTCTACTTTGTCATGTAAATCAATGGGAATGACACATGTTGTAATCCTGCCGTTTGGCCACAATGTCAAAATCGCTTTATTAGCCTGGCACACTTGAATATAATACCTGCAGTCATTACTCAGCACTCTTATAGGAATCTTATCTATCTATCCATCTATTCTTATGAAACCAAACCTCCAGCCCTTCCTCAGCAACTTCACAAAATATAAAGCCAGCCTCTGACACTGTAAGTATTTACTGTTAAATCTCCAATAGTAAAATATTCCTGCATCCTGACAGTGTTGAGATTGATGTGTTGACCTCAAGCCTCGAAAATGATTACATGTAGTGTGGATTACTTTGAAAATACTTAGACTTAGACATAGACTTCTCTTCTCCCGCAAGGAAATTGAGATTCCATCAGCTTACAGAAACACAAGGGAGGTATAAAAAAAATACAGTATAGGATAACCAATAAACTCTAAGCTAAATAAATACAGAAAGTATAAAAAAAAGATGTAAGAATACAGGTCAAATAAAAAGAAGAAAGAAATCAGAGTTAAATCAGATAAGTTAAATGTAGAGAAATGTACAAGATAAAATATGTATGACTGTATATGACAGAAATGAGCAGCAAGAATAAATTATTGCACATAAGTGGTGGATAAAGTTATTGCACAAAAAAAAGAAGATAAGTGTCCAGGTATGTAAGAGTATAGATTATTAATTGCACAGTGAGTGGCTCCCACTCCTTCCCTTCTGTCCTCTTTATTTCCTCCTCCCCCGAGTGAGGAGTTGTAGAGGATGATGGCCTGAGGGATAAAGGAGTTCTTGAGCCTGTTGGTCCTACACTTGGGCAGGAGCAGCTTTCCACTGAACAGGCTCCTCTGGTTGCTGAGGACGGTGTGCAAGGGGGTGGTTGGCATTGTCCATAATGTCCAGCAGTTTGTCCAGTGTCCTCCTCTCTGCCACCGTCACCAGTGAGTCCAGTTTCATGCCGACCACCGAGCCGGACTGTCTGATCAGTTTATCCAGTCAGGAGGTGTCTTTCTTGGATATGCTGCCCCCCCAGCACACTGGTGACCACAGATAGAAGTTGAAGGACCGCAGGATCCTCAGGAAGTAAAACCTGCTTTGTGTCTTCCTGTACAGGTGGCTGGTGTGTGTTGTCCAGTCCAGTTTATTGTCCAGCCACAGCCCGAGGTATTTGTATACCACAGCCTCGAACTCAGCTCCCTCTATCTCCCTCATTATTCATTACACAACTAATGGACTGATAATGTCTTGATACAGCCATTTATGGGATTATCAGGAGCTGCTGCTAGAGACACTGAACATGCTGGTTAAGTCTGTCTATCTCCCCACTGGGTTTACAGTCCCGGCAAGAAGTCTTCACTTTGATAGTACAGTAAAAGCTTGAGAGACATTTCAATTATATGGTATACTGGTGATGTAGATCGACTTAAATAGGTTGCTCTTTTGCTAAATTTGTTGTGACTGATGTTATAGTCTAGTCTTTTAGTTTACTCCTTAAAGCAAGTGATTTAAAGCCATACATACTGTACCTTACTGTACATTCCCTAATTTACTTGCCAATGTTCTGTTAGCAAGCTACTTAAATCCACTGCTAACTACACAGTAGGTGAACAATAGGCATTTGCAGACCAAACAGATCTGAGGAGAAGAAGACGCAAATAGATGCGTTTTAAACTCAAACTTACGTAACACAATGCAAAGCAATTTTTTTGCGGCCGGTGTGAACACAACACTTGCAGTGCGGACAGAATAAACAGGGGGGTTCGGTGAACTATGTTCTGAGAATAATGAAAAGGTTAATTTGGTCCAAAAACAAGAGACGTATGCGTACCATTGCTATATTTCACTTACTGTAAACCATTGTATGTTTCTGCAGCAGAGGAGCATTATATTTCGTTAAATAGCAAAGATATGCCATTGGCTTACTTAGCTTGTAAGCTCAAAAAAGTATGTATGTAGGTATAGGCAGTTAGTTGTAGTTGTAGTTATAACCATATAACAATCAATTTGACAGTTTGCACTCTGCATGTCATCCTCTGATTGGCTCTACAATGCTTTTGTATCGTGGCCCTCAGCCTTTGATGATCTTATGCTCATCTGGTAAAACTGTTGTTCTGCTGAGCAGCTCTGTCTCTGAGAAACATCTGTAGAGATAAGTGTCAAGCAGAAGAGTTCTGGAGAAAACAGATGAATGTTTTTATGAATGGATAAATGCCATGGATTCTTTATGCCTCTGTCAGATAGAAGTATTTTGCATTTATTTCCTACTTTTTGTCCTGCTAGTCCCTCTAGATCCTTTCACATCACTCTGGCTTTGAGAGGTATTGCTCAAGAGGCCGTAAACACTGATTTAGGCTACCATAGACATAAACACAACATGGGCTTTACTCACTACAGTGAGGTCATTGGGAAAAACAATAAGCCTCAGTGTTTACCTCAAAGGAATGACTGTACGTATTCTTTTTTTCCCCAGCATCCAGCAAAACAGGAAATTAGTTTTCTATTCTAGACAGAAGAGAATTAGTTTTGGGAGCCAACAGTGCGAGTTGAGCCATCTAAAAAGAAAATTCTGCATGTATCATAAGCAGCTGTTGACTCCAACAAGAGCAACATTATCCACACAGAAAAGGAATTTGTAGAAAAGCATTTTGAAGTCACACTTCATTGTAAGCAAAGAAAATATGCACAAGGCCCCATCTTGAAGAGGCTCCTTCAACAACAACCGAAAATGGCCTCAAATCTTTTACAATAAAATAACCAATTGCCCTGGTCATTTCTTGCACTCTTGCATTGTTATGGGGGAGAGGAGATGTAAAGCCTCTTGTCAGGATGGTTTTACTTTTCTGGCAATTTTCGCTCAGGAGGTGGTGTAACTTTACTTTGCTTCTAACTGTGGTGGCAGCTAATATGCTGCTGCATGTTGCTTGTGTTGTCGGTATATGTTAGCAGTCTCTTGCAATATTTCAATTCTGTTTTGGGTTTGTCTGTCCATTTCTCATTGGTTGTATAAGTGTATATGGGGAATCCAAAATCCCGCCACACAGGTGATTTCAAACTGCACGCTGCATCCTTTATTTCAAAGTTGTTGTCTACCACCAGCATGTCTTCCCTTGTTCTGTGCCCTGTAGCTGAGTGGGGCGGGATCAATGGAAAAGTACTTTGAGGAGATGGCTGAACTGTGACAGTCATTTTATTGTTTCAATATTCTTAGCTTCAAGAAACTGCTTAACCTGTTTTGCAGTGTGACAGGGGACATTTGTCCTTCATGAAAATTAAAGCTAATTGGGAGACCATTTCAGTGGAGGTATTGCATGTTGCTAAAGGAGATTCACATGAACATTTGCATTCACCATACCATGTGATCGGCTCCAGCCCCCCGCGACCCCGACAGGGACAAGCGGTTGAAGATGAATGAATGAATACCATGTAGGTGTACAAGAGGCCCAACTCCTGCTGCAAAAAACATCCCCCAAACCATGACATGACATTGCTAAAGTTGAATTTATTTTGGTCTGATGGGAAAGATTATGTTCGGCGTTAGAATGCAGAAAGACTGAACCCAAAGAGTCAAAGAGTCCAGATCTAAACACCATAGGGAATCTGAAAAATCCTAAGAAACAAAGTAATGTCTAAGAAACTCACTGAACTGTGGAAGAGACTGCAAGAAAAATTCACCAAGATCAAACCAGAGCAGTGTAAGAAACTAGTGAGGTCCTGTGGGCGCAGATGTGCTGATGTCATTCAAAGCAAGGGGCTCCAAACTATTATTTTTTGAATCCTATAGCCCTATGGAAACATTATTGAAATCTTCTCTTCTGACACAATGGTTACTGTTCTCTAATCTTGCTCACTTTGTTTTTTTTCACAAAATAAACATTTTGTTGAGGTGCCTTGGTTATTTAAAAAAAAACATGCTAGTACAGCAGAGGTATAGCCACATCTGATATTCTATCAAATTCTGAACGGTAAAAAATAACACTATTTCAGAATAAATCAAGTATTAATAATTTGTCCTCTAATTTTGATCTCCAGTCTATAATTTGAATATTGTTGAAATACCAAGCAAATACACTCTCTGGCAGCCCTTAACTACATTTTGGCTTAACCTTACTTCAAGCTCTTTCATTTGAAACATATCAAAGACATTTCAGACTGTGTGAAAACATTTCAAACTGGCAGCCCAGGTATTCAGATGGGGGACAGTGTTTTCCTCAGAAAAACAACAGCATCAATTGTTTCAGCAAAGACAGAATAATTCAGGTTACAAAGACCTCTATTGACCGTAGGGTCAACAACAGGGACTTTGACACGGGAGAACGCTGTTCATTTCATGTTTTATACTAACAGCCAATGGTGGTTTCTTTCCACCACAACATATTATTGAGGGACTTGTTGAGAGAATAAATCTAAATTTCTTTATCTGTTTTACAGGGAAAGGAGACAGAGATGCCTTACTGGACAGTGATGTTGTACTGACCAAAATTAAACTTTTGAGCACCATCCACGAGAGGCTCCTGATGGCCAATGACTCAACATCCACCATCTCTACAGTGTCCGTTTCAGAGCATGACACCTCAGACTCCACCAAGGCCCCTGAGGTGAATTTCCATCCTGATGACAAGTCTGATAAGCCTCGGATGGAGTCTGATTCAGATTACTTGTCTGCCATTTTCTTAGACTCTCAGCTGCCAAGGTTGTACAAGTTTGAGTCAGAGGACTCTGGCGTGGAGCTGCCCAGTGGAGCTAACTCTCCATCCACCCCAACAGGCTCTGAGCACAGCTTCATCGTCCATAGTCGAGAGTCCTCCTGCAACTCCTGTAACCTAAACTCTGACTCTAGCGCTGTACCTGATAAACTAGTCAAATATGCACAGAGCTCTATGGAAGTGCACATAGATGAAGACATGGACTGGGACCTTTATAGGGCTAAAGGAACTAGCCCTGAAGGAGATGACGAGATGTCTGGACAATTCATGGAAAACAGTGCTGCAGCGGAGGATATGCAGCCTGGGAAGCAGTCCTTAACAGGAGCCTGTAATGAAATGAATGGCAATGAGCCTGAGCCAGAGCCTATGAGGAGAAGTGCCACTAGTGACAGCCTGGAGGAGTACATGGATGAATGTTGCAGACTTAGTAAGGTAAGAAGAACATCATGTCCAAACACTCACTGTTCCACCCATAGATGTTCTGCGCTTTATTTGGCCTAGCCACATCCTCCGGCTCTTAATTGTGTACCTTCCTTTCTTGTTCAAAGGCCAGAAGGGATAGGCTATATATGCCCCTCTGGCAAGTTCTAGTTCCACTCCAGGTTCTCCATCTGCTAAATGTACATTTAAAGCGTCACGTGTGACATTGGATGTAAACATATTTTAGACGAAGTTACAGATGAAGTTGCCTTCAGATTGAATTTATTCAATCTGAATAAATTCAATCTAAATTCAATATAACTATAGCTTGCTAGCAACATAGGTACCAGCCATGTGTGTGCAGAATATAGTCTGACCAATTATATTTAGTTTTGAACTATATCTCCTCTTGCACAATATACTGTATGTCACCAGCTTGCTCATTAGCTAGCTAGCTAACTTGGCCACATTCTGCAACACATTCAGCATTATCTTACCTGATGTGGTCGCCTGTGTGAGCAATGATGCATCTAAAATACACAAAAACACACACACATACTGTATGTCCCTTGCACGACTTTGGGGTGGTAGTCTTTGTTTATACTTTAACTGTTATACAACAAACTAGCTTTCTTGATTTGCAAAATCATATTTTAAATCAACAAATGTGTAATTCAAAGCAAAATTCAAATAGAATGAAAAAATGATTGCCTCTCACCATTCACTACAAATGTTTTCCGAAATAAGATCACATGGTGGTCCACCATGAACGTGACTTTGCTCCTCTATAGGGTTACTTTTAAGACCTCAGAGCTGATATTCTTCTTTTTTTCATATTCATGGCATGATTTTTTTAAAAATAGGATCCCTTTATTTTGGTTATAACTAACTATGGCCGAGATAGATATTGAGTTTAAATTATTTGCGAAGGAAAAGAATGTAAAAGCACTGAAGCTGTGTTGTGACCTTCTGTGTCAGGGACATATGACATGTGACATTTTACAGATAGAACATGTCCAGACCATACTCTTTAATTACACTCCCAGTAGAGACATGTTTCATTCATGTTAGAAAATAGTTATTTTCTAGTTCTAGCCATGAGGGAGCAAAGTGGGCTCTTTGGAGAGTGCACCTGGCAGCTGTAGAGCTGCAAAGTCATAATCAGGTGTTTGATGTTCCTGAAAACATCACATCCTTGAGACTGTCTTTCATTGCTGGCAGCTGTTAGAGTAACAATCTGCGACAGCCATTAGTTCTTCATATGAATGTTGTTGGCTGTTTTTAACTAGAGGAGAACAAATTGTGAAAATTATAGTAACAAAAGGTTTAAAGACACAATCTGCTTCCCAAAAGAGAATGTAGTTTGAAAGAGCAAATTATTAATTTCTATTGACATTGTAAATTACAGTAATTTGAAGTGCTAAGAACTCTGTTTGACCAATACTGGATTTCTTTTTTAGGTTAAACCAAAATCAATAATTTATCATTTTCAAATTCCCTAGATTGTAGGAGCATTTAAGTTTATTTTTATTTATGTTGTTTGCTGAATCCCTATTTTGTTTGTAAGCCAAATAGCAGTTAGCACCCTCTACAGGTGGTCAGGGGCTCTATAAGTTGCTAGTCATGGCGCATGGGGTAGAGAAAGTGAGATGGCTACCATCTTTATCCTCAGCCTGAGCCATGGTTATAATCATGTCCGCTGGTAACCATTGCATTTATTTTGGCATTATATTTGTTTTACAATAAACTTCTAAGCTACAGTGAACCAAGAACACTCTCTGGATTTCTTTTTCACATGACAGGCTGTGTGTTGAACAAACTGCACCCCCTTTACTATGGTGGTAAAATGAATGGAACATCAACATAAAGGTTATTGGAAAGATTAAACTAAAGACTATTTTTTTCGCCACTAATAGCTTAGCGTAGCTTAGGCTCAATTTTCTGTGTTAAAACAAGAGTCTACAGCTAGCAGTTCTGGAAGGCAATCTCGCTTCTGGCTTAATGCTAGCTAGCATCATCATGCTAACAATCTCACAATGACAATGCTAACAGGCTAATGTTTAACGGGTATACTATTTACTACTGTCACTATTTTTGTCTAGCATGTTAGCATGCTTATATTCAGTAATTAGCACTGCACACAATTCCCGGTTGGAATGTCATTAGTTTTGCAGGAATTTTGCCATAAACAGAAGTATTCGACCAATCAAAATGATGACCCGATGACCCTTGGTAAAAAGTCAAAGGATCAGTTACTACAATTCATCCTGAGGGGAACATGAGTGTCATACCAAATGATATGGTGATCCATCCAATAGTTGTCCACCGATGTCCTCTTCTTTCAAAACAATGTCAAAGACCTTTCTGATCAGAAGACAATGCTTTATTATTGCTGGCACATACAGCTCACACTCACACAGAGGCAGTAGCTCGGTAGGGCATGCGTTACAGTGTGTGGCAGCTGTTTCATGGACTTGCATGTCATGTAGCACCTGTTCATCTGTGCAGAGGGACTGGAGATTTTTCTTGTGATACTGTTCCTGACCACCTGCCCTTCCCCACCACCCCACCCCCATTTTCTGCTTGGCTGCCTACCTGGATGCATCAAATAGGTGTCAAATATCCAAAATTACTCACATATTTACCCAGATAAAGGGTCTTTGATAGGTCCATGGAGCCTCTGTGAGGCAATGGTGTGTTGTAGTGGCTTTTAGGGGCCCTGCACTCAAGGGCTACATTGCTGACAGGCAGTAAGGTGATGTGGCCCCCATCATTTCACCACAGCTAATAATGTAATTCCTGCAGCAGAGGGATATTGGATTCCTTTTGCCTCAAATATGTGAACATTAAAGACTTTAAAAGTAGAGTGTGGATTTCTGGTACAGCTACATTCATTGTGCATGGAGACGGAAAACAAATAAAGAGGTCAAAACTACAAAAACATCTGTTGTATATAGTAGAACTTTATTGTAAAATTGTTTTCAATTTGGTTGTTTTTAATTTGTTTACAATAAAGTTGTTCTATATTCAACAAGTCCAACAAGGACCAACGCTGTTGCCTAGCAATGGAATTCCATTGAAAAGTTATTTATTGCAGGCAGAAACACAAGGCCTTCTCTCAACACAAGTGAAGATCAGAGAAGGCCTTGGTTTCCACAGTGATCTTGGCTGTCGTTATCTCATCACGCTCTTATTTTAAATGTGAAAGAGTGAGAGAGGTGAAAAAGTAAATCATGGTAAATGGTAAATCAAGTAAATCATCAAAACTGGTTACTAATGTAAATAAAATGCTGACTTATTTTAAAACATTTATCCAACACAGAGGAAAACCGTATGTTTTTCCAAAAACACTGCCTCGTAACAGGGCTCCCGTGTCTGTGTGGGGTTCTCTCTGGGTTCTCCAGCTTCCTCCCACAGTCCAAAGACATGCAGGCTGGCATCCTGTCCAGGGTGTACCCCACCCCACGCTCAATATCAGCTGGGATAGGCTCCAGCCAACCCCGTCAGGGACAAGCGGTTGAAGATGATGGATGGACTTCTTTTGTTCTATGGTTCTATGATTGTGATATTATATTGTAAAGCTACGTGGAACCATTTGAATGTGGTTCTACAGAAAACATGAGTTTTAGCCACACTAAATATCTGGTTGAGCTACTGTCTTTATACAGGAATATGGTGATGCCCTACGTTTACATATACATATATTGTGCACCAGTACATTTTCATTTTTCCAGTACTTGAGGTTATGGCCTCAGCTATAGTTTATGTTTAGTGCTAACTAGCAAATGTTAGCAAAATAACAGTTGCTTGGCGCTTGGTGTATGTTCCAACTCTCACTTATGATGGTGAGCTTTGTGTAGTGACAGAGATAATGAGATATAGCAAAATTTAGTTCATTTTGGGCGAGAAGATCAGCCATGGTTGATGGTGCTTGCAGTGGAGTCCAATGGGGCCAGTTGATTTGGCCATGACATTGGTCCCAAAGACTCCTGTTTGGCTCCCTTTGAAGGTATTTCCAGGTACGTCCAACTGGGAAGAGACCCCTGAGTTGGCCCTTACTGGATGAATAACATAACCTGGGATTGCCTTGGGATACCGCAGTAGGCCAGGACTTGCTTAGTCTGCTGGACATTACCTGGTAAATGGTAAATGGACTTGTACTTATATAGCACCATTCTAGTCTTCTGACTACTCAAGATGCACACTATTTGTCACATTTACCCATTCACACAGACATTCACAATGATGGCAGTGGATTTAAGGACCATCTAATCTAACCATTCACACCACATTCACATACAAATGCGCAGCACAGGGAACAATTTAACTATTTCTACTTTTTTAAATTATTTTATTGTTAATTATTTTTTAAATATATTTTTTTTTAACATTTTTAACAAGATAATGGGAATTAGGCTTTTTCTGCTGTATTTCAGTAACAGAAGGTCGAAGAGAGATAAAAGTTGATCCCTTGAATATGTTTTCATGTACCATCTTTCCAACAGTGCCACCGCTGAGTGTATTCGAGCTTCCGTTCCCGAGATACGTGACAGTTATCACAAATATAAGAAAGAGTAGAACTATAAATTAATCATCCGTGATAAAAAAAGATTGAATTTTTTTTTAATTATTATTATTTGCATTTATATATTAAGTATTTTAAAGTTAATGTGCAGTGATCATAAATCATTTTAATCATATTTGTAAATATATAATAAAAATGTATTCTTCCTATTTAGTGAGTCTATTACATGAATAAAATCTGTAAATATCAAAACTTTTACTTAAGATATTCTAATTCTATATAAATTTTACTATGTATGAATTACTTACTTAATTTTTTACTTTATACTATACTACTGCTTCCACTTTTGTTGCTAGTCCTACTACTACCGTTACTAATACTGCTTCTGTTACTACTGCTGCTACTCCTACTACAGTTTAGCTTTAGCAATTCAGCTTCTCAGCATTTCCAATTTTCTAATTGGTGGAAATGCTTCAAGCTTCGAACATTTCCACCTATGTTATTCAAATCTTTATTGGTGGAAATGCTTTCAAGCATTTCAGCCGTTTTGTTTCTTCCATACAATATTCTTCACTCTAACTGCTGCATACATTCAGCTACAAAATACATTCAAATATCAAAACGTACAGCTCATTAAGCTCATTAATGCTCAACTGGGGCATGCTTGAAACCCTCTGCGGGCTTCTTCGGTTTTTGTTTAATCACTGTTGAAGTTTAGTGCATTTTCAGGCTTCTTCTGTGTTTTTGGCTTGATTACAGTGGCTGATTGCACAGCCAGAGTGCATAGGAAAGATACAATTGTCTTAAACTCTTCTATACAACTTGCTCTCACGATTTATAGGTAAGCATGTAGATATTCTTGTCTATTTTTAGTCAATGTGCTCATTTAACCCTTATATTGTGTTAGAAAGCTGTTTACACCTGTGGTGTTAGCGGGTCCATTTGGACCCATGATTTTAAAATGCTTGAAAATGCTTAAAAACACCAGTTTTCTTCAAATGTTGTTTTTCAGCTAATTGCTGGCTTATTATGTATTCATATAAATGGAACCAGTGTGTGAATTGTTTTTAGTTGGCTCCACAGACAGTACCACTCGTTTTTGATTGCAAAAACTGTTTAAATTAATTTATTCCTTTTTCTTATAGAATGAGTAATAATAAACTGTAAATGTGTTATAAACTAATATAAGAGTACACGTACCAAAACATTTTTTTATTTATTTTGTATTATTTAAAATTATTAACAATAGTGACATCTTTGGTGTTTCGGGTCAAAACGGACCCGCATAGATAAATGGTAGGATAAAGACAACAAGTCAATTTTTTTTTCCATAAAACCAACTTTTATTTAACCATACCAATTAACCAAACACTTTAACCACTGTGGCTCAGTGAAAGAGTGGGTCGTCCTCCATTCGAGCGATTGGCAGTTCGATCCCCACCTCCCCTGGTCTAAATGTCGAACCCCGAATTGCTCCTCGTGCTGCGCATGGGTGTGTAAATGTGGTGTGAATGGTTAGATAAGATTAGATGGTCTGTAGATGTCCACTGCCATCAGTGTGAATGTCTGTGTGAATGGGTGAATGTGACAAACACTGTGAAAGTGCCTTGAATAGTCAGAAGATTAGAAAGGCGCTATATAAGTACATACAAGTCCATTTACCATCCAACCATAAACTGAATATTGAAAATAATATGGTGTTAGGGCAGGTATGTCGTTCTGAATTAACCATAATCTAAACACTGGAAACAATGTATTGTCGGTTAACCATAATTTGAACTTTGTGTGTATGTGTGTGTGTGTGTGTGTGTGTGTGTGTGTGTGTGTGTGTGTGTGTGTGTGTGTGTGTGTGTGTGTGTGTGTCAGTGTCTGTGCGTGTGTCTGTGTGTGTGTGTGTGTGTGCGTGTGTTCAAATGCATAAATCACAGTATTTGATGGTTACCGTGTGCTCCTTGCAAATTAATTTCTTGCATGTGTGGCAAGTGGTGTTAGATTTCCTGTCCTTGTTGGCTCGGCAGGACTGGCACCTCTTTCTCTTCCTCCTGGAATCTCCTCCCTGGTTCTTATCAGAGGATGATGGTGTGGGTGTTGGCTGAAGCTCTCTCACCAAACGAACAGACGCTTCAGTTCGGGGCAACCGCTCTCGTCTTTCGATGAAGGGGGACACCAGAGACTTGCCCAACTCCTCCCAAAAAGCCTCCTCTTGAAGGTTTTTTCTCCATTCCATCCTGGATCTATTTCAGTCCACACCACAAATGCGTTGTATGCAGACACATCCAGTATGTTGTAAAACACAACCATTGGCCATCTTTTTGTCCACCGCTTGCATGTATACGTGCCTGTGACCTTGTCAAGGTTGTCAACGCCGCCTTTGTTCTTATTGTAGTCCAGAATTATGTCTGGCTTCTTGTCCTCCCTACTGCTCACACCAGCATCCCTGTGGAGAGTGGACATCACTAGTACATTTTTGGTTTTTTTGGGACAGTAGGAGACAATTGTGGTCCTTTCTGTTAATGCGAACTTTGATGAGAGAGGAACCCTGTCTTTTGTTCCTAGAAGAGCTAGGGGAAGCTCAGTTTTTTTTTTCCTGACTGTTCCCAGCATCGTCAGCTTCCTCTTTAGAAGCTCTTGCGCGAGGTCATAGGAAGTGAAAAAATTATCACAGGTTATGTTGTGCCCCCGAAAACCCTTGGTCATGTCCAGGATGACCCACTTGCCTAGACCTACTCTGGCACTCCGCTGGCAGGTTTTCCGGTATATATTTGCATATTCCTTGCATAGGCCATTTTTGCATCACATGCTGCCCATATTTTGATACCATATTTTCCGGGCTTGTTTGGCATGTACTGCCTGAAGGGACAGCGGCCTCTGAAAGGGACTAGCCGTTCATCCACTGTCACCTCTGGCCCAGGATTGTACACAAAGGGTAAATGTTCCACCCATTTGTCCCAAACCTCCCTGATGGGAGCAAGCTTGTCATTCTCGAAACGAGCAACTCTTGTCTCCCTGTCAAAACGTACATGAAAGGCTTGAAGCGACATTGGGGCACGAAAAATAGGGCGTCCTGACTCACTATCCCATAAGCTGGCCGTAGCTTCATCAAAGGATCTGTATACCCCTGCAAGAAGCAACAGTCCCATGTAGGCATCGAGCTGTGTTTTGTCCATCGCTGTCCAGCTATCACCAAACACTCTTCTCCCTTCCATGTTGGTCATCTCAAGTAGGATATTCTGAATAGGTCGTGGAAAGAACATTTCAAACGCTGACTTGATGTCTCGGGCGTGTGACACAGCGTATCTAGTAGGCCCTGGAGTCATTCTGAGGATTTTCTCTGTCGGTGCCCTGGATTGGGTTTGAAGAGGGCTTGATAACCATGAAATGTCACCTTTTCTTGACTTGAAAACCTCTCTTTGATCATCTGTGACATCGGGGTCCTCCTCATCAGATGTTTGGTCTTGTTCAGGGTCATACTGAACGTCATCCTCATCCTCCGACACATCCTCCTCAGCTTCACTTTGCCCTCTATCCTCAGGATCACCATCATTACCAAAGATATGATCCAGCGCCTCATGAACAGTATACCTTTTGCTCATGTTGACTGATGCTCCTACAGAATTCAACTGATAATGGGTCAGTTTCACAAAGCAGGTTCAATAAACTCTGAGTTTAACCCTGAACTCTGAGTTGATCTACTCTGAGATAGGAAACTCTGAGTTTTCGGTTCCAGAACAGCAGATTTGCGTTAGGTTGATCAACTCAGAGTAGTTTGACCTGGAGTTAAGCGCGTGCACCACAAGTAAAAAAAGACAGCATCAATGGAGCCCTGATTCGACGAGTCACCATGGCAACGGGGAAGCGAAGCGCTACGCTACAACTGGAAATGGAAATATTAATGCGCTCATACGGTGAGTTTGAGCATGTGTACACCGCTGCTGCAGCAAAAGAGAGGGAGACGGTGCGGGAGGACATTGCGGCTCAGGTCCGTGCATAAGTTTAAATGTAGTCCTTTGCAATCACAGTAATATCACAGGGGAACTGCTTGAGTGGTAGTCTATTAATTTATTTCATTTAAGTGCAACCCCGCGGGGGAGAAGCCCACTTGGCAGCAGCTTAAGATGAAACATAAAAACATTATTCAAACAGGTAAAACATCGGCACAATCTCATGGTGACGCCTCATTTTGAGCATGTTTTACATGGTAAAGTAAATATTACCGTAAGTGGCTGTTTTTTATTCAACATATAAATGTTATATAAAAAATTCCCATTTGCAAGAAAACGCAGCGCAACACACAATATCTGCTGTGATATGAGAGCATGACTGGTTGTTAATGTTGGAAATGTAAGGAGGGATGAGATGGACTGTGACATGAAAGGGTGTTGTGCCGTATTCAGAACCCCTGCCGTGAAATGCACCCCTCGCATTATAGGTGATATTCTGGATCAGAAGGCTATATAGGAGTAGTTTATATACCGGTAACCCAATTAAAAGCACACACTTTTGAACCTATGAATTGCAAGAAAAGCTGGGATTATATTTAGGAAACGCTGAGTCAAATACATTCAACTTGCTCAAAAGATCCATTTCATTCATTTTGTAATTATGGCTGCAGTATATTAAGGACGTCTATGCGCGGTCTGATAATCATCTCCGGACGAATATTTAATTCTCTTTGCGAAATGCGTCACCTTCATCCACGGGATCATTATCAAAAAGACACGCCATGGTAGTGTAAATATTCACCACCTAATATAACTTCTAATGTAGGCCTACTGAATGATTTTTATACGTTGTATACAAAATCTCCCGTTTGCAAAAAACGCAGCGCAACACAGAATATCTGCTGTGATATGAAACGGTACCGCTCAAAAAGAGAATTGCCTGGAAATGCAAGCACATCTATAATCAATAGTTTGATAATCATCTCCGGACGAATATTTAATTCTCTTTGCGAAATGCGTCACCTTCATCCACGGGATCATTATCAAAAAGACACGCCATGGTAGTGTAAATATTCACCACCTAATATAACTTCTAATGTAGGCCTACTGAATGATTTTTATACGTTGTATACAAAATCTCCCGTTTGCAAAAAACGCAGCGCAACACAGAATATCTGCTGTGATATGAAACGGTACCGCTCAAAAAGAGAATTGCCTGGAAATGCAAGCACATCTATAATCAATAGTTTGATAATCATCTCCCGACCAATATTTAATTCTCTGCGCACTAATTCTGCACCTTCATCCACGGGATCATTATCAAAAGGACACGCCATGGTAGTGAAATAGTGGCCACCTAATATAACTCATAATGTCTGATTTTTGCAATGATTTTCTGAAAAAACAGACGGAACTATAGCAGAACTATACTACGCCAAAACTCGCCCGCTGACTGAATGAATGAGGAAATCAAACACTGTGTGTGGCTGAAAGAGGGCGGAGACAGAGAGAAACTCAAGGTTTTCTGAGAAGCATGTTACCATGGTAACTGACAGAGAGGTTAGGTTACCTCTCTTTGTGAAACAGGCTAGAGTTACCCCTCTGTCTCTGGTTTGAGTTACCTCCCTTTGTGAAACGGAAAACTCAGAGTTTCCCTCATTTCAGGGTTAACAGACTCAGAGTTTTCACTAAACCTTCTTTGTGAAACAGGCCCAATATCCCATCCAAACCCTCTTTATTTGTGCCAATGTTTATAAACAATGTATCAATATGCTGCGAGAAAGTATAAGTTCACGTGGGGGGGTGCGCACCTGTATGCGTGTGTTTCTGTGGGTCTCTCTCTGTGCCTGTGCATGTGAAAGAGGACTTTGTGTGTTTGAATATGTGTATGTTTGTGTGTGTGTGCGTGTGTGTGTGTGTGTGTGTGTGTGTGCGTGTGCGCGTGTGTGTGTGTGTGTGTGTGTTGGTGATGTGGGCCATAACTGTGCACATTGGGCCATAATTGATGCTGGACCCATAACACCACAGATGTAACTTTTTTTTGAAAATTATTTTGCTGCATTTAAATAGGTGTGTCTGAGGATTAGATGAAGCCTCATTCCAGGACAAAAATGGAAAGTGTACTTTTTACACTGTTAAACTTGAAAACAGGTCAATTTTGACCCTAACACAACAGAAGGGTTAAGTAAAAAGACTTAGAGAATTAGCTTAATGAGCTTCTAAATGACAAGAGTCACAAGCCTCTCTTCCATTGAACACTATTATAAAATTTCCTCAACATTTCTGGCATGTTGCACAGCATAGAACCACTCCTTCTCCCTCCAGTTGTCGAATTCGAGGGAGATCGACCTTACCCAAAATAGCTAGCAGGAGGTTTTTCTCTGACAGGCATTCCAGTGCACTTTGCCTAGTTCTAGACTTCACATGGCACTCGAACGTACCATAAGCAGTGCAGGTGAAACAAAGCAACAGATGAGAGGCAGGAAGCTCAAATGACTGACGCTTATTAGGATTTTAATATTACAAAATAAATGTCTATAAATGCCAGAAAGGTTAGAATTGATTTAATCACATAGTACCAGTTTTTGAAATCGCTTTGCCTTCATTTTCTATCTTTAACCTTACAAATCAATCAGATTTTTCAAGTCAATTTTATTGCTGAATACCAAGTACAAGTCACTCACCAATATCAAGTGTAATCTACTTGCCTCTAAACCTAATATTTAAGAAGAAATTATGTAAATGTTACTTTACTCTGTTTAACTTATAAGTTGTATTTATCTAAAGGAATCAAGCAAAGTCTATAACATATTTCATAGAAAGGTTATTGCTGTTAATAAGTAGATTTTAGTACTTTTATTTAGTTTTTAACCTGCTCTAGCTCTCACATACTTGGCCCCACAAACATCAAAATTATATCAACCTATTCAGCAGTCTCTTCTCTCTGGGAAAAATCATATTTTGGACATTGGACTCGGATTGTCTAATTAAAAGATTTTGTTTCAGAGGTGTAATCTCCACTAAATAAACTTTCTGACCTGTCTACATAAGTTGCTGTCTGCCTATCACCATGGAAACCAGGGCTACGACAGGGGACTTTGATCTATGGAGACAGTGACCCATTGACTTAACAGTTGCTGGGAAAACGGAAGACAGGACGAATCTAATTTGACATTTCCAATAGATCTCTGATTGGCCCTTTGTATTTTTGATTGGACTTTAAATTATATCAGGCTGATGTAAACATTAAAGTCAGCATCTTCAATAAAGCCTCCTGTCATTCATGGTAAAACAGGTTTTTCGATACAACTTTTGGATTTTGAGCCAAGAGAGTATTGTGATGCCTAAGTGCCACGGATTCTACCACATCCTGCGTCTAGACAGATTTCTTAACTGTAAGTCTGTCACAGGGGTTGTCCAATCCTGCTCCTGCATGTTTTAGGTTTATCCCTGCTGTAACGCACCTGGTTCTCATGCTCTGCTTGTTATCAAGCTTCAGCTGCTTGGAGGAATTGTTTGGTCTTTACCTACTCTATATGTAAAGTGTCATGAGATAATTTTTGTTATGATTTGGCACTGTCAACAAAATTGAATTGAATTGAAATTAATTTGACGGAATGTTAATGTAAAAATATTGATTTCAGTTTAGAATTTCAAGCATAATTGCCCAGTTAGCTATAATTAAACCTATGCCCAGAACCAATGTACGCAGGACATATTTGTCACAGCTCAAAATATATCTTATGTGGGAACGGGTTCAATGTGATCCACAGAGTGTTTGTCCATGAGAGGATATGAGTGATGTGTTGAGATCAACCTGCAGTTGCCTCCCTGGGTCCGTTGATCGGAGGATGGAAGAAGAGATCTTGAGACAATGGTTTGAGATCACACCAATATCTTTATTGGAGCACTTTGCAAAGCGGAGACAAGTTCTGATACAACACCAACCAGGTCATACATCAGACGAGTCTGTTGGTGTCTAAGAGTAGCGGCTTTAAATACACTGGTGGGCTGATGGTAACGCCCCCAAGGTAAAAAAGGTGGCAACAGATGTTAATCTGCCTAGCAACATCTTATAACACTAAATGCTGAGAGAAGGAATTTAGTGCATGTCCCTATATGGCTATCTAGAGAGACAGATGTGTCTGTGTTTGCAACACACAAACTTGTTAGTTAAGGAATATGTGTGTGTGTGCCTAAAATGAGGAAATGAGCATTTCCTCTGTTTGTTAGAATCTTTACGAGGTGATGGGTGAATGGGCACGAGATCTCTTACCTTGCACATTCTAGGCTCTGTGTTGCAAGTTTATTATCTGCTCAATCAGCAAGGAATAGTCTCATTCCAGGGGTACTGTGTACCAACTTCAGTTTAGCCATTTCAAAAGCCACATGAAGAGAGCAGCTCATTTCTCTTACTTCCACAATTCCCCCTTTTGAACTCTCAAAAGAGCTCAACATCAAGTGTTCGCAATTGCAGACAATCATTGATAGTAAACATGAATATAGTTCGGCCGTATGCTATAGTTCGGCCGTACATGGGTTTTAAGAAAAAGCGTTGGAATCACATCTGTAGTGGGTCTAGACATCGACCAGTCTAATATCCCGGACATAGTCACCATCTTTATTCTCCTGGTTTTCCTGTTCTTCAGCTAACAGTAGAGGCATGGTCATCATGACAGGAGCTTTAGCTTCAATGGTGGTGGTGATTAGCCTAACCATCAAAGATATGATACATGGTACACAACAGCATCCACAAGTTACTAGTATAGCCAGGAAAACAGCGATAGACAGAAACAATGACAGAATCAATGTCTCCCATTTTCCAAATACTCTGGTGAACCATTCATCCAAGGGGTTATCCAATCCAGAATGTACGTGCATAGTTTTAGAGAGGGTTCGCAATCCTTCTAAGGCCTTGGTCACTGAACCGTCCGGCTCTGTATTGTTGGGAATGAACGTGCAACACATGTTCCCAAACATTGCACACACACCCCCTTTTTCGGCTAAAACCATGTCCAAGGCCATCCTATTTTGAACTGCCATAAGTGAAGTCGGGGTTAATTGAGCCGAAAGACCTTCGACTGCGTCCCTGGTTAAATTGGTTAGTCGCAGGACATTGTAATGCACATAATTGATGCGATCGACATTTTTGTTAGGCGTGATCGGGAACACAGCACTGATAAGGGGGATGTTTTCGAAACCTGCTGCTACTTGATCCACTAATTTGTATCGGTTGGGGACCCCGCGTGGTACTCCAACTGCATCAATATACGTAGGATTGTTTAATGACGTATCAAATGAACCGGTGTGTCGTTTCTCGAGCACATGACGTCGTCGACGTCGTGTGAGTGCCTGTCTAGCGGTTTCGGTGGCAGACAGATGTCTCAAATGGTCGCCTATCAAAAGGAGAGGTGTTCTCAGTCTTACCATCGCGCATTTCCCAATGCTATGTGGGAGAAGACGGACATAGAGTCGGTTAGTGCCGCAATAGTAATACAATCCTGCCCGAGCCCACGTGCCAATTTCACTTCCGTTTCTGATTTCTTTGCACCAGGAGGAGTCTATGTACCCATAGTCGCGTTTATCAGGCATTTTGCTGTGAGTTAGATTACATCTTGGGGTATAGTCAGACCATTCATAACATATGTACGTACCATTGTTCTTATTGGGCGTAAATGGACCTACTGTGGTTTTGTTAGATATCGGGGGAAACAGATGTCCCAGAGTGGAACAGCTGGTATCAATGCCGTTAGTCAAGCTCATCATGCAATTATAGCCTACTGTGTCATTTGGAAAGAGTGGCGCTGGGACTGTTACTAAACTGGGGCGAGCAGATGCACATGCTACACAGTCCCCTTCACTCTGTTCTCGCGCTACCTGAGCTACCCAGGATACCCACAAGTTTTCTTCAGAGTACCCTGTAGCCATCCGTACTACATCTGCCGGTTTCAATAGAGAGTAGTCTATAACCTTAAAGGTAGATCCCAGATCCGGTTTAGTCGCCGGGGCTGGAGTGGACACAGTGGCTAATGCGGTGAGGTTTTGAGGACGAGCCGGGTGTAAGTTTAGTTTTATTAGGCCCATAGGGTCCTTTCCTGTGATATCTAACCCTAATAAGAAATAGAAGGAGTTTTCGGTATAGTTCCAACAATGTCCACTTGGGCGGTTAGGATACGGATTGGCTGTTAATTGTAGGACACTCATTGTTAATGGGTTTGTTTGTGCACTAAAATCCCTCTGTATACGAAAGTACCCTGCCGTTTTTATCTTTCCTTCCAAGGTCGTCGTTTGCGGGTTAAAGTCTCGATTGGTGGCCTGCCAGACATGGTTCCAGCTAGGACACCAAACCTGGCTCCCTGGCCACCCCAGCTGGCAGAGATATACGTCATACCCTCTATACGAAGTTGGCTTGCCTCCACAAGGAATTACGCTACATAGGTCAAATTGGAATGCCGAGGTTGAATTTAGGGTGTAATATAACTCAATTCCCCCATATTTCTGTATACACTTATCCTTTTTTTGTGTTCCTCGTTTCTCACGAGAGAACGGGCTAAGGGGTGTCACTGCCTGACTCTGTTCATGCTGACCCTCGCATACCCAAAAAATCAGGGGTACAATTATACATGTTAGAGCACCACACGATAATAACACCCCTCTATTACCAAATAGTAGCATGATTTAGCACTAAAACCTAGTGGTGCCTGTGAGTATTAGTTTTAGCAAACCTAAAGCAAAGTAAATAGCAAATATTACAGATAGAAAAACGAAAAAGTTCAGTTGACACGTTGTCATGGAGATGGTGGGTCTGGCGACGTCGTCTTCTTCGGGTGTTGGTTTTAACGAGCTCAGGTATACTACCTTCCCTCCAGTGCCACCAGGGGATTATTCTGCCCCTTGTTGGTCGGTGGTCTTTTCTTCTGTACCAGCCGGTACAGTGCACGATGCTTTCAGGTCCTGATGCACCTCACTCAAGGAACGTTGTGGTTCTGCTGCTGCCGCACACTGGCTCCAGTGGTACCAAGTGTCGCCTTTCCCCTTCAGTCGGACGGCGTGGGATGTTCGCTCCACCACCTGGTATGGACCTGTCCAGCGAGGTTCGGACCACTTCCGCTTGATGACCTTCAGCACCACCCAGTCTGTCTCCGGCGCTGCCTGGGCCTCCGCGTTGCCGAGTCGATCGGTCACCTGTTTGGCGAATGCTGAAACGAGACTTTGCAATTCACGGAAATACTCTCTGTTGGTTAGTGGTTGGTCATAATTTTTCATACCAGGCAGGCCAGACTGTGGCCCTGGCAGAGCCCTTCCCGTTTGCAACTCAAAAGGCGTGAAACCTGTGCTCTGATTCACAGAGCTCCTAACAGACATCAAGGCTAATGGTAGGGTGTCAACCCAATTCATTTTGGTCTGTGCACAGATTTTGGCCAATTTGTTTTTTATAGTCTGATTCATTCTTTCTACTTTCCCTTGTGACTGGGGATGGTAAACTGTACGAAACTTGTGTTTCAAACCCAGCATTGATTCAACCTTCTGCAAATCCTGATTCTTGAAATGTGTTCCGTTATCTGACCTGATTTTCTCCGGGAACCCATGTCTCGGGATGTACTGATTTATCAAAAACTTAATTACCGTCTTACTGTCTTCCTTCTTCGCAGGCCATGCCTCTGGCCATCCTGTATATGCATCCACACACATCAACATATACCTATACCCTCTTACCATGGTAACCATATCTGTATAATCGATTATGATTTCTATTCCGACTCTGGGTTCTAGAGGATATCTTCCAGGATGTGGTTTCACCGTGGGTCTGGCATTGTACTGTGTACATATTTTGCAGGTGGTCACATAGTGTTTGGCCATGTCTTTCAGATAAGGATGCCACCAATGTTCCAGATTTCTCATCATCTGAGCCACATGTCCCACACCGTGTGCTTCAGCTAAAGCGGTCTGTCTACCGTCCGGTGGCAAAACGAGACGCCCATCCGGGCCTCTCCACAAACCATCCGTTTGTGTGGCCCTTCTAGCTTTCCACATGGTTTTCTCCTTTGGCGACGCTGCTGCTTGTCCATTTTTGAGTGCACTCAGATCAGATAGCTCTTCTGCCTCTGAACACACTACTATTGCTTGTGTTACGTATCCTGCCGCCTTCTTTGCGGCTTGATCAGCTGCGTCATTGCCTTGTCTTACTCGTGTGTTGACTTTGTCATGTCCTTTGCATTTTATTACTGCTACCTCATTTGGGAGTAATAATGCATTTGCCAGTTCTCTCATTTCAGTTTCATGTTTGATGGGTTTTTTGTTGGTCGTCAGAAAGCCTGTCCTTAACCATTGTTTTAATTCTACATGGACCGCGCCCGTTGCATACGCGGAGTCTGAATAAATGTTTACTCTCTGTCCTTCACCTATTTTTAGGGCCGCTATAAGGGCCAGCACCTCCGCTCTTTGGGCTGATTGCTGTCCCTGTATACGTTCCGCGCTTCGTGTGACGAACTGTCCTTGTAGATCCTCTACCACCGCGAAGGCAGCTTTTAACCCTTCCTTCTCATCTCTAAAGCAACAGCCGTCTGTGTACAAGTCTCTGGCACCATCAATTGCTTGTGCCTGCAAGTCAGGTCGCACTTTTTCATCCCTATATATTATGTCCACGCATGTGTGAGGTTCTCCTGTTCCCATTTGATCGGCCATATTTATTCCTTCATGTGTGAATGTTAAATTCGGGGCTTCGAGTATATGACTCAGTCTTCGTTGTCGTAACGCCGTTAATGTGAATGCTTGTGAGTTGACATATGCTACCACACTGTGTGACGTCAAAATGTGTAATGGATGGCCCATGACGACATGGGCCGTTTTCTGGATGATTTTAGCCAAACCTGCTGCGTGTCGAGTGCAGTCATGATGTCGTTTTTCCATTTCGTCTAACATGACGCTTACATACATTAATACTATCCTATCTCCCCCTTTTCTCTGGAACAAAATGCCGTTGGCACAGGCATTTGTGACAGAGACATCGAGACAGAACGGTAACGAGTAGTCTGGAATGGCCAATTCAGCGGCGGAGGAAAGTGCCTGTTTAAGATTGATAAAAGCTTCTTCCGCCTCCTGGGTCCAGTCAAGAGACGCTGAGAGATTCCGCATACCCTGTTCTTTCACGAGGTTGCGCAATGGAGTCGTCAGTCCAACATAGTCAGCAATATACGACCTACTATAGCCTGTGAGTCCTAAAAACGACAGCATGTCTTTTACTATCATGGGTTTTGAATAGGGATGCTCGATATTGGCTTTTCTGCCGATATCCGATATTCCGATATTGTCCAACCCTTAATTTCCGATACCGATATCAGCCGATACCGATATATGCAGCCTTTTTACACCAAAATTAATCACATATCACCTATTATGGAATTAACACATTATGCCTAATTTTATTGTGATGCCCCACTGGATGCATACATAAATGCAACACGGCTTTTCAATTGTAAACACAGTCCGTACAAAATAAGTTATTGAAAAAAGTGCCATTCATTTATTTGTTTGTGTTTTTAGAGAGAATATTTTGCCTCAAACAACACTACAGACAACATCACAACAAGGAAGATGCATAGCTTCAGTCCAGAGTAGTAAACAAACATAGTCCTCTTTTTCCAGACTGAGTAACCGGCCGGAACTTGGCAAATAATACAATCAATAAATTAGCAGTCAAGCTCAACATGCTATCCCTGTATTGGATCTAATGGATACAGCACCAGAAATTACCTTCTCGACGTGACTGTAAACAATGCTGTGCAATTCGGATAAGCACTGGTCTGAGAAATACTTGTGACTGGGCGTTATACAGACATAACGTGGCTCCAGGAACTCCACACGTTTGGTGAATCCGGCATCCTGAACGATAGAAAAAGTTTTTTTTTCGGTGTCGGCTGTTGCTTCTTTTCATCACTTTGCTGCACAGATGTAGTGTTTAACTCCGCATGCTTCTTCTTGAGGTGGATGATCAAATGTGATGTATTAAAGGAAGACGCATTGTTTCCTCCTCTCATAACTAACGCCTTGCAGTCATTGCAAAGCGCAGATTTACTGTTAGTAGGTGACACTTGGAAATACTTTCAAACCACGGACATCTCATGCACCGGGAGAGCTGAAGCTTGTTAGCCACGGTTAGCAACCTACGAGTGAAGCGTGTTGTTGTTGTTATACGTCAAGCACGCGCCTGTAAACGGCCCGTGTTGCATTCAGGTACACTCGGAAATGCTGAAGCCTACAGAACTAACATCGGTTGTAAAAACCCGATACCGATAATTCCCGATATTACATTTTTAACTCAATATCGGCCGATAATATCGGTGGGCCGATATTATCGGACATACCTAGTTTTGAATGATGCAAAATGGTGGATTTATGCTGTGGAGAGAGGCTAGTCCCCTTCTGAGAAATTACCCTTCCCAAAAAAGAAACCTGCTTTCGACAGACTTGCAGTTTGTTTTTGCTGACTTTGAATCCCCCTTTTGCCAAATGAATCAGAACGAGTTGCGTCGCTTGTAGGCATAACGTGGCCGTTGGTGCAGCAAGTAGCAGGTCGTCTACGTACTGAACCAAAGTCACTTGGACGGGTAAGGGACAGTCGACTAACAGTTCCTTGAGGGTCTGATTAAACAGTCCAGGGGAGAGGGCGAAACCTTGTGGTAGGCGGGTGTATCTAAGTCGTTGTCCTTGGAAGGTAAATGAAAAAATGTCCCGTAACTCCTTGGCCAAAGGTAAACAGAAGAACGCATTAGCCAAATCAATACAGGTGAACCACTGTTGTTCCGGAGCCAAATTCGTGAGCGCAACATATGGGTTAGGAACTGGTACTGTGGGAGTACGAAGGATGTCATTGATCGCCCTCAGATCATGTGCCATGCGATATTTACCTGTCCCTTTCTTTTCAACCGGCAAAATGGGCGTGTTCCATTCGGAATGTGATTGCTCCAGGACCCCTGAGTGGAGAAGGCCCAGGATTGTGTCAGCTATCCCCTCCTCAGCTTGAGGCTTATGCGGATACTGCCTGATCCAGATAGGATTGTCGTCCTGTATCTGGAAAGTGACCGGCGAGCATTGTACCATGCCGACGTCCGTCGGGCCATTTGCCCATAAACTAGCAGGAAGTCCGGCAAGTATGTTGGTGGCCTCTGGGTGATCTGTCTGCTCGCGACCATGATGTCTGGACAACTGTGCATGTTCTAAGATTACCCGATCAGTTCCTGAAACTAAAATACGATAAGTGTTAGTCGTATTCGAATATTGGACTTGTGGCAGTGGTGTGTCTACCCAATCCGTTTGCTGTATTGCCCTTTTAACAATGCTCCCAAGTTCCTTGGCCTGATGTTGAGGATGCAGCGCCAGAGAAACGTGTGGCGACGCCTCGTCATCCATCATGTACCAGGAAGTCTGTTCAGGTGTTAAGTTAACCGCAGCAGCCACGCCCTCTGGTGCAACATAAATGTATTGTGTGTCAATTTCCCAAGTCTGCCCTTCAAGGCAGCTTTGATATTTATCCTGATACCAATCAGTTTGTGCTCTATCATAGAACAGTGTGACATGTGGTGGATCCGGAGGAGAGACGTAGGGCTCGATCTGAGCTATCCAGGGTTTCCAGAGAGAGTAAGCCGAAAGAACGCTACCCTGCCCCGGCGTTTGTGGTTGTATAGTTCCCCAGTATATGTCGACACATTGTTCGGTTACAGGTTGCAGCAGATATTGTCCAGCTGAGGCTGGGCCGTTCGAGCATGGCAGTCGAGTACCGTCCGGTAGAGTGACAACCAGTCCATCAGCACAACACAGGATGGATGCTCCCATTTTAATGAGCATATCCCTCCCCAGGAGATTCATAGGGACCATGGGAGAATGCACAAAGGGATGCACAAAAGTCTGTGGGCCAATTTTTGTTAACAGGGGTTTGGTAATCGGCAGAGTTTGTTTTTCCCCAGAGAAGCCCACAAGTGTGATGGTGTTTGAAGATAGAGAACCGGGAGGTAATGATTTTATCGTTGAGCACGTGGCCCCCGTGTCAACCAAAAATGGCAATTTGGCCGTTCCTACTTGTACAGACAACATTGGTTCTGCCGTGGGATTGTTGTCCGTGTGGTTCTCAGGGGTGTGTCAATATTGGCTGGACTCCTCCCAGCCACCCTCCCACTGTGGAAACTGGCCGGGATCATCGTTGCTGCCCTCTGGTGGGGCCTCGTCAGTGGCACGCCAAGGAGGACATGGAGGTCGTCGTCCTCCAGATGCACGGCCTCTGGCCCGGAAACGTGACGGACCGCCCTGTCCTCTGGGGCAGTCTCTGGCCCAGTGTCCTTGGTCACCGCATACAAAGCAACCCTCCCTCGACTGACCACGCCCTGTACTGCCCATTCCATGCCCTTCTCGGAACCTGCTGCCACCCCTCACGAATCCCCTGCCACGCCCACTGCCCCTCGTTTGTTGTGGGTGTGGTGGCACCCATGGAAAGTGATCAGAGTGGAATGAGTCGGGCGTGTATGCTGCGGCAACCATCACCTTCCCAGAGTCCTTATTAGACTTCTTTTTGTCATTTACTTTTTGTCTCGCATCAGATAATTGTAATTTCAGTAGTTATGTCTGTAATTCTTTAAGATCCTCTGTCTCTTTTTGAGTTTGGTCTTGTGCACGAGTCAAATGATGTATGAGATGTTTTTCCCAATTAGTCGACTCCGCCCCTAACATATCCGGGTTATTGACCATAGCCACTCTGACTTCCTCCGGAACTCCCTCCAGTACCGCCTGTCTAAACCATTCACGTTGTTTACCTTCTTTGCCAGGCTGCATGCCTGTATATTTTAACCATAAATCTTTGCCGTTGTCAATGTATTCTCACGGATTTTGCTTAGGATCCCACCTCATTTTGGGCATGGCGGCTGCGCTGGGCAATGGGTATTTTTCCCTTAAAAACTGACCAATCAGAGTGCTCAGCGCCAAAAATGGAGTATCATCACTTAGGCCAACGGTCCCTGCCTGTTGTTCAAGAGACGCTAAGTCTCCTCCTGTCATGCAACGTGCAGCTACTGCTTGGAAGTCACCCAGTCCTAGTTTCTGTCCCGCAGTCAACGCATCTAATTTGGCTAACCACAAGTTACCCCCTTCGGACATAGGTGGTAGTTTTTCAACAATGGCGCCAAGGTCTCCCTGACTATAAGGTTTATATTGTCCTCTATTGTTATTTGACGTCACCAGCGGATAATTGCCATATGCCCCTCCAGAAAGATTTTCCTGACGGGTTGTGCGATTTCTGGCCGCAACCCTGCTACCAATAGTATTTTCCAGGGCTTTAACAGTGGCTGTTGATTCCCAAATTCTCTCCTGTAAAGCAGACCTCTCGCGTTCTAGTATTTCTGTTACAGAAGGAGACTGACGGGCAGATGCCGGATCGTTATTGTCCCAGGATCCTAACAGATCCATAGTGACAGGAACGACATTCCCAGTCTGTTCTTCTCCCCCTTTCCCCCTAAAGGCGGCCCATCCTCGACCTGTTGAATCGAGTGGTGGTAAAGTAGTATTAGAGCTCAGTGTGGGGAAGTCTGTAGGCTGCGACGGTGGCTGTGCTGTTGGAGCGGGGGCAGTGGTGAGTGGTGGAGGTCGGGGTTGGGTCTGTTGCTTCAGTGTCGAGTGGTACTTTTGTAATTCATTTTCTAACCTTGCCCATTCTTCGGCTTGTTTTTCACGTTGTTTGCGCAGATCAAATGGAACAGTGTCCATTTCGCCTGAGCTGGTATTAACCGTCGGTGGCGGGGGTGGAGGTGGCCACGAGGCCCCTCCTGTTGCCTGTGAGATGGAGCCTGTTTGTAGGCTTGAGGTGTTACTAGCAATATCCTGTGTGTACACTTCCTCCTCTTCACCGACCGTGAGGGTGCCCTCAGTAATATACAATGTTGGATACATGCCAGGGGTTTCTGAAATTTGAGTCGTGGCTGAAGGGGAATACGGAGGTGGACATGACGAAGCTGTGGCAGAAATGGCGAGTTGTTTTTTAGTGGGTGTGTTTTTTTTGTGTAAGTGTTTTGTACTTTGCCAGTAAAACCCTAGTTCCGACCACTCCCTTCTATATTCTTCCAGAGTTTCCACTTTTTTCTTATATCCGGAACGTTTCATTATTCCTGCATTCTTACCCTTGTCGTTCATTTCATCTCTTGTCACCCGACTTTCACACTCCTTCTCCCATAACCACTTGCCCAATGATCCTTTCTCATCCATTTCTTTCCCTTTTCTCTTCACCAACCCTTCCACTTTAACTCTTATCTCTGACAATTTCTTTTCTTTCCCTTTCGGTCCGAGGGTGGTATCCGCTACTTTCATCATATTGTCTAACTGGACTGCAAATGACGTCCATCTGGAGTTGGGGTTAACCGGACCCCAACCTCCATCGTCCTGCTCGGGATCTAATTCTCCGTTCATTATTTTCTTATATGATTACTGTCTTCTGAACCTTATTCTGAGACGGTGACTCATCCACGGCCAATCAGCTCTTGCTGATCCTGCTGACTTTGTTCGTTACAGATCACCTCTGATTGGAACAGCCAGGACACCGTGTTATTCGTTCACTTCACTCTTATTGTGAGTCAGAAAACAGCAAGCCTGATATTTAATTATTCCAAAATGGCGCCTAAGTATCTCTTCTGCCTTTTCTGTTCTTTAATCACTTTCACAATCCACACTAAATATTCTGGTGACGTATATGGTGCAACCATAAATGAAATTATAACACTTCGCTGCTCTCGTCAACGGGGGTCATTGCCGGAAATGCCGTTCTAGTAAAGGAAGCTTCTACACAGACTCACGTCTGTGCGCCTTCACTCTCGGGGTTACCCCAGAACGTGCACCACTTTTCCCGTTTCAGATAAAAACAGCGACAGAATTACACCTCCCTCTGTTGTCCCACAGAAATGTGTATTCCTCAGAACCTGAGTCTGATGTCAAAGTGGATATACACACAAACCTCCCACACTTCGTTAAACACACATATGAGTCCCAGACTCGGCTTATAGCAAAATTTGTGATGCCTCTGTGAGCTAAAACTCACTTATAGAATTCGGGGTATCCTCAGTTCCCCGGGCCTCTAACCCAGTAACCTCCTAGGTTTTGTCCGTATCCTCGTCAGAATAACGGTGGGGTCAACCACGACCCAGGACCATTCTCAGTTTACCATTCTCAGTTTTGCCATTATCTCAATTTAAATAGTTTACTCACTGTGGCGCAGGCAAGACACAATGTTTTAGAATGCCCAATGTGCAGAGTTTCGATTAAACAGGTTCTGCTTACCTTTACTGATGTGCCGGCTTGTGTCTCACGCTGTTCCCCGTGAAGAAACCTTTTGGGTCGAATTTGCCTTCTCCTCCTTCCGATCCCGGACGAGCCCCCAAATTGTTGAGATCAACCTGCAGTTGCCTCCCCGGGTCCGTTGATCGGAGGATGGAAGAAGAGATCTTGAGACAATGGCTTGAGATCACACCAATATCTTTATTGGAGCACTTTGCAAAGCGGAGACAAGTTCTGATACAACACCAACCAGGTCATACATCAGACGAGTCTGTTGTGGTCTAAGAGTAGCGGCTTTAAATACACTGGTGGGCTGATGGTAACGCCCCCAAGGTAAAAAAGGTGGCAACAGATGTTAACCTGCCTAGCAACATCTTATAACACTAAATGCTGAGAGAAGGAATTTAGTGCATGTCCCTATATGGCTATCTAGAGAGACAGATGTGTCTGTGTTTGCAACACACAAACTTGTTAGTTAAGGAATATGTGTGTGTGTGCCTAAAATGAGGAAATGAGCATTTCCTCTGTTTGTTAGAATCTTTACGAGGTGATGGGTGAATGGGCACGAGATCTCTTACCTTGCACATTCTAGGCTCTGTGTTGCAAGTTTATTATCTGCTCAATCAGCAAGGAATAGTCTCATTCCAGGGGTACTGTGTACCAACTTCAGTTTAGCCATTTCAAAAGCCACATGAAGAGAGCAGCTCATTTCTCTTACTTCCACAGATGTCAGTCCTCCTGCCTGTTATGACTGCTGGCCCATTGTTTGGCCAGTGTTTCCATCACAGTCCCCAGTTCCCTCAATTGAGTTTCAGTGTCAGCAGCACAGGAATGAGGGTGTAAAGACCCAGACCGGAGATCGCATCCTGCTTTTGTTGGGACACTTAAATATTTGGTCAAATATATATATTTTGATATTGCTGAAAAAAACTCTACTGGTGATGCCGCAAATACAGTCAAATATAAAAGTACCTTACATCAGTAATTCAAAATATTACCGTCTTCAGATGCAACAATATTCACAAGTGAAGCCTATTGACTAACCTGAATGCTTTCTGTTTGTCCAGGCACAGCCTCCGAGTTCCAACCCCCTGGGTTCAGGCCTTGGTTACCTGGAGCACATCTGCCATCTCATCGAGAAGATCGGCCAGCTGCAGGAGACCAACTTCAGACTTCAGAAGCAGATCTGCAGCTTCCAGAAGGACGGCAGGATGACAAAGACCAAAGAGGTATGTGATAGTTCTTGGACTTTTGAGTTTAAAACAAAAGATTAGTTTATTGGGCAGGGAGGATCTTTGCTTGCATTGTGGAAAATGTAGGAGCATGACCTATACTACGGACTAAAAGTCATGAGGTTTTAAATTGGAAAAGTTGAAAGTAAGAGGGTTTTCACACCTGCCTTTTTTAGTTTGGTTGATTTGAACTTTGAACTTTGAAATGTTTACCCCTTGGTGCGGTTCGTTTAGACTGGTGTAAAGGCAGCAATCACACCCGGTTACCAACAAACTCTGGTACGCTTCGGTGTGCTTTGTTTGTGGTGATAATGTCATCCGACTCAACTAGTAGGTCTACTACGCAAATTTGCGTTAAACAACTGCCATCAAAAATAGAATAGAATATAAATACTTTATTGATTGCAGTGTAACAGCGGCATTACACACAGACACATCAAAAAGGTAATATAAAAGTACAATATAAAAGATACCTAAAAAATAAAATGTATAAATAAGAGGTCTAATTGTAGTGAAATAAACATTTAATATTAGGTGCAGTGGACAGATTATGAGAAAAACATAAGGTGCTTGCGATTGTATTGTTCTGAACAGTTGAACTGTTATTGTACAGTGTGAGGCAGCGGCTGCGGGTTCGACTCTGACCTGTGGCCCTTTGCAGCATGTCTCCCCCTCTCCCCATTTCCAGTCTGTCTTATAAAATAAAGGCTTGAAAAACTGGCAAAAAAAATGTTTTTAGTGATGTTGCTTTGCGCTCATTATTTACTGTTAAGTATACTTTATATGCTTCGATAGAACAACATAAATCAAGCGATTTTATATAAAAAAAAACACGCCTCTACATGCACGTAGAGCCTGTTGTTTTGGTTTACATTACTCGAAATGATCTGGGCCGCGGCTCCAATGCTTCTTGCTTATATGTCATCACCCCTCAGAGATTCAGTTTTGTCAGACTGTTTTTGAACTTTTCATCCGTCCAAATCTTCAGTAAACACTCCACCTCCACATGAAACCATCTTTAACTTTATTATTGATTTACAAAATACACTAGCAGTGCATCAAACCATATGACGACCACATTACTAAAAATTGGATGAAAAATAGACATAACAAATAAATAAATAAATACATACATAAATGTAGATAAAAAAAAATATGATAATAAATAATGATAAAAAAAAAAAAAAAGGGAAAAAAGTAAGTAACACCAAGGGACAAGAGCAATGAAAATTAAATTAAATTAAAGTGCATTTTTTAAATGTCCGTTGCGAGGAACAGACATATATAAATAGGCATCAGGACTGCCGTCAATGCTCGCGCTCGTACACTTGCGCACACTCATGCCCGTACATGTGCATCCGTGCTTTTCAAAAGCCCACCTCTCTCAACCTGGGCAATACAGTTGTACTCACACTGGTCAAACAAACTAGACTTTAGCTGTGAGGTGTGCTTGGGCACGGTATCAATGTAAAGTGTGAGTGTTCATGCATAGACCATAGCCCCCCCACCCCCCACTCGCGCATGATATTACAGGAACAGGCCTCAAGCTAGGCATAAGCTAAATGACGTTAGCAGTTGCTATCTATGAGTAAGTTAGCCAGCCTACCTCCATGTAGCATTTACTCCATGCTGTTTATCGATGACCGAAGAGACGGGGACGTTAACAGTACTCTGGTGCACACGCACTGATGAGCACTCGATTGGAGGGAGGAGGGAACAAAATTTGACTGAGTCACCTCGGCCTGCAAGACTTGGCGACTGCAACTTTAAGGTTTTATGTGAAGTGAGCACTGCACCCACTGCACCAGACTCCAGCCGGCCGCTGGAAGGTCATCTACACACTCACAGCTCATTGCAATTTTATGATGATTGACAACTTCGTTTGGCTCAATTTCTGTAAGTTTCAGTTTAGCATTAAAACATGGGTGAATTAGTACATTAGCTAATAATCAAGTTAGTTATAGCTAGTTAGTTTGCTATTCACCATGCTTTCATGTAACATCTCTTAACTAGTAATATTAGTAGCTGCGGGGTGCTCTCACTAGCTGCAAACTAGCCAACTCACTAAACTTAGTCTATAGGTGACGGACAAAACGTAGGCCTGAGTTATTCTCAGTCCATAAATCAATGATAGTGAATTGATTTGATTTACTGAGCTCGGTATTGCCCAGTCCATAAATCTATGTGTAGTTTTCTAGAGGCATTTATTTAGACCATAATACCATATATCATTGTTTTTCTTAAAGCAAAGCATAGCAATATGCATTCTTAAAGCATATTGTCATTAGGGTAATTTCAGTACCAGCTACATTACATTGTAATAGTGAAGCGACTATATTAGATGCTCCAAACTTATTTTCAGTTCTTTTTTTTTTTTTACATTAAAATGTACTTTCTTAGTTGTAATGTTTTGATATTTGATGGTAATTGAACCTCTTACAGCTGCACTGCTTCATCGTACTACTGAATGAGAGTACAAAATAACTTTGAAAGTTCGTTTTGAAGGTGTTGATCCAGCAGTCATGAATTCTGACCTTGTGTGACAGAGAAAGATTCATTTTTCAAGTTTTCTAAAATTATGCCAGCTGTTGAGGATACTACATTTAGTACATTCACTCAGAGAAAATATGGACTGAAAATACTGAGAAAATAGTAATGTCAACAGGCAATTACAACAAACTGTCCATTTCAGTGATCATAAAATGGTTACAGCGTGGCACAGTCAACAATGTGTGTGAAAGCTATAAAATCCAGAGCTTGCTGTTCCTGACTAAATCAGATCTCAGTTACCACCAGATAGAAGACATTTAAATCGTATAATATTATTTGCATTAATAGTGCCCCTCATGAAGATGGTCCCCAGTGGGCGTCAATATTTGGTACAAGCTGAGTGAGTTGATACTTTAATTTGATTGATGATGCAGCATTAACCCTGTCTGTTACATAATGTCGTGATTGGAATTACAGTGATGTACAGACTGCTGAGGGACCACAATAAAACAGGGTATGCTTTAGGGTGGAGCTACCTTGTGATTAATTGGTAATATGTTATAATTTACAGTACGCTGTACAATCTGGACAAACGACCCACTGACTCACTACTGATACACGTGCACACGGAACCTCTGCTCCACACTCACCTTCACCCTCCCCCTCCCCCTCCTACACTACACACGCCCCCACGCCCCCTTTAGTTTTTTAGTTTCTGCATTTCTCCACGGGAGTGTCGGTCTTGTCATATTTCTTTTTATTGAGAGTGGAGCCACCAAGTCCAGCGTTGATTTTATTTTATGGTTAAAATTGTCAATAAAATCACATGGTGCTGGTAAAATTTCTGCAGGAGTGCCTGCCGGAGAGCCTCAGGGTCGCGGAGACTGCTGAGGTTTTTAAAAAGAGGCTTAAGACCCATCTTTTTAACCAGGCTTTTAGTTAATTGATTTCTTTTAGGCAGTGCTAATCAGAGCACGTTTTATCCTTTTTTACTGTTTTAATCTTTGTGTTTTAGCCTTCATGCTTTTATTTACATGTCTTATGCTCTTATGGTTTTATCTTCTATTTTACGTTTTAGCCTCTATGCTTTTATGTTTTAGTCCCTCATTTTTAGCTTCCATATTTTAACCCTTTACTGTTAGGCAACAGTTTTTAATCTCCTGTGTTTCCCCAGGGGGCCTGCCAATTTGGGAGTTGTCTCTGATCTTGGCCGCGGGGGTTGCTGTCCCGTGGACGGTTCCGGCCCGGGCGGCTAGAGGGCTCTGCACCTTGGTGCGGAGGCTCCTGTCTGCTCGGGTTGGGGTGGTCTCTGTGGCGGTGCTCCCTGTGACCTTGGACTGGGATCTCTCCCGATGTGGTTGGCCCCCCAAAAGGTAGCTTCCTCTAGACTCCTCTGTACCTCAGGTCTCGCTGCCCGGCCATGTGCCTGCATGGCTGTGTGTGTTTATGTGAATGTGTGAATGAACGTATATACATTTGTGTGTGTCTCTGTGCTTGACTGTGGGAGGGTTGGGTTCTTTTAACTTTCTTCTCCTGATTTTATTTGATGTTTCTCTTTTTCTGTACATCTCTGTGAGGCACTTTGCGATACTTTCCTGTATGAAAAGCGCCATATAAATAAAGTTTGATTTGATTTGATTTGATATGTATGCATGGCACTGCGTACATTACAACAGCCACAAACTTCTGCATTTTCAACTTAGAACTTTGACCATCTTGCAGTGCGTTTTCACTGTTAAAATAAGTTTATTGAAGCATTTTGTCACCCTCAGTTGCACCTTGTTAACCAAGCTAGCTGGTGCTAGTGTTAGCTGGTAACTTAATGCAAATGTTAACGATTTTCACTGCTGTACAGATGAACAACGCCAGCGCACAGAACTCTCCCGCTCATCTGCTTTCAGAAGTCTATCGCATAACTTGCATCAGCTGGTTCAAAATCTTCAAGTTTCAGTCTTTAGTGTTAAGCTTAGTGCAGCACCCGTGAACCAGCACTGGCTTAGAGTAAAATATGTCACTTCTGGCTCCAAAAAACCAAGATGCCAAAGTCCATGCTTCAAGACAGTAATCCTCAAAGCAATGTGTGACATCACGGTGGCTAAGTCCATTGCTCTAATGCAGTCTATAATTGCAATTAAGACAGATCGGAAATGTTTCACAAGCAAAAAATTATATTGTATTAAGTTTCTGTCAGCTGTAAATTCCACACTTCTAAGCGGAAGTCAGAAGATAAGAAGTTAACTTAGGGCGCACTCACACTGTCCTTCCGCACCGGGCCAAAACAGGTTTTTCGGGTCAAGCCTATTGCGTTTGACCAGTGTGAGTGCAACCGCTGTGCGCATAACTGCGGCCAGCTGGCCGTCTGCGGCCCGACTGAGAGAGGTTGGATTTGGTAGAGCGCGTTTGCACAAGTACAAGCACGAGCATGACGCCTACGGCGGTTCTGACGTCATTTATGTGCGCCTGTTCGGACATAGAAAATAGAAGGACGGACCATGCGCGGACATTTAACAACAACAACAATGGCGGCGAAAGGTTCACGTTGGTGTGATGCAGAGGTGGAGTGATTACTGCAGATTTGGTCAGATGAAAATATTCAAAAACAGTCGGACAAGACGCACAAAAACTCCTTGTTAATCTGATTCATAATTTAGAAGATATGATGAATTCTGCATAACAGCACCACCTAGTGGTTGGTTTGTGTGACATTTTGTAGAAGGCCTCAGTAAGACAGGAAACTCATTTCATCATCTCATCTTCATCCGCTTATCCGGGGTCGGGTCGTGGGGGCAGCAGCTTTAGCAGGGGACCCCAAACTTCCCTTTCCCGGGCCACATTAACCAGCTCTAACTGGGGGATCCCGAGGCGTTCCCAGGCCAGTGTGGCTAAATCCCTCCACCTAGTCCTAGGTCTTCCCCGAGGCCTCCTCCCAGCTGGACGTGCCTGGAACACCTCCCTAGGGAGGCGCCCAGGGGGCATCCTTACTAGATGCCCGAACCACCTCAACTGGCTCCTTTCAACGCTAAGGAGCAGCGGCTCTACTCCGAGTTCCTCACGGATGGCTGAACTTCTCACCCCATCTCTAAGGGAGACTCCAGCCACCCTCCTGAGAAAACCCATTTCGGCCGCTTGTATCCGCGACCTCGTTCTTTCGGTGACCATAGGTGAGGGTAGGAACGAAGATTGACCGGTAGATCGAGAGCTTTGCCTTCCGGCTCAGCTCTCTTTTCGTCACAACGGTGCGGTAGAGCGACTGCAACACCGCCCCCCCTGCTCCGATTCTCCGGCCAAACTCACGCTCCATCGTCCCCTCACTCGTGAACATGATCCCGAGGTACTTGAACTCCTTCACTTGGGGTAAGGACTCATTCCCTACCTGGAGTAAGCAATCCACCGGTTTCCTGCTAAGAGCCATGGCCTCAGATTTAGAGATGCTGATCCTCATCCCAGCCGTTTCACACTCGGCTGCGAACCGATCCAGTGAGTGCTGAAGGTCACTGACCGACAATGCCATCAGGACCACATCATCTGCGAAAAGCAGAGACGAGATCCTCAGCCCACCGAACTGCAACCCCTCCCCACCAAGACTACGCCTTGAAATCCTGTCCGTGAAAATCACGAACAGGATTGGTGACAAAGCGCACCCCTGGCGGAGGCCAACCCCCGCCGGAAACAAATCCGACTTACTCCAGAGGATCCAGACACAGCTCTCACTTTGGGTGTACAGAGATTGGATGGCCCACAGAAGTGACCCCCTCACCCCATACTCCCGCAGCACCTCCCACAGTATCTCCAGAGGAACCCGGTCATATGCTTTCTCCAGATCCACAAAACACATGTAGACTGGATGAGCATACTCCCAGGCCCCCTCCAGGAGCCTTGCGAGAATGAAGAGCTGGTCCGTTGTTCCACGTCCAGGACGGAATCCACATTGTTCCTCTTCAATCTGAGGTTCGACTATAGGATGAACCCTCCTTTCCAGCACCTTGGAGTAGACTTTACCAGGGAGGCTGAGTAGTGTGATACCCCTGTTATTGGCACATACCCTCTGGTCCCCCTTTTTAAAAAGAGGAACCACCACCCCGGTCTGCCACTCCCTTGGCACTGTCCCAGACTTCCACGCAATGTTGAAGAGGCGTGTCAACCAAGACAGCCCCTCCCAACCCAAAGCTTTCAGCATTTCTGGACGAATCTCATCAACCCCTGGGGCTTTGCCACTGTGGAGTTGTTTGACTACCTCAGTGACTTCCGCCAGGGATATTGACAATGATTCCCCATCAGCCTCCAGCTCTGCCTCTACAAAAGAGGGCGTGTTAGTCGGATTAAGGAGTTCCTCAAAGTGCTCCTTCCACCGCCCGATTACCTCATCGGCTGAGGTCACCAGCGTCCCGTCTTTACTGTAAACAGCTTGGACGGTTCCCCGTTTCCCCCTCCTGAGATGTCGAATGGTTTTCCAGAAGCACCTTGGTGCCGCCCGAAAGTCCTTCTCCATGGCTTCTCCGAACTCCTCCCACACCCGCTGCTTTGCCTCTGACACAGCAGAGGCTGCAGCCCTTCTGGCTTGTCGGTACCTTGCAACTGCCTCCGGAGTCTTCTGGGATAGCATATCCCGGAAGGCCTCCTTCTTCAGTCGGACAGCTTCCCTGACCACCGGTGTCCACCACGGTGTTCGAGGGTTACCGCCCCTTGAGGCACCTAAGACCTTGAGGCCACAGCTCACCGCTGCAGCTTCAGCAATAGAAGCTTTGAACATTGCCCACTCCGGTTCAATGCCCCCAACCTCCACAGGGATGCCAGAAAAGCTCCGCCGGAGGTGTGAGTTGAAGATCTCTCGGACAGGGGCCTCCTCCAGACGTTCCCAGTTCACCCGCACTACTCGTTTGGGCTTACCTGGTCTGTCCAGAATCTTCCCCCATCCTCTGATCCAACTCATCACCAGATGGTGATCAGTTGACAGCTCTGCCCCTCTCTTCACCCGGGTGTCCAAAACATACGGCCTCAGATCAAATGATACGATCACAAAATCGATCATCGACCTTTGGCCTAGGATGCTCTGGTACCACGTACACTTATGAGCATTCTTATGTTCGAACATGGTGTTAGTTATAGATAATCCGTGACTAGCACAGAAGTCTAATAACTGACGACCACTCGGATTTAGATCAGGGAGGCCGTTCCTCCCAATCACGCCTCTCCAGGTGTCTCCATCATTGCCCACGTGGGCGTTGAAGTCTCCCAGCAGAACTATGGAGTCCCCTACCGGAGCCCCATGCAGGACTCCATTCAGGGTCTCCAAGAAGGCCGAATACTCTGAACTGCTGTTTGGTGCATATGCACAACAGTCAGAGTTTTCCCCCCCACCACCCGCAGGCGTAAGGAGGCGACCCTCTCGTCCACCGGGGTGAACTCCAACACCGCGGCGCTCAGGCGGGGGTTTGTGAGTATCCCAACACCCGCCCGGCGCCTCACACCCTGGGCAACTCCAGAGAAGAAGAGTGTCCAACCCCTATCCAGGAGTACGGTTCCAGAACCGAGACTGTGTGTGGAGGTAAGCCCCACCAGATCTAACTGGTAGCGCTCCACCTCCCGCACAAGCTCCGGCTCCTTCCCCGACAGAGAGGTGACATTCCACGTCCCAAGAGCCAGCTTCTGCTGCCCGTGTCTGGTCCGTCGAGGCCCCTCACCTTCACTGCCACCCGTGCAGCAGCGCACCCGACCCAAGTGGTTCCTCCTGCGAGTGGTGGGCCCACAGGATGGCATTTCATTTGACATGGAAGGAAGTGAACCTCAAATAGAACGAGGCTGTGGGATGACTCAGTTGTTTGTACAAGTGTCACAGGATAAGCATACAGTATACTGTATGCTTATCCTGACACTGCACACACACAAACACACAGACACAGACATGTGTATGATGGTCATAGAATCATACTGTACATTGTCTGGAATATTTACTTAATTTATACTCAAATAAGACGTTTGGGGAAATCAGAATCGTCTTTACTGTCATTGTGCATTAAATAATTAAAAAAAAATTAAAGCTGCATGCAGTGATGAACCAGCCCTCGCATCCGGTGCATCTCGAGGGAACCAGCCAGATTCCAGCTGGTGCGGCCATGTGTCTAAGCAACCGTCAAATACTGCATGAAGGGCGTGGCTCTGCAGGCATTCTATGGAAACTTTTGAGGTAACTTTGATCACAAAGGTCTTGACATGACAGGTTTGTTTTGAAGTCGATCAGGTTAAATCTGATGGAGGAGTTTGTTAAAGCATAACACGTGCAAATGTCGGAAAATGGACATAAAATCCAAAATGGCCGACTTCCTATTGAGTTTAGGATTTCGCTCCAGGAGGCTTTCTTTGTACGTCTGAAGGTGTTATATATGCCTACCGATTTTCAAAAAAGTACGTCTATCCTGTAGGAGGGGCTGTAACTTAAGGTGGGCCAGTAGGGGGCGCTCTCACTGTGAGTCAATGATGTCATTTAGGTTTGTTCATGACGGGGATCTTGTCATGCATGAGATATGTCATGCATGAGATATGAAAGGTTCCGGCGCTGTGTAAAGCGGCAGCCAGCAACAGTTGCTCTCTCTCCTTTCCGCACTTTTTAGCTATTTTATCTTATTTTACTGTCTTTTTATTAGTGCTTTTTCCTGTAAGTCGTCGTGCTAACCTTAGCCAACTATGTTCGTTAACTTTCTTACATGTTTTTTGTCCGTTTGTCTCATTCTTGGGACTATTTTTGCCGGCCGCGTCTCCGTCTGGACGCAACAATGCGGCGGCTCAATTGTTTACACCCGTTAACAGCTGTTGTCGCTAGCACCAACGGCGCTAATGCGGGAGAGGCCTTAAATCCCCACAGAACTGAGGAGAAAGTACAGGGGATGTAAGGCTGGACGTAAACACCGGGAAAAGAAGAGGAGATACAAACCATCTCTCCCTTCCATCATCATGGGGAACGTGAGGTCGCTGGTTAATAAGATGGACGAGCTGGCGGGCCTGGTGAAGACTCAGTGGATGTATCGTGTGTGCAGTGTGCTGTGTTTCACGGAGACGTGGCTCCACGAGGACATCCCGGACTCTAACGTAACTGTGGACAGCTTTCAGACTGTTCGGGCGGACAGGAGTCACCATGAGAGTGGCAAGAGGAAAGGTGGGGGAATTGCTATTTCCTATTAACAACAAGTGGTGTCATCCTGGACACGTTACTGTAAAGGAGCGTGTGTGCAGACCGGACATTGAGCTGCTTGCCGTGAGTCTTCGGCCATACTACCTGCCGAGGGAGTTTTCAAACTTGATCGTCCTGGTTGTTTACATTCCTCCGACTGCAAACGAAGCGCACAAGTGACGTCATCTACACCGTCGTCGCGGGCCTTCAGACACGGCACCCAGATGCATTTATTGCAATATCTGGGGACTTCAACCACATTGCTCTGGCTGCAACACTGCCCACTTTCAAGCAGTTTGTGGACTGTCCCACCAGGGAAAACAAGACACTGGACCTGCTGTATGCTAATGTTAAGGAGGCTTACAGCTCTACTGCCCTTCCTCCTCTTGGAAGATCAGACCACAACCTCATCCACCTGCAGCCCCTGTATAAGCCCCAAGTCCAGCGGCTTCCTGTGACCACCAGGACTGTGAGGAGATGGTCACAGGAGACTGATGAAGCATTACAGGGCTGCTTTGAACTTAAAGACTGGGATTTGCTCTGTGATTCACATGGAGAGAACCTTGATGATCTCACGGACTGTATAACAGGGTACATCAATTTCTGTGTGGACAGCGTTGTTCCTACAGTGACTGTACGCCGTTTCCCAAATAACTGTGGGTCTCCAGAGACATCAAGGTCCTGCTGAATGCGAAGAAGAGGGCCTTCAGAGAAGGGGACAGAGAGCAGATGAGTCAGGTCCAGAGGGAGCTGAAGGAGAGGATCCAACAGGGCAAAGACACTTATAGGAGGAAGCTGGAGCACAAACTCCAGCAGAACAATTTAAAGGAAGTGTGGAGCGGCATGAGGAGCATCACTGGCTACAAACCATCTGGTAGCCAGACAGTAGGAGGTGGTACTGAACGTGCCAATGAGCTGAATCTGTTCTTCAACAGATTTGACGAAAGGGCTCGCGTCCAGCGCCTCCGAAGACTACAGACTACATGACTGATGAAGTCCCTGGAGAGGCTGGTCCTTTCACTTCTTCGGCCCCTGGTCAGCTCATCACCGGACCCTCTACAGTTTGCCTACCAGCCGAGACTAGGTGTGCAGGACGCTATAATCTTCTTGCTCAACCGTGCCTGCACCCACCTGGACAGACCGGGAACCACAGTGAGAATCTTGTTCATGGACTTCTGCAGTGCGTTCAATACCATCGCAGTTTGCTTACGATTCTGCAATTGTTGGCTGTGTCAGTGATGGTGTAGGTACTTTAGGTGTAATTGGATCAATAGTGTGAGTATCAAATGAAATATTTGATAAAGGAAATTAATAAAGAAAAATTACTAAAAATTAATAACTTTAATTTATTAAAACTTCACACGGAGAACCAATCAAATGTAGGGCCTTGACTCACGTTCAGATTATGAGATTGAGTATTCTCAATAAATGTATCGTTAATCAAGTAAATATTAGTTATCACCAATAATTATCAAAGATAATAATAAAAATTACTCTAGTCAAACCAGAGTTCCTCGGGGCACCACCGTCATAGACGGAGTGACAACTAATATTAAAGTCTCATTAAATATATTAAACTACTAATTAAGGGTTGAACACCGATAAATGTAATAGTTTAATTAGTTGAAGGATTTAAAAGTTATTTTCTTAGTAGAGGCTGGCTCATTCATCTTTGTGTAATATTAAATAAACAGACATATGGTAAACACAAACATTTAACAAATTAATGAATGCAACAAACAAAACACAATACACTAACTAAAGCTAACAGCAAATGTGTGTGTTTGTGTGTGTGTGTGTGTGTGTGTGTGTGTGTGTGTGTGTGTGTGTGTGTGTGTGAGAGAGAGAGAGAGACAAAGAGGAGAGGTGGGGGCTTGGACCCCTGCAGAGAAGGTGTGAATATTTAAGTTATACAAAAGCCTGCAGGCTGGAGATCTCAGTTCTCAGTTCTTATGACAAAGTTACAATTTAATCTAGCCGTTCATAAAGTCCTATAACATAGTAATACGTAGTAATGCCCAGTTGGTGATTAGTTACCAGTCCATGAGATGGGAGATGTTTTGCGTTGCTTGATGCCAGTGGCTGGCTGAAGAAAGGAAGCTGGTTGAAGAAAGGTTCTTGTCTTGGTGGTTGCTCTTAGGCAAAAGAGGAAACTCAGATCACTCTTTGCTGTGCTCAGTTGAGGATAACCGGTTGGTTAACCTTCGTGGTGATCCTACGCCATAGGCCAGGTCCAGGGCCGAGGAGACAGCGGGCAGCTGTTCTCCTGGATCCACAGGAGCGCGTCGAGTTGAGTGCGAAGGAAGAGAGGCCAAGAGAAAAGAGGAAGTGCAGGTTGTGTGCTACACTTTATAGAGGCCCTGGTGATGTTATCGCCAGAGGTCAAGTCAGCCAATGAACAGTTTGGGGGTCCCTTGGAGAATCACACCTGGGTGTGAATTGTGGGGGAGAAGGCATGGCAGGCCGTTGTTTCAGAGACAAAGGCAGCCAGGCTTTGGGCCTAGTCTTAATCAAACTGAAAGTTTGAGTTAATCAAGAAATTAACAATCATCGGTTGCACCTACAAGGGAAAGGAGGAGGATTACAGGGGTGTTGTGGACTCCTTCGTCGACTGGTCTAAGCTAATCTCCTGATTCTAAACGCCACCAAGACTAAGGAGCTAGTGGTGGATTTACGCAGGAGTAAATCAGCCCCCACACCCATCACCATCAACAGCGTGAAAGTGGATGTTGTCCAGGATTACAAATACCTTGGAGTATACCTGGATAACAAACTGGACTGGTCCAAGAACACTGAGGCTGTCTACAAGAAGCGCCAGAGTCGTCTCTATTTCCTGAGGAGGCTCCGGTCATTCAATGTATGTAACACCATGCTGAGGATGTTCTATCAGTCGGTGGTAGCCAGTGCCATCTTCTTTGCTGTTGTGTGCTGGGGCAGCAGACGCCAAGAGAATCAGTAAGATCATCAGGAAGGCTGGCTCCGTCCTGGGGGTCAAACTGGACTCTTTGGTGGCGGTGTCTGAGAGGCGGATGCTGTCTAAACTGGTGTAATACTGAACGCCGGAGGAAGTCTTTTCTTCCATCAAACTTTATAATTCATTTCCCCCGGCACCACTTTATACAGTTGTACTGTCACTTACTTAAGTAAGAAATGCTGCTACACTTTACACTGTCACTTTATATCACCACTACATCACTTTATTTAGGGGAACTGTAACTTACTGCTGCTATACTTTACTGTGCTTTACTGAAACCTAGTTCTGTAGGAAATGCTGCTACATTTCACTGTGGTTTACTGTAACGTATCTCAGTAAAAGGCTGCTACATTGTACTTTACTGTAACTGACTGTAACTTAATTCAGTAAGAAAGGCTGCTACACTTCACTGTGCCATACTGTGACTTAGTTCTGTAGTTCTGTTCTCACTTATTTAGTTCTTACTTATTTTATTTCAGTATGCTGCTAAACTGCACGCTGCATATTGTTGTATATTGTATATACCTACGCTTAACCATAATGTCTGTTGCACTGTGTCACACTTGTTTGATTTATTTTACGTTAGCTTTATTTTGATTTCATTATGTTAGCTTATTGTTACTCTGATCCTTTCCCACCTTTGTATTGAAACTGTTGCACAATAATTTCCCTCGGGATAAATAAAGCTTCTTGAATCTTGAATATTTGGGGCAGACTGGACAATTTATGCTCAAGTAATAGCTACTTTCTGTTTTCTGATGTGACGCCAATGTTCACCGCCACGCCACGGCCACAGGTATCTTAAATGACTAAGGTCTTTTGATTGTTCATGCAGATTTTGAATCCGATCGTGTTAAATCTTTAGGAGGAGTTCATTAATGTATGACACCTTCAAAAAGCCACATATCTCCTGTCGCCAAAACGGGGCGCTCTGACTATGAGTGAATATTGAGATGTGGTTCTGTTCAGGGCACCCTCATTAAGCAGATTGGACAATTTGCGCTGAAGTTATTAGTTACTTCCTGTTTAATGGAAAAATATGGACTAAATTTGCATATTTGACTCAAAATGGCCGACTTCCTGTTGGGTTTAGGATATGGCTTCTTTAGGCTTTTTTGTGCATCTCATCACTCTTTATGAGCCTTCCGATTTCCGTAACTCTAGGTAAAACCTCATCGAGGGGCTCAATATTAACAACTTTGTCGGGGGCGCTACCAAGGCATTTTGCCATGCCCAAGCACGAGACCCATCAAATACGTAAATATACAGCAGACTTGACAAGTTTGCAAATTTTGGGGACTTTTTAGATATGTTGAGGCCCTCAAAAAGCCAACGCATTTGGTTAAAGAATATGAATAATTAAAGGCGCAAACGGTGATAAAATGGGCCCTCTGACCCGCTGCGTGTCGGGGGAGCCTGCCAGACCCTGGCGGAGGCAGTCGAGGCTTGATACGACCGCGGAATGCTGCGGTGAGCGTGTGGGTCAGCAGGATATCTATCGCCATTCTTGCAGCACTTCCTGCATCCCCCCTGTGGCGCTAGAGAGCGCAAACCAAACACGCTTTGTGTTGCTCTTCCTCAAGTGTAGAGCACACATTGAAATTTTAATGTAAATCATATGAATTTTGTCCTATCAGGCTGACTTCTCTTGCCAGTAGGTGGAGCTGTGGCTGTTGGTAAATATTGGCACGTGTTTCCTCAGAGCTGGACTCTGATCATGTATAGGAAATTTGATGCACTTTGGACAATGTATATTTAAGTTAGAGCAACTTCCTTTTTCATGGCAGTCTGGATAGGTTATATATGCCTACCGGTTTTCAGAATTGTAATTCAATCCTGGGGGAGGGGCTGTAATTAAATCTTTCACTATGAGTCAATATTGAGATGTAAGTGTGTGTGTTTGGCGATACGGCTGACTTGGGAGCCAAGCCACGCCCATACTGTGCAGTGAAAACTCAAAGATTTCCATATAGTTTGATCTGAAATGTGTTTAGATGGTTCTATCATTTTGTAGTCAATCGTGTTAAATTTCGAGGAGTTTGTTTAAAGTATAAAGACATGTAAAAACATGTGACTTCCTATTGAGATGAAGATTTTTTCTACATCACCTGTTCTACATGTGTCTTTGCTAACTGACTTTCAGCCACCTGAGTTCACACATGAATGAACTACGTCAGCATCCAGGAAACATTTAGTTCTGGGTTGAAACAACTGTTTACTTTGATTTCATGTGAGAAAATAACTGAACGCATTTATCAAGATGTGTTCTCTCAATGCTGCAGCCATATTGACAGCTACATCACAAATCAAATCAAATCAATCTTTATTTATATGGCACTTTTCATACTTTGTAAAGTAGCATAAAGTGCCTTACAAAAAATAAAAGCAAAACAAAACAAAACATGAACGATAAAGAAAGACCATGAAAACCCAAACCTCCCATCCCCAAAAATATACACACAGAGATACACACTCACGCACACACATAGCCATACACACCCACAAACATACACTAGCTGTTTCTGAGGAGACATGGCTAGGCACCAAGATCTGACATGAGGAACCTACCTTAAGGGGCCGCGCACACCCAGAGGAATCATGGGCCATGGCTGCAGGGGACGCCGCCACAGGGACCACCCCAGCCCAGGCAGACAGGAGGCTCCACACCACGGTGTAGAGCTCTCAAGAAAACAGTAAAATAACATAAAAGGTATTGAAGCTAAAAACTGAGGGAATAAAAACAGTCAAAACAGTAAAATAAGATACAAGGAATAGAAGCTAAAAATAATAAAAAAATATAAGAAGCATAATAGGAATTAGAAACAGGTGGGTCTTGAGCCTCTTTTTTAAAAACATCAACATTCTCTGCAGCCCTGAGGTTCTCCAGCAGGCTGTTCCACAATCGGGGGCCATAGTTACTTAATGCCGCCTCCCCATGTATTTTGGTTCTTACTTGTGGTATTGTTAAAAGGCCAGCACCGGAGGACCTCAGGGTCTGCAAGGGTTGACAGGGTAAAAGCATTGCAGATACAAAAGAAGGGCCCGAGACCATTAAGACATTTAAAAATTAGTAAAATAACCTCAAAATCGATCCTGAAGCACACATGGAGCCAATGCAGCGATTTTAAAACTGGTGTAATGTGCTCCCGCCCTCTGATCCTCGTCAACACATGTGCGGCTAAGTTCTGAATGTAACTGTAAGTTGTACATGTTCTTTTTGGGAAGACCAGATGAGCAGGGCATTACAATAATCTAAACAACAAGAAATAAAAGCATGCATAAGCACCTCCGTGCTGGCCTGAGAGAGAAACAGGCAGAATTGTTATGTTTTTGATGCGTGGAATAAAAGAGAGCTCAGAGTCTAAAATCACACCCAGATTTTTTAGAACATTGGTAAAAATTTCTCTCTCTGGCCTTCAGGACCAATGACTAAAACCTCTGTTTTGTCCTGGTTAAGCTGCAGGAAGTTTGCTGCCATCCATGACTTGATGTCTACAATGCAGTTGAAAAGGGCATCAATTGGCCCTGTGTCATCAGGAGACAGGGCAATGTACAGTTGCGTATCGTCAGCATAACTATGAAAGCTGATGCCATGCCTCCTGATGACGTCCCCAAGAGGAAGCATGTAAAGATTTAAAAAAAAAAAAAATTGATCTTTGGGGAACCCCACACTTTATCTTATGGGTTCCTGAGGAACAAGTATCCATACTTACAAAGAAAGGTAGGATGTGAACCAGTTAAAAACAGTACGAGAGAGGCCGACCAGGTTTCTCAGTCTATTTAATCAAATGTGATGGTCTACTGTATCGAAGGCGGCCGTTAGATCCAGCAGTACCAAGACTGTGAGTTTATTCATTCATTCATCTTCAACCGCTTATCCCGGGGTCGGGGTCGCGGGGGTGCTGGAGCCGATCCCAGCTGACATTGGGCGTGAGGCGGGGTACACCCTGGACAGGACGCCAGTCTATCACAGGGCACATAGAGACGTACAGAGACAGACAACCATTCACACCTACGGGCAATTTTAGAGTCATCAATGAACCTAACACGTGCATGTCTTTGGACTGTGGGAGGAAACCGGACTACCCGGAGAAAACCCACGGTGACACGGGGAGAACATGCAGACTCCACACAGAAAGGCCCAGGCCGGGATGCGAACCTGTAGCCTTCTTGCTGTGAGGCGACAGTGCTAACCACTACACCACCGTGTAGCCACACTGTGAGTTTATGATTATCTAAATTACACCTGGTGTCATTTAAAATTTTTAAAAGTGTGGTCTCTCACCAGACTGATAGGATTTGAGTTTGAGTTTGAGTTTAAAAAATAATTTGCTTGATTAAAAACGATTTTTTCTAAAATCTTTCTTAAAAGCGGTAAGTTGGATACAGGCCAGTAGTTATTTAATTCATTGGGGTCTATATCGCCCTTCTTCAGAAGGGGCTTTACCACCACCGTTTTAAAGGAGGTGGGGAAGACACCCGTCTGAAGAGGGCAATTCACCAGATACAACAGCTGTTCTTGAAAGAATCCATAGAGTGTTTTAAAAAATGGTGTGTGAATTGGGTCTAAAAGGCAGGTTGTGGACTTTTCATGGGAGAAAACTCAACCAAGTGTCCTCGCATCAACCAGGGCAAAACTCTCCAGTATTTCCTCCGGTAAAAGCAATGATCCAGGTGTTAAAAGCTGTTGGGATAAAAAACTGGATCTGATGTCATTGAATTTTCTTCTGAAGTGGTCTGCAAAGTCCTCACAAAGGGCCTTATCTTGTGTTTTGGGGGATTTTTTAAATTTTGTGTTAGTTAAAAGATCAATCGTGGAAAACAGGAAATCTGGGGATATGTTTATGGTCATTCATTTGTTTTTGGAAGTGGGAAATTCTTGCATATTTGACTATTGTAAATTGTTGTATTGTAAATTTTGAGGTTTTGACGTAAATTTTCAAGGTGAACTGTTACATTTGATTTCCTCCATCTCCTCTCAGCACTCCTGCATTCCCTTTTGAGTTTTTTTTTAACTTGCTCAGTTCTCCATGGGGGTGTAGGTCTTGTTTTAATTGTTTTACCGTATTTTTCGGGTATAAGTCACACCAGCCTAAAATGCATAATAAAGAAGGAAAAAAACATATATACAGTAAGTCACACTCGAGTATAAGTCGCATTTTTGGCGAAAATTTATTTGATAAAATCCAACACCAAGAATAGACATTTCATCTTGAAAGGCAATTTAAAATAAAAATAGAATAGAGAACAACAGGCTGAATAAGTGTACGTTATATGACGCATAAACAACGAACTGAGAACTTGTCTGGTATGTTAACGTAACATATTACGGTAAGAGTCATTCAAATAACTATAACATATAGAACATACTATACGTTTACCAAACAATCTGTCACTCCTAATCACTAAATCCAATGAACTCTTCTTCCTCTGTTCCACTTCTGAACAACTCCGCCAACTCCAAAGGTAGACAATGCGCCGCTTAGCTCAAGCATTAGCAGGTAGCATCATTATTTCACAATGCACTTCTGCCATGACCCGCCCCCGCCGAATTTTGATTGTTTGACGTGTGTGTGACGATTGCTGATATAAGCCTAGTCTCTTACGTGTTAGGGCGCACTCACACTGTCCTTCCGCACTGCGACCAGGGCTTTAGGGTACTTGTCCCCCCTCCCTCTCCCCCCGCGCCCGATCCCCGTTTGTACTCACACTGCCGAGGCCTCGGCCAATACTTCTTGCTGTCCATACGCCATCACGCCGTAACAGGTCACACGCATTGATCGCGTGTGTGTGGCTTTGTTTACAAATCTTTCCACAGACCTCTGAGTTTTTGTGCGTCTTGTCGACTGTTTTTGAATATTTTCATCCGACCAAATCTGCAGTAAACACTCATCACATCAACGCGAACCTTTCACCACCATTGTTGTTGTTGTTAAATGTCCGCGCATGGTCCGTCCTTCTATTTACATGTCCGAACAGGTGCACATAACGCTACCGTCGTAGGGCTCGTGCTCGTGCTCGTACACGTGTGCACGCTCGTGCTCGTACATGTGCAAACGGCTCCGCTAAAGCCCACCTCTTTCAAGCGGGCCGTGGGCGGCTGTGATGCGGTGCGCGGAACGGGTGCACTCACACTGCTTAAAGGTACTAGGCTTTAGCTTGGCCCGGTACAGAACGACAGTGTGAGTGCGCCCTGAGATAAATAATAGCCCGGCCTATTATTTTATATTTTACGGTAATGTGTTAATAATTTCACACATAAGTCGCTCCAGAGTATAAGTCGCACCCCCGGCCAAACTATGAAAAAAACTGCGACTTATTATCCAAAAAATACGGTAATAAAAGGAGCCACTTAGTCCAGTGTTATCTTAATTTTATAAATTTGCAGCCCCTTCAGAAGTTAGGTAGCGTTTCCTGACTGTTCTTGCAGGGGCCTCCCGCTGATTAAAACTGGTGATTGTAAAAAACACACAAAAGTAGTCAGATACAGTCAGGTCCACAACAGAGGGTGCACCAATGGATAGGCCAAAAGATATAACCAGGTCCAAGGTGCACCCTCTGCTGTGAGCCGGCTGCGTGATATGTTGCTTAAAATCTAGGCAGTGCAAAAGGTTTAAAAAGTCTCTGGACATTGAGTCCGAGAAGATGTCCACGTGTAGATTAAAATCACCGCTTGAAAAATTTTCAGGCTAATGTTGACAGATAAAAGCCTTGACCCCTCCTGGTTAGGGTGCAGGCCGTCGTGTTTAAAAAGCCTGGGTCTGTTTAAAAAAGCCATAAAATTGTCCACAAATAGAATACTTTTCCCAAGGCAGTATCCTTTGAGCCAAAGGTGCAGCTGGTGGAGGCGACTGGTCATGATGTCACCAAAACACGGCGGGAGATCAGTCGCTTCTCCTGTTTGAGGACCTCGAACTGGTGGCTCTTTAAATCGTTGTCACGCTGGCCAGTAGGACCAGCGTGGTGGCCGAGCTGTGCTGTGAACACAGCTGGAGGGCGCAGGACTCAACCTCCTTGACCCGGGATCCAGGGCAGCAGAGGGTCTGGCAGCCGCGTACCCTAACGTGCCTTACCATTAAGGTCCCGACAACCAGCATGGGGGAATGCGCTGTTCCACGGGCTGCCTGGAGGTGCACCGGCCCGCGGCTGCTCCTAACCGAGACGGAGGGGAGGGGTCAGGTTGGACAAGCAGACCCCGGCTCCTGGGCCGGAGAGAGCCACAACCAGCTGGATGAACGGATCTTGGGTGTGAGCTGGAAAACACACCCAGTGTAGGGAAATCCTTCAGGCTTAGGACGTCATACCTGTTATCCAGTGGTAGATCCGGAGGCGGAGGAGGAAGAGATGGACGAGCCCCAGTGCCCCTGTTCACCACTGACCAGGGTTCACTCAGCTTGAGTGGAGATGAGCTCACCAGAACCAGAGCCACCGCTCCGTCCTCCCTGATGGAGCACTGCCACGCTGCGGGGCGATTACAGCTCCATACCGCTCTACACATAACACTGGTTTATGAATAAAGTTATTACATTCCTCATAGGGTAAGACTGTCAATGTAGTAAATTAGGCTACTCTTTCAGCTTGTATTGTGGCTTGATACTTTTGAAGGGCTGCCAACTTTTCAATGTAGTTTTCGAGATAGATGGTAAAATGACTTCAGATTTGCAATGGTCATAGTCAGACTCATCCTTGGTCAGACCTACACTGAAAACTTCAAAAAAACTTTTGAAGTTTTAACGTGCGAAAAAAATGTAGGCTACAGTAAAATAACTTCAAATTTAGCATGCTCAAAGTCAAGGTCTGTCTGAAGAGAAATTATTAAGGATTTATTTTTTTACAACAGTTCAAATATGAGGCAATTATGGACGTTGTGCACAGCTAACATAACGCAGGTAAGTTTACTTTTTTTCACACTAAAACTGCTTGGAGATAGGCAAGGCTATTAAAAACTGTATGCTATAACTTTAGATACTATGATGAGGTAGCAGGAATCCTTCCAACCTAATCTAAGGACTGACCGATATGATCCAACATGATTCATATCTATATAAATGCTTCATTAAGAACATTATAATATAATGCTGTTTCTTCCTGCCATCTGTGTGAACAGGAGTTTTTCCAGCAGCACTGCAGCTGTGGTGGAGCCAGCCTTGCCTTCCAGGACGTTCAGAAGACACACTCCAGAAGTGATTGTTTGACCCCCAGTGGAACCCTGTCTGACCTGTCCACCATCCATGAGGTCACCCAGTGTCCACTCATATCAACCAGGAGAGGTAATGTCCTGGCATATTTGAATTTATTTGCTGTAAAAGTAAGGAAGTCATACAGAGAAGAAACAACATCAAAGACCTGTTCTGTCTTTTGCCTGTCTTTGTCATCATGATGTGATCACTTGTACAAAAAGGGGGTAAAGGCACACACTCTGAGACAATCTTTCCTTGAAAGCATTCATGGTTTGCACTTGTTGTTTACACAAAGAATGTGAAAAGAGAACACACAACTGTCCAATCAGAGTAACTGCTGTATTGATGATTTTGGAAATATACAAAAACTTCTACTTAAATACTCCATAGAAAAGGAGGTTTGAGGCCTTTTACAATTTTACAGTGCAATAAAAGATTGCAAGTGCGCTCCCTACCGGCAGATAAACTGGCTTTGTCAGACTTCTTTTAAGCGACATTGCCCATAAATTGCTTTGATGGGTTCAGTGTTATGTATTATGTAATCATAACTGGTAGAAATGATGGAACCATAAAGCAGCAGCAATAACAGTAGGGATGAATGCATGCTTGACAGCAAAGCCAGAGCAGGACGAGAAAGTACGTGTGCTTGTCTAGATGCAACTTCCTCCAGTGCAGTGAAAGCACTGGGCTTCTAGAAGATGAGATATTCATTCTTTAGTGGATTTCTCTGAGACATACAGTAGCAGTTTGCTGTGAATCTATGATATGCAGCTGAGTGTGCTAGATGTTGCTAAAACTACCCCTATTTAGTCTTTAGTATTAAATTATTACTAGAATCAGCACTTAAAAACCTGCCCAGTGGGATGTGTCAACAAACATGCACATAACTATAATTTAATGTTTTTATTTCAGTGTTTTTCTTTCATGCTCCTGAAATGGATCTATAATCTATGTTATTATAACACTTTAGCAGTACTTCAGTTTCATGTCATTATTATTGTTTTTGGAGCGGCTCAGATTGCCTGAGGAGGCTGTAGTGGCTGACAGCTCAGTGGTCCCATGGGGAAAATTAAATTATAACTTGAGTGGGACATGGGTGGAATTCCTGGCATCCTGCTCATGGTGGGAACTCATAATGTCCCATGGACTCTGGAATGCATTGGTTATTCCTCTGATGGGCAGGAAACTGGATCTGAAGAAGAGGTTGAGAAGTCAGGAGAGATGGGGGGCCAAGATTAGGTGCAGTAAGTTGAGTGGATGGCTCTGGATAGCTGTAAAGGAGACCAATTATGCTTTTTCTTTATTTCCCATCATATATATATGTGACTGTGTCTGATGTTCCTATTAAACATGGCCAAGACTTAATGTAATGAAGTAAATGTATATAAAAATAATTGTGAAAAACTTCATGGACGTTCAGGATGGTCTGAAATCTGGTTAGCCCAATCTGTGCTGGATTTCTTTATATGGCCATCTTGTCATGAACGGTACGGGGATAACACAAAGGTGGACTCAAATGCAGACACGGACAAAAAGAAAATTAAATTACAAATTAAATTTTTATTAAAACAAACGGAAACCAACTACAGATAATCACACAAAGACTAACTAAACAAACACGGAAATACAAGAACGGGGAGACGTTGGGAGATCGGGAGACGGACAGGGAAAACGGGAACACGGGAACTACGGAGAGAAAACAGAACACAAAACATGATTAGTATGCTTACAACGGGGAGCGTGAAAATCACTACGAGAAAGGGGATGCCAGTCCGGGGGGAATAGTTTTACCAAGGTTGGGTCGACGACGGTCCGGCGCTGCATACCTGCCAGCTTCAGGCTTTTAAGGTGTTGATGTAATTAGCTAACAGGTTGCAGCTTTGGAGGCACGCCTATCGGACCTACTGACAGACAGGGAGAAGCACATGCAGGGAAACGCAGACAGAGGGAGACAAACACACACAAGACAAAGGAGAGGAGGGCACTGACAGAACCAGATCTTGACAGTACCCCCCCCTCAACGAGCGCCTCCAGGTGCTCTACCGGGCCTTTCGGGGTGAGCCCTGTAGAAGTCCCGGATAAGGGACGGGTCCAGGATGAGAGATCTCGAGATCCAGCTCCTCTCCTCGGGTCCATAGCCCTCCCAGTCCACGAGGTACTGAAACCCCCGTCCACGCCGTCGCACGTCCAGGATTGCCCTAACCGTGTAAGCCGGATGGCCGTCCACGGTACGGGGGTTGGTGGGGCGACGGCAGGCGGGCACAATGTGCTGGTGGTGACGGGCTTGATTTGGGAAACATGGAATGTCGGGTGGATCTTGAGGGAAGCAGGGAGCTTGAGACGAACAGAACTGGGGTTCACAATGGCCTCGACCTCGAAAGGACCAATGAACCGGGGAGCCAGCTTTTTAGAAGAGATACTCAGGGGAATGTCTTGAGAGTTCAACCAAACCTTTTGTCCAGGTCGGTACTTGGGTGCGGGGATGCGATAACGATCCGCCATCCTCCGATTCTGCTCTGCCGTACGGAGTAGCGCCCAGCGGGTCTCCCTCCAAATCCGACGCACTCTGCGGAGATGGTGCTGGACGGATGGCACGGCTATCTCTGCTTCCTGGGTCGGGAACAGAGGAGGTAAGTAACCCAAAGACGCCTCGAAGGGGGACATACCTATAGCGGTGCTGGTTAGGGAGTTGTGGGAGTACTCGACCCAGGAAAGCTGCGAAGACCACGAAGAAGGGTTGCGCGCACAGATGCAACGAAGGGCAGTTTCTAAGTCCTGGTTCGCCCGCTCCGTCTGACCATTTGACTGGGGGTGGAAACCAGAAGATAAGCTGACCTTGGCCCCTAATGCTTGACAGAAAGCCTTCCAGACCCGGGAGGTGAATTGAGGACCACGGTCGGAGACGATGTCTGCAGGTATTCCATGGAGGCGGAATACGTGGTCCACGAGGATCTGAGCAGTCTCCATGGCAGACGGCAGCTTAGGTAGGGAAACAAAATGCACCATTTTGGAAAAGCGATCCACAATTGTCACAATGGTGTCTTTACCTTGAGACATGGGAAGTCCGGTAACAAAATCCAGGGCGATGTGTGACCATGGTCGACCAGGAACCGGGAGAGGTTGCAGAAGGCCAGCAGGAGGTCGATGGGAAGCCTTCCCACGAGCGCAGACGGTGCGGGCCAAAACAAACTGCTTGGTATCTGGTACCATAGATTTCCACCAGAAGTGGCGACGAAGAAGATTCAGAGTTCTGGTGATTCCGGGATGACAGGAGAGCCGTGACGAGTGTCCCCACTGGAGTACCTGAGAGCGAACACTGGAAGGAACAAACAGGCGACCCCGGTGGTCCACCACCAGGATCAGGATGTGAGCGTTGCGCCTGCCTGACTGTGGCCTCGATCTCCCAGGTTAAAGCCGCCATAACACAAGACGAAGGGACAATGTTCTCTACGCCGCACTCCTCCTCCTCGGCAGGTCCAAACTGCCGCGAGAGTGCCTCAGGTTTGATATTTTTGCTCCCTGGAATATAGGTCAAGGTCTTCCGAAAAACAGGGCCCACCTGGCTTGACGTGAGTTGAGTCTTTTAGCTGTCTGAATGTAGGCCAAATTCTTATGGTCAGTCCAGACCACGAATGGAACCTCCGCCCCCTCCAGCCAATGACGCCACTCCTCCAGTGCTAGTTTGACGGCTAGTAGCTCACGGTTTCCGACATCGTAGTTTCTCTCTGCCGGGGATAGTTTCTTGGAGAAAAAGGCACAAGGGTGAATCTTATTGTCGGAAACCGCTCGCTGGGACAAGACTGCCCCTACCCCTAAGTCAGAAGCGTCCACCTCAACGATGAATTGGAGACCAGTGTCTGGTTGCACGAGAACAGGGCCGGAAGAAAAACGCTTCTTAAGTCACTCAAATCATGTTTAAAAAATAATATTAATAATAATAATAATTAATTGAATAATCTATTTTTAGATTCCATTGTTTTCCAGATTTATTGTTTGGTTTATAAATCTCATGGTTCAAGAAAATACTCATATCTCAAATTTCAGTTTAATATGATATAAAAAGCAGGAAAATCTCCATCATTTAAGATGCGTCAGCATTTTCTGCCATCTGTCATGGAAACTTACTTTTAAGAGTAATACCATTAATAATGTATTGGTTTTCCCTGTTCACCTATTTCTTAATTTCTTCTCCTATATATACATTTTTTAGGACTTTTCTTAGATTTTCCCCTAGTCTGTGTAGCACACAAACTGCTAAGCAAAAAACACACATGCATACATTCACGCACGCACACACACACATACACACACACACACACACACACACACACACACACACATCCATACAGCCTGCCACGTACAAACATCTCCCAGCACACACATATACCATTGCAATGTCACAGGTCGTGGGGTCAACACAACTCATTCTCAACCTACAATACTTTTTTCTCCCCCCGTCGCTTGGTACTGAGGAGGAAAGTCGCTGATAAAAGGAAGGGTGTCACAGTTTGCTCGGCTCCACCCCTGCTCTGCTGCTCAGCCACACCCATGATCAGTCTACAGCTTTCACCTGCTGCTCTCACCTGCTCACCATCTCCAATCAAGCCAGTATATATGCAGCCTCACTCCACTCACTCATTGCCAGATTGTCTTCGCTCTCATGCCTGACTCTCCAGCACTTGTTCCCGGATTGCTTACCTGGTATCGACCCAACTTGCCACTGACCTTCGCCTCCCGTCTAAGCCCTGGTAAATCCACAAGCCTTCTGTCCCTGACTGTTACCTGCTCACAAGCCCACACACTCACCTGGATCCAGTTCTCAGCTGCCCTCCACTGGTCAGCTGTGTACCTGCTTTTACTTGCTGATTAAAGACTGTTTTAAAACGAATACCTGGTCATCTGTGCTGCAATTGGGTTCACTCCATACCCGTTACAAAGGGCACATGCTCCTTCACCAGGGCTATAAACTAACTAAACCCCACGTTTCTCTTTCCACTACAACACACAGACAAAGTGATACTGAGACACAAAAATAACACAATACTGCATATGAGAAACGGACACAGTAATTTCCTTGTTGAGACAAAAGGTACCTTCTTTTGTCTATTTGGTCATACAATGCATGTCCTGGGGACCCTGTCCCATCAATTAACGGACTTAACCTGTCTGGGTAAATTCAGTTTTGGAAGTTGGACATATTCAGTTTTCTAGAGGAGACAATAGAGAGGGTGAACGGGCTGAATGATTTCTTAAACAGGTTTAACAGCCCCCCCACCCCCACTGCAGCCATTTCTCCTCCCCTCTAAACCCCCCCCCGACACCACAACTGCCCCCTGCTCCTCCTCCTCCTCAACACGATCCCCGCCTCACATCAGCACAGACCATTTCTTTCCACTCTATGCCCTCTCATAATGGAATTCAAGCATAGGCTAGTTGGTGTAAGCTTTTGTTGTTTGCATCTCAGACTAAACCGTAGGTAGTTTTTATAATCTGCAATTTTCCGAACCAATCTTTCATGTTCCGCACCATTTTAAGGGTTGCCGACCCAAATTGATGTGCAATAAGCCTGTGAATGTTTTAATTTTTCCACATGCGCAAAAAGTTGCATGCTGCCTGTTTCTACTCTTTTTTAACTTTTAGTCTCCCTTTGTTCATTCTGTTTATTCACCCTAACTTCTGTGAAGTTCTGCTTTCTACAATTAGGTTACTTTCGCTAGTTTTAGTTTTCTTTTCGTATTTTTATCTTTGTTGCTTCCGTGGGACACGCTTCCATTGTTTACTCCGGAGAACAGCTAATCACGCTAATGCCGGCTGGCATAGTGCCCAGAGCAGCTGAGATTCCACCCAAACCCTGGAGAAAAACACACTGAGGATGCAGAGGTGGGAAGCAACGTCGGGGCAATAGAGGAGGGTCGAGAAGGGGTTATGGAGAGGAGAAGATTTAAGCCGTGTCTCCCCTCTGTTGTTATGGGAATAGTACGGTCTTCTCTACAACAAAAGAGATGAACTAAAGGTGTTATCACAGGGGCGACAGACGCGTCAAATGTGACAGGATTACATACAAAGTTTATGGTACAGACGTGATTTCAAGACGCGCGACGTGGTTAGGCGCGCTTTGCACAACACGATGGATGCGATGTCGCTTCAAATGCGTCCAACGGGTGAGTTGAAAATATTGAACTTCAGTGTTGAGATTGCGCTAAGCATCATCAAGTTCTCCGTGATATCATCCAGGGGATCACCAAAGCCGCTATTGTTGCAGTCCTTGACTGCATCAGGTAAACAGGACTGTTCCTATGGATATAATAAAATAATGGATATAGCTCTGACCTGTGGATGGCAGCAACGTGCCTTTAGGCATCTAGTCTCCCAGAAATCCAGAAGGACGTCAATACAGAGTGAAGCGTATACCGGTCGGTAATACAGACTCAATCATAAACAATCTGTCCTTTGCACATTTTTAAGGTACTTTGCACGTTATTACACTACTTTTGATCTGTATATATTACCATTGTAAATTTGATATTATATATATATACATATATAATATTGTTGCTGTTAAATGTTTGTATAGCTAGAGTTTGAAACAAAAACAATTTCACCCTGGGATTATTAAAGTTTTTCTGATTCACAAAAACGGCTTCTTTTACTCCTTTCAAGCCATCTGTCTTCTCTATCCTGGATGTGGACATTGTTATCAAGGAGTGGGCTTTCTCCTTGAGATGAAAGTTCTCCAATGTAGAGATCTTTGCATTCCTCGTTGCATTGGACAGCATGAACCAGATTGCTTTTGAAACGTCTTCCTAGACAAATAACAGAGTCCTTGTGCTTTTTACTGGAATTGCTTTTGGGGATAACGATGACCTGTACAAATTTTTTATACTTTCTGTATTCATTAAGCTAAGAGTTTATTGGATATCTTGGACTGTATTTTTTTTTTTATACCATTCTTGTGTTTTTGTAAGCTGCTGGAGATTCAATTTCCAAAGGGATCAATAAAGAGAAGTCGAAGTCTAGTCTAAGTGTTGGTCCTTATCTGGTGATTGTGTAAATAGGCTATTCTTTGTTAACATGCCAATAAAAACTTCAAGTTATGTTAATACAAGGTTTCTGACTTTAGCACCCCAAGGGGTGGTATCAAAAATACACTTTGATGTCTTTAAAAGTAAGCTCTAACTGAGTCTGAGTGGACTATATGAACACTGATTTCACTCTTGCTTACCCAAGCGAACTCTCCCACTCACACACTAACTACCGCTCATTTGGGATTTGTGTTTCAGACATGAGCAGTGAGGGTCTTACATCCGTCCCACTGTGGAGGAGAGGCTTGAACCGAAGGAGTTACACTGAGGGGGAGGTCCGCTTCCTTGGGGACAGCACAGAAGGACTCTCCATCCCCCAGCGCAGGGTGAGTCATCTGCACTTATAGGTCCACTGCACATTCAGCAGTGTCTTGGTATTATATAACTTTTTATGTATTTATTTGGCAAATGAATAGATTATGTACTATGTTTTCCGCATATGACATGGTTAAAACAGCCTTAGCAAGTTACCCCTATATTTACATCCCCTGATTTCCCATAATTTCAAATAAATTCATGTTAATTCCTATGAAAAGTTTCCATCTTGAATATTACCTTTGCAACCCTATTAGTCCTCATACATTTCTGACTCTTTCTGAGGTCTGAGGTTTAATATATTCATCTTTACTCAAGCTAGCTTTTTCCATAGCTTTAATTTCATCGCAGGGTTTTCATCACTAAATGAAGTTTGTGATCTTAAAACTTCAGTCATGTGATGACAAGACCAAAGAGACCAAATAAAACCCCCTGTTATAACATGACCCAAAGTCCATACTTAGATCATGTGATGACAGCTGATTGTGAGATGTGGTTAATGTACTGTATATTTGGAACATTGGCTGCCACAAAACAAAACACAACCTTCCCAAACGGTCCAACTGTCCAATTTGTATGAGATTTGCCTCACTTTCTGTCTGAACACATCTGGATGAATATTGGGCCTGTGGGGGCTGCTGGCTAACCTGATTCTCACCAAATTAATTTCGTTCTGCCTTGCTTCCCTCATCGATCTGGAATCGCTCGATAGGGAAGCGATTTCAAGAGGCTGGGCCTTATCAAAAATCCTTGCATATGATTGGATAAACCACCTTTCCATCATCGTTATTGATGTGCTACTTCAACCACTCACATATTGAAAACCAATCTGTGTCGCTGATGAGTGAAGCAGGGAAAACAAAACAGAACAGCCGACATTGTTTCCACCAACAAAAGCCATCAGAGCCATTCTCTGGTGTTCTTTTAAAATATAAACATTCGCTAGATTGGACAACACGGATGAAATAGTAGCATTTATGTTGACGTCTGCTTCCTCGGTGTGAGCTGCCACAGTAGTTTCTCCGCTACCTCACATCTCTGAAACCCGCCTGGCGGTCTCGATTGGCCTGCCCATTTTTATGGACCCTGAAATTACTTTCCTATGGAGCGAATCAAGATGGTTGAGTGGAGCTAGGCGGAGTCAAGACGGAAGCAAGGCTGAACGAAAGTTATCTGCCGAGAGTCAGGTTAGCTGCTGGCAGGACTTTGGTCTTAAAGTCACATGTCCCGGTTAAAAGGACATTTGTATTGAATTGTCGTTCTTGTGTTTCTTTGAGTTCAGCTGAGTGAAAACTACACATGGGGCCGAGTCAAAGACCTGGTGAGGAAAAATAAGCTGAGGAACCAAGGCAGGCTGGGACTGACTTCCACCTCACTGAAGATGTCCTGCCCACAACTCTACATGTGAGGAATACAATCCACACTATGCTTTGTGCTGTATATCTATTTCTCTATTACCTGTAAGTATGTGGACCATTATTAATTGAAAACATGATCCGTGACCCCTGTCCACAAACCCCAGAGTAATTTTGTTTTTCCTGGTTTTATCAAGACCAGATGTTTTCAAAGTGTAATGCTGGCCTTAGGGCACACTCACACTGTCCATTCGTTCCATGCCCAAGCACGCTTCATGGCGAAAGTCTAGTTGGTTTGACCAGTGTGAGTACAACTGTACCGCACCCTTTACCAGCCTTTAATGGAGCCTGACCAATAAGAGCTTTGTACGTAAGAAGGATTTTAAATTCTATTCTAGATTTTACAGGTAGCCAGTACAAAGAAGCTAATACAGGATATATGTTCTCTTCGATTTGTTTTGTCAGTACACGAGCTGCAGCATTTTGGACCAACTGGAGACTCTTAACAGACTTATTGGATCAGCTTGATGATAAGGAGTTGCAATAGTCCAGCCTAGAAGTAACAAATTACTTCATCTTTCTGAGACACAATGTTCCTAATTTTCGCAATATTACGCAGGTGAAAATATGCAGTCCTTGTCGTTAGTTTTATGTGAGAAGTGAAGGACATATCCTGATAAAAAAATAACACCCAGATTCCTTACTGTGGTGCTGGAGGACAAAACAACATCATCCAGAGTAACAATATCTTTAGCTATTGACTTTTAGAGGCCTAGGGGCAAAGGACAACAACTTCAGTTTTATCTGAGTTTAACGTCCTTACCACTACCAGTGATACCTGCTGCACAATATCACAAGTCAAGAACACTTAACAATTTAAATCAGCCTGTATCTTACACTGGCGACAACTGACGTTACAGTTGGCACATCAATCTCTCTCTATCTCTCTCACTCACTCACTCACTCTTACGGTGTCACCATAGTGACTGCTTTGCCTTCTGGCTCAGCTCTCTTTTCGTCACAACAGTGCGGTAGAGTGACTGCAACACCGCCCCCGCTGCTCCGATTCTCTGGTTAAACTCATGCTCCATTGTCCCCTCACTCGTGAACATGATCCCGAGGTACTTGAACTCCTTCACTTGGGGTAAGGACTCATTCCTTGCCTGAAGTAAGCAATCCACCGGTTTCCTGCTGAGAGTCTTGGCCTCAGATTTAGAGGTGCTGATCCTCATCCAACCGATCCAGTGAGTGCTGACAAAGCGCACCCCTGGCAGAGGCCAACCCCACCGGGAACGAATCTGACTTACTGCCGAGGACCTGGACACAGCTCTCACTTGGAGTGTACAGAGATTGGATGGCCCACAGAAGTGACCCCCTCACCCCATACTCCCGCAGCACCTCCCACAGTATCTCCCGAGGGACCCGGTCATATGCCTTCTCCAGATCCACAAAGCACATGTAGACTGGATGGGCATACTCCCAAGCCCCCTCCAGGATCCTTGGGAGAGTGAAGAGCTGGTCCGTTGTTCCACGTCCAGGACGGAATCCGCATTGTTCCTCTTCAACCTGAGGTTCAATTATAGGACGAACCCTCCTTTCCAGCACCTTGGAGTAGACATTACCAGGGAGGCTGAGTAGTGTGATACCCCTGTAATTGGCACACATCCTCTGGTCCCCCTTTTTAAATAGGGAACCACCGACCCGGTCTGCCACTCCCTTGGCACTGTCCCAGACTTCCACGCAATGTTGAAGAGATGTCAACCAAGACAGCCCCTCCAAACCCAAAGCTTTCAGCATTTCTGGACGAATCTCATCAATCCCTGGGGCTTTGCCACTGTGCAGTTGTTTGACTATCCACTGACTTCCGCCAGAGATATTGACAATTCCCATCAGCCTCCAGCTCTGCCTCTACAAAAGAGGGCGTATTAGTCGGATTAAGGAGTTCCTCAAAGTGCTCCTTCCACCGCCCGATTACCTCATCAGCTGAGGTCACCAGCGTTCCGTCCTGAGCTGAGCTAAGTCCTTCTCCATGACTTCTCCGAACTCCTCCCACACCGCTTTGCCTATGACACAGCAGAGGCTGCAGCCCTTCTAGCCCTTGCAACTGCCTCTGGAGTCTTCTGGGAAAGCATATCCCGGAAGCCCTCCATCAGTCGGACAGCTTGCCTGACCACCGGTGTTCGAGGGTTACCGCCTCTTGAGGCACTTAAGACCTTGAGGCCACAGCTCACCGCTGCAGCTTCAGCAATGGAAGCTTTGAACATTCCCCACTCCGGTGCAATGCCCCCAACCTCCACAGGGATGCCAGAAAAGCTCCGCTGGAGGTGTGAGTTGAAGATCTCTCGGACAGGGGTCTCCTCCAGACATTCCCAGTTCACCCACACTACTCGTTTGGGCTTACCTGGTCCGTCCAAAATCTTACCCCATCCTCTGACCCAACTCATCACCAGATGGCGATCAGTTGACAGCTCTGCTCCTCTCTTCACTCGAGTGTCCAAAACATGCGGCCTCAGACCAGATGATACGATCACAAAATTGATCATCGACCTTTGGCCTATGGTGCTCTGGTACCACATACACTTATGAACATAGTGTTAGTTATAGACAATCCGTGAAGCATTATCTACTTTTATTATGTGGTTGAAAACTGGACTATACAGCCACAACATAATACTCAGTGATGACATGTATCAACATGGTACACTGGTAACTTTGATAGAATGATTAACAATAACTATTGTCAATTAGGATAAGTCCCCTGTTCATGAGTGATAAGAAAACATGAGAAAATAACTTTTTAGTATAGAAGTGTGTGTGTGTGTGTGTGTATGTGGCCACATGGCTATGACGTTGGGGGCGAGGTTATCGTGAGCGCCATTTCTTGAAACTATAGACTGAAGCTTGGAACACAGGGCTTGTGTAACAACACAATATACACTCTTAGTATTAATGTTAACTATGGACGCAAAATCCAAGGGGTAGTTGGCAGAGGAGACAAACTGTCTCCTCAGAGTATGGTCGTTGTCAGAGGTACAGAACAAACTAGAGGGAGCCTCGGAGAAATCCCCATTTAACATATACAGGTCGGCCACAGCTTATTTCAAACAACGTCACTTAACCTAGTAAGTTTCACTTTTCAAATGTTTTGCCTTGTTGCAAACCAACTAACCATTTCTTATCTGTTGGGTTTACTATTTTAACGTTACTGACTATGTTAGTAACAGCATCCGTTAGTAGCAATGCTAGCTTGGGTAATGTAGGCTGGCCAGCTAGCGTGATATTGCTAACAATAGCTAACATTAGCATTCATGCTAATGCTACTTTCCAACACTGCCACTGACTCACTGAACGTTAGTAACTACCAAAGTAGTGTAACACCTGGCCTCAAAAAAATATGACACTGTGTAGAGTGGACAAGTTTGTGGTTTTTGATTGTTCTCTTGTTGGTTGTTGTTGTTGTTGTTTATAGAGCTGTCGACCATCAAGGATAATGAAACAGACCGGGGCCCAGAATGCAGGCCCAACCTCTGAGCCTGACCTCTGAGTTGATCCTGAGATCGGAAACTCTGCCTTTTCTGAACAGCTGATCAGTTACTTCAATCAACTCTGAGACGATTGAGCATGGACATAAAAACATCACCAATGAGCTAACTCTTTAGGCCTGGACTCTGCTGTCCACTTACATCTCAAGGAGAACGCCCATTCCTTTGATAACAACAATGTCCACATCTTGGAAAAGCGGGGACAGATGGTTTGAAAGAGGAGTAAAAGAAGCAATCTATATAAAAGTAGAGAAACCATCCCTAAACAGAGCAGGAGGTCTTAGACACCACCTATTTCCAATTTACAATGCTGCCTTTTCATCCCTTCCCAGGACATTCAACAATCTAACCTCAAAAAACAACTGGCCTCTTGTGACTTCGACTGTCGTTATGACCCAGTAGGGTTGAAACCAACTTCCCACCAACAACTGTCACTCCAAAGGGTTCCAGTGACATCATTGCCTTGTGAAAGGTTAAATACCTGGATCTCCACACCAGGTAGTTGGACCAGTCCGAGCCTTGTTAGATGCGTACAGGAACTGATGAAGCCTCTTGGATGAGAGGTGAAACGTCTTCCTAGACAAATGACCAAGTCCAGTTGCTTTTGACTGAAATTGCTTTGGGGATCGCGAGGACCTGGACAAATGAGACTATTTACAGGATTAATATATTACTTGTGTTTCCAGCTGCTGGAAGCTAGGATCCAGGAGCTGCTCACACTGTGTTCAGTTTTTCAGTAGAGACAACCCACCAAAGACGGCTGAAATATGCCACCCTAAGCAAGACCAGCTCCGACAACATATGACCCTGAAGCAGCTAAGAGACCCTTCATTCAAATGTTAGTGTGTGACCCAGACCAGGAGAACACAGTGTTGTGTTTGTTTTTTATTTATTTTTCTAATAAAGATTTACTCAGTATATTCCTTCCTATGTCTCTTTTATTCTCAATAAACTGCTTCTGTGACAGGTCTAGTTAATATTAGAAATAATGATAATTAGAAAGTAGCCGTATTCTCATTAGTTGTATTATTATTATTATTATTATTAGTAGTAGTAGTAGTTGTTGTAGTAGTAAGCATATCATTATTATTATTATTATTATTATTATTATTATTATTATAAAAATGGGAGGGGGTAATGACCACATGTCCCAAAGCTGACCAGTGAGTGAGGGATTTGCTGTCCAATCACAGGTGATTTTACTTAGTGAGCTGTGGTTTCATCCAATGGTTCTTTGTGTCATTGTGTGACATTGAAATGCTAATTAAGGCTATTCCCACCTCGCGCTCCCCCGTCAACCCCTGTCAGGTTAGATGTCCACCAGAAAAACTGTAAAAAAAAAAAAAAAAAAAGCAAGCAGCTCACAGTGATAACTGTCTCCTCCTCTTTCAAGGCCTGATCTGAAACAAGTAGAACCCGCTGGCAGAAACAGGAACTCCATAGTTGACTTGGGCCACCACAGCAAAAGCTGTTCAATTGGGAAAATATTGGAGGATAAGAACCATCATCTTATCGTGGTGGGTTGTGTGTCCCTGTGAACCTGAGCCTGGTGCTCCTGGTCGGGTCTCCAATGGCAGAGTGGTCTCAGGCGAGGGGCCTGACTAAGAACGGTTCACAAAGACAACATAAAAAATTGAGCACCTGGTGACCGGGTTTGCCATGGAGCCCAGCCAGGCACAGCCCGAAGAAGTGACGTGGCACTTCCCCCTCTCCAACCTGTGGGCCCACCACTCTCAGGAGTCACCGCTGGGGTAGGGTCTAGGGATGCTAGGGACCCCGGTGGATGAGAGTGTCGCCTCCTTACCCCTATGGGTGGCAGGGGGGAAACTCTGAATGTTGTTTGTGCATATGCACCATACAGCAGTTCCGAGTATTCGGCCTTCTTGGAGACCCTGAATGGAGTCCTGCATTGGGCTCCAGGAGGGGAATCCATAGTTCTGATGGGAGACTTCAACGCCCATGTGGGCAACGATGGAGACACCTGGAGAGGCATGATTGGAAGGAACGGCCTTCCTGATCTAAATGCGAGCGATCTTTTGTTATTTAAACTGATGTCTTAGACACAGATTGTCTATCACAAACACCATGTTTGAACATAAGGATGCTCATAAGTGTACGTGGTACCAGAGCACCCTAGGCCAAAGGTTGATGATCGATTTTGTAATCGAGGCAATATGTTTTGGATACTCGGGGGAAGATTCTGGAAGGACAGAGTAAGCCCAAACGTCTGGGGAAGGCCCCTTTCCAAGAGACCTTCAACACACACCACTGTCTGAGCTTTTCTGGCATCCCTGTGGGATGGGACCAGAGTGGGCAATATTCATAGCTTCCATTGCTGAAGCTGCGGCTGTGAGCTGTGGCCTCAAGGTCTTAGGTACCTCAAGACGTCACACTGACAACAACTGATTAACATTGCAGAGTGATGTGAAATCGGCAAATGTATTGATTTCTGCCAATTTTAGCCATAACCGTAACATTTAAAGATATATAGTTAAACAAGTGAGATATAAAAGCATCAAACATGTATTTTAGAGTATATTCGGTAGCTCCTTGCCCTGTTGGCTCAGCACCATTGAATTGCATACGGGTCACAGGGGTTTTCATTATATTTATTCAGGCAGCATTCATTGCAATAGCATTTGCACAAAAAACGGCAACATTTGAATATTTGTGCCTGAATAGGAGTGGGAAGAAGAAAAAATCTTATGTATACCCCACCCCTTTTTCTCATCAAGTGTGAATTTTAGGACAACAAGTCCAAGATGGTAATGAAGACAATTATTGATTTCAGATAACCCTCCTTATACATAATGTGACAAAATAAAGCGTTTTTATAGTAATCTAAATTTGTGGATGCTTTGGCATTGCTTGAGCTGGATATCCATCATATTCCATAGCTTCACCTACCGACACACAAAAGCCTTTGCAAGTAGTTCGGATCTTTGGTAGAACAAAGTTTCCATAACCCCTCAAGTTGTAAGCATTATCTCTTTTTTCAAAGAGTTGTTGCTGCTTAGGCGGCAATGAATTATCAAATGGTTTGTAAAGAAATATCATTGTGGTATACTTAACCAAATCATCAAGCTTCATCAATTGCGTCTGACAGAAAAGATGATGATTATGCTCAAGAAAACCAGCTTTATGAACGATCCGCCTTGCTCGCTTCTGTAACATAATCAAAGGGATTAGTGTGCACTGGTAAGTATTGCCCCATACTTCCACACAGTACATTAAGTAAGGAAGTACCAACGAGCAGTATAAAGTACGGAGAGCAGTGTAATCCAAATATGGCTTCTCTTTGTTCATAATTGAAATGCTTTTGACAATTTTAGTTTTTATTTGCTTGACATGAGACTTCCAAGACAATTTATTATCAATTATGACTCCTAAGAATTTAATTTAATTCACAGTGTCAATTGGGACACCGTCAATGATTATTTTGGAATCAGAACTATTCGCAAGGCTACCAAAAAACATTGCTTTGGTTTTGTTCAAGTTTAAAGATAGTTCATTTGTATCCATCCATCTTTTTATTGTGCTCATTTCCTTATTCACTGTATCTACAAGTTCATCAACATTTTGGATGCATTAAAAATATAATTTATATACAAGTTGAATAGTTTAGGCCCCAACACAGACCCTTGAGGAACACTACATGTAATGAGCAATTGTTCTGATGTATGCTGCCCCATTTGAACATACTGTGTCCAACCTGTTATATAGCTTTTCAACCAATAGCCAGCCAGATCTCACACTCCATATCAGCCAAGTTTGTCAAGTAGGATTGAATGATCCAGTGTATCAAAAGCCTTCTTGAGGTCAATAAAGATGCCGACGGAAAATGTTTTCTTCTCTAAGGAGGTAGTAATTTCTTCAATTGCATCTATAATGCCATTGAAGTGGTTCTGTCATTCCGAAAGCCATATTGGCTTTTGTTTATTATTCCATGTTTCTCAAGAAACTTCTCCAGTGCACTGCACTGTCCACATCTAATTCATCATAAACTGTACTCCAGTCTTGGTGAGCTAAGCCGTTATTCAAGGAGTCAATTGCCTCTAAATTCCTATTTCGCTTAAGAATAATTAGCTTTTTTTTTAAAACCACAATCATACAAAATAAAGACAGGTAAATGGTCAGTAACATCACATAGGAACAAGCCCCTTTTTTGATTCCCCATAACATTGGTAAAGATGTTATCAATAATTGTGGCACTAGTTGAAGTTATCCTGCTGGGCTTCGTTATAGAATGATATAGAGACAAACTATACATTGTATCAATGAAGTAATCAATAGTTTTTACTCTGCCTGGATTTAGTAAATCAATATTGAAATCACCACAGACAAATATAGTTTTTTGATTGACCATGGAAAATAATTTTCCCATCCATTCACTAAAAATGATACACAACTTAAAATAACATTTTTCTTTTTTGCAATATGAATTTCGACAGTTAAACATTCCATTATCCCACTGACAGTGTCCTATTTGCCAAGGTTTTAAATTCCACTGATTTGTGAATAAATAAAGCAACACATATTTTTTGTTCACTCTATTTTCATATATTAATTTATAATCAAGAAAAAAATCTATGCCTTTTACTAATATTGAACCAAGTTTCAGTAATAGCTGTAATGCTAAATGGATTGTCAAAGTGCTGTTAATATTCTTTTATGAACTCAAAATTTTATACATACTACGACTATTGAAATGAACCATGGTCAGTTTATTATCTGAATTGTCAATGTAAATTCATCTGGAGAAAAATAATTGCAATCATTAACATTAGAAGAAAGAAAATCGTCAGGGTCCATCTCTGTGGTTAAGTCACTTATATTGTGGTCATGATGGACACAAGTGTCCAGTTGCATTTGATTTTCTTGAACAAGTTTTTGTAATTTGGCCAAGTCATTCATTGGTCCAGGCTGTGTTTTAGGTGTAGGCCTATGCATGATGATGTAGAAAACTCCATGCTAGGCATATTGTCGTCAGTTAAATTTATCAAGTTCTCCTATGTCCTTCACCACTAGAACTTTAGCATCCTCTGGAGTCCCATTGAGTTTAATAAAGAACTTACAATTTGTTACCCAGTTCTGTTGTATGTTACCTTGCTTTTTCAGTTGTCCTGCCTTTCTTGCAATATCTGCATTCTGTTTGGTTAAGTTTTCATTGATGAAAAGGTTCGTGCCTTTCAGTTGACGACCTTGTGCCACTTTGTTCTTTCGATTTGCAAACCTCATAACCGCTGGTGGATTTGGTTCCCTTTTGGGCAGCAAATGACAGGCCTCGACGTGCTCCAAAGCCATCTCTATACCTTTACTTTGGAGGTAAGAGACGACCTGTTGCTCCACAGAGCTCGAATCCTGCTCAGGCTCTCCGCCGTCCGTGGCTACCGCACGCGCATATGACCCCGGCTTGATTTTGATGCAAGTAATGACCACTTCATTCATGCGGGTGTTTTGCTCTAACTCATCCACTCGTCACTCCAAAACCAAAATCCGTTGTTCTTTCTCAGTATTTTGGAGGTGCAGGTGTTTCACCTCTTCAAGTAGGCTCAGAAGTTGCTCCTGTTTCTCTGGTAGGGAGGCAATAGAGCGTTTTAACTTCTCGAACTCCTCCATTGTCGTTCTTGCCAATACATTCAAGCAGGGACATTGGAAATCAAGCCCTGCAGATCCCTGAAGTTACTGTGAACAAACATTGTGATTGGGTCTAATGCCACAGAGGAAGATGTATCAGACTCTGGTTTGGGTCTGCACATTAGATGTTGCTTCTTGTCCTAGCAAAAGTGGGCTTCCATAACAACCTGATACATTTACCTACAGTAAGCATTTTATTTATGGAGTTGCTTATAAGCACTACTTTGGACACTAAACACTCTGAAGTAAGCACCGCCTCCTGCTTCATCTTACTGGTCCCTACAAGTACCAGCACAATACTTAACTGAAAACATTAAACTGCTGGATATTTTATTTAACTCAAATTGTACATACAGTGTATACGGTAAGGTTATTGAGTCCATAGCCTCCCTGAATTCAGCTCTAGGCTATAAAGAGGGACTTTCCATTGGCCTAAATTAATTTCTGGCAAACTGTTGGATGACTCAGGAAGGCAAAGATCAGGCTGTACCTAGTAGGGGAGGATAGCTGCTAAATGAGTGGTGGAAAGATCACTCATCTGACCAAACTCTGTGGAGGAGGGAGAGTTCCAAGACTCAGAGGAAGACTCTCCCATATCCCTGGCAGAGGTACCTGTAGTAGTTGCTCTTCAGCAGGAATGTGCCAGATGTGGACGAGATTGGCCCTGAGATGCTGAAGTTCTGGACACTGCTGGGCTGTCTTGGTTGACACGCCACTTCAGTGTCAAATACAGGTCAGGTTCCTATTTTTAAAATGATGACCAGAGGGTTTATCGCTCTTTACCAATGTTTGGTCATAGGGGTGCCCATCCAGTCTACAAGTGTTTTGTGGGCTTACGATCATGCCCAGCAGGCAGTCCTGTGGGGTTTACTGGGGGAGTATGGGGTCCTATTGGTGTTCCTACGAGCCAGAAAAGCTGTGTCCGCATTCTCAGCACAAAGTCAAACACATTTTCGGTGTGTGTTAGACTGTGAGGGTTGGTGATTGTCATGGATAGTATTTTAAGATGTACCACAGGGGATGAGAGTGTTGGGTTTGGTTGGACACTGTTCTTTTCAGATGATGTGGTTCTGTTGGCTTCATCAGACCATGACCTCCAGCACATACTGGGGTGGTTTGCAGTCAAGTGTTAAGTGTGAATCGATAGATTTCATGGTGCTGCACCAGCAGTAATGCAGTTGTTGTGAGTAAAGTGTTGTGAGTCAACTGTTGAGGTGAAGAGGGAGCTGTGGTAAACGTTTCGATTTACCACTTTCTCTACCGCCCAGCCCTCATGAAGTGGGTAGTGCTCTAAAAAATGAGATTGAGGATACAAGCTGCCCACTTGAGTTTCCTACGTAGGGTAGATGGGCTCAAACTTAGAAAGAGGGTAAGGAGCTCAGTCTGAGCTGCTGCTCTTTTGCATTGAAAGGAGCCAGTTGAGGTTGTTGGAGCATCTGATCTCGATGCCTCCTGGGAGCCTCTAGTAATTATTTAAACTCATCTGGTTCATCCAGGTATAATTGTAACATAGACAGAAGACTGAATATCATAGACGGAATGCTCATCAAAATACAACAAAATGCACACTGGATATTCCTATGATATTTGACAATTGAAATAACACTAATGTGTGATTATTGTCTGGTAACTGAAACAATGTAATGTAAGCATTAACTAAACCGGTTTGTGGAAAATCTAAACTCTGCCCTTCATCTTTGTCTCCTCATATCAGGTTCAGTGGGTCTCACATGAGGATGAGCAGGACAAAGATCAAGAAGTGACACAGAGATGATTAAAGAATGGAAAAGAAACCACGAAGAAGAAAAAGGGGGGAATAAAGACGAGAAGAAAAGTGTCGGAATCAAAGGAAAGGACTCCTGTATGAGATATGCTGTTGCTGCACGTAAGGATGAGAGTATTCATGTAAAACATTAACTGTTCATTGTCATTTTTTGTAAATTAAGAAGATGAGGTCACTAAATGTGTAAAGTGATCTACACTTTGACATAATTAACTGCATTTTATATGCTCTTTTGATATTATTACAACTTTTCATTTTATTTTGATGAAAATGTGTTGTAGACAAATGACAGACTGCTTTATATAGTGTGTGTGTGTGTGTGTGTGTGTGTGTGTGTGTGTGTGTGTGTGTGTGTGTGTGTGTGTGTGTTGTTGCATAACCAAAGTGCATGCAGAGATGTGTATGAAGAGTTCCTGTCAGTAATGTGTATGTATGATCCACATGGTGTTAACATAGAAGATAACATGTCTCTTCCATCAAACAGCAGCTTGTGTAATTAACTTAAATTTTCAGCAGATGAACTCTGATGATAGGAGGTTGCAGAGAGACATCACTGGCTTGTTTGGCTAAAAAAATATGCTACAATTGGTAGCATAGTGGTATGTTTAATGACATGCAGAGCTTGTGTTTGACCCATTGAGCTCTGCAATATATCTTCGGTGTCAGTATTGCAAATTCTCCTGTCTTGTGCCAGACAAGAGGCAGGAGTCATGAGTTATAGTAACAGAACGTTTCAAATTAAGTGTTTTTTTGGATCATATAACCGCATCTGAAATCCCTTTTCGAAGAAGGAATCAAGGCCTCTGACTATTTCCTTACGAAACCAATAAACCAACAATAATGCAGTGATGCAGTGATTGACCAGGTGTTTGGCGATGTTTCTATTAGGAAGGGACCACAGAGACACACAAAAGACACATAGTTGTATGAACACATTGTATGTTTCAATCATACAGGCCATAGCGATCTACTCTCTGGTACTGATTGATATATCCTAGTAGTGATACTTGGCATGAGCTGAAACGACTACAGAACAAAGTACTCAAACTCCCCAGGGGCCAGTTGTATAAACTTAGTTTAAGACATTGTCAGTTAGACAAGTCTAATTAAGCTTGTCTGTGAGTTAATTTAAGATCAGTTAATTAGTCACCTGCTCCCTCCAAGGAAACAATGTATGGGTTAGGGTTCTGACAACAGTGTTTTAAATTAAGTTGTTAAATTTGACTAATTTAGCAACTGGCCGGCTAGTAAGCTATTATTAGCTAGCTTGCAGATTTCAATATACTTTATTGCTTTACATGCAACTGGTCCTAGTTTGCCCAATGCTTTTCCGTACGGCGCTTTTCACAGTCATTGTTGCTTTTGTGAGATGCAAGCTTTCTAGAATCAAATACAGCCTTGTTTTAGCCTTCCAGACTAAAAACATTGGTGATAGAGCCTTCTCTAGAACAGCACCCCAACTACTGAACTCGCCCAACCTGTCTGCGACTCTCCCTCACTCTCCATATTCAAATCCTGCCTAAAACCTACCTCTTTTCCCAAGACCTCCCCTACCCCTAACCACCATCACCCCTAGCCTCTCCCCTCTACACACTCCTCTCTACTGTTCTTACCTCCCTCTCCCCCCATCAGCTCCCTTACACTCTCCAATCCATCCTTGCCACCATGCTCTTATATGTAACACTGTACCTGTTTTGTCTATTTGTCTGTATTATCTACACTCCACCATGGCTTTTGTTCACTGTTGAGCTGTCTTTTGCTTGTCCCCCCCTGACTGTCATTACAGTTGTTTTAATGTCAGCATCATTGTAAGCGTCTTTGGGTCTTTGAAAAGTGATATACAAATAAAATGAATTATTATTATTATTATTATTATTATTATTACAGTTCAGAGGTTTTCAGGCTTGAGGGTTGTAAATAATGGAAGACAGCAAACTGAATATTGTAAAGTTGCTATTTAAGCTATACATTGTCTTTTAAGAAAAAAATGCAACAGCTCATGATTGGCATGATTCTCAGAAACCTCTAGAAAAAAATACACTCTTAGTAATTAAAATAATTACTTTTTTCCTCTACAGAGTAACCAGAGAAAATATCCTTCAATAGCAAACTAATATAGCAGCTGCTCTGTTCTTTAGGACAAAGAGCTTTTAAGCCCATTACAGACCAAAGTTTTGTGACGAGACGAGTTGAAACTACTTGCAATGTTCAGGTCTGCAATGTTCTGAAACTTGCCAGTTACACCAGTGAGAGGAGGCGAGTGTATCATCTCCATAGCCTCTCGGCACTTGTGTTCTAACCTCCAACTTCTCAGGGTTTCTTTGCAGCAGGATATAATTTGTAGCATTATTAAATACAAATGAGGATGGAGGTAGTGAGATACTGCTACAGCTGCATTTCTAGTTGTGATGAAACTGCGAAAATAACGTTTTATTTCCCTGATCACTGCTTTGTCCTATATAATAGCGCTCCCTCTCCTTATTTATTGTATTGCTCGCTCAACCCTCTCTCTCTCCCTCTCTCTCTCTCTCACACACTCATTGAAAACCGCCAAAACAGCCTTTCAACCAGCTGACAGTTTGTAAGTGACTTGACAAGCAGACATTGCTAAGGGTCTTGCAACAGATCACGTGTCTTCCGTTCTAAAACCAGCTGCTGGTGATTTGACAAGTCGCTTTCAGACCAGTCGGTTTCAGTCCAGATGAGATGGGTCAGTTCACACCACTGCAACTTTCCCCTGCAATGTTCTAAAACAGTTTTGTGGCGTTGCGATTCATTGGTCTGAACTGGCTTCCAACATTCTATTTCCATCAAATGTGGTAATGCTCATCATCATCTCATCTTCATCCGCTTATCCGGGGTCGGGTCGCGGGGGCAGCAGCTTTAGCAGGGGACCCCAAACTTCCCTTTCCCGGGCCACATTAACCAGCTCTAACTGGGGGATCCCGAGGCGTTCCCAGGCCAGTGTGGAGATATAATCTCTCCACCTAGTCCTGGGTCTTCCCCGAGGCCTCCTCCCAGCTGGACGTGCCTGGAACACCTCCCTAGGGAGGCGCCCAGGGGGCATCCTTACTAGATGCCCGAACCAACTCAACTGGCTCCTTTCAACGCTAAGGAGCAGCGGCTCTACTCCGAGTTCCTCACGGATGGCTGAACTTCTCACCCTATCTCTAAGGGAGACTCCAGCCACCCTCCTGAGAAAACCCATTTCGGCCGCTTGTACTCGCGACCTCGTTCTTTCGGTCATGACCCAACTTTCATGACCATAGGTGAGGGTAGGAACGAAGATTGACCGGTAGATCGAGAGCTTTGCCTTCCGGCTCAGCTCTCTTTTTGTCACAACGGTGCGGTAGAGCGACTGCAACACCGCCCCCGCTGCTCCGATTCTCCGGCCAAACTCACGCTCCATCGTCCCCTCACTCGTGAACATGATCCCAAAGTACTTGAACTCCTTCACTTGGGGTAAGGACTCATTCCCTACCTGGAGTAAGCAATCCACCGGTTTCCTGCTAAGAGCCATGGCCTCAGATTTAGAGATGCTGATCCTCATCCCAGCCGTTTCACACTCGGCTGAGAACCGATCAGGTGAGTGCTGAAGGTCACTGACCGACGATGCCATCAGGACCACATCATCTGCGAAAAGCAGAGACGAGATCCTCAGCCCACCGAACTGCAACCCCTCCCCACCACGACTACGCCTTGAAATCCTGTCCATGAAAATCACGAACAGGATTGGTGACAAAGCGCACCCCTGGCGGAGGCCAACCCCCACCGGAAACGAATCCGACTTACTCCCGAGGATCCGGACACAGCTCTCACTTTGGGTGTACAGAGATTGGATGGCCCACAGAAGTGACCCCCTCACCCCATACTCCCGCAGCACCTCCCACAGTATCTCCCTAGGAACCCGGTCATATGCCTTCTCCAGATCCACAAAACACATGTAGACTGGATGAGCATACTCCCAGGCCCCCTCCAGGATCCTTGCGAGAATGAAGAGCTGGTCCGTTGTTCCACGTCCAGGACGGAATCCACATTGTTCCTCTTCAATCTGAGGTTCGACTATAGGATGAACCCTCCTTTCCAGCACCTTGGAGTAGACTTTACCAGGGAGGCTGAGTAGTGTGATACCCCTGTAATTGGCACACACCCTCTGGTCCCCCTTTTTAAAAAGAGGAACCACCACCCCGGTCTGCCACTCCCTTGGCACTGTCCCAGACTTCCACGCAATGTTGAAGAGGCGTGTCAACCAAGACAGCCCCTCCCAACCCAGAGTTTTCAGCATTTCTGGACGAATCTCATCAACCCCTGGGGCTTTGCCACTGTGGAGTTGCTTGACTACCTCAGTGACTTCCGCCAGGGATATTGACAATGATTCCCCATCAGCCTCCAGCTCTGCCTCTACAAAAGAGGGCGTGTTAGTCGGATTAAGGAGTTCCTCAAAGTGCTCCTTCCACCGCCCGATTACCTCATCGGCTGAGGTCACCAACGTTCCGTCTTTACTGTAAACAGCTTGGACGGTTCCCCGTTTCCCCCTCCTGAGATGTCGAATGGTTTTCCAGAAGCACCTTGGTGCCGCCCGAAAGTCCTTCTCCATGGCTTCTCCGAACTCCTCCCACACCCGCTGCTTTGCCTCTGACACAGCAGAGGCTGCAGCCCTTCTGGCCTGTCGGTACCTTGCAACTGCCTCCAGAGTCTTCTGGGATAGCATATCCCGGAAGGCCTCCTTCTTCAGTCGGACAGCTTCCCTGACCACCGGTGTCCACCACGGTGTTCAAGGGTTACCGCCCCTTGAGGCACCTAAGACCTTGAGGCCACAGCTCACCGCTGCAGCTTCAGCAATGGAAGCTTTGAACATTGCCCACTCCGGTTCAATGCCCCCAACCTCCACAGGGATGCCAGAAAAGCTCCGCCGGAGGTGTGAGTTGAAGATCTCTCGGACAGGGGCCTCCTCCAGACGTTCCCAGTTCACCCGCACTACTCGTTTGGGTTTACCTGGTCTGTCCAGAATCTTCCCCCATCCTCTGATCCAACTCATCACCAGATGGTGATCAGTTGACAGCTCTTCACCCGAGTGTCCAAAACATGCGGCCTCAGATCAAATGATACGATCACAAAATAGATCATCGACCTTTGGCCTAGGGTGCTCTGGTACCACGTACACTTATGAGCATCCTTATGTTCGAACATGGTGTTAGTTATAGATAATCCGTGACTAGCACAGAAGTCTAATAACTGACGACCACTCGGATTTAGATCAGGGAGGCCGTTCCTCCCAATCACGCCTCGCCAGGTGTCTCCATCATTGCCCACGTGGGCGTTGAAGTCTCCCAGCAGAACTATGGAGTCCCCTACTGAAGCCCCATGCAGGACTCCATTCAGGGTCTCCAAGAAGGCCGAATACTCTGAACTGCTGTTTGGTGCATATGCACAAACAACAGTCAGAGTTTTCCCCCCTACCACCCGCAGGTGTAAGGAGGCGACCCTCTCGTCCACCGGGGTGAACTCCAACACCGCGGCGCTCAGCCGGGGGTTTGTGAGTATCCCCACACCCGCCCGGCGCCTCTCACCCTGGGCAACTCCAGAGAAGAATAGTGTCCAACCCCTATCCAGGAGAACGGTTCCAGAACCGAGACTGTGTGTGGAGGTAAGCCCCACCAGATCTAACTGGTAGCGCTCCACCTCCCGCACAAGCTCCGGCTCCTTCCCCGACAGAGAGGTGACATTCCACGTCCCAAGAGCCAGCTTCTGCTGCCCGTGTCTGGTCCGTCGAGGCCCCTCACCTTCACTGCCACCCGTGCAGCAGCGCACCCGACCCAAATGGTTCCTCCTGCGAGTGGTGGGCCCACAGGATGGAGAGGAGGGAGGTGCCACGTCACTTTTTCGGGCTGTGCCCGGCCGGGCTCCGTGGCAAACCCGGCCACCAGGCGCTCGCCGGCGAGCCCTCCGTCTGGGCCTGGCTCCTGACGGGGGCCCCGGGCTTCCTCCGGGCAGGGTCTCTCTTCCTCCTTGTTCTTTGTGGTAATGCTTCAGCGATATAATTGTACCAAAGGGTATTTCCTAGTATGCTATAATCTTGCAGTCCTAAGATGTAGAAATGTTTTTACTGCACACTATATTAAGTTATGTGGGAGTAAAAAGCTAACGTTAGGCTATAAATTGATTTCTTTTGTGCGGGCTGATGATATTTTTAGTCTCATTTAGCCACTTGTTAGCAGCTGCTTAAAGACACATACAAGCTTCAAAATGAAACAGTGAAGAACAAAACAACAGACTCTATTTCTACCCATTGATTTCAAAACTAGGGAAACAGAAGCGCTAATGCTAACTCATGCTCAGCTAACTTGAGAGGAGGCGGAGAGACTATGCAACGCAAGTGAGACAGCATAACAGCATGCAAAGACATTCAGTGTAACAGTTATCATTGTGGGGCATGGCAGTGTTAAAGTACCTGTGGTTAAAAATAAAATAGAAAAAATTACACCACAAAAGAAAATCACACATGATGCAAGCCACTCCTGCAAGCACGAGCCCTGGCAGTGTCCTGCGTATAGCAAAGTGTTCAAAATGTAATGGAAAAAATAAAAATTTGTGTCTTTCTAAAAGCAAGACCAAATCAGTGCAATTAGTGGAAAAGACTGACCTGTGTAAGACTTTCTTTGTCAGGCTGGTGTCATGTGATAATACACAAACAGAGCAGGAGAAAAATGACAAGTGCTCAGAAAAAGAGCACATGGCTTGTGTCACTTCAAAAAATGGAGCTATAGTACTACTAAGGATTGATACAGGTGCACCAGGCGAACCTGGTCAGCATGACAGAAATCAGTACTATGAAAAAAAAGAATGTCACTGAAGGAGTTCAATTGAAAAGACATTGAAAGCAAAGGCCAGTGCAGACTTAAAGTGACAGTGAAGAATAAAATGTACAATGTAATATTTTCAGTCATACCTGAGGGCCGTGAGTCACTGCTTGGCAGAGTTGCATCAAAGACATTGAACCTGGTGAGGAGAGTGTACCACATTAACTGTTCAGAAGCAACACTAAATCACAGTACTTTAGGTTAATTGGATCAACAGTGTGACAATCAAATGAAATATTTGGAAAAGAAAATGAATAAAGAAAAATTACTTAAAATTAATATCTTTAATTTACTAAAAACTTTACACAGAGAACCAATTAAATGTAGGGCCTTGACTCACGTTCAGATTGAGATTGAGTATCCTCAATAAATGTATTAATCGAGTAAATATTGGCTATCACCAATAATTATCAAAGAAAATTACTCTAGTTACACCAGAGTTCCTCAGGGCACCACCGTCATAGACGGAGTGACAACTAATAGAAAAGTTGCATTAAATATATTAAACTACTAATTAAGGGTTGAACACTGATTAATGTAATATTTTACTCAGTTGAAGGATTTAAAAGTTATTTTCTTAGTAGAGGCTGGCTCATTCATCTCTGTGTAATATTAAATAAACAGACATATTTTAAATAAACATTTATTAACAAATTAATAACAACAAACAAATCACAATAAACTAACTAAAGCTAACAGCAAATGTTTGTGTGTGTGTGTGTGTGTGTGTGTGTGTGTGTGTGTGTGTGTGTGTGTGTGTGTGTGTGTGTGTGTGTGTGTGTGTGTGTGTGTGTGTGTGTGTGTGTGTGTGTGTGTGTGTGTGTGCGTGTGTGTGAAACAAAGAGGAGAGGTGTTGGGCTTGGACCCCTGCAGAGATGGTGTGAACATTTAAGTCACACAAAAGCCAGCAGGCTGAAGATCTCAGAAGTTATAATTCAGGTTATAACAAAGTTACAGTTCTATGCTTAGCCGTTCATAAAGTCTTATAACATGTAGTAATGCCCAGTTGGTGATTAGTTACCAGTCCATGAGATGGGAAAGATAAGTTGCGTTGCTTCGATGCCAGTGGCTGGTTGAAGGTTTGTGTTCTGGTTGTTTGCTCTTAGACAGAAGAGGAATCAGATCGCTCTTTGTTCTGATCAGTTGGGTTGGTAACCGGTCGGTTAACCTGGCTGATGGTCCTACTCCATATAGGCCAAATTCAGGGCTTAGGAACAGCTGCCAGCTGTTCCCTGAATCCAGCAGAAGAGAGTCGATGAGAATCCAAGAAAGAGGATCCAAGAAAGAGAGTGAGCAGGAGGTGTCCTACAGTTTTATAGACTCGATGGTGATGTCATCACCAGAGGTCAGGTCAGCCAATGGACTGACAGTTTGGGGTTCCTTGGAGAGTTCAAACCTGGGTGCGACCTGTGTGGAAGAAAACATGATTGAAAAAGTGAATAACAGGACGAGGTCACTGTGTACTGGGGACATAGGCTTGATAACCACACATTCTGTTTAGAAAATAATAGAACTGTATTTGGACATGATGACGTCTGGACACAAAGCAGACTCTACTGATTGTAAATGCATGGGTGTGTATTGGAAAGACCTGATGGGGTGTGTAAACGTTGTCAGCACACCAAACATCAGTATAAGATGGGAAGTTCTGTTAAGAGACAGTTGGAAATTTGGGATTTTGGAATCTTGGAACTCTGTGATGAGTGTGTTAAAACTTGATTCAATAAATTCCCTTTGATGGCTGTGAGACGTATCTGCTGACTCCTTCTTGTAGACCTTTCTATTTTTATAATACATTTTTCTACCATAAATTGGTTACCCCGACGTTCGATTGTTTTGGACCTGCTCGCTGGGACGACGGCTGAGCTCACCATGGCAGGGGCTGTGCAGAAGGCGCCAAAAAGGTAGGAACTTTTATCCTATCTTGCACAGTTGTATGTCTGTTGAGGCTCAGCCTCGATTCAGGGTAGCGTTTTTTGAGGTTAATCCCAAGTTGAACAGGCTGAGTCAGATGGGAGGCCTCTGGCTGTCATGTGTGTTCCTGCATGCAGGACAGCTGCTGTAATTCTTTAAAATTTGCTATGATGTAACAAGAATTTGAAACATTGGACTGTGTCAGCAGCTGTGATACAAAAAGAAAAAGAATACTGACCAGAAAAAGGGTGAAATTGTGTGTGTGGTGACCACTCATTGTCATTGTGATTGTGATAGGGGGAGTGGATGAGTGTTTCAATAAAAACCGGACTGGATTTTTGGTATTGTCTTAAGAGAATATTTCCAAAGAGTTTGGAAATAAAATATGGAGGGGCGTGCACTTTAAAGTCTGTCTATGTAGGACACACGCACATGCTGACCCGCTACCGCCACAGGCTGATCACTGCGGTACAACAGTCAACTAAATCATTTAAATATACGTGAAAGGAAATTCACTAGAAACTGAGCAGGATCTGTTTGAGCACTGGATAAAGATATGAACACACACACACACAAAGCAAACAGAAAAGGTGTCTCAAAAGGTCTATTGAAAGGCTCACAAATAAAGTAATTCAGTCGGTAAGGGGAACACACTGCTTATGAGAACTCCCATAGAAATATATATAAACTCATACAAACATTGCATGTATGATATGTAAAGCACCAATAATAAGGGAAAATAAATAAATAAATAAACGATTAATACAATCTATATATATAGATCTGTAAAAATCTATCTATAACCTATAAATATATATGTAGATCCATAAACTGGATTCTAGAAAATCTTTGACTGTATGGGTTAATCACTGACTGACCCTCTTTCAACAAGGATGTTTGTAGGAGCACGAGTATGAAGGCCTTGTGTTCTGTGTGTGTTTTGACTGGGCAGTGGAGTATGTGGAGTTGGCCAAACCACAGGAAGTAAATAGAATGGCAAAAATTCTGAGTCACAGGGACACAGTAGAAGAGACAGAAAACAACCTGTTGGAAGAGATGTTGAAACAAGTGCCGGATCACTTGTGGCCAAGGAACGATTTTGATGTTGGACTGGTGAAGTCTTCCTGGCCAGTAAAGGTGGATCTTATACCAGAGGAAACCCTCCTCAATTGCCGACCATATCCACTGAAGCCGGAAGCGGATGAAGGAATAAGTAAGACCATTTCTAGTCTGCTAAAAGCAGGAGTTCTGATGGAAACACATTGTCCATGTAACACTCCAATATTTCCAGTTTTGAAAGCTGATAAGTCCAAATACAGGTTAGTGCATGATCCAAGGATTGTAAATGACCGAGTACAGGGCAAAGTAGCAGAGGTACCAAACCCCCACACGCTTCTCACAAATGTCCCTCCGGATGTAAAATTTTTCACGTTCATTGACCTGTGTTCAGCATTTTTCAGCATTCCCCTACATGAAGATTTGCAGTACCTATTTGCGTTCACTTCAAAGCAGTACACTTACACCAGAATCCCGCAAGGATTTCGGGAATCGCCAAACATTTTCACCGTCCCAATTGGAGGGTATAGCTAGAGCTCCAAAACCATGTGTAACCCCTTTCTGGCGCTGGAAGTATGTATGAGATAAGGTTACTAAAATAAAATGTTTAACAAACAGGATCCTGAGCCCTTAGCAGTTGATGGTGAATTAACTAAATTCCCCTTTACCAATAGATGTTAGTATCACAGGCTTGTAATTACCATGAAATAAAGAAATAATTGTGCGCTGCCTCCACTGAGGAATAATTAAACTCACAGTCTGTATGTTATGTTGATATTTCCCTGCTTTTATATCCATCCTTATGATTGCAAAGAGCCAGCCTCTGCTGCCCGTGTCTGGTCCGTCAAGGCCCCTCACCTTCACTGCCAAGTGGCAGCAGCGCACCCTTCCCCATCGGTTCCTTCTGCGAGTGGTGGGCCGACAGGATGTAGAGGAGGGAGGTGCCATGACACTTTTTCGGGCTGTGCCCGGCCGGGCTCCGTGGCAAACCTGGCAACCAGGCGCTTACCGGGCCCCGGGTTTCCTCCGGGCAGGGTCTCTCTTCCTCTTCCTCGTTTGTCCATAGATTCTTTGTGAACCATTCTTAGTCCGGCCCCTCGCCTGAGACCACTCTGCCATGGGAGACCCTACCAGGAGCACTAGGCTCCAGACCACACAGCCCTCAGGTTCACAGGGACACACAAACCTCTTCACCACGATAAGGTGATGGTTCCTGGACAGGATCTTCACAACATTCCATAAAAAATTTAGTTTTCCCAGGAAACATCTGTCTGCCATAACCATAATTGGAGACTTGTCTCTGGGATTCTTGAAAATAACAAGATAATTGGCATTTAAACTTGTAGTACGGCTGCCACTACCATGGAAAAGGCAGCTTAAACAGCTCCTGTTCCTCTGCTGTACATACTTTCTGAACTTCAACATTATTCCAAGCATAATTTATTAAATCATGATCAACAAATTGTTTTTATTTACAGGCAACAATGAATCATCACATACAGATAAAGGCAGGCCTTTAACAAAATTTACATGTCTAGATTTTAAGATAGGATCATACATTGAAGAAGAAGAATTACTATTTTTTTCATCCACAAGGGAAATTAAATTTACAATATCCAGGTTACACACACACAGGCCCGAAATACACACATGCACAAACAGGAACTATATACAGCGCCCCGAGCCGTTGGGAGTTCAGTGCCTTGCTCAACAGCACCTCGGCAGTGCCCAGGAGATGAACTGGAACCTCTCCAGCCACCAGTCCACGCTCCATTCATTATACACAATGTTATCAATATTTTTTGATAGTATTTTATCAGCAAAATAGGTCTTTCCACAGTTTGGTGTGTTTAATTGCAGTCTCATTGTATCAGGTCCTTCAATGTCCCGAACACTCATCTCAGTAACCATATGGCAGTGTACTCAAATCAGGGAGTGACCGTCTTTTTGTGTAGACAGCCTGAAAGCGTTTCCTTACTGTTCTGTTTTTCAGTTGAGGTGTGTATTTATCTCTCACTATTGTGTCTGATTTTGTTACAATGTTTTGCCTTGTCCTATTACACCCCACAAATTCCTGCACAAGCATCACATATCACAATGGAATCATTGTGTGCAGTCAGTGTCCGGTATGCATAACATTTCGGCCTGCCAGATACAAACTCCACAGCATAATCCCCCTCACCACTATCACTGTTGAGTTTGTCAGTCAAATCCCCTAAAAAGGGCTCCGTTTCGGTCATCCAGTCACCATCGGTAACAGAATAGAGACATCTCTCACCTAGCTTATCTATTAAATCATAAAGCATCAGACGTGCGTATGCTGTAGTCATAGCGCCTAGAAAGATGTTTATGTCTTTTGTTCTACCCATCTGTGCTTCTCTGAATCACCAAGTGCGACATGATCAGATAGGAATAGAAAATGTCTTACATCATACAAATCACTAAACATGTTCTAAATGCCATACCTCATCTATCCTGTCTACAGTATAACCCTTTTCTACAGCTTTTAGTAACTCAGCACTCACCCAGAAAACTGAGAGAGCTCTCTCAGCAGCAGAATGGTTACATGCGCGTTCCTGGTTTTTCAGTTGGGTACAGTGATGTGAAGTCATAAAAATGCATCTTTTCACCCTCAGCTGCTTTGTAGTACAGTTTGTAAGTGTTGGTTCGACCTCCAAACAGAGCTTTTCGAGGGTTGAGTCTTTCATGTGCATTATAAGTTTCCAAAAAGTCCTTCAGAATTGGGTCACCTTGTTTGGCTCTCTCCCACTCACATTCCCACATAGACTAACACATAAACAAGAAGTTAAGGTTAAGAGATTGTAGTTTTTCCCTAAACTGTTGGTGAAGAACTCCAAATGCAATGTTGTTTGAGTTTTTTTTTAATGTTTTTATGTCAAAAACTCACAAACTCATTAACAAGTCGTATATTGTTTTGTTTACAAAAAACGTCAAAATAGTATGGTCCAAACTGCTCCTGGCCATGATTCAAAGCGTGTCTAATATCTGTTTTATTTTTCCAGGCCTCAAATTTCAGCCACTGGATGATGCATCGGAAAATGCCTTGTTTTGCCTGATATAAGCCCTGTCGTATGTCAATGCCAGTGTGTCACGGGGGAGAAATTGTGTCTTAAACACTGCCATGCAACATGAAGCCAATGTGGTATATTCAAAAAGATCACGCTTGGCACACTCCAAAAAGGCTTCATGATAAACAATGCAGGCTTTGCGTAAAACAACATCGTTGACCCCGTATGAATATAGTTCTCTCCAGAAATCAAACACCCCACATCTTCAAAACCTAATGCTGCAGGAGTTTTTGCAAGTCTCATGGGAAGGAAACTGAACGAATCATTCCACCTCTGTCTGTAAACTAAATCATACATGCGCACTACCCTGCTTCCTTTCATTATGATTTTAGGGGCGATACCCTGTTTGGTGAGATAGTGTAACACAATGTAATGTTAAAATCCTGAAACATTATGAGCAATGAACGTGTAGTCTTTGTTTTATGGTTCCCTAAACTTTTGGCCTTGTGGTTGTTGTTGTCAGTGTGTGTCTCAAAGTTGTAAAAGACATATCACATTCTGATAACGACATCTTTTGATCTGCATCAAAGCCTACATGTGAATGAACCTGTAGGGCCTGCTCTTGAACCTCATTTTCATGCATGTTTGGGTGCATGTAGTGCACGAGACACATGGAGAAGCACAAGTTATTATTTGTGTTTGGGGGTGTGTAGAGACTTGATTTTTTCTTATTATATCATCATAGGGGATGGAGGCTAGTTTGCGTCTCACACCCCTGCTTGTTGAATGCTGCATAGACTATAAATTTGAGCTGGTCATCTCACGGAATCCTGTCATCACTCTGCATCACCTGCTCAATTTTGTTCAGAAAGGCTTCAGCATTGAAGATGTTAGAAGCATTTAACGATGCACACACATCGCTACACAGTGATGGTTAGTGAAGACTACATTTAAAACGCCACCTGGTGCTGTCTTATCTCTGCCCTGTTAAAATTGTGCCTCTCTGTGATATTAAACTCACGTGCTCCACCCACACAGTTCAAACGTGCGGTTAATTTAGGGCTGTACTTTGCAGTTTTATGTTGATGTGATGAAGGGATGCTATCATTTTGGGGGGTTGTCTTTGGTGTACAGAACCACCACTCCTTTGTGCCTTTCGTAACTCCTCATCTGACTCAACAAATTCTGAGACATCCTGCTTCATTATACCCAAGCTATGCAGAATATTTAGAGCCTGCTCCGGTGCCATCTCCACATCGTCTTCCTCCTCTAATGCATCCATTTCATTTTCAATATCAGACAGGCTGTCAATGAGAGTCGATGGATTTAAATCATGCCAGTTATACTCCTCCTCCTCAGCACCTGCATTTGAATCAATCATTTCATGCATTTTTTTCTATGGCAGATAGGCCATTGAGAGGGTCATTTTCATCATCACTAGATATCACTCATTTGTGCGTGCATTTGTGACCCATGTTTTCATATAAGCTAAATCAGACACAAACTTATTTAACTCCAGGAGTCTACTATTCACATTTTTCTTAGTATTAGATCCGGTTTATTACTCATTATATTGAAATCTCTTCTAAGATGGCCTCTAAGTTCTAAAACCTCTCTTCTAAGCAATCTAACCTCTTTTTAAAGCTGATGTGATTTCCTAATCTGTCTGAGTGCTATGTTAGCGAGTTTGATGCTGTTGTTATTGACTACTGTCTTTGTATAACGGCATTCCTTAATCTGGGCTCTGCTACGTCTTATGAATCCCTGTAGCTCTCTTTCTGAATAGGTAAAAGACTTATTTGTAGACAGCTGTTGTGCACCGTTATATGTCTTGCTATTCTTACTATGAGATGATTGCTGTTTGTCTTCTGTGAAAGAATTTTCGTCCCAGTCTTGTATCTGTGCCTCAGTCCAGTTCTGAATTTCTGAATATATCTCTGTGTCAGTGTTGGTATCTGCAGTAGAGGGTCCTGTACCAGTCTCTTCCTGTGTGTCCTTTATCAGAATAGGTGCATCTGTTGAAGATCCGGAATACTCCTGTTTGAAATGTAGAATCAAAATATACACATGAGAAGAGGCACTTGCCAAAATGAAGGTCATAAACAGCTCTTTTAAATGTATATATAAAATGGATAACAACTGTAATGGTAAATTTGAATATTCTTTTTTCCTTGAGAAGCCTTTCAGACAGGCAGAACAGAAGTATTTCCCCCCAAGATATCAGATCTCTTTTTCTTTGCTATCCATTTGTGTATTTTAATGTCAAGACCTTGTAATTGTATTTCAAGTTTCGGAGACAGCCAACCGCTCACTGTCTCATGATGTAGTCAAACCCTTTTGTATTCTGAACTGTGTTGATCAGACCTCTTAATTATACGGCAGGATGTCTGTGAAAAGACAAGAGTGTGAACTGTGTTGACTAGACCTCTTGATCAAACCACAGGATGTCTGGGCTGGTCAACCCCACAGTAGACAAAGGATGTAATACACATTCAAGGGATGGGCTTTCCCTCAGGTATAAATGTTCAACGTTTCTTTATGCTCACTGTCTTTCTTCATTCGAGCCGCTTGCATGTCGATTGACCTTTTCTTTGCAAAGAAAATAAAACTTTGTCGGCCAGCAAGAATTCGTTATTTCATTCTTAACCAAGAGCAGAAAATTTCCACGAAACAACGTACCCCTGCACTTTTCTGATTAAAACATGCCTTATTTCCAGAGTTTTGCGGTACAGCTACAGCCTGCTGGGCCTTTTCTAATGGTATAAAAGAAATAATTTAATGACAACTTTAAACGTTTCTTCATAGACACACACACACATGGTTATGTTAGCTTATATGTTAGCTTCATACCCAAGACATAAGACCTCTTTCTTGCTTTGGTGGTTTCTACAATGGAGTACCCAAAGGTCACTGTAGTGAATAGCTCAGTGCGCTCCTCCTCTGATTTAGAACACTACTTGTCAAATAACACATAGGGGTTAATACTCTTGTACCAATTTAAATTTAAACAATACCCCTAGCTTTATACAGAAAACCACTGCTCGATATAACACCTCAATTGTTTCTGATGTCTATGTTTATTCCCGTCTGCAGCTTTGATTATTTCACACCTCATGGGTCGTGAGAGACAGCGCCCCACCAGCCTGGTTTTGCCAGGTAAAGAGTTTTTTGTACCCGTTACCCATTGTCTTTTGGGGGTTAAAGAATGCATCTTAAATGTAGTTATTTACTTTTAAAATAATAATATAATAATACGTATATAGTGAGACAAAATCAATCTGTTATCCCTCCATTCGGCTCTATAGCGTGTAAAACAAGAAAGACATAAAATATATGTGATGCTGGGAAGTTATACCTTGATCAGACCTCGAAAAGGCTGTCTCAAAGAGTTTCAATGAGACACCTCTACAGACATGTCCAAACACATCACCTTATGAGAAAAGACAATACGTCGGCAACCCCAACCCCTCTGGTTCCCACGGCTGTAACAGTATCAAGAATCAAAACTTATAATGATAAGAAAAATAATTTCTTCTCATATAAATAAAACTATTTTAAAAAAACTACAACACATGTGCACGCACACTAACACACACCTACACACACACACACACACAAATATCTAATGAGAAAAAACTAACAAGTAAACAGCCTCTAACAGACAGAACTAAAAAAATACTATTTTGACTATATGTCTTCTTGTTTAAACAACACTATTTTGAACTAAATCACAAGAGACAGAACTAAAAAAAACTATTTTGACTAAATCTCTACTCATATAAACACCAATATTTTAACTAAATCCCTTTTATTTTAAAACAACACTTTCTATAGTACTCTTGCATACCTTTTATTTTAAAATAGACTTACATTCTCATCTATATACAATCCTACTATTTTTTTTTGTAACTCTGCTCATCTCTATTTTAACTTAAAACCTCTATTTAAAAACACTACATCAGCATCGATCCTTTTATACATGAAAACATTCCTACAATTTTTTTTTAAACTCTCATTTACAACATAAGGAGACAGTAAAACCCTCACATTAAAAAATGTCAGGACACATCACCTTATGTAAAAAGAACTATACTAAAAAAACGACAAAAAAAACAACCGTGAGGCGCTGGAAAAAAATAAAAAATAAAACGTATAGTATATAATACTATAGTATTATATTAATACAGGTATAGTAGTATAATAATACAGGGCTAATGAGCAGGTTAATAGCTACAACCTATAATAGACAGAACATTAGACACTATGGCTTTTGTATTAACATTGTTACCAATCACATAGTTTTCATTAAAGCATTTTTAGCTTTATACCTTGGTTCCTTTTCTTCTCCAAAATTTCTCCGGACAGCTGTGGGCTCACAGACCGGCTCCACAGGTCTGCGTCAGTCTGGCATCAGTCTCACAGATAGTGATGAAAGTTCAGGTTCCATTACTCACTAGCAACAGTAATGTTGCTGCAGGCATACTGATAATCTGTGGGGGTGAAAGATAATTCTATAATAAATTATAAAAAAATATTTAAAAAAATTATAATTAATCTCACTTTGTCGGACAGATTTAGTTACACACTAAATGAATTTCATCTGATGTGTTATCTTACACACTTTAAAGCAGGTAACATTAATGGTGATTACCTGGCCAAATGAATTAACGTCTGCTCAAGACACACGCCACATTACAGTGTACATTACACTCATGTTAGCTTAGCTACGAATCACACAAGCTTACTGTAAGCACATCCAAGTTAGATAACATTAACATTAAATATACAGTAGTCTAATAACACACTAATGAATCAGTAACGTAACAAAATATATCTTAACTTTATCTACCATTTGATACACACATGATCAACCTCCATGTTCAGGACATCAGTGATAAATATGTGCTGTGTGGAGAGGGAGAAAGGGGACAGTCAAGGTAATAGATGGGGCAGACCTAGGTGATAGACAGATCCTTTAGCAGAAACGGTTGAACCGGCCTTGGGGGCATTTATGGGAGTTTTTGTGGTCGAGTCCACCGCAGCTCATTGATTCTCTGGTGGATTTTACTATAGATGCGTAATTAAAGGAGGACATGTTGTTTTCTTAACCGGTACTTGTGCACTCAGGGGCAGCACACACAGGCATGATGCGGCAGAACAGAGCGATATAGCCAGATAGCTAAGAACTATAGATAGGTACAGTATGCTGCGTTCCAGTGCCGTGGGATATGGGACTTATCCTACCTATTCAATTCAACTCAATTTAATTTTATTTATAGTGTCAAATCATAACAAAAGTTATCTCAGGACACTTTACAGAGTAGGTAAAGACCACACTCTGTGACTTAGGTAATTATGCACTGGAGCCTTCCTAACTGCAAACGTACTTAGAAAAAGTCTAAAAACAGCTAAAAGAAAAATATGGCTATCCATTTGGTTAGGCTAGTGTTGTCTTGTTACACCCCTTCCCTAATTAAACTGCACAGAACTGTATGACAGTAAACGAATGACATGCTTAAAACAAAATTGTCTAGATAAAATGTCAATCAATATTGAATCAATCAGTTTGATCCCATAATATAAACATAGCATGTAGTTAAAGCTGTATTGTTATATGCATGTCATCTGCATTTAATGTGTTCATTCTTCATATTTCCATCTGTGATTCAGGAACTCATAAAACTTTGTTCTATTTTTCAGAATAGCATTACTTGCCCAATGTCTTACACCAGGGCAAATTCTCAAGACTGGTACCAAGTGGGAATTATTATTTCAGATGGATGAACACACATTTTATAGACATCTTCGCATTACTCATCCCCAGTTTGATTGCATTACTGACCTAGTGAAGCAGCTTGGCCTAAATGAAGAGCACACAGGAGGCCCTCCTGAGGCAAAACGTTGCTCTTTATTTGTGGTATTTGGGCAATCAGAATAGTTTTTGTGAAATGTCAGAAAAATTTAACGTGTCACAATCATCAGCCCATAGATGTATTGTGGAAGTGCTCTCAGCTTTTTGCACCATGGCGTCCTCTTTTGTCAGCTGGCCAACCGTTTGTGAGAAGAAAGCCTACTCTGCTGTGTGGCATACAAGGCATTATTGGGGCCATTGATGGATGCCAAAAAAAAAATACAAAGACAACACACCAGAGGAGGGGACTACTTGAAAAGGAAGAATTACTACTCTGTAGTCCTGCAAGGAATCGTGGATGAGACTGGGTGGTTTCGCGACATATTTGTGGGTGCACCTGGCAAGGTTTATGATGCAAGAATTTTGAGGAAATCAACATTTTTTGAAAACTAGAAAAGATGGGGAGGTTCATCTTGCTAGGGGATAGCGCCGATATTGGGCAAGCTTACCCTTTCGTCAAGACCCCGAAGAGGGACAACGGAGCCCTCACCTTGCAGGACCAACTGGACAACTCCAAAATAAGCAGAGGCCGAATTGTGGTAGAGCAGGCATTCGGTCGACTAAAGTGTAAATGGAGGAGAGTCAGAGATCTCCAGAACACCAGACTGGATTTAATAGTTATGCTCATCGTGTGTGCCTGTATGCTCCATAACATGTGCACAGGTCCGGCAGACATCTGTGAAGAGCATCCAGGTGGTTGTCCACATCAGGAGGATGAAAATTGATGAAGAAATTTGGCAGGACACAAACATCTGACATTGAGTAATTGTTCTTCTATGCTATGAGCAATGGACATATGTTTTTTTGTCTTTAATATCTGCTTAACATAAGTTTTTTTTTGTGTCATACATTTCACACTGTAAATTCAATTAAATTCAATTCAATTTTATTTATAGTGTCAAATCATAACAAAAGTTATCTCAGGACACTTTACAGAGTAGGTAAAGACCACACTCAATGACTTATTTATGATTTACATAGACCCAACAATTCCTCTGTAGAGTACAGTGGCAACGAAAACCTTCCCTATAACAGGCAGGAACGTCAGACAGACCCAGCTCTGTGGAGGACGGCCATCTGTCTTGACCGGTTGGGGAGGAAGAAAAGGAGAGAGAAAGAGAGAAAAGACACACAGATGGACAGGGAGAGACAGACAGAGACATAGCTGACCAGCCATTTCACCCCACATTTGTTTTTTTGACCCTTTACCATTTTTAATTCTGCTATTTGGCTCCGCCAGAGTGCAGGGAAGTTCACTCCCATTTGCCTCCAGGTGTCGCCTCATTAAATCAATAAGAAAGAGCGTATACTCCTTAGTAAAGGAATCATTGGTTTGTATCTGTGATGCACTTGAGTTGCTGGACTCTTCCTCCGTACTCTCCTCTCCGTGGTCCTCTGTCCCTGTCTCTGTCCCTGTCTCAGTTTCTGTCAGGAATTGAGGATGTGGTGAGTTTCTGCGATTATCTTTTGTTTCTATGGCTGGCAATTCACTGAAAACATATAGGCCCTCATTTATCAATCTTGCGTGAAAACGGGCGCAGATCTGAGCGCAGAATTGGTCGTATGGCAGGACCCACGTGAGATTTATGAAACATTCGTATCCGAATCGTTTCAGAATCCGTTTTGATCTGTTCTTAATATGTGACTGCTTATGCTTAATGACAGCTGAGGTTTGTTCATTTTTTTCAGACAGATTTTGCTGTGCTGCACCGCAAATACACAGGCTGAAATTTGCGTACACGATCTCAGACCAGACGTGAGGTTTGATCGTAGCTCCCGCTCACATCCAAATTGATAAATGCCGAAGTTTGCCAGGAAATGGTCCTACGCACGTTTTTCTGCCGTACGTTCGTTTGATAAATGAGGGCCATAGACTGCTTCATAACTAACCTGGAAGGACAATGTGCACCCTGACCTTTACAGACTGCATCGAAGAAGTAGGCATTACGGTCACAATCTTGCTGATATATAGGTGCCATGAGGGGGTGGATCTTTCCTCGTCCAAGAACAGGTTGATCACCTCATCTAAAAACACTGACAGATTTGATTTAGTTAATATAAATGTTAAAATGACGTTGTATAACAATGTAAGCTATGCATTAGAATCATTACAATATAAATAAAATAAACAAAAATTTTAATTAACATATTGTCCAGCACTGGATAACATTAGTTGACACTTGAGCAGTATTCTAGCTAAAACATCTACATTAACTGATCTGGAGCCGTATATGTAAACGCTCTGCATATCGCTATGAAAAGGAACCGGATACAATATTACTATTACTATATGTATATATATCTGCTAAGAGATTATAACGACATATTTTCATATTCTAAATATATATGTATATATATTCTAAACAAGTTGTGTTAAATTGCAGTGTCTAATACAAAACTGCATGCATGGAAGCTTAGTTTATAGCCTATTCTTTTAAATTTTACCTCTCACCATGTGTGTTCTCCGACTTATCTTGGTGAGATCGGGGTTGGTTGAGCTCCCCCGAGTTCGCGAGTAGGAGGTTCAACTTCAACGGGCATTCCAGTACACTTTTCCGAGTTGGAGGTGGGAAATTTTGGACCTCCCACGGCACTGGAACACAGCAGTAGACAGCTAGACAACTAAATACAGATACATACATAGCTATTGTTAGCAAGATGGATGGATCAAATATGAAACAATATTTAACAATACTAAAAGTTGCACAGGGTTAGAGTGAACGTTGAGTAGACTGAGAGGGATAGCAGAGAGCTTTTATATGAAAAATGAGGTGACGTCAGTACTTCTTGAAAGGTGTAGTGACGTGTAATATTTCTGAATATGACCACACCCACTTTAAAATCCAAAACCAGAACAGTTAAAAAAACTGAAAAGACAATATTTTGAATTTGAATTTAAACTAATTGTTAATAATTTTTATATGCTTAATCTATGTACATACACTCCTAAATTACATATTTAGAAGGATATTGTGGATTTGGGTTTCCAGGGTCTTTAATTCATTGAATGAAATGTATAATGGCACTTTTGGCTTTAACAATGTTCTCTTTAGTTGTCATTAATACACAGGTCGGTGAGATTTCAGTGTAGTTTGTGGTTTATTGAAGTAGTTTTGAAGAGAAATGAATGTACCAGGTTTTCCAAAACTGCCAGTTGTAGCGGTGTGTTGCTCTGCTGCTGGTGGTCTGTTCCTTCTCTGGTAAGACATGTGTGCTCTCCCTCTACCTGTGCACTGTATTCTGTCACCTCTGTCCCTCAATAAACAACCCTGTCTGCATCTAACTACTGCCACCAAGTGTCAAAAATAATATGCCATCAATAAACATAAATGGCTTTGAGAAGGAGGCTGATATTATTTAATGAGCATGCAATACTTTTTATAAAATGAATAAAATACATGACTTGCTTCAGTACCAATAGAAAACAAATAACTTGCATTACCCTTGTAACATGATAAGAGAAACTTATATGTAGTCCATTTATATTAGACATCCCGTTTCAGGCTGCTGCATGTTTTTCCGGTGCTATTGTTTTTAACATTAATGTTGGCATGGCTTGATTCAGATTAAATACGAGCATGTTATAAGGCACCAGGTGGTTGACAGGGAACTGTTATATGCTGTAACATCGTGTACACAGAACTGTGCTTTTGAAAATTTGCATCAAAAGTAACTTTATCTTGCCACAACATTATGACTTGTCAAAAACAGGTGTGCATTTAATTACTGCACTTCACTTGGGTGTTTCAACTCCAGGAGCCTGCAATTGTGCATACAATACCAGTATAACTTACTGACAAACCTGAATAAAACATATTGGTCAAACATGCCATGTCATACATTCAAACAGGTTATACAGAATAATATAGTTAAATTAATATTTGTGTCAGTTATACCAGTGCATACAAGTGCTGATGTCGTTCTTACAGAAATTATCACCAGTCTTGACTGACCTCTGGGGGTCACAGTGAGTGAGTACAGCCACACTGCAGCAGCCAGGGACCAACTGAGGCCAGTCCTTAGCGCAAGGTCAGTGAAAATGATCATGCCTAACACTGACTTGCACCGATAGCGAAACACTATCTTTATATATTTTTTATAGTCTTATATTAACGTTAACTACTACCGATACAGATTTTACTACTGACTCCACCTGTTTTTTAAATTAACTTTTCTAATTTAAAATATTTTAATATCTGTTATACATTTTCATTGAGTGTAGCATTGAGGGGGCTACAACTGCATTTCATTATGCAATCATGTTTTGTATGATGACCATAAAGCTGAAATCTTTGAACCTTGAAAACAATGAGCAGATTGTTTTCTAGAATCCACCTCCACAGAAATTGAAAAATGTGTGTGAGATGCATTCAAATTATTACACCCACTGCAGTACATAACATGGGAAGCAGGCAAAGGGCAAAACAAAGACTGAGTTACAAAATATGATTTGTTACAATAACAGTATTGTGTACTCACTGCATTGTAATGTGACACAGATCAGCTGTTTGGGTCACATCCAGCTGGGAGGAGGCCTCGGGGAAGACCCAGGACTAGGTAAAGAGATTATATCTCCACACTGGCCTGGGAACGCCTCGGGATCCCCCAGTTAGAGCTGGTTAATGCGGCCCGGGAAAGGGAATTTTGGGGTCACCTGCTAAAGCTGCTGCCTCCGCGACCCGACCCTGTTTAAGCGGATGAAGATGAGATGAGATGAGATGAAAATGCTTTTCACTGTGGAGACAAGAGAGGGACTTTACATTGTCACTTTCAGCCATGGTGAGCCAAACCATATAGCACTGATTTGCATTTACATTATCTGTCTTACAATACTAATGTTTAAATACAAAAATGGCCAAAATGCACAACTTACATAGAACAGAAAAGCCACTGAAGACAAACCTTCAAGCAGGTAGACCCGTTGAAATGGAAATGCAAAATCCCTGCCATGCTGGGCAGACAGGCTGAATCAAACCAAGCCGAGCCAAACCAGCCCATGGGTATGGAAAAACCCTGAGGATCTCTATATGAACCAGAGTATACAAAGAAAGAACTTTTGCAGATGGAGACTGAACGGTGTGGAAGATAGAGAAATGAGCTGCTCGGTCATGTGGCTTTTGAAATGGCTAAACTGAAGTTGGTGCACAGTGGGGTCATGGTACATAAACCCCTGGAATGAGACTAGTCCTGGCTGGTTGAGCAGATAATAATTTGCATCACAGAGCCTCACAGAAAAGAGAGGAATATAGAGATCTCGTGCTCTCTCACACATCACCTCGTTATGATCCTAAAGAACAGAGGAATGCTCATTTCCTCATTTTAGGCACACACACACATACTCATTAACTAACAATTTCGTGTGGTGCAAACACAGACACATCTGTTCTCTCTAGATAGCCATATAGGGACATGCACTAATTTCCTTCACTCAGCTTTTAGTGTTATAATGTGTTGCCAGGCAGGTTAACGCCCATTGCCGCCTTTTTTACTTTTAAGGCGTTACCATCGACAGAAGGGTATTTAAAGCCGCTACCCCTAGACAACAATAGACTCTTCTGATGTATGACCTGGTTTGAGTTGTATCAGAACTTGTCTCCGCTTTGCAAAGTGCTCCAATAAAGATATTGGTGTGATCTCAAGTCATCGTCTCAAGATCTCTCCTTCTATCCTCCGATCAACGGACCCGGGGAGGTAACTGCAGGTTGATCTCAACAATTTGGGGGCTAGTCCGGGATCGGAAGGAGGAGAAGGCAAATTCGACCCAAAAAGGTTTCTTCACGGGGAACAGTGTGAGACACAATCCGGCACATTAGTTAAGGTAAGCAGAACCTGTTTAATCAAAACTCTGCACATTGGGCATTCTGAAACATTGTGTCTTGCCTGCGCCACAGTGAGTAAACTATTTAAATTGAGATAATGGCAAAACTGAGAATGGTAAACTGAGAATGGTCCTGGGTCGTGGTTGACCCCACCGTTATTATGACGAGGATACGGACAAAACCTAGGAGGTTACTGGGTTAGAGGCCCGGGGGAACTGAGGATACCCAGAATTCTATAAGTGGGTTAGAGGCCCGGGGAACTGAGGATACCCCGAATTCTATAAGCCGAGTCTGGGACGCATATGTAGAGGCATCGCAATTTTGCTATAAGCCGAGTCTGGGACTCATATGTAGAGGCATCGCAATTTCGCTATAAGCCGAGTCTGGGACTCGTGTGTTTGCATCGCAATTTTGCTATAAGTCGAGTCTGGGACTCATATGTGTGTTTAAAGAAGTGTGGGAGGTTCGTGTGTATATCCACTTTGACATCAGACTCAGGTTCTGAGGAATACACATTTCTGTGGGACAACAGAGGGCGGTATAGTTCTGTAGCTGTTTTTATCTGAAATGGGAAAAGTGGTGCACGTTCTGGGGTAACCCCGAGTGTGAGGGCGCACAGACGTGAGTCTGTGTAGAAGCTTCCTTTACTAGAACGCATTACCGGCATTGACCCCCGTTGATGAGAACAGAGAAGTGTTTTGGAAAATACATAAGCATTTAGGGAGAAAATGAATGATCAATCAATTCTTTAAAGGAGTAGAAATTTTTAAAATGCAAATATAATTTGCATGAGTGTAGGGATTCCCAACTACAATAAAATGGGCGTATGAATGTGGTAAGAAAAATAAACTTTGTGGTAACTGATTTCAGTGTCTAAATATCCAGTTTGGATATTAAAGGGTGCGTTGTCGTACATGCCACCTGGCTGAAAGATTATCCAAAGTTAGTGTATGTGTGATAAGATCCAACCATATTTGTATGGAAAGATCAGAATGTGTGAAATCTGTCTGAGTGAACAATAAGCCCATTGAAAGTAAAAGCACATCCCAGTGAGTCAATAGAAAAATGGGAAACAAAATGGGAAAGTTAAACTTTTTACAGATCCTAAATTTATAGAAGATAAATGGGTTAATGTGGTTGAGAGCTTCCATTTTGGCATTACTAGACTAAGAGGTTTTTTTTATTTTTTTTATTTTTTCGTCTTTTATTAGGCACATGTTTAGGTACAAATGTAGTGAAGAGGGTAAAGTGATGAGAGAGAAAGGGAAAGCGAGTAAGAAAAGATAGGAGGAAAGCAAACTCAGTTATAGAAAGACAAGAAATTAAAGAAATAAGTATGTGTAACAGAAAGAGAAGTGAATGAATGATGAGGAGCAGAGATTAGGGATAAAAGACGGGGGCTCCTCCTAATGTCTCCAAGCCATGCAGCCCCTCCATCGAACCCATATGCATATTCCCAGAAGGACTCTGACAATGAGGGGGAGGGGAGACTGAACCTGCATCTGATGTGTCAGTTGTCACAAAACCAGTGTCTGAGGAAAACAGACTGAAACAAGGAAAAAGCTAGCATTGCTTCTCCAGAAAAGTTCTCTCTTCAAACAGGAACTTCTTTTTTGACTACTGGCCTGAAGAAAAGGAAACAGATTTCCACGGCATCAGATGTTCAGTTGAATTGAACACTGAAGAGCTTGTGTTCAGGACATGGCAGCCAGAGGAACTAAAAGATTGCAAGGAGGTGGGAGCTGGAGAGGTGTGAACTTGGATGGGCAACATTCGACCGGCCATTTGGTTCGCTATACCAGCAGAATGGGGCACAGAATCCTGGAAAAAGATGGCCTCATCAAGACAACAGCAGAAGGAGAGAAAGAAGGAGACTGGGACAAGATCCAGAGAAGTCCTGGTTTCGTGTTTCTGCTTGGGTTTTTTTCATGGTTCCCCCATGAACAGGCCATACAGACAGCGGAGGAAGCATTTGAAAATCACAAATTAGGAATTATAAGATAAAAACATCCACACTAGATGACACAGTTGAACTTAGAATTAACAGGATGTTAATGTTCAACACATACATACATTTGCATATACATAAAGGAACATTTATTAAGAATAAGTATTGGTGTCAATAGGGAAAATTAGGGTTTTGCAGTGAGAGTTGATCATTAGACAAACAGAAAGTTAAGATTTTGATTACTATGCTCAGATAAAATCTTTTTTAGCTCACATAAGAAAAAATTCAAGTTATTGAAAGCAACACTGATTATTTCTTATAAAACAAGCATGCCATTGCGGAATGTCTCAAATATACCTCCCGTTTTACCTGAAGAGGCATCATAGATGTCACAGGTTTGAGTTTCTGGGGATTGATTTTAGAAAATGCAATATTGATGCATCACTGTAAATCCTGACTCATTATTCTGGGTTTTTTGCCTTCACTCTCAATGGTATTTCAATTTTTGGAATTTAATGGTATAGTTTTCTGGGAAAACCTGGTTTAAAAAACTGCCATAGTGATGGTGAAGTTTTCAGAAACATACGTCTTGTTTTTGAAAACTGAAGCATTAGATATAACAAAAATAATAAGGATAATATTATTAATAGTGATAATAAGTGGGTCCTGACTGCATCCATAGGAACTGGATGGGTTATTAAAAAATAAAAAAATAGATTAAATTCTATTGCCACTTATGGATAATTTTATGTATTTGTGGAGATCTCCCAAACCCTGTTTAAAGAAACTTGGCCAATGACTGACTTTTTAGACTGTGACTGCTGAGGCAAACAGCCTCTACCGACTTAAAATGACCTACCTGATCGAGCTCTGATTGTTTCTTTTTAATTTTTGCATGATAATGGTATGTCAATAGTTTTATGTCGATTAACAAACACTAACATCTGACCCTATTGTATTTTCAAAGTGTGCATGTTCTGCATGATACTCATTGTCACGCTAATGTTTATGTCAGCCTGAAGCGCTGTACCGTCTTAATTTTTGGGCCTTTGATCCTACAGCTGAAGATGGAGAACCATTCTTGGATGGAAATGTTTAACAGTGAATCAAAACCATGGGATGCATTGTTTGATACATAGTGTCTAACGATGATTCTGTTTTTCCTTATAGATGGTTCTGCGAGGAATCCATCTAACTGCTCTTTCTGTGTTTGCCTTTGAACTAAACTGCCAAAATAACTCGTCTGCTAAGGCGACAGAGTTATTTGTATTAATCTGTGGTTTTCTTTCTAGGCCCAACAGATGATACAGTGTCAGAGTCACAATATGCTCTAATATTGTCCAAAACCTTTTGTTCTCAACCTTTTGTCTTCAACACTTTTACCTGTTTACAGTTAAAAGAGTTCACGCTGACTGTAAAAACTCAGTTTTCACAGGGCAATGCCATAGCAGATGATGATACGGTGTGAATAGAATTGTTTTTGTTTTAATGTTTTTTCGTTGTTTTTATTTTTCTTTGTTGTATTCGGAGATTTAGAAGTTAACCTTTACTAATGTTTGCAGTGTGTAGTCAAAGAAAGAGTTAGTTGATGATATTGTGTTATTTCAAAAAAATAAATTATTTGACGCTTTGTGTCAAAAGGGGGGAATGTGAGAAATAACCAAAGATTGACCTAAGACAGGCAGAGATGGTTGGAGACCCGACGGTTGTGGTAGCGTCTCTCCTGTATGCATGCAGTATTTAGTAAAGACATGATTTGAGGAACACTGAGGAACCCCAGAGAATTTCTTTCACAATTTGGCGACGAGGATGGGATTGGACGATCCCCTGATCAGGCCTGAGTCCTGACTGAAGACCGCCAAGGAGGACAGGATTCTGCCTGATGTCAGGAACGGGTGCTGGACAGCGGACGCTCCATCCATTTTAAACGTGAGTACAGTGTTTTTAGATCATATCTCGTGGGTAATTTTGAAGACTAGTTTCATTTTCTGTGTGATTTTGAGGCTCTGAGAAGGCGTGGTAACCTAGGTGACAGTTCGAGACAATGTGGTCTGCTGTCTGATATTCTATAAATCTTATAGGGTTGAATATCGAGGTCCAATGAGTCCCTTTTGGATATTGTGACAGTCTTCATATTTTCTGTGTAATTTTATTTTGTAGACTAGTTTAATTAAAATATAGATATGCACTTAAAGGTTTATCAGTGATGTCTTAAAATAGACATAAATGAGTATAATATGTTGTGAGAGGTTGGTGCAACCTAACAAATGAGAGAACTGGCAAATGCATTATTACTCCCAAACGAGGTAGCAGTAATAAAATGCAAAGGACATGACAAAGTCAACACACGAGTAAGACAAGGCAATGACGCAGCTGATCAAGCCGCAAAGAAGGCGGTAGGATACGTAACACAAGCAATAGTGGTGAGTTCAGAGGCAGAAGAGCTATCTGATCTGAGTGCACTCAAAAATGGACAAGCAGCAGCATCTCCACAGGAGAAAACCATGTGGAAAGCTAGAGGGGCCACACAAACGGATGGTTTGTGGAGAGGCCCGGATGGGCGTCTCGTTTTGCCACCGGATGGTAGGCAGACCGCTTAAGCTGAAGCACACGGTGTGGGACATGTGGGTGTGGCTCAGATGATGAGAAATCTGGAACATTGGTGGCATCCTTATCTGAAAGGCATGGCCTGCGAAGAAGGAAGACAGTAGGACGGTAGTTAAGTTTTTGATAAACCAGTACATCCCGAGACATGGGTTCCCGGAGAAAATCAGGTCAGATAACGAACACATTTCAAGAATCAGGATTTGCAGAAGGTTGAATCAATGTTGGGTTTGAAACACAAGTTTGGTACAGTTTACCATACCCAGTCACAAGGGAAAGTGGAAAGAATGAATCAGACTATAAAAAACAAATTGGCCAAAATCTGTGCACAGACCAAAATGAATTGGGTTGACACCCTACCATTTGCCTTGATGTCTGTTAGGAGCTCTGTGAATCAGAGCACAGGTTTCACGCCTTTGAGTTGCAAACGGGAAGGGCTCTGCCAGGGCCACAGTCTAGGCTGCCTGGTATGAAAAATGATGACCAATCACTAACCAACAGAGAGTATTTCCGTGAATTGCAAAGTCTCGTTTCAGCATTCGCCAAACAGGTGACCGATCGACTCGGCATCGCGGAGGCCCAGCCAACAGTGGAGACAGACTGGGTGGTGCTGAAGGTCATCAAGCGGAAGTGGTCCGAACCTCGCTGGACAGGTCCATACCAGGTGGTGGAGCGAATGTCCCACGCCGTCCGACTGAAGGGGAAAGGCGACACTTGGTACCACTGGAGCCAGTGTGCGGCAGCGGCAGAACCACAACGCTCCTTGAGTGAGGTGCATCAGGACCTGAAGGCATCGTGCACTGTACCGGCTGGTACAGAAGAATAGACCACTGACCAACAAGGGGCAGAATAATCCCCTGGTGGCACTGGAGGGAAGGTAGTATACCTGAGTTCTCTAAAACCAACACCCGAAGAAGACGACGTTGCCAGACCCACCATCTCCATGACAACGTGTCAACTGAACTTTTTCATTTTTCTATCTGTAATAATTGCTATTTCCTTTGCTTTAGGTTTGCTAAAACTAATACTCACAGGCACCACTAGGTTTTAGTGCTAAATCATGCTACTACTTGGTAATAGAGGAGTGTTATTATCGTGTGGTGCTCTAACATGTATAATTGTACCCCTGATTTTTTGGTTATGCGAAGGTCAGCATGAACAGAGTAAGGCAGTGACACCCCTTAGCCCGCTCTCTCGTAAGAAACGAGGAACGCAAAAAATGGATAAGTGCATAACCCATGTACGGCCGAACTATAGCATACGGCCGAGCTATATCCATGCTTGCTATCAATGATTTTCTGTATTTGCGAACGCTTGATGTTGAGCTCTTTTGAGAGCTCAAAAGGGGGAATTATGGAAGGTAGAGAAATGAGCTGCTCGGTCATGTGGCTTTTGAAATGGCTAAACTGAAGTTGGTGCACAGTGGGGTCATGGTACATAAACCCCTGGAATGAGACTAGTCCTGGCTGGTTGAGCAGATAATAACTTGCATCACAGAGCCTCACAGAAAAGAGAGGAAGATAGAGATCTCGTGCTCTCTCACACATCACCTTGTTATGATCCTAAAGAACAGAGGAATGCTCCTTTTAGGCACACACACACATACTCATTAACTAACAATTTTGTGTGGTGCAAACACAGACACATCTGTTCTCTCTAGATAGCCATATAGGGACATGCACTAATTTCCTTCACTCAGTTTTTAGTGTTATAATGTGTTGCCAGGCAGATTAACGCCCATTGCCGCCTTTTTTACCTTAAAGGCGTTACCATCGACAGAAGGGTATTTAAAGCCGCTACCCCTAGACAACAATAGACTCTTCTGATGTATGACCTGGTTTGAGTTGTATCAGAACTTGTCTCCGCTTTGTAAAGTGCTCCAATAAAGATATCGATGTGATCTCAAGCCATCGTCTCAAGATCTCTCCTTCTATCCTCCAATCAACGGACCCGGGGAGGTAACTGCAGGTTGATCTCAACAACGGCCAAAAGAGAGAGGAAAAACTCCTGTGGAAAGAAAAGTTATGTCTGGCGGCAAAGTGGTGAAAATTTTCTAAATATAGTGTAGACTTGAACTTATAATGATCTTTTAGTGAGGCCTTTTTTAGGTGACTCAATATCCCCTGTCGATGGCGGTACATTTCTCTGCTTCCATGTCATTTTCTTTAAACTGGGGCATGCAGGGGCACCGAACGGGACGTATTTTTAAAAAATCCGTTCCACCCCTAATATATATATGCATTTATATATATAGTGCTGTATGCGGTTTACAGCGGTGTATGCATATATGCTGAAGAATTAATAATTCGTGGTTAAATCACCACATCAATGTGTATTAGTAATGATTAATGAGAGTGTGATAATAAGACGCAATAAGTATAATCATTTAAGAGTGTGATAGTATGTGCCTCTGCTATTATTTAACCAGGCCCAAGCCTTCTGCAAAACACCAGCACACGGACATTTGCAGTCAGTCAAGGTCACAAGATATGAAATAGCCAGCTTGTACAAACACACCTAGCAACTAGTTGAGATTAGAGTAGTGCCTTTTGCAAAACAACACCATATAAAGAGTCAGAGTACGAGGGAGGGTGAGTGTGTGTGCTTTTTCACAGATAAAGAAAGCCCTGCAAAACAGATGATACCCCGAAGCGCGGGGGTGGAAGAAGGAGGAATCAACGGCTGCTTTTTGCAATACACACATGCACGCACAAGCGAACACATAACCACACCTTGTAACAAGTTTATATGCTGGAGTAAGACAGAATAGAAATCAGAACTTCTTGCCTCTGATCATGGGTACTGTGTTGCACACAGTTACTCCAGATTGAGAATAGAACCTTTCTCCAGACGTCTGTATCATCCGATGTCCATCTGCTAATAAATGCCTGCTGGTGCACAAAACTGCCAACGACTCTGCTGACTCCAGGAAGCCTCCTGTAGAATTTGAATTACGCAAAATATACTCTGTGAGGTCCTTCTGATTTGACTAAAGTAAAGTTGACTAAATTCCTACAATGCACATATATATATATATATATATATATATATATATATATATATATTAGGGGTGGAACGGTTTATTAAAAAAATCTGTCCCCTTCGGTAGCTTGTCACGGTTCAGGACACGTGTGTACCGTTCGATTTATGAAGTGCAACGTAGCGTAAGTCTTCATGACCGCTGTCGTCTCTCGTATCCGTCTCGGCGCAACGTCTCAGCACGTCAAATCCCAGCATGCTGGGAGACTTGCTCCACGCGCTCCCTGTAGGCACACGGCCACAACGCTACGCACGTTCCCGCTACACACGCTCTCGCTACGCTCTCGCTACGCTCTTCTTTGTGGGTTTTTTTAATCCTCTTGGCAACAGCTCACTAAGCTCCGCTCTGTTTGTTCGTTTCTGTCTGGTCAAATCTGTACAACCCTGCTTCTCTCAAACTAACAAACACTGATGCTGACAGAAGTTAAACTATTTACCAACATCCCAAAATATACAAACTATTAATGTATTTTTATATTCAGGAACTACAGTTAAAACTATAAGAAACATTCTGCAATACAAATGTAAAATAAGAGTTAACAGCACCAGCAAAACTTAAAACACAAGACTGGATCTTTTTCAAATATGAATGTAGATGTGCCAAATGGTCAAAAGTAATAAATAAAAAAGATTAATACATTTAAAACTAGAAAGCACTCATTAGATTTGTACAATCCTAAATTAACTATTTTATTATTAGAAAAATGTTTTAATTGATCAAAAGACACAGACAATCATGAGATTCCCACATTTTCTTCATTTTTTCCAAGATTTGATAATGTAAAAAGTTTTCCTGTTACAGCAGTGGCACAGGCGAAGGCGGCTCTAAGACACCGAGACATAGAGGGAAAAGTCCAACAAGGAAGACAGGGCCTAGGACTAGGAACAACAACCCCCACATGGCAGAAGGCAACTCCATCTGAACGTCGGCAGCTGGTGGTGGAGGAGGTGCGCCACCAGGAAGAAGCAGCCATATGTGCCACTGCAGTCTCTCAAGCCAAGCAAGGCCGCTGGATGAAATGGGAAGGTGTGGAGAGGAGGAAAATCACCTGGAGCGAAATGTGGAGCATGGGGGCCAACAGGGTTAGTTTCATCATTAGAGCAACATATGACACCCTACCCTCTCCAACTAATTTACATCTCTGGTTCGGGGAGGACCCAGCCTGTCCCCAGTGTGCTGCTCCAGCAACCCTTAAAAACATCCTGGTGGGATGCAAGACCAGCCTCATCCCAGGCAGATAAACCTGGCGCCACAATCAGGTACTGAAAGGCTTGGCGGCCGAGCTTGAAAAGAAGAGGGTACCCACCAACACCATGCCCCTTAAGGCCCAGACTACCTTCTCTAAAACTGCTTTTGTTCGGGAAGGAGAGAAGCAATCGATCAAGTCTCTGAACCACTCAAGCTCGCTGGATGCGGCCTGGGATTGGGAAATGAGAGTTGACCTAGGCCAGAGGTTTACCTTCCCGCCGGGAAATTGCAGTGACCAACTTGCGCCCAGACCTGATCCTCTGGTCCAAATCCTGTCGACGTGTCTTCGTCATTGAATTGACAGTACCGTGGGAAGAGGCTATCGATGAAGCATACGAAAGGAAGAGCCTGCGGTATGCCAACTTAGCAGCTGATGCAGAGGATCGGGGCTGGAGCGTTGAGGTGCGACCAGTGGAGGTTGGCTGTAGGGGATTTGTAGACCGTTTGGGCTGCCAGATGGCCGCAGGGTGCCCACAGTGTGACACACGCCCAGGTTTGATCAGCCTGTGGTGGATCAGCCACGGAGGAGGGCGTCTTGTGAGAAAAGGCCGAAACTCCGTGGTAGAGAGACCGTGGTACACAACTGATGATGTGTTGGACTGGTGGCACCAGGCGGTCAATTCCCAAATCTGTCAAACTAACTCAGAGAACATCTTCATTATTATGACTGAGCTGATCATCATGGTATAGTAACACCAAGTCCTAGCAAGAATCCTATATTTTTACCTAGAAGTCAAACAATTGTTTACCTTTTTGCCAACTTAATATATAACCGCGTAAATGCAGCAATGTGTCTCCTACTGTTTCAAAATCTCACTTCACTTTGATTTAAGATTGTTACAGTAATCCCTAAACAAGCTGCCTCATTATTTCTGTTTTTGCATGATAGCATGACATGTCCTTCAGGATATCTGATGATTTTTTTTTAATTATTAGGCTACAGATCTGATACATGGTATTTTTAGAATCTAAAAGAAATAGAAAAAAACAACTGAACCGAAAAACTGTGACCCGAAAACGGTGATATGAACCGAACAGTGGATTTTGTGAACCGTTCCACCCCTAATATATATATATATATATATATATATATATATATATATATATATATATATATATATAGACATACATATATATTTATATATATATATATATAGACATACATATATATTTATACACATATATATATAATATCAAATTTACAATAGTAATGCATACAAAAGTACTGTAATAATTTACCGTACCGTAAAAATGTACAAAAGAACAGTTGTTTATGATTGAGTCCGTATTATAGACAGGGGATGACAGAATCTCCTAGAGATGCGTTGTATAGTTTAATGACCACAGGCAGGAATGATTTCCTGTGGCGTTCTGGGTGCGAGGAGTCTTCTGCTAAAGGTGCTCCTCTTCTGGACCAGTGTGTCGTAGAGAGGGTGTGAGACATTGTCCAGGATAGACCAGAGCCTGGACAGCATCCTCCTCTCTGCCACGGTCGTCAGGGTGTCCAGCTCCTCCCCCACGACATCGCCGGCCCTCCCGATCAGTTTGTTCAGTCTGTTGGTGTCTGCGACCTTCAGCCCACTGCCCGAGCATGTGACAGCGAAGATCGCAGACAGACCTCATAAAACTTCCTCAGCATTCACTTACTGGCATATGTTAAAGGACCTCAGCCTCCTCAGGAAAAATAATCGACTTTGGCCCTTTTTGTAGACAGCCTCTGCGTTTCTAGACCAGTTCAACCTATTATTCTCTATACAGTGTCCACGGGGACCCCCTGGATGGAGACAGGGGTAACAGGTATTTTTACCCTCCTCAGATCCATACTGAGCTCCTTTGTTTTAGTCACGTTGAGCTGCAGATGATTCAGCTCACTCCAAGTGACAAAGTTGCCCACAACAGTCCTGTATTCATTTTCATCCCCCTTTCCATCAGAAAACTTCTGAAGGTGGCAGGACAAAGGGCAATGGTTGAAGTCTGAGGTGAAGAGGGTGAAGAGGAAGGGAGAGAGGACAGTCCCCTGTGGTTCCCCAGTGTTGCTGACCACCCTGTCAGACACACAGTTATGTAGGCCTACTGTGGTCTGCCCATCGGGTAATCCAAAATCTAGGACACAATGGGGGCCTCCACCAGCATCGCAGCAGTCTTATCACCCAGTAGATCCGGACGGACGGATGGTGTTGAATGCACTGGAGAAGAACATTACTCTCACAGTGCTTGCAGGCTTGTCCAGATGACTGTAGACTCTGTTCAGCAGGTAGGCGATGCAATCCTCAACTCCGAGGCGGGGCTGGTAAGCGAACTGTAGTGGATCAGTGAAGGGCCTGACCATAGGCCTTAGCTTCCACAGGACAATCTCTCCATGGTCTTCATGATGTTGGATGTCAGGGCCATCTGTAGTCCTGAGGGCTACTGGGACACGACATCTTCGACAAGGACACGAAGCAGGACGTCTTCCACAGCACAGGAACTCTCTGGAGGTGCAGGCTAAGGCAGAAGACTTGACTCAATACTCCACACAGCTGGGGGGCACAGGCTTTAAGTACTCAGGGCCTGCAGCTTTGCCAGAGTGGAGTCTTGTCAGCTGTCTTCTGACCAGGTCAGGCGTGTAGACACTGTAGAGGTGACCATTGGGGGAGGGCTGATGTCATCAGGAGGGCATGATGTAGAGCAGGGGGGAGGGGTGGAAGAGGTAGGTGTGAAATGAGCGGGTGAGGTGCGGTCAATTGGTCTGTAAGGGCGGCTGTGGCTTAGTGGTAGAGTGGGTCGTCCCCCATTCGAGAGATTGGCGGTTCGATCCCCAGCTCCCCATGTTGAAGTGTCCTTGGGCAAGACACTGAACTGACACAAATTTCTTCTTTATTGGCGTAGCAGGTTACAGTCCAAGCTGGGACATTGCAGTCCACACAAAAATGTATGTAGTCTGTTATGCACTCAGTGAGCCCATTAATGTCTTCCCTGTGCGGCTCACAAAGTGCAGCCCTGCAGTGTCTCATAAGCCTCCTCAGACCAACTCCTCACAGTCCTTGTGGTCGTAGGCTTCCTCTTCACCAGAGGAACATAGCAGGGTTTGAGGGGAACCAGGTTATGATCTAAACCTGCACAGAGGCAGGAGAGACGAGATGTGTGCATCCTTAATGTTAGCATCCATTAAGGATAAATAAGCATACAATAGATAGGACAGCTCACATAATGTTTGAAGGTCGGCAGAACTTTATCCAAGGTGACTAGGTGTGGTTAAAGTCTCCCGACATGAGGATGAGGGCACTGGGGTGTTGAGTCTGGAGTTTGGAGACGGGGGTGTGTATGATGCTGCAGGCAGATGTCGGGTTTGCAGAGGGAGGGATGTACAGAACAACAGTGATGACATGCGGGATCTCTCTGGGCAGATGTTATGGAGTCCAATGGCCAGCAGTTCAACATCCTATGGTGATATGACCAGGATCACTACACTATCTGCTGTTTACTAGAACGGCAAGGCCCCCCACTTTCCGCTTACTACTCTCGGTGCAATCCCGGTCAGCCCGAATGGTGTGGAAGCCATTCTGTTGGAATAATTGTACATAAAGTAATCTCATATTTACTCCAATTGCCTTTACATATAAATTAACCTTACTTGGTGTGTGTGTGTGTGTGTGTAGCCAATTTGTGCAGAGTTGTTTTGCAGGTAGAAGAAATCAGATAAGCATGACTGCTGATGAGTCACCAAAGAGGTATCTGTGCAAAACAGAAACTGCTCATCTGTTTGAAGACAGAACATGTTTTAAGGACAAGCAACATGTGCCCCCTCTCCCTTACAGTATGTAAGTCATGAAGATAATGAATTGTTTAAATGTGACGAGTTGCAGTTGTGTGCCCCCTCACCTTTAGAGCTATAACTCATATTGTAACTAGGAACCACTGTAGGAAATTTACACAATACTTTTCAGAATTTCACACAAATCAAAAGGACCTAACAGAGTATATATTGCGTAATTCAAATTCTACAGGAGGCTTCCTGGAGTCAGCAGAGTCGTTGGTAGTTTAGTGCGCCAGCAGGCATTTATTAGCAGGAGGACATCGGATGATACAGACGTCTGGAGAAATGTTCTATTCTCTATCTAGAGTAACTGTGAGCACACAGTACCCGTGATCAGAGGCAAGAAGTTCTGCTATCTATTCTAACTACTCCAGCATATAAACTTGTTACAAAGGCGTGGTTATGTGTGCGCTTGTGCGTGCATGTGTGTATTTTTGAAACAGCCGTCAGGACACCTCCATCTCGACTCCCAGGCGTAGGGGTTCCCTCTGTGTCCACAGGAATCTTCTTCTTTATCTGTGAAGGATACAAAACACGGACAGCAATTCTCCTAACTCTTACGCTATCTGCCAGATTCCTGTTCGAGCGCTGACTAGTTCTTTGTCTTTGTGACCTTGACTTGTTCCTGTGCAGAGAAAGCAGATACAGATTGAATCAAAAGTTTATGTGCTATGCTGGGAACAGAAAAGTTTGAGCTTGAACTTATAATCACTATCACACTTTAAATGATCATACCTAATAATCACACTTACCACATTCTTATTAATCATTACTAATACACACGCTAACATATGATTATTAATTGAATCATTGATTATCACACTTCTTATTAATCATTACTAATACACATGCTAACACATGATTACTATACTTCACACATTGATTTTTAATTCTTCACCACCGTAAGGAAATAAAAAGAAAGGGCTCGGCAGAGTGTGTTTCAGAGCGGTAGGAGATTGTAACTGAACGCATCTCTGTCCGTTCTCCTTGCAAGTAAAACATATAACTCTTGTCTTTCTCTCTTTTGTTATGTTTTGGATGTTTTAGTTTGCTTGAACCTGACATTTACTTGGTCCTTCGAGCCGGATACCAACACGCCTGAAGGACTCCGGGTGTGGGGGACTCCAGGAAAGACCGTGGCCACGACAGACTCCATAGAGTGAGTTTTTTAAGATCCTTTTCCAGGACTGGAAATCAGCCCACCCGCTGGGATCCGACAGCTGACGGTAATCCATAAAGGGGAAAGACAACAGTGGTGAGTGAAGTTTCACTTAAAAAGATGACGAATGACTGAGGGTCATTGCGTGTAGAAAGCCCTGATAATTCTAGACACTATCAGGTAAAAGCGATCACTTAAATCCCGTAGAGGCAACGGAGGTCCGAAAAAAACAAAAAACAAACTAAAAATAAAGAAAAAATAATAATGAATGAAAATGAAAAACTCTGTGTAAAGGACGGCGGGGTCCTGTGACGTTAAACCCACTGGGAGACAGAGACCCGAAAGCTCTGTGCAAAAAGACAAGTGGGGTCCGGACGTCTTAAAAGTTCAGAAGTAAAAACCAGTAAAATTGTGTGAATGAAAGTCTGATTGTGAGTGTGATTGGAGATCAAAATACCACTAGGTATTTTACCTCATGCAAAATAGTAGGACTACAGGTAGCGAACCTATTGTGGATACAAAGGCAAGAATTCTCTACTCGAAAGAGTTGAAGTGAGACCCTACTGATTAAAACCAGTTTTTAGAATGCCCTAGGTGTTAACAGGACTGGACCAATATCTCAAAAATGGGAAAAGGGGGAAGCAAAATCGAACCAAAAGATGAACTGTAAAGTAAAGATTGGAAGTTTATAGAAAAACAGGATCCTGATAAAATTAAATAAATAAATGGATAAAAGAGTACAAATTTGAAGGCCGGCTGAACACACAAAAATAACTGCACTACAAGATGCAATAAAAAACAAAGACCAAAACGAATCCAAAAAAGATGAAACAAGAAGGGTATGAGGATACGGAATATTGGATGAAGGCAGCGGAAAAAAGAGAAGGTGGAGAAAAGAAAAAGTAAAAGATAGATACTTGAAAGTGTAGAGAAAGCTAATGCCAAAGAGGTGCTGTTTCATAGGAAGGAAGATGATGAGACAGGGCCAGTGACAAGAAGACAGGAGAGACATAGGGATGAGGAAAGTGAAGAAGAAGCAGCTGCTGCAAAGCCAGTGGTTGCTGCAGGGCCAAAGGTCGTAGTGCAGGGATTATGTTAGTACTTTCTTTCAGGACGAGGAAGAGGAGATTTACTACCAAGAAGGTAGGGGTAGAGGAGGTTTCAGAGAGAGCAAAACAGACACAGGGGAAGTGCTGTTAAATTATCAGGACCTGCTCTCTATGGATAGTATAAAACCAGAGGTCATTTTGTACGTGAAAGGTAAACCTATTACCATTTTATGTGACATAGGTACCTGCAGGACTACCTGCAGATAACTAATAGATAGATAGATAAATAGATAGATAACTTTATTTATCCCCGAGGAGAAATTAGGTCATCGTAGCAGCTGTACAAAACAATCAGAAGTACAAAAATGAATAAAATACAATGTAAAATACAAAATATGAACTACAATAAGAGTACAGTAACACAGATAAACACTATATTACAATATACTATGTGGATACCAGGGTTTAAACAAATCAAACAAGTGTCACTGTGAGATCTGCCAATGGAAAGCTGACTCAGGTGCCAGAGACAGAACCCGTGTAGATAAGAGACCCAGATCTCTCTGGACTGTCTTGTCGGCTGTCCATCTTAATGTTTCCAGAATGTCCAGTCAACCTTTTGGGCAGAGACACTTGTTGTTAGGACTAGCACTAATACCTACACCTGGACCAGATAGAGAATACGAAGCTAAGCTAGAGAAAGCTGCTAAAATCACTGTAATTTATTTGTATGGAGATTCAGAAAGTACAGCAGTCTGGTGAAACCTCCAAGCTGTATCGGATGTGGACCCCACCTCACATCTCCGTGTATAAAAGTAAAAGTCAACAATGGAAAGATCTGGGTAAAATAGTGCAAATGGGGGAGAGTGCAACAGACTGGGTTGGCACATCAGTGAACAAGTGGTACAGCTCAAATACAGGTCTGACCAGAAAAGCATTGTTTGGACAGTCCAAGTGCAGGGAGGTACTCATCTGGACCAAAGAACTCAGCAAAACATCATGTTAACGGAAAATGAGGAAGAACTGCTAAAAAGTGTTACAGTTAAATAATAGTCTAAAGGACCAACTGATGTGGGATAAGTAAAAGGAGCATTATCAGTGCAAATAAGACCTAAAACTGAGTACAGACCATGTGTGAAACAATATCCATTAAAACAGGATGCATAAGAGGGAATAAAACCTGTAATTGAGGATTTAATTGCTGCAGGAGTAATAATTAAAGAAGACTGCCCCAAGGCTATTATGAGGGTCCAACTATTTACTCTGAAGTGATGAGTGCAAGTATGGCTAAATTCCAACCTTTAGGGGGAAGCCAAGTGCTCCTGTATGTAAATGATATTTTACTAGCCTCCCCTGATATGTGACATGTAAAAAAGACACTATAGCACTCCTAAAATATTTAGCTGAAGAAGGTCAAAAAGCACGTAAGAATATGCTGCAGATGTGCAAAGAATAGATAAAATACTTGGGACAAAATCTTAGTGCAGGAGGACGAACAATAGCGGAAGACAGAAAAACTGCAATCCTCCAATCCTAAACTAGTGACTAAAAAAACATGATGTCATTTTTAGGATTGACAAATTATTGTAGAACTTGGGTGCCTAACTATGCAGAAATAACGGCACCTTTGAGTAAATTAATGTATGAAGAAGATCTAAAAATGACATTCCCATTATGCTGGAATGCAGAGGCTGAAGAAGCATTCTGTAAAATAAAACAAGTTTTGGTATTGTAGGAATTTTACACACAATACTTTAGTCAAATCAGAAGGACCTCACAGAGTATATATTGCGTAATTCAAATTCTACAGGAGGCTTTCTGGAGTCAGCAGAGTCGTTGGCAGTTTAGTGCGCCAGCAGGCATTTATTAGCAGAAGGACATCGAAATGATACAGACGTCTGGAGAAATGTTCTATTCTCTATCTAGAGTAACTGTGTGCCACACAGTACCCGTGATCAGAGGCAAGAAGTTTCTGATCTCTATTCTATCTGCTCCAGCATATAAATTTGTTACAAGGCGTGGTTATGTGTCCGCTTGTGCGTGCATATATGTGTATCCGACTGTTAAGTCTGACCGGACGCCCTTTCAAAATAAGACTTCCAGATCCAAACGCTCCGTTGAAACAAAACAGACAACAACGGCCTAACGTGAACAATTACAATCACCTCTTCCGACAGTTAAACACCTTTTTCATCCATAAGAAAGAGGTAAAATGACAATTACGTTGCTTTTTTAAAAACTAAGATCTGTTTAAACAAGGGGGAACACGGCACTGCGTTGTGGAAGAAATACAGGGCTTCGACCTGCTTGCACCCGGAAATCATATTTTGAAAGGGCGTTACGTCACGACTTAACAGTGTATAGCAGGAGTCTTCTTCTTTATCTGCGAAAGAAGCACAGCACTCATCCTCCCTCGTCTAATCTCAACTAGTTGCCAGGTGCGCTTGTGCAAGCTGGCTATTTCATTGTCTTTGTGACCTTGACTGACTGCCAAAAGTTCGTGTGCTTTTGAAAAAAGCAGAAAAGCTTGAGCCTGGTCAAATAATAGCAGAGGCCCATACTATCACATTCTTAAATGATTATACTTATTGCGTCTTATTATCACACTCTCATTAATCATTACTAATTCAAACGCTAACACATGATTATTAATTCTGCAGTATCTAGCACAGCACTAGCATTACCAGATTATAGTCAACCTTTTGTTCAAATAGTAGATTGCAAATTATATTTTATGACCTTTGTATTAGAACAACAACATGGAGATAAATTGAAACCTATAGCATATTTTTCGTCTAAACTAGACAGTGTAGGATGTGCACTGCTTCACTGTGTGAGAGCAGAGCCGATCTGAGAGACCAACCATTACAAAAAGGAGAAGTGATATTTGTAGATGGTAACTCTAAAAAGAATGAACTAGGTAAAACCCTGACAGGAGACGCAATTGTAACTCACACGACGGTGCTAAAAGCAGAACAACTGCCATTACATTATTCAGCACAGGCTGCTGAATTAATAGCCCTAACTGAAGCATGTAAATTAATGAAAAACAAAGAAGTAACTATCTATACTGATAGTCAATATTCATATGCTATAGTTCATACTTTTGAACAATATTGGAAGAACAGAGGCATGATAACCTCAACAGGGAAACTAGTAACACATGTTGAACTTTTAACAGATCTATTGCAAGCAGTGCAACTGCCAAAAGCATTAGCAATATGTAAATGTGCAGCACATACGTCCAGCACAGACACTGTTTCCCTAGGAAATGCATTTGCAGACAAAACAGCAAAAGCAGCAGCAACCGGTCACACAACTGTGTTGACAGTGCAAGAGTGCACAACTCTAGATCAAACTACCTTAAAAGAAATGCAAGAACAAAGTCCACAAACTGAAAGAGAAGTTTGGATAAAAAACGGAGCAAAATTACAAGACAACATATATATGACTAGACAACAAACCTATTCTACCAAAAAACCTGTATAAATGGGCAGCAATATTGAGCCATGGGTCAACACATGTCTCAACAGGAGGGATGGTAGGACAGCTAGACTAATAGTATACGACCTATGGATTCAACTATTGTTAAAAAACGTGTGCCAGGCACAATCCACAAGGTAATCTGAGACTGCGTAGCGGGAAGTTTCCTTCACCTAAATAACCATTCCAAATAATCCACATGGATTTTATAGAATTAAACCAAAGTGAAGGGAAAAAGTAGTAAAAAGTAGTCCATTCATAATAGATGCATTTTCAAAATGGATTGAACTTTTTCCAACAAACATCTAGACGCTTTGACGGTGGCAAAGGCACTCTGTAAAGACATTATTCCCATACATGAGAAAATCTGTAGTGATAATGGAACTCATTTTGTAAACCAGATAGTAAAAAATATAATATAATATAATGTTTCATATTGATCTGAAAAATCATTGCGCTTACCAACCACAAAGTGCTGGCCTAGTAGAAAGAATGAACTGAACTATTAAAAATAGATTTAAAAAGTGCATTGAAAAAAAAAAAAAAGGAAGACATGGACACTAGGGATGCTCGATATTGGCTTTTCTGCCGATATCCGATATTGTCCAACCCTTAATTTCCGATACCGATATCACCCGATACCGATATCACCTGATACCGATATATGCAGCCTTTTTACACCAAAATTCATCACATATCACCTATTATGGAATTAACACATTATGCCTAATTCTATTGTGATGCCCCACTGGATGCATACATAGATGCAACACGGCTTTTCAAATGTAAACACAGTCTGTACAAAATAAGTTATTGAAAAAAGTGCCATTCATTTAATTGTTTGTGTTTTTAGAGAGAATATTTTGCCTCAAACAACACTACAGACAACATCACAACAAGGAAGATGCATAGCTTCAGTCCAGACTTAGTTTTCTTTTTCCAGACTGAGTAACGACTGAGCCGTAACTTGACAAATAATACAATCAATAAATTAGCAGTTAAGCTCAACATGCTAACCTGTATTGGATCTAATGGATACAGCACCAGAAATTACCTTCTCGACGTGACTGTAAACAACGCTGTACAGTCCGGGTAAACACTGGTCTGAGAAATACTTGTGACTGGGCGTTATACAGGCATAACGTGGCTCGAGAAACTACACAAGTTTGGTGAATCCGGCATCTTGAACGATAGAAAAAGTTTGTTTCTCGGTGTCGGCTGTTGCTTCTTTTCATCACTTTGCTGCACAGATGTAGCGTTTAACTCCGCATGATTCTTCTTGAGCTGGGTGATCAAATGTGATGTATTAAAGGAAGACGCCTTGTTTCCTCCTCTCATAACTAACGCCTTGCAGTCATTGCAAAGCGCACATTTACTGTTAGGAGGTGACACTTGGAAATACTTCCAAACCACGGACATCTCATGCACCGGGAGAGCTGAAGCTTGTTAGCCACGGTTAGCAACCTACGAGTGAGCGTGTTGCTGTTGTTATACGTCATCAAGCACGCGCCTGTAAACGGCCCGTGTTGCATTCAGGTACACTCAGAAATGCTGAAGCCTACGGCCCGTGTTGCATTCACATACACTCGGAAATGCTGAAGCCTACAGAACTAACATCGGTTGTAAAAACCCGATACCGATAATTCCCGATATTACATTTTTAACTCAATATCGGCCGATAATATCGGTGGGCCGATATTATCGGACATCCCTAATGGACACAATTTTTAGATTTAGTGAAATGATACATCAACATCACCTGTACTTCTGGATTGACACCTTATGAAACGTTGTTTGGAAAACCATATAGATAACCCCAATTTAAAAATTAATGGGAAACAGATGATGAGGCTAATTTAGCTGATTAGATTAGGTCCATGTTGGAAAAACAAAAGCAGAAACAAACTAACAAAAACCTTTCTGACTCCCAGCAGGAACTCCAACTAGTGGAACTGGGAGACTTGGTGCTTATAAGAATCATAAAAAAGAAACATTGGTATTCATCTAAGTGTGAAGGGCCGTATCAGGTATTGCTGACAACTCCCACAGCAGTAAAGATAGCAGAATGATTAGTGTGGATCCATTTAACACACTGCAAAAGGGTCATTTTGGTTAAAGACTCCATTAGGGGAGGTGAGCCAAAATCTGATAATAGGCTGGATTCAGACGTTTAGAGGCTGGATAGACCTGAAAGTCAGTGAAGCGTTTATAAGACACCAAACCAAGTAGAGGAGATAAATTTAGCTAAAATGACCCAAAGATGGTTAGGAGATGCCATCCGTTGCTGGGTGACATCTATCTGTTTGATCCTTCATTCCTAATAAGTCTATGAATATATAATTGTAGTGAACAAGGAGTTTTTTGCATTTGGAGAACCTAGAGCAGCGTATACTCCAGATGAATGGTTCCAGGCGGCAACAGGGGTATCAGGACATAATAACAATTGGTTATTAATGGTTAAACAAGCTGCTAACATGTCTAAACAGAATTGTGTAGTGTGTATGGGTCCTAGACCCCTCATACAAATAGTCCCAGCTATAATTCCCCAAACATGTGTAGTTGATATAATGAATAACACAAATCCTAGGGCAAATTGTAGTTACTGGTATCCTATTTTCCCGATCACTGTGGTCGACCTTAAGAAACCAATGTTTTCTAAAAAGAAAAGTAGTACCAGGCAACTTTACATGTATTAACATGACTGAAGGAGAAAAACGACTCGGCAATCTCAAAAAAAATGTGTCAAGTAATTGTGCCTGTAGACGGACAATTTAAACCTGTGTCACAAAGTGACATCGATCCAGTGTATTGCCTGAACATTGGCAACGTGTGAAAAGATCTGCGAAATGGGTAGATGTAAAAGATCCAACATACATTGATGCTATAGGAGTTCCACAAGGGGTGCAGATGAATATAAAGAAGCCAACCAGATATCTACTGGTTTAGAATCTATTTTTTGCTTGTGGTGTACAGTTAACAAGAAAGTAGACAGAATCAATTACATCCACTACAACGTGCAAAAGCTAGGAAATTGGACACAAAGTGGTTTCGAAGCAGTTCACGATCAATTAGTTGCAACTTCCCTCATGGCATTCCAAAAACGAATAGCCCTGGACATTGGCCGAGAAAGGAGGGGTATGTGCAATGTTCAGGTGAACAGTGCTGCTGGTGGCAGCCTCACTAAGGCCATAGAAGGGCTCTGTACTCTCAACAGTAAGATGAAAGAACACTCTGGAGTCGATACCACTATGTGGGACTCCTGGATGGATGCTTTTGGGAAGTATAGAACTTTGGTGTCGTCTGTCCTAGTCTCCATAGCAGTTTTTGCTGCAATTTTAACCTTGTGTGGATGCTGTTGTGTTCCCTGTCTGAGTGCTTTGCTTAACCATCTCATTACTACAGCTATTTCAGCCATGGAGAACAAAGTGGAGCAAATGTATCCTTTGCTTGCCAGCGATCCCAAAAGTGATGATGAAAGCAACGATGACGACGACAAGGAAACTCCTTTTGATTTGCCGGAACTGCATCCTGATTCAACAGACTATGACTCTGACAAGTATTAAGAAACCTCTGACTGTAAATGTATTTGTGCTCGTAAAAAATAATCCTACAGCTGAAATTCAGACAAGTGGCTGACTAAAAGTGATGAGAATTTGAGCAAATATGTGATAAACAGGAGGGAAATGTTGGCATAATTGTACATAAAGTAATCTCATATTTACTCCAATTGCCTTTACATATAAATTAACCTTACTTGGTGTGTGTGTATAGTCAATTTGTGCAGAGTTGTTTTGCAGGTAGAAGAAATCAGATAAGCATGACTGGTCATGAGTCACCAAAGAGGTATCTGTGCAAAAACAGAAACTGCTCATCTGAGACAGAACATGTTTTAAGGACGAGCAACATGTGCCCCCTCTCCCTTACAGCATGTAATTCATGAAGATAATGAATTGTTTAAATGTGACGAGTTGCAGTTGTGTGCCCCCTCACCTTTAGAGCTATAACTCATATTGTAACTAGGAACCACCGTAAGGAAATAATAAGAAAGGGCTCGGCAGAGTGTGTTTCAGAGCGGTAGGAGATTGTAACTGAACGCATCTCTGTCCGTTCTCCTTGCAAGTAAAACATATAACTCTTGTCTTTCTCTCTTTTGTTATGTTTTCGATGTTTTAGGTTGCTTGAACCTGACACATTCACAGAGACGTTCTGGTCCGTGATGACCCTGTGTAGCCATGTCTCCGTGAAATACATCAGATTGCACTGACGGTACTCCGGGTGGCTCTGCGTTAGCGCCATCAGTTCATCCATTTTGTTGTAGACAGACTGTACATTTCACATAACAACAAAGGGGAGACACGTCTTAAATCTTCTACTCTCCCACCTGTCCTGTCTCGACCTTCCTCTATTGCCCTGACATTATAGACGTTATAGACTGATCTGTACTCTGAGCGGCTGCATGTGAAAGAATTAGGGCGACCATATATTTCTCCCCCTTCCCCGATGGTCTGAATAAGTCACTGAATTGCTCGCTAGTAGCTTTTTTATAAATAAAGTTGCCGAGAAGGTCGCAAAAAGTAGCCAGATAATTCTTGAGCCTAGGCATTCTAATTGATGAGAACCTGTCCTTCAAACTGCACTTTGAGAAACCCGTTTCTAAGCTGAAATAGAAACTGGGTTTCCTTTTTTAGAAATAAATCGTGTTTTTCATTGCATGTCAGAAAACATTTGATTACCACTGAGTACCACTATGAACGATACCCGGAAACCAGGGACCAAAACGCAAGACACAACTCAGAGTACTATTCAAATGATTTAATGTGAGATAATTACGAACACATTGCACAGGGGAAGGAAGATTGGGAATGGGAGGTGGGGAGCTCTCCAGAGGTCCATACATCCAGATGAGGCGTCGCTCCACATGCAAAATGCTGTCCTGCAAGGAAACAAAAAAACAAACACACAAATTCTCAATCTGAGAACAGAGGCGGCGGCAGACAAGCAAGTGAGAAGACAGGCAGGCAGGCAGGAATTGGGATTGCAATAGCGCAGGCAACTGCAGCAAAAGAACACAGGACAGGATTATCAACACGAGCCAAAGGGAAGACAAAAATCATAAGCGAGCCAGGATCAAAGCAAACTACTGCTCTTGCTGACGGAATGATCTGACATCGAGTGAGTATCAGGCCGGTCTTCTTAGGGCGCACTCACACGTCTGTGCCGTGCCCCGGGCTTTAGGGTACTTGTTTCCCCCTCCCTCTCCCCCCGCGTTTGTACTCACACTGGCTGGGCCTCGCGCGAATGTTTCTTGCCTGTCTATATGTCATCACGCCATAACACCTCACACGCATTGCTCGACTTCATCACGATGCGTCGCTTTGTTTACAAATCTTTCCATAGACCCCTTTTTTTATTCTATGTCCGAACAGGCGCAAATAGAATTACATCAGAGCCGCCGTAGGCCTCGTGCTCATACACGTGCGCACGCTCGTGCTCGTACATGTGCAGATGTGCTTTACAAAAGCCCACCTCTCCCAAACGGTCTGTGGCCGGCAAGCTGGCCGCAGCTAAGCGCGGTGCGGTTGCACTCACACACACAAGTTCTGCCTTTTGCGTTCAGTAAACAAATCGAAGAAAATCTCAGAATCAACCCCAACTGTCTATCTGTCTGTCTATCTATCTATCTGTCCATCTTAGAACTAAAGTCTTTATTGGTGTTACTCATACGACACAATTACGCTGTAAATCACAGTTGGATTAATACGCTTTACCGATGCATCATGTATGTACTGCAGCAACAGTTATTTTGAACTTCTTTGTTTAATTATCACTTGAAAAAAACAATTAAATCAAGTTTACTGGGGGCTGTAATATAAAGAGTTAGTGTTCAAGCAAGAAGGCAATTATATGTCATCACTCCACCCCTCAAGTATAACCCAAAAATTCAGTGATCAGTGATCATTTGGCTTTCCTCTCATCCAATAAAGCCTTTAACATAAGCACTGTGTCAATGGTGTCTGCTCAGTATATATCCCATTCATGGGACCCGGCAGGGCTGTCCGCTTCCAGCCTTTTTGTTCAACATAGCCATAGAGCCATTAGTTATCTGACTTAGAAACCAGAATGAGACATCACTCGTTTTGGTCTAGTCCACAAGCTTTCCTTATATGCAGATGACCTTCTCCTATTTGTTTCAAACCCAACATCCTCCCTCCCCCCAGTCTCATCAATTCTGGATCAGTTTGGGCACCTATCGGGGTATAAGTTGAATATTCAGAAGAGTGAGTTATTTTTTGTCAACAGCTTTGCAGTCACTCCCACATATTTCTTCATAATCTCCATATTCCCCTTTAAAACAGCTGGCAAGGGGTTTGAATATTTAGGGGTGTTTATCACCAGCTCCTTCAGGGACCTTTTCCAAAAGAACTTCCAGCCGCTATTAGATAAATGCTAGTCAGACTTGTCTAGATGGACGGGCCTCCCCCTGTCCCTTGCAGGCCGGGTTAATCTTATTAAGATGGCCATTTTACCAAAGTTTCTGTATCTTTTACAACACCTCCCAATTTGTCTTAACAAATCGTTTTTTACCAAATTAAAGGGCTTCGATCCTTGCCCCAGTTTTGAATAACTATGCATTTCTCCCTCCCTGGACCAACCCTGCATTCCGCATATGGCCAGATAAGGGCCTTAAAACGCTCAATGACTTGTATGACGAAGGAGTTTTTGCGTCCTTTGCATTTATTTCAGACAAATACAGCCTGCCTAATAGCCACTTCTTTTGGGACATTCAAATGAGACATTTTATCCAAAAGCAATTCCCACATTTTCGGAACCGCCCCCGTGAAGCTGAGATGGACTAATTCCTGGCTTTCAACATACAACACAAACGACTGATGTCTGTCATTTATAATATATTTATAAGATTGCTCTTCTGACCCCAGTCCGCACTGTATCACCTAAAAATGCATGGGAAAAGTATTTGGGGGTAGAAATTACTGAGGTCCAGTGGAGGGACATTCTAAAACTTGTCCACTCATTCTCGATTTTGCCTCAGGTGCTTCATAGAGCCCATTTCACCAATGCTAAATTGGCTAAGATATACCCTAATCACAGTGATGCTTGTAACCGCTGTAAGCAGTCCCCAGCCAACCAGGCACACATGTTCTGCACGTGCCCTAAGCTTGCTGAATTTTGGTTTGCTATATTTCAAACCCTCAAATATGCTCTATTGGGGCTTCCTCCATCTAAAAATCTGCCCATTACTACACAACGTGTCGTGGCCTTTACAACCCTGCTCGACAGACATAACATTCTCCTTAAATGGAAACGTGTCTCTCCACCGACTCATAATAGTTGGATACGTAAAAAAAAAACCTTTATGAGCCAGATCCACTGCTGGGGCTTCCATAAAGTCTGTGATCTAAGCCCTCAGAAGTCTTTGTCCCAGCCGGACAGCTCAACAGGAGGCTCCTCTGTGTCGGGAGGAAACAGGTCAAAATGACTGTGATCCATCGGTCCCATTAGCTGCAGAAACAAGGAAAATCAAGGAAATCATTACATTTTGTCAGCATTAGATCATTCACATTGGCAGAGCTGAATTTCCTCTGTCAGTGCACATCCTTATCCTGGCAATGTGACCACTTCTGTTTGAATTGTCACAGACATACATTGATATAGCCGTCTTCCACAGAGCTGGGTCTGTCTGACGTATAAACTATATATAAAATTGAATTTAATTTAATTGAATATAGGTCAACCGTTTACATACACTTGCCAGGTACAGTTTCTTTTATATTATATATATTTATATATTTATTTGATAAATTTGGTCACAATAAGAAGATGTTACAATTATGCCTAGATATATATATGCCATTAGTTATGCCATTGAATATGTTGAATGACTGGTAAAGTGAGATGTTTTACAGGGGCATTTAAAGGAATGAGGAGGGATTTATCCCAATTCATTTTATAACCAGAAAGTAGACTGAACTGAACAAAGACTGAGTATTTGAGGTAGAGACTCAGAAATGTTGGTAAAAAAAAAAGTAAGGCATCATCTGCATAAAGTGAAATTTTATGTTGTGTGCTTTATACACTGATGGGTGAGAGATATCTGGGGCTAATCTAATTCTCTGGGCTAATAGTTCAAGTGACAAAGCGAAAAAGGAGCAGGGACAGTGGGCAGCCTTGCCAAATTCCACGCTGCAGAGGAAATGTTTTAGACATAATATTATTTGTTTGTACGACTGTACAAGAGTTGGTGTATAGTGTTTTGATCATTGATCTAATTTTTTTGCCAAACCCGAAATTCTCCAAAACCTGCCACATATATATCCAGCTCACTCGATCAAAGGCTTTTAGCGTATCCAAGCTGAGTCAAGCCGATTTTGATACATGTAATATATGGAAACTGCGTTGGGTATTGTTTGATGCAAGTATACCCTATATTAGTCACAATTATTTAATTTACCTTCACAGGGCTCCAGTTTTCTGGCTAAAACTTTGGCAAACAGGTTTAGTTCTGTTGTGATAAGTGATATCTGCCAATTATTTCTGTTTTTTCAAAAATTCTGCATTCTGGAGTAATGTATTGAAACGCCATTTGTGTATCTTTACTGTGGGTCGGTACAAACTTTAAGTTATACAAAATGGGGACGATCTGATATTACAATAGCAAAGATATCAGAGCAATTGATACATAGATTCAGGAAAGCGAAAATTAACATGTAATCAATTCTCGAGTATGTCTTGTCTGGCTGAGAAAAAAGTATAAATCTTAACCAAAGGGTTCCTTCATCACCATGGTTTAATAATATTACATTCAGTAATAAATGTGTTGATCCCACGAGGGGAGTCCTAGCTTGAACTTTAATTTAAAGATTTGTCTAAATTTATGTCACACACTTGGTTTAAGTCACTTCCGACTATAAGCTGATAACCTGGAGAGTCTAAGAGAGTATTAGAAATTGTGCTTAAGAAATTCGGATCATGGATATTTATGCAATACAGTCTATCAATGCAAGATATAGTGCAATGTATTGTATTGTCGTATTGTTCATTGTAACAGACATAAATTCCTTATTTTCCTACTGAATGTCATCCGGGATGGTGGGAAAAGAGACGTGGGGGGTGCCAACTTCACTAGATGCTGAGTGAGGGCTCCGGTCAAGCAGGGCTATCAATGTCTCTGCATCCGCCGCACTTTCGAAAAAGTGCAGTGTGCCATTGTGTCTAACCTTCAACATTGCTGGATATCTCAGGAAGGCTGCAGTCCTCTGTTGGCAAGCTGTTTTCTCACTGCATCGAAGGCTTTCCTCCTCTGTGTGGTATCGTTGAAGTAGTCGGGGAAAGAGCAGCAACCTGGATATCAATGTCCGCCCCGCGCTGGATATCTGGTAAGTAGTTGCGGACGAAAAGGCTCTGGCTCCGTAGATATTTTCTTCCTGTCCTGGTAACGAAGTAGCCGTAAAATGAATGTCTGCGGAAGGCTGGTTCTGTCCTAGGTGGTGAATATACGATGAGCCCATTGAATTTCAATCTTCTCCCCAGCCAGGAAGGGGAGCTATCATGCAAAAATCGGATGCCATTTCACCCTCTGCTGACTCTTGCAGGTGATCTGTCCTCCATCTCACTTTCTGGCTGAGGTTCAGTAGCTCTTTCTGGAAGTATCCTTCATTCTTGGCCCAAAACTGTTTTTGCCCGCTGACTCGTGCATAGACGATTTATTCTTTGCTCCTCTCCCGCTTGTCATTTTGTAGCGATACTAAGACGTAATTTAAACTGGAATAGTTTCTGAATCCTAGGATATTTTATGTATCTATGTCTACACACGCATCACACTTTGGCAGCCACCAGAAGTCCCCTGATGCGATTTTTGAAGCCAGAGAGAGCCTTGGCCGAGCAGAAAATAAATAAACTTTTTTATACCTAAAGAAGTAGTTTGGCTTTACTAAAGAAAAACAAACACCACAGTTGTTGAATGTTTTTATTTTTAAAACTTAACTTGTACTTGTAATTGTACTATATAATTATTGCTATATTTTTGTATATATTGCTACATATTACTGTGCTATGGACCTTCCATTGTATTCTGAATAAAGTTATTATTAATATTATTATTGTTGTAAAGCTTAATTCACAGCAGACAATCCATTACCATATGGGTACTATATAAGATTTGTCCAATCAGAATATACACTTTTATCCAATAACCTCAAGTTTTCCACTACATTTGGTCACAGACAACATCATGATCAACATGCCAGTGTTCTCCACAGAGAAGATAAAAGCAGTGGATCACATTCTTGTAAATTCTATTGAATCGAAATTTTGTTTCTATATATTTGTGGGACTGTCTGTCTGTGCTTGCTGTTAGGAAACAAAGTTCAACGTTTCACCTCTCTCTTCAATGGAGACAGCAGCTTGTGACACCTCAAACCCTCCCAGTTGAAACCCTGGAACCACCTACAAAACAAAGTAAAACATAATCACAAACATCAAAGTTGCATTTAGTTTGAGACAACAACTCCCATACAAGCTCTGTAAAAAACAACCACATCACTGTTGGGCATGAGGATACTCGGCGGCTTGAAACAACCTTTACCTACATTGTACAGTATATGCTTACACTAAACTTGGTTAGTCCCAGTGGCTTGACAGGCAGTTTCAAGTAAATTCCCCTAATCAGCTGATAAGAGAAAGCAAAAGAAGAGGGAAATAGAGGGGGGAATGAGAGTCTGCTTGGTTGAACTGGTTGAATGAAGCTACGCCTCATTTGTCCATACACAGTTGAGATGATGGCAACTGTAATAGCATTCCAGTGAATACAATTCAATTCAATTCAAAAAACTTTATTAGTCCCCGGGGGGCAATTCAGGGAATAGAACTTAGATTAAAAAAAAAAAACTTGAATTAATCTTGTTCTGAATTAATGTCATTGCAGTCATTTACATCTTAAAGTTGTTGTTGTATTGTTTATGAAATATTTAAAACTCACAGAGGGATTAAGGGCAATGGAATTGTGGCTGCATTAGCACATGATTACAGTGAAACAAAATGAGATCATGGATATTTCACTCAGTAAATCTAAAGAAAAGGGAATAATTAAAGATAAGACATGATAGAAGAGTGGCAGTTGGTATACAGGAAACACAGGAAGATACCTTTATGCACTACAACAATAACGGGCACAGTGAGGACAGCTAAAAGAAGCACCAAAAGAGAAAAGTTTAACACGGCTGACATACCATACTTGAGAAAACAAAACACTTCAATAGTTATTTCTGATGAGCTGAGCTGATTTTAAACCAGCTCTGTGCAGTGTGGGCAATGAGTGCAGATAAATGGTGTTTGGCTTCCCCCTGTCTTGAAGCAGCAGAGGTCTGTATCTACAATGCGATGAACTCTGTGTGCTGCGGTCAACTATGTTAACGTGCTTACGTTAATGCCATTACTGGATGTAACACATACCATAATATTAGCTAGGATAGCTAATCTCCCCTACTTGTGGTTATCAGCTTCAGTCATGGATGTGGGTTAAAAGGGGCCTGCTTCACCTACGTTAAGGGTCAATTCAATTCACTTCAATTTTATTTATAGTGCCAAATCATAAAAAAAGTTATCTCAGGACACTTTACAGAGAAGGTAAAGACCCCACTCTATGACTTATTTATGATTTACATAGACCCAACAATTCCCCCGTAGAGTATGTGGCAACGAAAACCTTCCCTATAACAGGCAGGAACGTTGAACAGACCCAGCTCTATGGAGGACGGACATCTGTCTTGACCGGTTGGGGAGGAAGAAAAGGAGAGAGAAAGAAAGAAAAGACGTACAGATTGACAGAGAGAGACAAAAACAGACACAAAGATAGAGAGACAAACACATTTCCAGAGATGCAAGCAACCAAAAAGTAACAGTAACTATAATAATAACTATAGCAATGTGAATATGACTTATATGTTATGGCAGTTCATATATACAGTATGTTATGGCAGTTAATATAGTAATGACATATGAAAATGATAACAATAATGGTGGCAGACATGATCAATGATGAGTCGCGGTAATAACAGCTGCGATACAGGGAGACATACCACTGATGGGGTTTTAATGGCTACAAATTTTATAGTTTATTAGTCTATTGATAGTATATATGACTAATAGTGATAATAGTAGCAGGAAGTGACACACGACCACGGCAGCAGGCACCACGATCAGCAGACACCTGCGAGACGACAAAGCACAAACAACTCCGGGGAAGAAGTTAAATTAGTTAAATGCATTTATGAGACATGGATGATACGGGTAGAGAGGATAGAAGCTCAGAGTATCAGGAACAGGATATCCCCCCGCAGACTAGGTCTATAGCAGCATAATTAAGCTCTAAGAGAAATTGAATGCCAATAACAACATAGTTAAGGGCTCGTAAGCCCTAGCTGTAAGCTTTATCAAAGAGGAAAGTTTTAAGTTTACTAAATATGAGGACGGTGTCTTCCTCCCGAACAACACTCCGATGTTGGTTCCACAGTAGAGGAGCTCGGTAGCTGAAGGCTCTGCCTCAAATTCTACTTTTAATGATTGCATTCTCAGAGCGCAGAGACCTAGTCTGGTAATGCGGTACTATGAGCTCTTTAAGATACGACGGAGCCTGACCAATAAGAGCTTTGTAGGTAAGGAGAAGGATTTTAAATTTGATTCTAGATTTTACAGGTAGCCAGTGCAAAGAAGCTAATACAGGAATACAGAAATATGTTCTCTTCAATTTGTTTTAGTCAGTACACGAGCTGCAGCATTTTGGACCAACTGGAGACTCCTAACAGACTTATTGGAGCAGCCTGATAATAAGGAGTTGCAATAGTCCAGCCTAGGAGTGACAAATACATGGACTAGTTTTTCTACATCTTTCTGAGACACAATGTTCCTTATTTTCGCAATATTACGCAGGTGAAAGTATGCATTCATTGTCGTTAGTTTTATGTGAGAATCAAAAGGACATATCCTGATCAAAAATAACACCCAGATTCCTTACTGTGGTGCTGGAGGACAACATTACACCATCCAGGTTTTTTTATTTCCTTAATGCATATTTGAAGTTTAGCTAACTGATTGGTTTCTTCTGGTTTGATCAATACCTATAATTGGGAATCATCAGCATAACCATGAAAATTCATGGAGTACTTCCATATAATATTTCCTAAGGGACGCATACAGTATATAAGGTGAATAGAATCTGTCCAAGTACATAACCCTCTACAAACTGAGATTGATACAATACATAAAACCTAAACCAGCTTAATTTGCTTCCTTTAATGCCAATTACACTGGAGATCAAAATTAGTGAACAAATTATTAATACATAATTCATGCGGAAATAGTGTTATTTTTTTGTTCAGAATTTGATAGAATATCCGCTGTGGCTCTACCACTGCTGTACTAGCATGTTTTTATAATTAACCAAGGCACTTCAAAAGAAACCTTCATTTTGTGAAAAAACAGTGAGCAAAATTAGAGAACAGTAACCACTGTGTCAGAAGAGACTATTTCAACAATGTTTTCTTAGGGCTATAGGATTGAAAAATGAATAGGAAGTGTAGAGGCCCTTGCTTTGAATTACTTCAGCACGTCTTCGTCCACATGACATCACTAGTTTCTCAAACTGCTCTGGTTTGATCTTTGTCCATTCTTCTTCAGTCTCTTCCACAGTTCGGGAACTAAATGGGTTCCTAAGACATTACTTTGTCGGCAAGGAATTTTTGGAGATTCTCTGGGAAAGTGGATGTGATTTGAGGCCAAGCACAATTTTTCTTATCAGGCTGTGCAACACACCAAATTCTTTAAAAATGTGCCCCTTTAGCTAGCTATATATTTTATATTTAAAAACATTTAAATTTTAAACTGCCCAACAATCATACCTGACACAAATAAAGTTCACCTGAACTAAGTGTGTGTCAAGTAAATGTGTAAGTTTCAGAAATGGGATGATAGTTGCTCATGGATCTACAAGTGGACTGCCTGACTTTGGAGATATTCTTCAGGTTTGCCTTGTACAGGGAAGACTGTGTTCCATGGTGATATGTATTTCTGGGCGGTACAGGTAATATATAAAAATGAAAGTGTTTTGAATGAGCTTGGTGAATTGGCAGATAACTGGCCTTTGGCAGACTACTTTTTGACTTTAAAAACACAAGACAGGTGTGGTAAACGTCAGACTAAATGTTGAATTGTTATTCTGTCCTCCTATTGATTTGTTGAAATTAAGATCTACCCTTGTTAAAACATTTAATTTTCTCTTTCTTTATTCACAGACTGTCGTAAAATGGCTGCTCCAGTGAAGCTAGGAATCATGGTAGGAGAAAACAGTTCTCAGAGATCGATCCTTTCAGATGGGATTTCAGGGTCTGTCATAAAAGACTGTAGCCAGGCTGAGAGAGAGCCACAACTCTACTGAGCCATTTATTCCTATAACCCTCAGTAGTAACGACTTCATGACCTTCTTTAATGACAAAATTATAACTATTAGAGACAAAATCAACTGGCTTGGCACTAATTTTTCTTCAAACCCATGAACCTTAGAAACAACTGTACGACCTGATATATTCTTGGACTGCTTTTCTACAGTTGATCTTAACAAATTAACCTCTACTATTTCAGCATCAAAGCCCTCTACTTGTCTCCTAGACTCTATTCCAACTAGGTTACTTAAAGAAGTGTTACCTTTAGTTAGCACTCCTGTATTAGATATGATTAACATGACTTTATCAGCAGGTTATGTACCAATGTCTTTTAAAGTAGCTGTAATTAAACCTCTTCTTAAAAAGCCCAGTCTTGATTCTGAGGTACTAGCCAACTATAGACCTATATCTAACCTTCCTTCTCTCTCTAAAATCCTCGAGAAATTAGTTGCCAATAAGCTGTGTGACTTTTTACATAATAATGAGTTATTTGAGGACTTCCAGTCAGGATTTAGAGCGAATCATAGCACTGAGACAGCACTGGTAAAAGTGACTAACGACCTTCTAATACAGGGGTGGGCAATTCTGGTTCTGGAGGGCCACTGTCCTGCATGTTTTAAGTTTCTCTCTGCTGCAACACACCTGAGTCTAATGCTCTGCTCGTTATCAAGCAGCTGATGCTTGTCACAGTTTGATCATTGTTAGACTCAGGTGTGTTAGGGTAGGGAGAGACCTAAAACATGCAGGACAGTGGCCCTCCAGTACAGGACTTGCCCACCCCTGTTCTAATAGCTTCAGACAAAGGACTTGTCTCTGTACTTGTTTTACTAGATCTTAGTGCGGCCTTCGACACTATTGAACATCACATCCTGCTACAGAGACTGGAGCATCTAATTGGCATTAAAGGAACCGCATTAAGCTGGTTTAAGTCTTATTTATCAGATAGATCTCAGTTTGTACATGTTAATGACAAATCCTCCATGCACACTAAAGTCAGTCATGGAGTCCCACAGGGTTTCTGTCCTTGGACCGATTCTATTCACCTTATATATGCTTCCCTTAGGAAATATTATAAGGAAGCACGCCATAAACTTTCATTGTTATGCTGATGACACACAATTGTATTTGTCGATCAAACCAGAAGAAACCGATCAGTTAGCTAAACTTCAAATGTGCATTAGGAAATAAAAAGCTGGATGACCTGCAATTTTCTGATGTTAAACTCAGAAAAAACTGAAGTTATTGTACTTGGCCCCAAAGGCCTCCGAAACTCAATAGCTAAAGATATTGTTACTCTAGATTATGTTGTGTTGTCCTCCAGCACCACAGTAAGGAATCTGGGTGTTATTTTTGATCAGGATATGTCCTTCGATTCTCACATAAAACTAGCAACAAGGACTGCTTATTTTCACCTGCGTAATATTGCAAAAATTAGGAACATTGTGTCTCAGAAAGATGCAGAAAAACTAATCCATGCATTTGTCACTTCTAGGCTGGACTATTGCAACTCCTTATTATCAGGCTGCTCCAATAAGTCTGGTTCAAAATGCTGCAGCTCATGTACTAACTTAACTGCGCTCTGAGAATGCAGAGCTACTTGTCGTCCCTAGAGTCTGCAAAAGTAGAATGGGTGGCAGAGCCTTCAGCTATCAAGCTCCTCTCCTCTGGAACCAACTCCCAAGTGTTATTCGGGAGGCAGACACTGTCCCCATACTTAAGAGTAAACTTTAAACTTTCCTTTATGATAAAGCTTACAGCTAGGGCTTACAATCCCTTATCAATGTTGTTATTTTTAAAATGATTTTGTTCTGCTTAATGAGGCTGCTACAGGCCTAGTCTGCTGGGGGATAATCCTGTTCCTGATACTCTGAGCTTCTCTCCTCTCTGTCTGTATCATCCATGTCTCATCAATGCATGTTACTAATTCAACTAATTCGTCTCCCAGGTCTCTGCTGATTGTGGTGGTGCCTGCTGCCGTGGTCCTGCATGACGCTTCCTGCTACTACTATAACTATTATAATATATACTATCACTAGTCTAATAAACTATAAAATTTGTAGCCATAAAAACACCATCAGTGGTATGTCTCGCCGTATCGTAGCTGCTATTGCCACTACTCATCATTGATCATGTTTGCCACCATAATTATTATCATTATAATATTCTATCACCTTAGCTGTGCTTGTTTCTACTATTCTGCTGTATTAACTGCCATAACATGCAAGTCATATTCACATTACTATAGATACTATTATAGTTACTGTTACTCTTTGCTTGCTTGCATCTCTGGAAGTGTGTCTGTCTCTCTGTCTTCGTGTCTTTCCTTGTCTCTCTCTGTCCATCTGTCCGTCTTTTCTCTCTTCTTTTCTTCCTCCCCAACTGGTCAAGACAGATGGCCGTCCTCCACAGAGCTGGGTCTGTCCAACGTTCCTGCCTGTTATAGGGAAGGTTTTCGTTGCCACCGTACTCTACGGGGGAATTGTTGGGTCTATATAAATCATAAATAGGTCATAGAGTGTGGTCTTTACCTAGTGTCCCGAGATAACTTTTGTTATAATTTGGCACTATAAATAAAATAAAATTTAATTGAATTAGTAAACTTGCACAGAAAATAAATCGGCAGTATGGAGTATAAAGGGACGCAATTTTCTAGGATTTTCCTATCCCGCCCTACTCTGTCTCTGATTGGCTTACTGTGATATTCATACCCTAAACCTTACCAATCTCACTCCTTATGGATAAACCTTACCAACCCCAACCAATGAAGGCAACAAGTACTGGCCAATCAGCCAGCAGATTTGTAATTTTGTAATTTCTCCCTACCCCCTCCCAACTAAGCTGCTGCCACCTTCTGCTCTCTAGATGACTCCTCATCCCTTTCATGTGTTAGTGCATCTGATACAGACATATTTTCTTCTCCTCCGCCTCGAACTCAAGATCGTCTGAATAGCTTGTCTTCCCTGTGGCCTGGTTCTCTTATGATAATGACTCACAGCTGGACAGGGCCAACGCTGCTTTCAAAAAAACTGGAACTGTATTAAATCCTTATACAAAACTTAAATCTGCCTTTCTTGATTGCTCAGCTGAAATGATCGTCCAGTACAAAGTGCTCCTCTCTGACAGTGAGTTTGAGGATGTTGCAGAAGTTCTTGCATCAACAAATCTACTTTTGAAAGAGCCAGGTTCAGTCATTGGATGATGATGATGAAAGGATAACAAGCTTGAGGTGTAACCTTGCTAACTACCAAAGAAAGATCAGGTGGCTTGGATGCCCACCCAGGTTACAATGAATGCCCTTACACATAATCCTGATGGCAAATGCAGTCCTGCCTATGGTGTAGAGAAGCCTAAAAAGGTTAAGTGAATTACACACCCACTCACACATTACCATCTAGCAAAACAGTGGAGACATCAGAAAAGATAAGAGTGGTCATCCTCTCAGAGGTAAAGAACAAGCGATGAGGCAACAAGGTAGCGACGATGATGGACAAAACCTTTGCACACAGACTGCAAGAGGTAGTTTGAATGAATATGTCAAGGAACATCCCCTTTACACCTTTATTGGAATATACAGTAGTATACAGTGAATGCTTACAGACTGCATCGTATGTGCCATGTAAAAGACATATTGCAGTCTAAGAGGTAACTCAAACTGATTAGGATTTACTGAAGGCAAGCAACAGCAGTCTTTGTTGACACTCGAACAAACCTTTGTGAAACGTGTATTGTATACTCTAAACAAATATATGGATAAATACATTTATAATGCATTTGCATGTCATGAACAGACTGAACTATTATGTAATAAGTAACAGTGGCATCAAGCCCAGCTTTTTTGTACCATTGTGTGTTTCCACAAGAAACAGATGCAAGACCACAGTGGAGGTTTGTGAGGCATATGTATCACTCCATCGGTCCAAACTACATATGGAATGTAGATGGATACGATAGGGAATATATACTTCCACATGGCTGCTCGTAGATTGTGCAGTTGTTTGATTTTATAAACTGAAATCTAAAAAATATACAAAGGGAATGGAGAGTTTTGGCAAAAAAGGAAACTTACTTGTGTTTCTTGATGTCAATGATGCCATTCTTTTTGTTTCCCAGCCTCTCCACTGGGTTTAGCCTGAGAGGAAAAGAAAGACATTTATATTGGTTTAATGTCAGGTTTAATAAAACTGTTTTTAAGTATTAAGTTCTAACACGTTGCTTAAAAGAATAGTTATGATTTTTTGAAGTGTACTAGGGTACTTATCCATAGTAGAATGGAATATTTTTCGAACACAGGAGTTACTGGTCTACCGCTGCCACGATCCGTTAGTTTGATTGTTACTTTTACTTTTCTAATTTGGTCTTTCCAGGACCCAAAGTTATAAAAATACATGATGAATTAAAGAGATCGATAGTGATGGAAGAAGTCACACTCTACCTCAGTGTGAGTGCAACTCCATTTGGTGCATTAAAAAACAGTTACAGAACAATTAATACAGTTAAAAGTATTTAAGCATGCTTGGCTGGGTGGGCAAGCTATTGTTTGTTGAGGGTAGAGAGTAGGAGGCTAAGTGCTGTGCTAAGTGCTGTGAGTTAAGAAGAGATAGAAAGGGTTGTAAACAATCCCACACACACTACATGTCAGCTGAACGAAACAGCTTAGCAAAAAAAGAACATCTTTTTCCATCCTATAGCATTCTTATGCATTTTACTTTGCTGATTGAGAAAGACAGCTGTAAAACACCAAAGTCACACAATAACCCAAACAAACTTGATGATTAAGTTAGTGGTGGACCAGCAACTCCTATGTTCTGAAAGTTAAAATGATTGTTTTTTCAATGGAGTCTGGTGGCTTCTATGAGAGTATAGATCGGTTTAGTTTCCCCTATGTAAACGGGCTGTCTGACTTCAAGGTAAAGTTGAAAACATATTCTAAATATAGCATACACACAACTGATATAGTTTTTTTTAGGTGTTCAAAATATGTTTAGCTGCTGCCCCCGTCCACCACTGTACAACAACCAGTTTTTTGCGAAACTGCAGCGTTATTGTCATCACGGAGACATGGCTTCACCCGCTGATTCCCGACGCTGCAGTTGAGCTAGTGGACCGCGCGCTACACCGGCAGGACAGAAACGGAGACTCGGGTAAGAGCAGAGGAGGGGGGCTTTGCGTTTACGTACATAACGAGTGGTGCTGTGACAGCAGAATCATTGACACACACTGTTCTCCTGATCTAGAGGTTCTGGCAGTCTCGTGCAGACCTTTTTATCTACCGAGGGAGTTCACTGTAGCCATTGTGATAGCTGTTTACATTCCACCGGATGCTAACGTTAGCACGGCCCTCAGCCTCCTGCTTGCTACCATAAACAAACAGCAGCTCGCCCACCCGGATGGGGTCTTTACAGTTGCCGGTGACTCCCAAAATTCGTACAATACGTGAATTTTGCCACCAGAGGGGAAAATACTTTGGACCATGTTTACTCCAACATCAAACATGCCTACAGAGCGACACCCCTCCCCTACTTGCTGGATCTGACCATCTCAGCATGTCCCTCACCCCCACCTACACCACCCTGCTGAGGAATACAAAGCCACTAACAAAGACAATAAAAACGTGGCCTGAGGGAGCCCTCTCTCAGCTGCAGGACTGTTTCTCAAGGACAGTATCGGATTTATTCTTTAGCCATAACCTCCAGGAGCACACTGACACTGTGCTCTCCTACATCAAGAACTGTGTCGACAACGTCACCGTCGAAAAAAGGGTCAGGGTCTTTCCGAACCAGAAGCCCTGGATGAACAGTGAAGTCCAGTCCCTCCTAAAAAAACGCAACACCGCCTTCAAGTCAGGGCCCTGTACAGTGCGGCCAGGTCAGACCTGAAAAGAGGCATCAGGGAGGCCAAGGCGGCTTTTAAGAGGAAGATTGAAGACCACTTTGCTGTGAATGACCCCAGAAAGATGTGGCAGTGAATAAATCACATAACAAACTACAGAAGCAACAACCAGGGGACTGCTAGGACTGACGCCTCGCTGGCAGAGGAGCTCAATCTCTTCTTTGCCCGCTTCGAGACAGACAGGTCCTCAGCAGCCACACCAATCCCACCTCCCTCCAGCACTGCCACACTGTCATTTCAGGAACATGAAGTGGGACGAGTGCTGAGGACAGCGAACCCCGGTACCTGGCAAGGTGCTCAGAGCGTGCGCTGACCAACTGACTGGAGTCTTCACAAGGATTTGACTACAGACTACAGACCCATTGCACGCCTGTTGTGCAATAATAACATGTTCCACCCTAAATATACATATTTTATTTTAGTATAGTTCTAAATATACATATTTTATTTTAGTATAGTTCTGTTCTCCACCCTATACTGTTCCCATCTGTTTATACTGTTCCCACCTGTTTATACTGTTCACATTATTATATTGTTTTTACTATATTGTGTGTTTATTTCTTATATTATACTTTGCTTATTGTTTTATTATATATTATTTTTGCTAAAAATGTACCAAGGGGGAGTAGCACTCGAATTTCGTTGTATGCAAATGCAATGACAATAAAGGCTATTCTATTCTATTCTATTCTATTCTAGTCATGAAGTGCTTTGAAAGACTGGTCTCTCAGCATATCAGGGCCTGTCTGCCTCCCACTCTGGATCCCCATCAGTTTGCCTACAGGGCAAACAGATCCACCGAGGACGCCATCACCACAGCACTCCACACCGCGCTGAGCCACCTGGAGCACAGGGGGAGCTACGTGAGGATGCTCTTCCTGGACTTCAGCTCAGCATTCAACCACATCATCACAGAGATCCTGGTGCAGAAACTCTCTCACCTGGGCCTCTCCACCCTCATCTGCCACTGGATTAAAGACTTCCTGACAAACCGACCACAGTCTGTCAGACTTGGCCCTCACATCTCCACCGCGATCACCCTCAGCACAGGCTCTCCACAGGGATGTGTATTGAGTCCCCTTCTATTCACCCTATACACACACGACTGCTCCCCGACCCATCTCTCAAACACCTTCATCAAGTTTGCCGACGACACCACAGTGGTCGGGCTCATCTCAGGGGGAGACGAGTCCGACTACAGGGACGAGGTAAACAGACTGACGACGTGGTGTTCAGTAAACAACCTCCAACTGAACACCACAAAAACAAAAGAACTGGTACTGGACTTCAGGAAGGGCAGAGCGGACCCAGCCCCCCATTTACTCCATCAGGTTCCTGGGTGTGCAGATGGCCGATGACCTCTCCTGGACTGCAAACACCACGGCGGTGGTTAAGAAAGCCTAGCAGCGTCTCCACTTCCTGAGGGTGCTCAGGAGAAATAACCTGGAGGAGAAGCTGCTGGTGATGTTCTACAGAGCCGCCATAGAGAGCATCCTGACGTACTGCATTACAGCGTGGTACGCAGGGTGCTCAGCCGCAGACAGGAAGGCACTACAGAGGGTCATCAACACAGCCCAGAAAATCACTGGGTGCCCTCTGCCCAGCCTGGAAGACATTGACAGCTCTCGCTACCTCAGCAGAGCTGAAAACATTATCAAGGACTCCTTTCACCCCAGCAACCACCTGTTTGACCTGTTACCCTCAGGCCGACGCTACAGGTCACAAAAATCACGGACAAACAGACTCAGAGATAGCTTTTTTTCTAGAGCTATCACTGCAGTCAATAACAAAAAATAAAACAACAAAACAAACTACCTCAAATGTAACAAATATTGATCACATTGATCAGATTTAAAATTTAGAATCTAAATAACTTAACAAAGCCACTTTAAACTGAAAAAGCCACTTTAATCCCTTTCGGGATGTGCGCATGCGCCGCGGTGTATGCAGCCTGTTCTAGTCGCTCCTGCTTACTTTTACTTTGTTTTCAACTTTTCTCCTTTTTACTTTATCTTACTTTTTTTTTTTTTTTTTCTTTTAACATAGTTATTTAGTAAGCCTCTCTCTTTAAACATGCTTGTGTGGAGAGTTTTTGTTGTGGCGTTTTTGGTTGAATCGCTGCTTTTACTCCGCCACACGACGGTTGCTCAACAACTCCGCATTGTTTACTCCAGGGATCAGCTGTTAGAGCTGAAGCCGGCCGGCTCAGCTACGGTGAAGGCGGACATCCCTGCTGAACTATGGAGGAAAACACACCGTGGAGGCAGAGGGAAAGGATCGCTACGGCAGAGAAAAGGAGCGAAACACCGGAGACTTATGGAGAGGAAGACATTCAAGCCGTGTCTCCCATCTCTCATCATGGGCAACGTGAGATCACTGGGGAATAAGATGGACGAGCTAACAGCGCTAACCCGGAGTCGTCAGGAATACCGGGAGTGTAGCCTGATGATTTTCTCGGAGTCATGGCTACACGCGGATGTTCCTGACCACAATATTTCCACCGAGGGCTTCCACACTGTCCGGGCTGACAGGGACTGCACTACGAGCGGCAAGCGTAAAGGAGGGGGGCTTGCTGTTTACGTGAACAACAGGTGGTGCAATCCTGGTCACGTTACCATCAAAGACCGCATCTGCAGTCCAGATATTGAACTGTTATCTGTGGGCCTCCGTCCGTACTATTTACCCCGTGAATTCTCACATGCTATCGTTGTGGCTGTTTACATTCCCCCCTTCCGCTAACCCAACGTCGGCATGTGACGTCATCCACTCCACAATAGCCAGACTACAGACCGCACACCCGACAGCTCTGATTATAATCTCGGGTGACTTCAACCATGTCTGCATTAAAAAGACACTGCCGAAATTCACCCAGTATGTGACCTGTACAACAAGAGAGGAAAGGACCTTGGACCTGTTGTATGCTAATGTGAAGGACGCATACACCTCCACGTCCCTTCCCCCCCTGGGGAGATCAGATCACAACCTGGTGCTTCTCACCCCCTGCTATGTGCCTCTAGTGAAGAGGCTGCCTGTGACCACAAAGACAGTGAGGACATGGTCAGAGGACTGCTATGATGCACTGCAGGGCTGTTTTGAGGTGACAGACTGGAATGCACTCTGTGAGCCGCATGGAGAGGAAATTGATGGGCTTACTGAATGCATCACAGACTACATAAATTTCTGTGTGGACGGCATTGTCCCAGCTCGGACTGTGCGTTGTTACCCAAACAACAAGCCCTGGGTAACCAAAGACATCAAAGCCACTCTGAACCAGAAGAAGAGGGCCTTCAGAGGTGGCAACAGGGAGGAGCTTCGGGACGTTCAGAGGGAGCTTAACAACAAGATCAGAGAGGCTAAGGACAGCTACAGGAAAAAGCTGGAGATGAAACTCCAGCAAAACAACATGAGGGAGGTCTGGAGTGGCATGAAGACCATCACAGGCTTCAGACCAGCTAGAGGTGGATCTGATGGCAGTGTGGCTGGGGCTAATGAGTTGAATCTGTTCTTCAACAGGTTTGACACTGCAGCCCAGGCCCCTGCTGTCTCTCCTGCTGACTGTCTACAGCCATCACTGCTTCTGACCCCCCCTCCTCCTCCTGATAGCACCTCATTCAACGCCATGAGACCCTCACACCCATCCCCCTCTCTTCACACCTCTCCTGGCTCCCCTGCTACCTGCCCTCCTCTCACTCTGGACTTCGAACCTCCCCCTGCTCAACCTGCACAGTTTACACCGCTTCAGGTACGGAGACAACTGAGCAAACTCCACGCCGGTAAGGCTGCAGGCCCTGATGGTGTCAGTCCACGGGTTCTCAGAGCCTGCGCCGAACAGCTATGTGGAGTTCTACACCGCGTCTTCGAGATGAGCCTGAGCCTCCAGAGGGTCCCTGTGATATGGAAGACGTCCTGCCTCGTTCCAGTGCCAAAGACGCCGCAGCCCAGCGGTCTCTCTGACTACCGACCGGTGGCACTGACGTCTCATATCATGAAGACCCTGGAGAGACTCGTCCTGGAGCAGCTCAGGCCTATGGTCAGGCCACACCTGGACCCCCTGCAGTTCGCCTATCAGCCCCGGATTGGAGTTGAGGATGCCATCATCTACCTGCTAAACCGTGCCTACACCCACCTGGACAAGCCGAGGAGCACTGTGAGGGTCACTTTCTTTGACTTCTCCAGCGCATTCAACACCATCAGGCCTGCTCTACTGGGTGACAAGATGACGGCGATGCTGGTGGATCCCCCCCTTGTTTCCTGGATTGTGGACTACCTCACTGGTCGACCACAGTACGTGCGCCTGCGTCACTGTGTGTCAGATACAGTGGTTAGCAGCACTGGCGCACCACAAGGGACTGTTCTCTCTCCTTTCCTCTTCACCCTTTACACCACGGACTTCAGCTACCAGCCAGAGTCTTGCCATCTTCAGAAGTTTTCTGATGACTCTGCTGTAGTGGGATGTATCAGTAAGGGTGAGGAGGCTGAATACAGGGCTGTGGTTGACAACTTTGTCACATGGTGTGAGCTGAACCACCTGCAGCTCAACACAGCAAAAACCAAAGAGCTGGTGGTGGATCTGAGGAGGACAAAGACACCAGTGACCCCAGTTTCCATCCGGGGGCATAACGTGGACATTGTAGAACACTACAAATATCTGGGGGTGTTCATTGACAATAAACTGGACTGGACTAAGAACACTGAAGTCCTTTACAAGAAGGGACAGAGCCGCCTCTATTTTCTGAGGAGGCTCCGCTCCTTCAACATCTGTCGGACCATGCTGAGGATGTTTTATGAGGCTGTGGTGGCTAGTGCTTTTATGTTTGCTGTAGTGTGCTGGGGCAGCAGACTGAAGGTTGCAGATGCCAACAGACTCAATAAACTGATCAGAAAGGCCAGTGACATTGTGGGGGTGGAGCTGGACACCTTGGCTGCAGTGTCAGACAGGAGGATGCTGTCGAAGGTGCGGGCGATACTGCAGCAGGGCTCTCACCCTCTCCACAACACTCTGGCTGAACAGAGGAGCACCTTCAGCCAGAGACTGATTGCTCCTAAATGCACCACTGAGCGCCACAGGAGGTCATTCTTACCTGTGGCCATTAAACTGTACAACTCATCCCTTTAGTCATCGGACTCTTGACTACTTAAAAATAAAACAAAACAAATTATAAATATCAGTTCTCATTTCATTTCATTTGCCATAACAACCTAATTGTACAGTGTATATATCTCAGATTGTATTTTCACACTCACTTCAGATTGTTTACTTGATTGTTTATTATTTATTTGTACTATATTTTATTGGCTATTTATTAGCTACTTTAGATTTATTTTAATTGTATTTTATTTGAATCTTTACTTTATTTTATTTCTACTTTTCTTTATGGCTTGTTTCTACTGTGCACGGAGCATTGGAACGAAAGAATTTCCCCCCGGGGATCAATAAAGTATTCTGATGATCTGATGATGATGATGATTAAAACTCTTGTGCAATAACATGCTCCACCACAAATATGCATATTTTATTTTAGTATAGTTTCTGTTTATACTGTTCCCCATCTGTTTATACTGTTCCCCATCTGTTTATACCGTTCACATTATTATATTGTTCATACTATATTGTGTGTTTATTGCTTATATTATACTATGCTTATTGTTTTATTATATATTATTTTTCTAAAAATGTACCAAGGGGGAGTAGCACTCCAATTTCGTTGTATGCAAATGCAATGACAATAAAGGCTATTCTATTCTATTCTATTCTATTCTATTCTTCTACATTGCTTAGCTTCCGTACTTGTCCTCCTGTCTGCTTCACCAAAATTGGATGTGCCGACCGCCATCTATAGACTATAGATAAGAACCTCATAATAAACCCCACTTCAAAAAAGTGCTAGTGCATTTGTGACTAATGTGTGTCGAATGTCGATGCAACCCACATCAGTGTGACTGCAACAAAATCATCGAGATATTATTCTAAATGATACTGCCTGGTCTGCTCCACAACACATAACACAGTGACTCCCTGATCATCTGTTAAAATGACAAAGAAGTATTATTGTAATTGTGCTTTTTGATTCACCGTACTTGCACAGTCTCCTGATGAGATCATCTGGACGCTTTCCTATTCTCTTAGGGAAGTCCATCTTTTCAATGCCATGGAGGACCATGGTGTAAATCTTTATGGGGTCTGAGCCAACAAAGGGTGGGCTGGAAGAAAAAGATCGGATTGCAAAGGTAAAAATTCTCTACTATTCAAAGGATGAATTTCTGTTAGGCCAGCAGCGTCCTGACTCCAGCACGCCGTTTAACACAAAGATTGATATCATCTCATTTCACTGTAAGAAAGAAAGTAAAGAAGTGTATTTCTCAAGATGTTGAATTTTTTTTTAAAGACACAATGACAATACTTAATGGCATGGAAAGCTACAATGCTGAGTCAGAGACTGTTTATTATATGAGTACGTAAATGGTAAACAAATAAATAATTATCTAATCAAGCTGGAGTGAACAGCATCAGTTGAACTGACTGACTTGAATTTTAGTCATGATCTGAGAGAACATTTTGGGATTGGGGTGTAACGAAATGTTGATCAAGGAGTTAAACGAGCAAAATTACTTATGTGTAGTTGTCTTAAAGTATAATTAGATTGATAAGTTTGACACTAAATCAGATATTTAGCTCCATCAAAGAGGTTATGTTTTCAGATTCTAATTGTTGTACATATTATTTTGTCTGGTTGACTTTTTAAATACTAACCTATCCAGTCTCCACATCTGCCCTCATTACTCACACCTTAGTCAATCCCATATATTAACACAACTGTTCACTGGTTCCTTGCCAGATTTTCTCTGCTCAACCTAGTGTGCTCATTGCTTTCTTGCAGTTCCTAGTGTTAATTTTTGGACATTTGGCTCCACTCTTGGTTTTGGATTACTGCCTGTTTGCTTTCTTTGGACTGATTACCCGTGTATGGAATCATAACAGTCTGGTGGAATACTATAGCAGAACAAGGAACCCATTAAATGTGGGGGCAGATCCGAATCACACAAAAAATGTTTTCACTTTGATTAACAGCGCTTCTGTGCTGTACTGGAATAATGTGAAAAATGAGTACCCAGCTGGGAAAGTTCACACTGCGTTAACATTGTGAGATGGTGTATGCCTCGGCGGAGGTGTGCCCTTTTAGTTTAATCTTCTCTATTCAACTCTGTAAGCATGAAGATGATGATAAACCCTTATTATTCATCTACATCCCTTCTCTGGGTCAGATAATCTGCCATCATTGATTTAGTTTCAATTGCTATTCTGATGATACTCACCTACCTTTACATTAAACCTTCTACCCACTTCTGGGGCCATCACATTTGGCCTCCAAGACATGTTATATGTTATAAATATATATATAATGACATGTTTCTCTCCAAGTGCGAATCTCAAGGGTATGAGATTCTAACCTTACAGACTTACTTGCCAGTAAGAAGTTCAAATATGAGGATTCCCAAAGACCAGCAATCAGCTCCAAAGTCATGGCCTTTGCTCATAATGACTTCTGGGGCCACATACTCCGGAGTCCCACAGAATGTCCAGGTCTTCTTTCCAAGGCCAATGTTTTTAGCAAAGCCAAAGTCTGCCTGACAAAATACAAGGAATAAGGAATATATGTTTAAAAAAATAGTACAGTACAATAGCATTCTTTGAAAGCCATCACTAACAAATATTTAGAGTGGCTCACCATTTTGACATAACCCTTGGTATCCAGTAGAAGGTTTTCAGGTTTCAGGTCTCTGTAGACGATGCCCATTGTGTGTAGGTAATCAAAGGCCTCTAAGACACAACCAGTACAGAACCTGGTTGTAGGCTCATCAAAATAATTCCTGGTAGGTTACGAAAAAAATCAACATATTAATGGAATCCTGCTAATATGCACAGAGAAGACTAATAGCCAATTTTAGGAAAACCCGTAATGGCAATCACTTGGTCATTAAGTGTAACAGCAATATTTGATTGGTGGAGCTCGCTGTTACCATGGAATTTTTGACCGCACCCAAGAACGGCTAGTGAACAAATACTTGTTATGCTTGGATGAGATGGAAAAGTGTATGTATTGATAAAAAAAAAATGTTACAGTGCAATGGGAAGAGACTTAGCGAATAAATTCATGGCACACTAAAGCTACTGCTTAAACACTGTCACTGTGCTCACATTAAATCATAAAACAAACAGAAGTGAAACATCTCCATCATGGTCTCCATCATTTGAGATTTGACCGGTACCCTTTTAATTACATCATGTTGTGTCCTCTTCATCTGCAATGGTTTAATGGACATTTAGAACAAACAATTGTTTCTCTTGATGCGTCATACATTCATTTGTATATGCAAGATTTTCTGTAAATTCAGTTAATATTTGGGTTAAATTTGTATGGAAATTTGTCTTATTTCATCTTCCAATTAGAGTACACTGTATAAAAAGTGCTAGCTTTATTTCTTCCATCTCTTAATTTGCAGAGATTTAAAGTTTGCCTTGCAGCATGTACTTTGTAACAATATTGTAGCATGCTAATGTTCTACTGCAAAGGTACAACTTGTTTCATTGGGCTCATTCTAAGGTAACAAAAACACAATAATACACTAGAGAAAACTCTTATATTCCTTTTTTTGCCTTTCAATCATCCGAAATCCTACACACTGAATCTTTATGCCTCCAAACGTATACGTACGATTCAAAGTGCTCTGATCTATAACTTATGGTGGCCCTGAAGTGCAAATCAAAACAGCAAATAGAAAAATTCAACAGAAAGTCATAAAACACAACAGCAAATAGGAAAAAATTTCAACAAATCATAAAATACAAAAGCAAATAGAGAAAGATGAGAGCAAATACGAAAACACTTCAAATAAATCATTAAACACAACGATATTAACTTCTATCGTGAAAGGTAGGCTTATGTATCCGAGGATGAACCCTGCTGATTGGACAGATGGAGTGTCGAGTACAGAGAGATAGAGAGGCTGACTGAGAGAGAAATTATTTATTACTCTATTTACTTTCAGTTATCACATTTTCTGTTTTCATAAGTAAACACTGATGCTAAGTGTCCAGAAGCTTTTAAACCCAGAACTCATTGGTTTTGTACAATATAACTGATGTTTTATATGTAAGGTTGACTTTACTTCTTTGAACTTGCAAATACTACATAGATAGGTAAAAAGTAAAATAAAAAAAGGTATCCTATAAATAGAAAAAAAATGTAAATTGAAGACTTTAGTTAAACTGAATCTGGGTTATTTTCTGTACTCTTTTACAAGTATTACATCATCAATACATATATCTACTTATAGATGTTAATATTATTATTGTAGATATTGTCCCCCCATCACCAGGCAGTATCATATCACTGCTTACACGCAGGTCGTCTGCTCGGCCTGTGGCCGGCACATTACCAAGCCCTTACCGTCATGTGTGACCATCATCAGGAGACGGTTTCCAGAAAGAGGAGGAATATAGATTATGAAATGTCTAATTTGGGTGACAATCTACAAAATGAATCACAAAGTGTCTTACAGTATAAAAACATTTTATGCAGTTAAGATCAGATACTGCATAAATGGTTAGGCCTGCATAAAGAAGGTACAAGACTTTAAACCAACATCCCTAAATATACAAACTATTAATGTATTCTTATATCCAGGAACTGCAGTTAAGATAAAAGGAATCAGTCTGCAATACAAATTATTTTTTAAAATATGAATGTGGAAGTACCAAATGGTGAAAAGGAAAAAAGATGTATCCATTTAAAACTAGAAAGCTCAAACTAAAACTATGCAGTCCTAAATTAGCTATTTTATTATTAGAAACGTGTTTTAATTGAGTTCCAGTTTTAGATCAAAACGCACAGAAAGACAATCATGATATATGCAACACTTTTCTCAAGTTAGTACAATATGCAAAAGTTAATAGTGATAAAGATAAAAACAAACATCTTGCAATGTTCAGAAACAATGTATGCATAGCCTTGATTCATATGAATATGAATTGTAGACTTTGATCTTACTTTGACTTTGAATAATATTAATCTTAACCAGTAAACGTTCACACTGATGTTGTGTGTTAAACTGAACGTATGTGGGGGACAGGCCAACTGTCCCTTGTGATTTTTTGGCAGGAGTGGAAATGGAGGCAGGTGCAGTGGAGGACAGCACAGCATGGCTCTCTGGTAGTCTTTGATTAAATAATGTAATATAGACCTCTCTCAGTGACTCCATGAGGACTGCTGATGAAAAGTGTGATTTACGGTAGTTATTGTCACTGTAAATTGCTGTGTAACTCCCAGCAAACTGGAAGTTTCAGTTGGCACACACAACTGCCAACTCACAGTCTAAGGTGAGAAAGTCACCTATTATTTAACAGTGCCTGACAGTTTAAAACAGTTCACATGTTCGAAAGTATAGAGATATATTATATGATATTATATATAACAACAAAGAAATCCTATGTGAGAAAATGGTTTTACATATGAAAATATTTGTTTGAGTGTGTGCCAATTACAGGGGTATCGCACTACTGAGCCTCCTTGGTAAAGTATACTCCAAGGTGCTGGAAAGGAGGGTTTGTCCTATAGTCGAACCTGAGATTGAAGAGGAACAATGCGGATTCTGTCCTGGACGTGGAACAACGGACTAGCTCTTCACTCTCGCAAGGATCCTGGAGGGGGCCTGGGAGTATGCCCATCTACATCTGCTTTGTGTATCTGGATAAAGCATATGACTGGGTCCCCCGGGAGATACTGTGAGAGGTGCTGCGGGAGTATGAGGTGAGGGGGTCACTTTTATGGGCCATCCAATCTCTGTACACTCAAAGTGAGAGCTGTGTCCGGATCCTCGGCAGCAAGTTGGATTTGTTCCCGGTGGGGGTTGGCCTCCGCCAGGGGTGCGCTTTTTCACTAATCCTGTTTGTGATTTACATGGACAGGATATCGAGGCGTAGTCGTGGTGGGGAGGGGTTACAGCTCGTTGGGCTAAGGCTCTACGCTCTGCTTTTTGCAGATGATGTGATCCTGATGGCATCAGTGACCTTCAGCACTCACTGGATCGGTTGGCAATGTGAAGCGGCTGGGATGAGGATCAGCACCTCTAAATCCAAGGCCATGGCTCTAAGCAGGAAACCGGTGGCAAAGCTCTCAATCTACCGGTCAATCTTCGTTCCTACCCTCACCTATGGTCATGAAAGCTGGGTCATGAGCGAAAGAACGAGGTCGCGGGTACAAGCAGCCGAAATGGGTTTTCTCAGGAGGGTGGCTCGAGTCTCCCTTAGAGATAGGGTGAGAAGTTTAGCCATCCGTGAGGAATTCGGAGTAGAGCTGCTGCTCCTTTGCATTGAAAGGAGCCAGTTGAGGTGGTTCGGGCGCCTCTCTAGGGAGGTGTTTCAGGCACGTCTAGCTGGGAGGAGGCCTCGGGAAGATCAGGACCAGATGGAGTGATTATATCTCCACTGGCCTGGGAACGCCTCGGGATCCCCCAGTTAGAGCTGTTTAATGTGGCCCGGGAAAGGGAAGTTTGGGGTCCCCTGCTAGAGCTGCTGCCCCCGCGATCCGACCCTGTATAAGCGGTTGAAGATGAGTGAGAGATGACTAAACTGGCTAGAGTCAGCTCTGTCATTTTGCTGGTAATATAGTCTGTGTCCCTGGAAACGGCCACAAGACTACCACGTCAGGGGCTGGGGGCGGGGTTATCGTGGCCAACAAGAGCACTGGAATGTTGTTCTTTCTGTTGTTCAATTTTTTAAAGAAAAGAGCCTTTGTCAGAGGAGGGAAAGTGTCAATAAGTTAACACAATAAAGTTGTATTCTGTGTTCTCCATCAATTCATAATTTAAGAATATAGTTGAAGATTGAAAAAAAATATCCTGAAAAATAATCCTGCTTTCTGAAATAGGGCCTGGGACCTATGGCCCAGGATGCAAGGATTTAAGGATGCCCGTCCAGCTGGGAGGAAGCCTCGGTGAAGACCCAGGACCAGGGGGAGAGATTATTTTCGTTACAAAACTCCAGCTATACAAACAACAAATATTATACAGACAACATATATAAGAAAAAAAAGATATACCTCTCCGGGAACCATCACCTTATCGTGGTGGAGAGGTTTGTGTGTCCCTGTGAACCTGAGGGCTGTGTTGTCTGGAGCCTAGTGCTCCTGGTAGGGTCTCCCATTGCAAAGTGGTCTCAGGCGAGGCGCCGGACTAAGAATGGTTCACAAAGACTCAATGGACAAACAAGGAAGAGAAAGAGAGACCCTGCCCGGAGGAAGCCCGGGGCCCCACTCTGGAGCCAGGCCCAGACGGAGGGCTCGCCGGCGAGCGCCTGGTGACCGGGTTTGCCACGGAGCCCGGCCGGGCACAGCCCGAAAAAGTGACGTGGCACCTCCCTCCTCTCCATCCTGTGGGCCCACCACTCGCAGGAGGAACCACTTGGGTCAGGTGCGCTGCTGCACGGTTGGCAGTTTTAGCTGAGTTAAGTTCATCACATTATATGTCATTGAGATTATTATATTATATTATCATTGAGGTCACAGTGACTATTAGAGTTGTATCTGACAGCATTGCATGGTGTTATTTTACACTACACCATGTAAGTGGAGTGGATATATCTGTTTGCTATAGAACATGTACAGCTAACATTTCATGCAAAATATCAGAGCAAATGCAAATGTTGTTTGCCCTGTAGCTCTGTAACGTTAGGTGCACCTGTTCCTACATTAATGTTACCAGCAGTCTCTCCATAAACCTTCTGTTCACGCAACTTGTCTGATATCTCTGTTTCAATCATACCTGCGAGCTGTCTGGACCCAGGCATTAACAGGACCATTTCAATAATAAATCATAAATACATTAGCTGTGCAAACATAATCACAAGCTCACGTTATATAACTACTCTTGAGGGTCAAACTGACATATCACATTTTCAACATCAACTTGTAGGTTTGGCAAAATCCGATGCTAACTTCTAATGCTAGCTAACAATAGCATTAGCTTATTAGCTGGTATTTTTAGGCTGCTTTACAGCAAGAGTACTAACCACACGTCAGTTCTTAGTACTGAAAACATTTTGCTGGTTCATTTGGAAGTTAGCAAACATTAGAAAATTATACTGTGCACAGTTCATGTTTTCGTTGAGCTGAGTCTCCATGAAATGACCATCCCTCCCATCCCTGCAGTGGCAACAGCACCAGAGGCTGATGAAGCTGCTTTACAGCAGGGAGTGTACCAGCTGTTTGCCTCACATGTATGTTGGTGTCGGCTTTAATATCTCACTCTGAAACCCATTACATCATCAGGAAAATAAGAGCTCCCTAACGTAACACGGCCGTGTTTTCTGATACAGATGCAGTAGTGAAGTACCGTCTCTTCACATGCACAAACACATTCAGGCACAAAGCTAGCTCCGATGCTTTTCTTTACTACCCCTCTTGACAAGTGTGTGCTTCCATTACAAATAAAATAAGTCACCAAGGTGACAAATGGTTGGATAAAAAACTGATTCAGGAAAACTAAAACTGTTCAAACGAATGTTTATTTATGTAAACACGGTTTTATGAATGAAAGTGAACCTGTAACCACGTGACATTTAACCTCGGATCAAGAGCATTAAATTAAATTAATCACACCTGTGGGCAACATACATATAGGGTCGGCTGCGCACCCACACACTCTTTTCTACCGACTGGGAAGATAGGCAGTACCACCCTTCGCCACCAAGTGACAACAAGGGGTTACAGGTCCGCTTTCATTCATAAAATCTTGTTTACATACGTAAACATTTGTTTTATTTCATTTCAGTGAACCTGTAACCACATGACAGCATAACAAATCAGTCCCGAGGAGAGTAAACTGGTACTCTTTTATAGACCAAATAAAGGAAGTTCATACAAAACATGATGTAGTCCAAAAACTTTATTGTCAGCAGTCATGCTTTTGGACATAACATTTCACCAGTAAACAAGGCAAAAAACAAAAGTGCCTAACTTAAACAAACATCCTGGAGCATTTAACAAAAGAACTACTCAAATGTAAAGAAAAGCAGAACTCAGGCATCTGCTGCAACCCCAAGAACTGATGACCCGACTGCAGAGGACGACAGGTTCAGTCTATAAAACCTGGTGAGAGTAGATGAGGAGGTCCAGCTTGCTACACACATTCTCCAATGGCGCGCCTCGAAAAAGCGCCCATGAAGTGGCCATCGCCCTGGTTGAGCGAGCCACAAGCCCTGAAGGAGGATCCCCTCCTGCATGCATGTTAGCCAAGGAAATCAGAACCATTATCCAATGTGCCAGATACAGGCTTGTCCAGTGGAACCACCATATGAGACGAAGAGCCTGTCAGAAGGAGGAAGCACCTTAGTCCGATCAACATAAGACCAGAGAGTCCTGAAAGAGCACAGGCTTAACGAGCACCTCCAGGCGCTCCGCTGGGCCTCCCAGGATGAGCCCGGTAGAAGTCCCTGATGAGGGCCAGATCGAGAATCAGGAACCGAGAGACCCAGCTTCTCTCCTCAGGACCATATCCCTCCCAGTCGACCAGGTACTCTGCGTTGCACGTCCAAAATCGAGCTGACCATGAATGCCAGATGGCCATCCACGGTTGGGGGGGGGGGGGGGGGGTTGATGGGGTGACGGTAGGCGGGCACAATGTGCTGGTGGACACCGGCTTCAGCTGGAAGACGTGGAACGTAGGATGGATCTTGAGGGACGCAGGAAGCTTGAGACGACCAGCACTGGGATTGATGATAGTCTCGATCTTAAAGGGGAGCGAGTTTCCTGGAGAAGACATTCAGGGGAATGTCATGGGAGTTCAGCCATACCTTCTGCCCCCGTCTGTACTTGGGAGCTGGGATGTGACAGCAATCCGCCATCCTGCGGTTCTGCTCAGCAGTCCGAAGCAAAGCCCCTGGGCCCTCCCTCCAAATCCGAGGAACCTTTCGAAGATGATGTTGGACTGAGGGCACAGCAATCTCGGACTCCTGGGCCGGAAAGAGAGGAGGTAAGTAACCCAATGAAGCAGAGCAGAGCAGGTGAGGAAGTTGTGTGAGTATTCCACCTAGGACAGTCGAGACGACCACGACGAGGGGTTGCTGGCACAAACACAGCGAAGAGTGATCTCCAAATCCTGATTGGCCCTCTCTGTCTGCCTGTTAGACTGAGGGTGGCAGCCCGATGAAAAACTGACCCTGGCTCCCAAAGCCTGACAGAAGGCTCTCCAGACACAGGAACCGAACTCGGGACCCTGGTCCGAAACGATGTCCATAGGGATCCCATGGAGTCGCAAAACATGGTCCACCAAGAAGGATGACGTTTCGATGGTCGACAGCAGTTTAGGCAGGGGAACAAAGTGAACCATTTTGGAGAACCGGTCAACAATGTTCACAATAGTGTCGTTACCTTGGGAGACAGGAAGTCCAGTAACAAAATCCAATGCGATGTGCCCCGAGCGCAGACGGTGCAGGCCAAGAAAAACTCCTGGGTATCCGTGGTTATAGTTTTCCACCAGAAGTGACAGTGCAGGAAACACTGTAGTTGCTTCCTGGAAGATGCCGTGGCCACTCTGTCACAGCTTTGACCTTTGCTGGATCCGCCTTCACCTGTCTGCTTTCCACAATGTAACCCAAAAATGATGAGATGTGGAAATTCACATTTTTCTGCTTTGACGAACAACCGATTCTCCTGTATGTGCTGGAGAACCTGGCGGACGTGATAAACATGCTCTGACAAGTCTCTTCAAAAAATCAAAATGTCATCCAGGTAGACGAACACAGAGCGGTTCAGCATATCATGGAGAACGTTGTTAACTAGTGCCTGGAAGACAGCTGGGGCATTAGTTTACCCAAATGGCATTACCAGATACTCGAAGTGGCTGAGTGGAGTATTAAAGGCGGTCTTCCACTCATCCCCCTCCTTAACTCTAACTAAATAATACGTGTTGCGGAGATCTAGTGTGGACAGTGGCACCATGCAGCGGCTCGGACAGGGGATACTTATTCTAAACAGTAATGTTGTTAAGGCAGCGGTAATCAATACAGGGGCGTAACGACTTGTCTTTGCTGCTCCAAGGGGGGAGGAAGAAGGACGAATGATCTCCGAATTAAGTGTGTCGTTAATAAAGGTTTCCATGGCCCCACGTTCGGGTCCTGACACGTTATAAAGCTGACTGGTAGGGAAAGTTGACCCGAGTAACAACTCAATGGGACAATCATAGGGATGGTGAGGTGGCAGGGATAACTCCTTAGTCTTAGTCAACACCTAGGTGAGGTCATGATAAACTGATGGCACGGAGGACAAATCTGGAGGTTCAGGCAACGAGGGTCTGGGGTCACTGGGGCACCTAGGAGGAGCTGAACGAAGGCAGGAAGAATGACAACTGCTGCTCTAACTCACAACTCTGCCTGTTACCCAGTCAATAACAGGGTTGTGAGTGATAAGCCTGGGGAGACCAAGAACAACAGGAGCATTAGCGGACGGCATAATGTGAAAAGCTATGGTCTTGCGACAGGGTCATGGGAATCTTCTCGGCACAGATCTGAGCTAGCTCCTCACCACTGAGACCATTAACCACCAATGGAGTATCTAGAGGAACAGTCGGGAACTGACTAGGACACACCAACTCGGAATCGATAATGTTAGTATCTGCCCCTGAGTCGATTAGAGCTTGAAGGGAGAAATCTCTGCCTTCACAGCTAAAAACAATGTCCAAATTTATTCGCTTACTGGGAATAGCAGGAACAACAGATCGATTCACCAGAACCCTGTCTGCGACTGGTGAGCCTGGGGGTTTAACCAAAGCGGACAGGTAGCCAACTGGTGGTTAGGAGGTCCGCAGTAAATTCTCTCTCGAAAACGCCCTTGAAGTTCTTCGGGGGTCAGACGGCTGCGGCCCAACTGCATGGGTTCTTCCTGGACCAGAGCAGAAGATTGGTTTACACGGTTGTAAGCAGGTACGCTAGTAACAGGGTCAAGGGAAACAGTGAGTGGGCCTGGCGTTACCAAAGGTGATGACAGCCTTTCACAGCGCCTTTCACGTAGACAGTTATCAATCTTGATGGCAAGGCCAATGAGCTCCTGAAGGTTAGCGGTCTCAGATATCCCCACTAAGCAGTCCTTTACCTCCTCGTTCAACCCTTTGAAAAATATGCGCTGTAGAGCCCTATCATTCCACCTTAATTCAGCTGCTAAGGTACGGAAATCAAGGTCAAGTAACAGGTTACTAGTATCACAATTAGAAACAGTGGTGGTCAAACACAAAAAGTATCTCGTTAGAGAATTGCTGAAAGGTTGCATGTTGTATGAGAGGGTTGTTCCAGAAAGCTGCTCCCCAGACTCGGGCCCTACCGGTTAGCAAACCTAGCACATAGGCTATCTTGGAACTATCACTGGCAAAGGTGAGGGGCTGCTGACCGAACACTAGGGAGCATTGAAATAAGAAATCTGCTCACGGGGCAGAAGGTTACTCACAGTGGTAGCGGGTGACTCAGCATTCACAGAGGTAGCAAGGAGAGGGCCAACCTGTCTATGCGAGAAACACAGGTGGACAGCTGGTTCAGACTCCCAAGGATTCCTAGCAGTGTCTGCAAATGCTGACCGAGCAGAATACCCTGAGAGGATACCGCTTGACGAACGCAAAAACCTGCAGGGTCGATTTCCTTATCTGCGGGGTCCATGTTATGGCCTGACCATTCTTTCACGAACGGTGCGGGAATAACACAATGGAACCGGACCCAAATGCAGACATGGACACAGGGAATGATACTAAACAAATATTTAATAACAAAAACAAAAAAGGGAAAGACACATTCAGGGAGAAACAGACAGAGGGAGACAAACTCACACAAAAGGAAGAGGGAAGAGACTGAAAGGACCTGGATCCTGACATCTAGTCCTTTACATATTTTATTTACATGCTCCTTTATACTTCTACTCCACTACAAATACGTGGAAATATTCTACTTTTTACTCCACTACATTTATCTGATTACTTCAGTTACTAGTTACTTTACAAGGCTGACAAGCACATATGAAACATTAGTTTATTTATCAAAAACTGGACTGACACAAATTAACGTAATATAAATGCAGAGTAGCAGGATTTTTCTGAAAATCAACTTATCCTCTTTACACACTGATATGGCTGCAGAGTAAAAACAGGCTTCACAGTGACAGAAAGAAACTGAAAGAGAAAGAGCTGGCGGTTTTCTGTGACAACCTTTCTTTTTATCACAGTAGAAAGAAACATTGTGGTAGTGATTTAACCACAGATTTCACCAGACAGAAACGATTGAGAACAACCAAGAGGATTCAGAAACCCACGAAGAAGAGCGCAGCGGGAGCGCGTGGCCGCGCGCCTACAGGGAGCGCATGTAGCAAGTCTCCCAGCGTGCCAGTATTTGATGGCTGAGACGGTAGCGCTGAGATGGATACGAGAGAGGACAGCGGTCATGAAGGCTTACGCTATGTTGCACCTCATAAACTGAACGGTAAACACGTGTACCGAACCATGACAAGCGTACCGAACGGGACAGATTTTTTTGATAAACCGTTCCACCCCTACCAGATACACTACTGACCTGGCCGGTACCAGGCAATTCAATTCAATTCAATTTTATTTATAGTGCCAAATCATAACAAAAGTTATCCCAGGACACTTTACAGAGTAGGTATAGATCACACTCTATGACTTATTTAGGATTTACATAGACCCAACTATTCCTCCATAGAGTACGGTAGCAACAAAACCCTTCCCTATAGCAGGCAGGAACGTCGGACAGACTCAGCTCTATGGAAGACAGCTGACATCAGACAAAATCAGCTTAAAAATAACAACATAGCTAAGGGCTCATAAGCCCTAGCTGTAAGTTTTGAGTGTGCTCTTAAATACGGGGACAGTGTTTGCCTCCCGAATAACTCTTGGGAGTTGGTTCCATAGGAGAGGAGCTTGGTAGCTGAAGACTCTGCCTCCCATTCTACTTTTGTAGACTCTAGGAATGACAAGTAGCCCTGCATTCTCAGAGCGCAACGATCTAGTCGGGTAATACGGTACTATAAGCTCTTTAAGATACGACGGAGCCTGGCTAATAAGTAAGCTTTATAGGTAAGGATTTTAAATTCTATTCTAGATTTTACAGGTAGCCAGTGCAAAGAAGCTAATACAGGAGAAATGTGTTCTCTTCTCTGTATAGAGAACACATTTCCACATCCAAGTATAATTGTATACATGGATGTCTTGCTGATGCAGGGGGATAAGTGCGGCATCCATGCACTTCGTAAATGTCCTTGGTGACAGGGACATACCGTAGGGAAGGAAATTGTACTCAAATACCTTTGACTAGAAAGAAAACCAGAGGAACGTTCTGTGATCATGACTGATGGGAATGTGAAAATAGGTATCGCCTACCCTCATGGCTTGAAACAATGCCATCAACCTCAGCGTCTGAAAGGTGAGCACCTTGAGTAGGTGGAATAAAAGCCCCCTCTCACTTCTTCCGGAGACAGGGGCCATATTGCTCCCTTCTCCAGTAAGGTAACTTTCCCTTACTTTCATCTCCATGAAGAAGCAAGGAGGCCAGATCCTAAACTCTAGGTGGTACCCCAACTACAGGGTATTAAGCACCCAGGGACATGATGTGCACAGAAACATTGAGGTGAGCAATGGAAAAAGCTGGTCTCAGGGGGGTACACCGTCAGAGAGCCACGGGAGGAGCTCTATCCTGAAAAGCGAGGACACACCTCTGGAGGTCCATGAGCTGCAGGTCTCGACTGTCTAGGCAGCTGCAACAACCATGTATGCTGCCTGACCTTCTGAGCTTCATCCAGTGCAGCCTCCGCTGCTTGCCCAAACCCCTCCCCAAGAATTATCTTGGCTAGCAGAGCAAAGGTTGGTCCTACTCCGGCTACACCATTAAGGCTATGCACTGAAGCATTACTTAGGGCACTAAGAGCGGACTGGGAGGCCACAGCTTCCCTCAGTCAAGCCTAAGAGCTCTGCACATGCCTAACCAAATCATGGTACACATGCAAAGGAGTTTGCCTGTCTTGGTCAAGTGCAGAGGCCCTTGGTGGAGATGGTGATGGAGGAATGCCAGCAGCCACTGCTGCTGTGAGACCAGGGCTCCAAGAGAAAGATCCAACTTGGGACCCTTGTTCTCGATTTGGTAGGCAGTGCCAACTTCAACATCTTCTTCACCAATGTCATACACGTTCAACTGCCCAGAGGAGCCACAGCCGGTGTCTTAAGTTTTGCCATTTTGTTTTATTATTTCTTGAAATGTTTTCCTTATTGCCGTTGAGTTTTATGATTTGTTGAAATTTTTTCCTATTTGCCGTGGTGTTTTATGACTTGCTGTTGCGTTTTTCTAAATGCTGTTGGAATTTGCACTTCAGGGCCACCGTAAGAGGAAATTGTTGTAACTACCTTTGCTGCCTTTTTAAACTACCAAAGCGATGGAAACGCTCAGTTATAAAGAATAACTAATTAGCTGGTGAAAAAAAACTCTCACCTTACTGCAGTCATGCAGAAGTGGATGTGTTACACACAGTAACATCACTGTTTTTAGTAGTTACAGTAGCAACAGACTGGAAAACTCACTATGTTCTTAAAAGATTAGATCTCTCAAAAACAATAGAAATGGTAAAGCCTGTGAATATTCTCATTTGACCAGGTCATTGTTATCCCCAAAGCAATTTCCGTCAAAAACAACTGGACTTGGTTATTTGTCTAGGATGACGTTTCACCTCCCATCCAAGAGGCTTCATCAGTTCGTGTATGCAACTGACCAGACTGGGACTGGTCGAACTAACTAGTGTGGAGATCCAGGTATTTGATGACCGATGATGTCACTGGAACACTTTGTGCTCCAAGTACCAACGACCATCGTTAGACTGACAGTCGTTGGTGGGAAGAAGGTTTTGAATTCGTTAGTGCTTTATTGAGTCTTAACGACAGTCGTTGGAGTCACAAGAGGCCCTTTGTGAACGAAGGGAAGGGATGAAAGGGCTGCATTGTAAATTGGAGATAAGTGGTGTCTCAGACTTGAACTTGCAATGGTTTCTCTACTTTTGGATAGGTGGCTTTTCTTTCTCCTCTTTCAAACCATCTGTCCTCTCTTGTTGTCATCAAATGAGTGGGCTTTCTCCTTGAGATATAAGTGGACAGCAGAGGCCAGGCCTGAGGAGTTAACTCGCCTGTGTTGAGCCATGCGTTTATGCAGTGGTTGTTTTGTTTCTCCAATGTAGAGATCTTTGCATTCCTTTTTGCATTGGACAGCATCACCTTTCATCCCTTCCCAGGAGATTTAACAATTTAACCTCAAAGAACAACTGTTCACAAAGGGCCTCTTGTGACTCCAACAACTGTCGTTAAGACTCAATAGAGCACTAACGAAGTCAAAACCTACTTCCCCCCAAGGACTGTCACTCTAACGACGGTCGTTGGCACTTGGAGCACAAAGGGTTCCAGTGACATCATCGGTCTTGTGAGAGGTTAAATACTTGGACCACCCCACCAGTTAGTTGGACCAGTCCCAGCCTGGTCAGTTACGTACACAAACTAATGAAGCCTCTTGGATGAGAGGGGAAACGTCTTCCTAGACAAATAACCAAGTCCAGTTGCTTTTGACAGTAATTGCTTTGGGGATAGAAATGGTAAGTAATCACTATATGTACAATTTATGTTGTTTATAGGAGAACTATCCCTTTAAAGGGATACTTTACCCATGTTAATCCAGGTCTGTGTCATGTGTCAATGTGGGCATCGTATTCAGTATTCACTGTGTTTGGCCTGTCGCATTGAAACACATTGGATTTCGAATCTCCAATGCTTTTCCTCAGGGACTTCCTCCAGATAGACAGGCCAAACACCATTCATCTGAACACAGTGCCCACATTTACATGAAACAGACCTCGATTAAAAACAATTAATATATCTCTTTAATTTTCTGTTTAAGTATCAATGTCAGTAAGTTTTTATTTGTTTTTTGAAAGTAGCAAAAGGACCTACACTCACATATCACGCAGCACAGTCCACAGCTCTCCACCAAGACATGCCTCCAGCAGCATGTAGACATACTTATTATCCCGAAATGTTCGGAAAAACCTGAAATACATGCACAGATAGACAGGGCACTCTTTGTGAACTACTGCTAGCTAGTTTCAATAACAAAAAAAACATTTAGAAAGTAAACCTATATAAGGACCTGGCAACATAAATAATGACAGTCCCTGCTAATGCTGAACACTAGTGGTGTACGTCTAGTAGAATTGGCATTCATGTTTGTATTGGCATTCAACATTATCATAAACATTTAGTTTGAATTTTAGGATTTAATTTAATACTGAGACCCCATAAAAAAAAGAAATAATAAGATGAAGGTGAGTGGTAGGAGGAGTGTTATTAGTGAAGCTTGAGAGTGAACGTCACACTTTGGTTAAGCCCCTGAATGTTCTGAATTGTCCAGGTCATCATTTTCCCCAAAGCTATTTCATTCAAAAGAAACTGGACTTGGTTATTTGTCTAGGAAGACTTTTCACCTCTCAACCAAGAGGCTTCCTCAGTTCATGTACGCAACGTTCATGTTCAGTTCATGTTGCGACATGAGGTGAAACGTCTTCCTTGACAAATAACCAAGTCCAGTTGCTTTTGACTGAAATTGCTTTGGGGAACACACTTTCGTTGAACTTTTCCCTTTCAAGGACAGTCAAAGGACTGCTTGCACAACGCTTTTGTTCTTTGAAGTCATAGTCCAGATAAATCTCAGAGCAGTGGTGGGATCTGGGTCAGCAGCATTCTCCCAGAGGGTTCCTTAGCAACAACAGAGAGAAACCAACACACTGACCAGCCCCCATTTGATCTTCTCCTTAAGGAATATGCGAGGCTTGTGGGAGATTGAACCTTTGGTTAACTAACACATTCTCTAGACTGTTCTGTTCTACATGCTTTCACAAGCTCATATAACACAAAAACAACTAATTATAACACCTTGGTTTTCATGAAACAAAGAACCCTAAATGCGTAATGATGTGTGTGGATCACACCTGATAATAAACACTGAGTTGGTTTTCTGAAGGATGTTTTTCTCAGAGTAGATGTGCTCCTGCTGTCTGGTATTCACAATGTGCTTCTTCTTAATGCACTTGAGAGCAAATGTGGTGTCATCGTCCTTCAGCTTTACCTGAGAAACAGCAGATAGGAGCTCATGAGCAAAGCTCACTAAAAGAGTTGTCAGTGCAATTTGACGTGTGTTTGGATCATAGTTTTGATACATTGGTATGCATTCTTTCATTTATCAACAAATGTTTGTTTTATAGACGTGCCTTAGAATTGATTTGAAAGCTTGCCTGAACCTGAGTGTTCATGATATCTTCAATTACCTAAGTGTTCATGATACCGTGATCAATTAAGATTGATCACAGTGACATGGTGGCTGAATATTGCTTATCTAGGACATGGATACATATTTGTAAGTGTTCTCTTTAAAAACCAAATCCCTCAGTAATAGGCTAACTGCCAGCAGCATCATTTAGCCTGGTAAAATCTGTGAAAGCCTTGGTTAACCCACAACACAACAGCTTTTCAGCATCTTCCTGTTTATTTCCCCCAGTAAGGCCTTGGTGATGCTGGTGATGCCGTCGAGATGCAGCTTGGGCCCTTTTAACAGAAGGGAAACATAGTTCGGCAAGGAACACATTTCCACGCAACACCTACAGCTTGGACATAAAGGCCTTCTGTCAGAATCTGATTAGGAAATGGCAGTAGATAAAATCAGAGATCAGCATTTATGTATTCATTTATGGTTTAATTGTTGGTGTCTATGAAGGATGTGGGATTGGTTTCCCCAAGAAAGAGGCGCGGTCATGAGTGCCTCCTCTGGATGATCATATCCACTGTCCAAACCTTTATTTTTGCTATACATTTCTCAGCATACATATGTTTTGTCCCTTTGCTGCATTGGTAATATTTTTGATTAAATAATAAAACAACAAAAAGAGTGAAAAAGTGAATTACCCCTTACGGGAGTAAAGGCATGCTTTAAACAAAATCCATGTAAATCAATTCCAGAATAAAGTGTGGCTGGCTAATGACAATTGATACAGTCGTAGGGGCATTATAGTGTCAATGCAGATTACCAGCTCCACTCGTCCAAATCCTCCCATGCCCAGTGTAGCTATGACCTCGAGCTCCTGGAAAGGCTGGTGATGAGGCAGGAGAGCAACCTTCTCCCTCAGCCTCCTCAACTCCTGGGCCTCTGAAGAGTCAATCTCAGGGGAGTGAGGCCTGAGAGACGAATACAATGGGACAATTACATTTTTGTAAACCCATAGACTAGTCTAACTCACCAGCTGTAGACTGCTGGTATACATCCTAGGTTATGTTAGGTTAGGGGGATAATCTTCTTTTAAAATGAGTTTTCCTCCAGTCTAACACACTGTATCTGTAACTGTATCCCATCTGTATCTGCGGCCAGATGGGAGTAGAGTGAAGTATGGGTTCAGGGGGTGATCCGGGCTGCTGACTAGCACACGTGCCAGCTGATTCAAGATTCAAGATTCAAGAAGCTTTATTTATCCAGAGGGAAATTATTTTGCAACAGTTTCAATACAAAGGTGGAAAAGGATCAGAGTAACAATAAGCATAAACATAAATCTAACATCAGATAAATCAAGCAATGAACTAAGTGTGACAGAGTGCAACAGACATCGTGGTTAAGCGTAGGTATATACAATATACAACAATACGCAGCGTGCAGTTTAGCAGCAGATTGAAATGAAATAAGTACAAACTAATAAGTGAGAAGGAGCGATAAGTTATAAGTGTTAAAAATGTAGCAGCATTTCCTACAGAACTAAGTGACAGTATGGCACAGTGGAGTGTAGCAGCATTTCGTACTGAAGTAAGTTACAGTAAGTTACAGTAAACCACAGTGAAATGTAGCAGCATGTCCTAAGCACAGTAAATGTAGCAGCAGATAGTTACAGTACCATTAATAAATAAATAAAGTGATGTAGTGGTGATATAAAGAGACAGTATAAAGTGGAGCAGCAGTAAGTTACAGTACCACAAAAATAAGTGATGTAGTAGTGGTATAAAGTGACAATGTAGTAAAGCAGCATTTCTTAATGAACTAAGTGACAGTACAACTGAATAAAGTGGTGCAGTGATGATATAAAGTGACAAAGTGACATTTTCAGGAGACAGTGTCTCCACTGTTCCTTACCTGACCAGGGGGAGATGAATTATAAAGTTTGATGGCCGCCGAAAGAAAAGACTTCCTCCGGCGTTCAGTATTACACCGGGGGAGAATGAGTCTGTGGCTGAAGGTGCTTCTGCTGGAGGTCAGCAGCTGGTGGAGAGGGTGAGAGTTGTTGTCCAGGATGCTGTGCAGTTTAGACAGCATCCGCCTCTCAGACACCGCCACCAAAGAGTCCAGTTTGACCCCCAGGACGGAGCCAGCCTTCCTGATGATCTTACTGATCCTCTTTGCGTCTGCTGCCCTCAGTCTGCTGCCCCAGCACACAACAGCAAAGAAGATGGCACTGGCTACCACTGACTGGTAGAACATCCGCAGCATGGTGTTACATACATTGAATGACCGGAGCCTCCTCAGGAAATAGAGACGACTCTGGCCCTTCTTGTAGACAGCCTCAGTGTTCTTGGACCAGTCCAGTTTGTTGTCCAGGTATACTCCAAGGTATTTGTAATCCTGGACAACATCCACAGTCACGCCGTTGATGGAGATGGGTGTGGGGGCAGATTTACTCCTGCGGAAATCCACCACTAGCTCCTTAGTCTTGGTGGCGTTTAGAATCAGGTGATTAGCTGCACACCAGTCGACGAAGGAGTCCACAACACCCCTGTATTCCTCCTCCTTTCCCTCACTGACACAGCCAACAATTGCAGAATCGTCAGCAAACTTCTGCAGGTGGCAGGACTCAGAGAGGAACTGAAAGTCTGAGGTGTACAGGGTGAACAGAAATGGGGAAAGAACAGTTCCCTGTGGAGCTCCAGTGCTGCTGACCACAGTGTCAGACACTCCGTCCTGCAGTCTGACATACTGTGGTCGACCCGTCAAGTAATCCGTAATCCAGGAAACCAGGGGAAGGTCCACCTGCATCGCCGTCAGCTTACGTCCCAGCAGAGCAGGCCGGATGGTATTGAACGCACTGGAGAAGTCCATGAACAAGATTCTCACAGTGGTTCCCGCTCTGTCAAGGTTGGTGCAGGCACGGTTGAGCAGGAAGATGATAGCGTCCTCCACACCTAGACTTGGCTGGTAGGCAAACTGTAGAGGGTCCAGTGATGAGCTGACCAAGGGCCGAAGAAGTGAAAGAACCAGCCTCTCCAGGGACTTCATCAGGTGCGACGTCAGCGCCACCGGTCTGTAGTCTTCGGAGGCGCTGGGACGCACCTTCTTTTGTACTGGTACCAGGCAGGATGTCTTCCACAGAACAGGGACCTTCTCAAGACTCAGGCTGAGGTTGTAGATTTACCGCAGTACTCCACACAGCTGGGTCGACCATGCTTTGAGGACCCTCGGGCTGACACCGTCAGGACCTGCTGCCTTGCCTGGGCAGATTCTGCACAACTCCTTCCTCACCTGCTCAGCGGTGAAGGTCTGTCTGCTCTGTGTGTTGGTGGGGGTTGAGAGAGGTGATGGCGGGGGGGGAGGGGACAGGTAGGGCAAAACCAGGAAGGAATTGAGGGGGAGGGGGGGTGTCAGCAGGACTGGAGGTTTGGAGGTGGTTGGTTGTGGAGGAGCCGCGGGGGGGCGGGGGGTGGTCCAGATTCATCAACAGATTCATCAAATCTGTTGAAGAACAGATTCAGCTCATTGGCACGTTCAGTACCACCTCCCACTGTCTGGCTACCAGATGGTTTGTAGCCAGTGATGCTCCCCATGCCGCTCCACATGTCCTTTAAATTGTTCTGCTGGAGTTTGTGCTCCAGCTTCCTCCTGTAGGTGTCTTTGCCCTGTTGAATCCTCTCCTTCAGCTCCCTCTGGACCTGCCTCAACCGCTCTCTGTCCCCTTCTCTGAAGGCCCTCTTCTTCACATTCAGCAGGACCTTGATGTCTCTGGTGACCCACGGCTTGTTATTTGGGAAACAGCGTACAGTCACTGTAGGAACAACGCTGTCCACACAGAAATTGATGTACTCTGTTATGCAGTCCGTGAGATCATCAAGGTCCTCCCCAGGTGAATTACAGAGCAAATCCCAGTCTGTGAGTTCAAAGCAACCCTGTTAAGCTTCGTCAGTCTCCTGTGACCATCTCCTCACAGTCCTGGTGGTCACAGGAAGCCGCTGGACTTGGGGCTGATACAGGGGCTGCAGGTGGATGAGGTTGTTGTCTGATCTTCCAAGAGGAGGAAGGGCAGTGGAGCTGTAAGCCTCCTTAACATTAGCATACAGCAGGTCCAGTGTCTTGTTTTCCCTGGTGGGACAGTCCACAAACTGCTTGAAAGTGGGCAGTGTTGCAGCCAGAGTGATGTGGTTGAAGTCCCCAGATATTGCAATGAATGCGTCTTGGTGCCGTGTCTGAAGTCCCGCGACGACGGTGTGGATGATGTCACATGCGCGCGCCGCGTTTGCAGTCGGAGGAATGTCATGACACCACTTGTTGTTAATAAGAATAGCAAGTCCCCCACCTTTCCTCTTGCCACTCTTACGGTGACTCCTGTCCGCCCGAACAGTCTGAAAGCCGTCCACAGTTACGTTAGAGTCTGGGATGTCCTCGTGTAGCCACATCTCCGTGAAACACAGCACACTGCTCACACGATACATCCACTGAGTCTCCACCAGCCCGCCAGCTCGTCCATCTTGTTAGCCAGCGACCTCACGTTCCCCATGGTAATGGAAGGGAGAGATGGTTTGTATCTCCTCTTCTTTTCCCGTTGTTTACGTCCAGCCTTACATCCCCTGTACTTTCTCCTCAGTTCTGTGGGGATTTCAGGCCTCTCCCGCATTAGCGCCGTTGGTGCTAGCGACAACAGCTGTTCACAGGTGTAAACAATGGAGCCGCCGCATTGTTGTGTCCAGACGGAGACGCGGTCGGCAAAAATAGTCCCAAGAATGAGACAAACGGACAAAAAACACGTAAGAAAGTTCACGAACATAGTTGGCGAAGGTTAGCAGGACGACTTACAGGAAAAAGCACTAATAAAAAGACAGTAAAATAAGATAAAATAGCAAAAAAGTGCGGAAAGGAGAGAGAGCAACTGTTGCTGGCTGCCGCTTTACACAGCGCCGGAACCGGAAGCCTGATAGCCAGGTCATTTGTTTCTGTGAGGCTGGGGATGGGGAGATTGATAATCTTAGCTGCTGTTTGTGAGATTTAAAGGAGTCTCTTTCTACTGGTGACAGTGAGCAGGGTGAAGAACAGTATGTGAGGAGAGGTTGGCTGATGCTTTTGTGGAGGAGTAGGAGTAGGTGGGGGGCCACAGACAGTGATTTCAGTTTGCGTATGATGTAGAGTCTTTACTATGCATGTTTGTGTGTGGTGATGACATGTTCGTTAAAGTTGAGTTTGTTGTCTATGGTGAGTCCTAGGTATTTGAAATTACTGACCTGTTCAACTGGTTGTCCTTTGATGGATGTGTGACTGAGTGTAGGGGTGTCTTGGATGTGTGTATGACTATTTCCTTTGTTTTGTTGATGTTTACCTGGAGGTAGTTGTCTGTGCACCACTGTGAAAACTGTGTTATTGGCTGTTGGTATGCTGTAATGGAATTGTTATCACTTAGAAGACCTACTATGGCTGTGTCGTCTGCATATTTGTAATATGTGGTAATGGGTGATCGGTTGCTACAGTCATTTGTGTAGAGAGTGTACAGAAACGGACTGAGAACGCAGCCTTGGGGGGCTCCGGTGTTGGTGATGAGAGGTTGATGATGTTGCTGTGCCTACTCTCACTGCCTGTGGTATGCTGCTGGATTGTGTTGAATGCTGAGCTGAAGTTGACGAACAGGATTGATACAAAGTTGTTTGGTGTCTGGAGATGGTGAAGGAGGGAGTGGAGGAGACATGCCACTGCATCCTCTGTCCGCCGTTTCGGCCTGTATGCAAATTGATGAGGGTCCACTTGTGGTCTGACGGATGCCAGGATGACGTGAAGCATTATCTTTTCCATGCACTTCATGATTATGGGTGTGAGTGCAACAGGACAGAAGTGGTTTGGCTCTGATGGACGGGGTTTTTTGGGTATTGGTGCAATGGTTGATGTTTTTCAGAGAGTTGGAACTTTAGCTGTTCTGTAGGATTCCCAGAAGATGGAGTGGAAGACTGGGGAGAGCTCCATGGTACAGAGCTTTTAGCTTTTAGCCGGGATGCCATCTGGCCCCGGTGCCTTTCAAATTTTGCACCTGGCCAGCTGCTGCTGTACATTTTCCTGACTGAAGGGTAGGTACTGGGGTTCTTCCAGGGGGAGCGAACTGAGTAGCTCCTCACAGGAGGCGGTGTGATCCTGGGTGTCGAACCTGTTAAAGAAACTGTTCAGGGAGTTGGCAAAGTGTAGTGGGTCTGCATTTGTGAGATTGTCCTGTCAATATTTTTACTCTCTGGAAGGCCTGTTTTGTCTTCATGTTCCTAAACTCTTGCTCTAGTCTGTCTCTGTACTGGCTTTAATAATGTCATCTTTTGTCTGTCCGTTGAGCACCTTGAGTGTGGCCTAGTCCTTTTGCTTGAATGCAATCTGTTTTTCCTTTATGGAGTGTTTGATGTTGGGGTTGATCCAGGGTTTGGATTTTGGATATTTTGTGACAGTTTTAACAGGGATGGTGCTGTGAATGCAGAAATTGATGTAGTCTGTGATTTGTGTCACTTTTTCATCCAGACTGCCCTGTAAATGCCCCAGTCTATGCAGGCAAGAGAGCTCTGTAATTGTGTCATGGCATCCTCCGACCACTGGGTGGCGCTGTAAGTTCTTGGTTTGATGTGTTTCAGTTCCGGTTTGTACTGCGGAAGACGGTGAATGACGTTGTCATCAGATGAGCCGAGTGACGGGTGAAAGCGTGCGCTGAAGGCATTTGGAATATTGCTGTAGCACAAGTCTTGGATGTTTTCCTTCCTTGTGGGCACGTCCACGTATTGGTGGAAAAAAGGCATGACATCGCTGAGTCCACAGTTGTTGAAATCACCCAGAATAAACGCTGGAGCCTCAGGGTAGGTAGCTAGCATGGTGTTGGTGTTCTCGGCTACTAGCCCTGCTGCTGCCTTAGCGTTAGCACTGGGTGGGATGTAAACACAGCTGATTATCAACGTGGGGAATTTCCTCAGGAGATAAATGGGATGCAAGGTCACCGTCAGCATCTCCACGTCTGGTTTGCAGACCCTTTTGTGGATCTTGATCCACCACCTCTCTCGTTACCGGATTGACGGGTCCTGTCAGCTCTTATGATGGAAAGGTGATCAAGGATGACCTTGGTCCCTGGAACTTCATCGTCAAGCCAGGTTTCTGTGAGGGCGATGATGCAGGCAACCTTGTAGGCTCTTTTCACCAAAGACTTTCAATAGTATGATGGAGGGAAGAGGAGGCCTGAAGGGACACCTCCAGAGTCTGGTTCGCACACCTCCTCATCTGCCTCTAACTCTTGGTTTGATCTCCGGTGGAAGTGCAACTGGTGGTCTTTGGTTGCAGTCGACGTAGGCCCGGAGATGTAGGAGATACGTCCGGCTGTAGGTTAGTGATCCCTGGTTGCCGGCTAGTAGCACTAACGCCGGGTTGTTGTTGGGTATCCATAGAAAAACGAATTTGATGGCAAGTATTTTTCGTATATCCGGCATTGTAGACATTGCACAGACAAACAATGTGACTAGACATGGTTGATACGTAGACCAGACTTCACGATATGTGGATGAGACACTATACAAACAGACCTACAACAGACAGATGTGACGCCACCATAAACACTGACTGACTGTGTGTCGTCGCAGCAGAGCTGGCATTCTCCTCCTCCTCTTCTGTGATCTATTTTACAAGGGCACCATAGTTGCATCTGGCGCTTAGGGCTGCCTAAGACATTTGTGATTGCTCAAAAGAAATAGAATAGAAATAGAAAGAAACCCAGAACGTTTTGGCATTTACTAGTGTCGGAGCCATTTAGAATTTTTTTTTTGTTTACCTACTTATAAAGTCACTTTGTTTGAGTTATGGTTGAAATTATGAATTATAAAATTAATAGGATTTGTACCTAAATTGGATTTGGATTATTATATTTTTGTAGGGATATTCTTAACTCTGTTTCATCTGGAAATAGGAGTGTCGGTCCACGTCACGCTCTGTCCTAGTTAATGCCCTTTTAAAGGAGGCAGAGTAATTTTGCTCGGTATAGGAAGGACACAGGGCAAACAGTTTCCTGATGGTATTTACTGCATTTATTTTAGCGAATTATTCATATCATTCAGTAATTTTTGATAACATTACGCTGTCATCTTGGTTATGTAAATAGTGACATTTTTTATTTGTTTTTTGTTTTCTTTGTACTTGGAAAGTCCACCAGAGATTATTGCTTTTTAAAATAAATATCAAACATCAAGACAACACTCTCTCTGCGTGCTTTAAAGAAAATGTGTGTCAGACAACCTGTGCCTGAAATTGAATAGCCTAACACTATTTACAGGATTTGCCGTTTCAACAAGTTAACTTATGCAGGACGACCTTTCTCAAGAGCTGTAGAAACAGAGCTGGCTGTACGAGACTAGGCCTAATCATTTGCAAATTAAACTTCAAATCAGTTTGCCAGTTCACCAGAAAAACTGTTCATGCAGTAATTTATTTATGGCATGTAATAATTTACCACCATTGTCACTTTACAAGGAGGCTTAATTAACATAAATACAGCTGCACACGTATGTTGTGTCATTCTGTCATTGTGCACTTACAGGGCATTTCTCCTCTCATCACTCCTGGAAAGCTCTTTCACATATTCCTTCAGGTAAGCCTGTAGTTCCTCAAAAGTCCCCACCATTTGGTTGAAATTGCTGGAGAGGAGAAGGCAGGGGTCGAAGACATGAACAACTTGAAAAATTTTTACTGGCACTATTGTAAACCATTCAGTATACTCCCTGTGGTGAGAGAGAAACTTGAACGTATTTTCTGTAAAAAAAATGACTACTTACAAAAGCACAGTATGCTTATAGACCAGGGCAGTGTACTCTACTCTAAATTGCTTCATTACACGTGGCTCATCAATCGTTAACACATACAAATGACACAAAACCACTCTGGGCTCTTGGATTTTACTTCAGCGTTTGATGTCATTGACCACAGTGTTCTTACTGCCAGGCTAATTGTCAACAATTTCTACCCTGAGTGGCAAATTCACAAAGAATGGATTGTGGCTGCTTATCCACTTTATCCTCCAGCACCTGGACTCCCTGGGATCCTACGTCAGGATCCTGTTTGTGGACTTCAGCTCTGCATTTAACACAATCGTCCCGGCACTCCTTCAGGACAGGTTTTATAAACTCAACGTGCCAGCTTCCACCTGCCAGTGGATTATAGACTTCCTGACAGACAGGACGCAGCACATGAGGCAGGGAAAGCACACCTCGGACACCAGGACGAGGCTGCGTTCTTTCTCCCCTGCTCTTCTCCCTGTACACTAACAACTGCACCTCCAGTCACCGGTCTGTCAAAGTACTGAAGTTTGCAGACAACACCATCCTCCTTGGACTCATCTCTTGTGGGGATGAGTCTGCCTACTGGTGAGAGACCACCTGGTGACCTCGTGCAGGGAGAACAACTTTGAGCTCAATGCTTCCAAAAGAGTTGAGATGATAGTATACTTCAGGAAGAGCTCAGCCCCACCCTCCCCTATCATCCTGTGTGACTCCCCAGTGGACACTGCTTCCTGGGCACCATCATCTCCCAGGACCTCAGGTGAGCTCATCAAGAAGGCACATCAGAGGACATACTTCTTTAGTTTAGTTTCTTAAGTTTAACCTACCACAAACAATGCTGGTCCACTTCTACACTGCCATCATTGAGTCCATCCTCACCTGCTCCAACACTGTCTGGTATGCTGCTGCCTCTGCCAAGGACAGGTGCAGACTGAAGCGTATCATTCGCTCTGCATAAAGGGTGATCGGCTGTAACTTCCCTTCTCTTTAGGATCTTTACTCCTGCAGGACCCTGAAGAGAGCTAGGAAAATAGCTACTGACCCCTCTCACCCCGGACACAGGTAGTTTAGCTTTGGAACACAGCTAAAGACTCTGACTGAACCTTACGGACCTATGACTCACATATAACGCACCCCCCCCCCACCTCCACCCCCTTATCACTGGACACTTTAACTGCACACTACCTCCTGCACTGCTTGTGCAAATACATATATGTATATACTTTTTACTTTTATGGTCAATAGTTTATTATGCTTAGGTTTATATTTATGTTTATGCTTATGTCTATTTACATGTAAGCACCGTCAAATCACGGCAAATTACTTGGCAATAAACCTGATTCTGATTCTGATATCACCATCAATTGTGAATCATTCACTGCATGAAAAGGTAAATTGCCGTGAAACTCCTAGCCAACTGTAAGTTGTAAGTCAGCTCCTAATAACTGCCAGGAATTAGACTTAGAGACTTAGACTTAGACTTAGATCCCTTTGGGGGATCCCTATACCGATAACCAATAAACTCTAAATAAATAAAAGCAGCCTTCCACTTGCCGTATACCTGCAGTCTAAGGTGAGAAAGTAACCTTTATACTCAGTGATGAGTATATCAACATTTTGTGTATTTTTTCAGCTCTGCATGGTAACTTTGATAGAATAATTAACAATAATTATCGTCAATTAGGATAAGTCCCCTGTTCATTGTTTACTATGAATAATAAGAAAACATAAGAAAATAACTTTTTTTAAATCCTTAACAGTACCTGACAGTTTAAAACAGTTTACACATTTGAAAGTATAGAAGTATATATATAAACAGCGAAAAATCATATCTGAGAAATGTATTTTACATATAAAAAACATTTCCATATTTACACCAATGAGGTTATAATAATTATATAATATAACCTCTCCTTTTAAATATTTTACACTAATCTAAAGTCTATGACATCGGGGGTTGCCACCAAGCAGTCGTTGTCGGTGGAGGAGACAAACTGTCTCCTTGGAGTATGGTCGTTTTCAGAGGTACAGATACTCCATTAATTCATCAAAAGATTGAAAAGAATATCCTGAAATATAATCCTGCTCTATGAATTAGAGCATGGGAGCTACGGCCACTGGACTGCAGCTCACCAACACAGTCTTCACCTCAGCAGGCTAGACGGGGTAAGGTCTCATGTGCTGGGTAGAAACTTGTCACAACAACAGACACCATGCATGTAAGACTTATTATGAGACACTCCAGAACAGCCACAGCTACAGATCCAGTCACCCAGACCCTGCGCCCCAAGCTGAAGCCATGAGAGGTTCAGCCCGGAGAAGAAAGAGGGTAAAGGCAAACTCACATTGTCCATCCTTACCGTGCCCAAGCAAGCTTCACGGCTAAAGTCTAGTTAGGTTGACCAGTGTGAGTACAACTGCACCCAGGCACGGCATGCTTGGTGGCTGTGGCCGGGTTGGGAGAGGTGGGCTTTTGTAAAGCATGGATGCACATGTACGGGCACCCATGTAAACCGTGCGCAGACACACGCACACACACACACACACACACACACACACATACACACACACACACACACACACACACACACATACACACACACACACACACACACACACACACACACACACACACACACACACACACACACACTGCTGGAAGCGAGGATCCAAGAGCTGTCTGAACTGTGTTCAGTTTTTAGTTGGACTGTGTCTTTAAATTTTAGAGCCTTTAGCTCAATAAAAAAGGGGTTTGTTGGTTCTGTATAGGTGGTTTCTTTACGATTCTTATGGCTCTCTTTTAACTTTGACTTTGACTTGGAAATCTTGTTTTTGTAAAAAAGTTATATGGGGCTTCCAATTTAATTTGTCTATTATCACTCCGAGAAATGTCATGACCGACACCATTTCTATTTCAACTTTGCTTATCATAAGTTTACTTATAGAATTTGATAATCGGTTACCAGATATAATACATTTTGTTTTACTTAAATTAAGTATAATTTTTTTTAAGGTTCCAATTATTTTCCATTGTATCCAAAAGTTGCTTCAGATTCTCACCAGAACAGAAGAGCTTTGTATCATCAGCAAATAATATCAATTTTAATACTTTGGAAACCTCACATCTAGCGATAATGTATCAGAGAAACAGTAATGGTCCTAACACTGAGCCTTGGGGCACCCCACATGTAACCTGCCAAAATGCTTAATTGCAATGATCTATTTGAATATATTGTTGTCTTTTCTCCAATAGCTACTAGTGAGCTACCCCTCTAATACCATATCTTTGCAATTCATACAATAATAGGCTTTAATAATTCTGCTTTTTTAAGATCCAAAAATACCCCCACTGTATATTCTTTATTTTCTATTGCAGTAGACATCTTCTCTACACAATCTATTACTGCATGTAAGGTTGTTATATTTGTTCTAAACCAATATTGCTGTTGATATTTTATATATCAATGACATTGGTAAATATATTGTCCATTGATGTAGCACTATGTGTTGTAATTCTACTTGGTCGTATAATGAAGGGATGTAAGCTCATGCTGTACATCTCGTTAATGAATTCTGTTGTTGTAATGTGTTTAAGTGGGTTCAGGAGATCTATGTTTAAGTCTCAACAAACGAAACACATTTTCTTACTGTTTATCCTGTCATACAGCCCCACTAATGCCTCCTTAAATGATTCAATATAAGAACCAGGAGTTCTATACACACAGCTTATAATTTTATTTTTTGCTTTCTGAATCTCGATTTCTACAGTGATACATTCCATGACTTTGTCTATGACAAGTTACATATTACTTGCTTTTAAATTTTGTGACAATTTACAGAGCAACTCCCCCTCCCTTTCTTTTATTTCTGTTCATAAAAAACGTCTCATATCCCTCTTTTTCAAACATTGCAGCCTGATCATCAATGAGCCAAGTCTCAGATATTGCTATTACTGTTAGTTTTTGTTCAATTTGGCGTAAACACTCTTGGATCTTTGAGAAATTTGAATTTAGGCTTCTGCTATTGAAATGTATTATGGATATTGCTCCATCCATTTTTACCTTAACATTAAACTGTTCTTCAGTACAACATTCACACTGGATTTATATATTGTGAAAACAGTTATTCTCAGGATATGATGATGATATCTTTCTCCATTTCTAGTAATTTATGTTCAGTATAGTCAAATGTTCTCAGTTCTAAGTTTTCGTGATCCATATTATCTTCAAAGATTGGATTTATTAACAGTAAACTCAAAATCCATATCCATATCAAAATGTCCATTGTTCAGTATCAGATATTGCAGGGCACAAGTATCTCTCAACAGGTGGTGACTGCTCATCTGTGTTGGTCCAGTTCATTGAGTTCTCTTACCATGATGGTTCTTACTTCCACGGATGATCCGCTCAGCTTAATTCATACTTTGCAGTTCCTCGTCCAGGTGGCTTGTATTTTCTCCTGTCTTTTCAAGATACCTTCCTGCCTTGCTATATCAGCATTCTTTTTGGTTAGATGGTTAGAACATTTTGCATATTACCACAATTTTCCCTTTTTTCTGTCTGATTACAATTATCCACATGACAAAGTATTGTAGTGATGCACATGTTAGGGTTTTAATACCCGCACCCAGCCGACCTGTTATGAGAGCCAACCCACAAACATATGAATTAATCAAACACCCAAATCCGATCTGACTCACAAACTGTCAAATTTAGGACTGGAAAGAGAATGATATGAAGTGGAGGACACCACTTTAAACAAGCTTACCACCATCTCTTATAACTTCTCTGTAGCCGTTGTGGCTTTTAACGCTGATCTTTGTGAATTGGACTGTTTTTGCAACAAGGCAACAATTTGTACCTAATGTTTGTATATCACTATTTTAAAACATGGAAAAATAACAAATGAACACCGAGACACTATTTACTTGGCAGCGCAGTTGAAGTGCATTTCAATCTTTGTGGTTGCTTTGAATTAAAACAGTTTCTTTTTGTCCTATTTTGTGAATTTGACCTATGATGGTATTATACCCCAGATGGTATTTTTCAATGGCAATTTTGCTGACAGTTTACCTGGGTTGACAATAAAGGCCATAGCCAATTTCATCATCTTGTGCATTTATTCTTTGATCAGTCAGTTCCAGTAAAGTTGTTTTCATTAGGGGCCATTAGGGCACTCTAATCTATCCATAGGAATAATATGAAAGAGTGAGTAATACAAATTTGATATTGTAAATGAACTTACTTACTTTTAAAGATGGATTACTGTACTCTACATTGTCATCTATTATAAAGTGTCCAAATGACCTTTAACTAAAGGGCCTGGTATACTGTACGTGTTGAGCAGTACAAAACAACATGCCACATAAACAACATCCAGGTACTCACTCTCTGTCCACGACCAGGCACTGTGTGTCGTTCTCATTGCAGATGATATTGGCTGAGCGTACATCCTCACTGTAAACATACATGTACAGTTCAGTCAAACAAACACAACACAAACCCAGATGTACAGATGGTAATTTCTGCAGTTCAAGATTCAAGATTCAAGAAGCTTTATTTATCCCGAGGGAAATTATTGTGCAACAGTTTCAATACAAAGGTGGGAAAGGATCAGTGACAGAAAGCTAACATAATCAATCAAAATAAAGCTAACGTAAAATAAATCAAACAATAACTAAGTGTGGCAGAGTGCAACAGACATTGTGGTTAAGCGTAAGTATACACAATATCAGAATGAGTCTGTGGCTGAAGGTGCTTCTGCTAGAGGTCAGCAGCTGGTGGAGAGGGTGAGAGTTGTTGTCCAGGGGACTGTGCAGTTTAGACAGCATCCTCCTCTCTGACACCGCCACCAAGGAGTCCAGTTTGACCCCCAGGACGGAGCCAGCCTTCCTGATGATCTTACTGATTCTCTTGGCGTCTGCTGCCCTCAGCCTGCTGCCCCAGCACACAACAGCAAAGAAGATGGCACTGGCTACCACTGACTGGTAGAACATCCTCAGCATGGTGTTACATACATTGAATGACTGGAGCCTCCTCAGGAAATAGAGACGACTCTGGCCCTTCTTGTAAACAGCCTCAGTGTTCTTGGACCAGTCCAGTTTGTTATCCAGGTATACTCAAAATCAGGAAGGAATTAAGGGGGGGGGTGGGTCAGCGGGGCAGGAGGTTTGAAGGTGGATGGTTGCGGAGGAGCCCTGGGGGGGGTGGTCCAGAGCCCTTTCATCAAATCTGTTGAAGAACAGATTCAGCTCATTGGCACGTTCAGTACCACCTCCTACTGTCTGGCTACCAGATGGTTTGTAGCCAGTGATGCTCCTCATTCCACTCCACACGTCCTGTAATTTGTTCTGCTGGAGTTTGTGCTCCAGCTTCCTCCTGTAGGTGTCTTTGCCCTGTTGAATCCTCTCCTTAAGCTCCCTCTGGACCTGCCTTATCCGCTCTCTGTCCCCATCTCTGAGGGCCCTATTTTTCTCATTCAGCAGGACCTTGTTGTCTCTGGTGACCCACGGCTTGTTGTTGGGGAAACAGCGTGCAGTCACTGTAGGAACAATGCTGTCCACACAGAAATTGATGTACCCTGTTATGCAGTCCGTGAGATCATCAAGGTCCTCTCCATGTGAATCACAGAGCAAATCCCAGTCTGTAAGTTCAAAGCAGCCCTGTAAAGCTTCATCAGGAAAGCTCCACTGCCCTTCCTCCTCAGGGAAGATCAGACCACAACCTCATCCACCTGCAGCCCCTGTATAAGCCCCAAGTCCAGTGGCTTCCTGTGACCACCAGGACTGTGAGGAGATGGTCGACGATGGATGACGTCACTCGCGCGCACCGCGTTTGCAGTCGGAGGAATGTAAACAACTAGTGCAGTGGGATGAAGCATGTCTTTGTCAGCCCAGATCATCAACTGGATTCAAATCATCTGGGTGGTGAATGTATTTATTTCACACACAAGTGACATGAAGGATCATCTTTGTTTGTAATGTTTGCTGCGAGTTGAAGGAACAGTATGTTCTTAATGGCCTAAACAGAGCATTCTCTCCACTGTCTTATAAATACAAGTACAATGCTACAGCAGAAATTCTGTAAATTCGTTTCAATAACCACTCCATCTTAGTTTCAAGAGATTTTCCCAAAGTCCTTTTCATTTCTTTGCTTTAACCCTGCAGTTTTGGTGTCTTATTGTACCCCTGAAATATGTTAAACCACAAATACTATATTGGTTCTGATGAATATCAGTTTTTCTACCACAATATTTCCCCAATTTCTGTTTTATTTCCCAGTACTGTAACCCACTATTTAGCCCTTCGTCTTAAATGCCCTGTTTTTTAAAAGATTATTTCTTTGGATTTAATGCCTTAATTTGATAGTAGAGCTGGAGGTTGACAAAAAATGGGCTAGAAAAAGTGGGTCCAACATGCTGACCTGACTCCGCCAGATGGATTGATTCGTATTTGCTCAGCGCATCCAACTGGCAGCTCTTATTTGGAGATCATTTAGCAAAAGGGGAAAATACTGGTTGCTGATTGGATAAACCATCTGTCTATCACCAACATACGGGCCAAATCAACCAATCAGATCAACGAAGTGTATGACGTACTAACAGCATCGAAGCAAAGCTCAGAAAGTAAACAACATGTCGGTAAAGGATATTTACCATTTGTGTAACAGGAATTTACGGATCAAAGGCACAATTACAGGTGCCCGGTCCATATTCCAACAGAAGGATCCAAGAGAAAAAAGCCTTAGCTAGCGGCTTGCTCGATAGCTGCGCTCATCTCATCCGCGGAAGTCGTGTAATGTTATTTACACTGAAGAGTCTCTTCTCTTTGGGTCACACTTAAATCGGCCTCAAAACCAACAATTATTGGTTCGGTCGCTTGGCAAGCTTGCAATATCAGAATGGTCTCACAAGGCTACCGACGTCCAGCAAAGGGCCGTATGGCCAACTAATGATCTGGAGGATCTGGCTGGGAGTCCACCTCGGGGGCCATGGGGATCAAGTCTTCTTCAGGAGAAACAGAATCAGGTCAGGCAGGCCAGAGGCTAACCATCTCAAGGTTAGCAGATCGGGGTGTAGGTTGGTGTGCAGGCCGAAGGCTAGTGGGCCTGGAAGCCGAGGAGACTGGAGTTAAGTTACTAAATCCAGCAACTTTCCCAGCCAAGGCTTGGGAGAGCCACTAATAAGGCTGCATCCTTCTGCTCAATACTGGAGGTGTTGTGGTAGTTGGTATGAAGGCACTGAATGGCATCAGTCACATTATTAAGTTAATCCACAAAAAAAGCTTCATCTGGATATCTACTTGATCTCAGTACGGCCTTTGACACTATTGTCAGGTGATCAATTGTCATTGATCATCACAGCCAAGAACAGTCCAGGGATTTATTGATAAAATTAAGGTACATAAGTCCACAGGTAACAGGAATGGGGTGGGAAAAGGGGGCAGCCAGGTACAAAGTCGGATTCAGGATCCAGGAAGCCATATTGACAATCTGGAAATAAGTGGAAATGGGCTGGTATACTGCAAGACTAATGAGAGAAATGGGGAACAAACAGGTGGGCAAGGAAGGTCAGGTGATGGTAATGGGGGGGAAGGGGTTACTTAAGAGCAGGAGGGAGTGGTGGAATGTGAGAAACAGGCCAGGTGGAAGATTCAGAGCGCATGTGGGAGATGGGTAGAGAAATAAAGGGCAATGAAGAGGCCTGGGGAAGGGGAATGCAGCTTAAAGGACGGACAGAGAAGCAAAATGGGTGAGAATAAACTAAACTGAGGAAGACATTGTGACATCAAGACACAATGGTCAAGACACAACAGTGTGCCAGATCAACACTCATTCATAATGTGTAAATGTAGTATAAACATAACCACTAACAAACAATGGAGTTACCATTCACTTTCAATTTAATAACATCATGCTTTAGCTTTTTAATCAAGTAGTATGGGATGCGAAATACTAGTGACCACCTGAAAGTAAGCAGCTGGTAAGTACTTGTGCAGGTTAAGTGACCTAACCTCTGGGTATGGTTATTGAGACATCTAATCAGATTTACTGAAAATAAACACAAATTGTTGAAATTCAATGTTTAATGTGTGCTGCTGTGTGTCTGTTAAATGTGTTTGTACCTGATGAGAGCTTTCTCTCCAAAGTAGTCTCCAACTCCCAATGTCTTGATTTCCTGTGCCTCAGCCAACCCCTCTGTGCTTTGAGTGACTATGACCTACAGATAAAAAAAACATTAAAGCTATTGTTTTAAATTCAATTTTATTTTATTTATCTAAAGACAGAGTAGGTAAAGACCACACTCTATGACTTATTTGATTAACAGAGACCCAACAATTCCTCCATCAGTGGCAACAAGTCACACTATCTTTAACATTATAGTTATGATAATATCAGTGTTCAAAGTCAAAGTCAGCTTTATTGTCAATTCTTCACATGAACAAGACAAACAAGGAATCAAAATTTAGTTTCTCACTATACCATGCATAGACTAGTCAAGAAAAAGAAAGTAGACACAATTAGTAAAGTAAGACGCAAGTAGTTTTATGTTGCTGTATGTATTTAGTCATTGGAATTATGAAATTGAGACAATCATTCTTTCACTGTTGGACTTACTCTAAGTCAGTCTGTCAGTCAATAGGCTTTACAGTCATTTCCTTAAATGTATATTTGTATTTATTTGGTTTTGACTGAGTTGTAACCACTGTACCCACATAGTACATCTACAGTTACTATAATAGCAACTATTTGTTTCAATCAAATCTCTGTTTGTGTCAAAGTGAATAGGATTTGTTTTTCATAATCTCTCTTTTTCTGTTTTCTGATATATACATAGAAATAGAAGAGTTAAAAAGACATTGATTTCCATGGTCATTCCGTGGACCGGTACAAAAGGAAATAGCAATTGTAGTTAGTCGTTACCGTGACACCACACAACCTCAGGGGGGGACATAAAGTGTGTAGCTATCTTGCTAACTCTGCAATGCCTCTGCACCACATTGATCACAGAAAACAAATGTTTCACTCATCTGTCACTCATCTTTCCTACGCTGTGATAAAAGTGTGTGGACGAAGTTGTTTACCTAGGGCTGTGTGATATGGCGTTAAAATAATACACCACAACCCTTTATGTTCTTAATCAGTGTTTTTCTCTTAACAACAAACTACTACAAACAAACTACAAAAGATTAAATAATTATTCAATTATTTTAACAACACCAATGATTAACAAATATAACTGGCAGGCTAAGGCAGTTATAGCAAGTTTTAGCATTAGTTTGATTGTGTAAACAAGTCATTAAATCTGTAAAATGTATTCCAGACATATGTCCTTGTGTGCTGTGCTGTGCTGCTACAGTGTTTGTCAAGATAATAACTTCCAGAAATCCCAGCATGATTGTCCACAGCTTAATGTTATCGTCAATGACCACTGAAGAGTGTTGTGCATTGAGTCAAGGTTTGTCTCTGCTGATTCATTTAATGCAAGTTTGTATACTGTAAGTGCCATTAATGCATGTCCTTCCTTCTTCAGAGAGCAGCAACTGCCATGAGTTTTATCCCAAGTGTGCATTACTGTTTTATTCATTTTAGTATGTAAACCGAAGCATGAACTAGCTCGATAACTAGCCAGCCACTAAAGGCGTAAAAAAGGAAACAACCTCATGCTTCATCCACATACTCACATCACAGGGAAGCACATCACTATTGCCTTGTTTGGTTCATTTTCTGAAACTCTAGTGTAGCATGAAAGAACAGCAGAATTAGCAAGCTTGCTAACTAGGCAGCCGGCCCACTAGCCAGAGATAAGATAAGAACAGGCCATTGCACAATTAAATTAAAGTGAAAATCGATTTCCAATTTTAAACACCATCCTAAACCATTAAATTGAAGTAAATTCAAAAACCTCTCCTGGAACCATCACCTTATCGTGGTAGAGAGGTTTGTGTGTCATGTGAACCTGAGAGCTGTGTTGTCTGGAGCCTAGTGCTCCTGGTAGGGTCTCCCATGGCAGAGTGGTCTCAGGCGACGTGGGATTTCACCTCTCTGTCGGGGAAGGAGCCGGAGCTTGTGTGGAGGTGGAGTGCTACCAGTTAGATCTGGTTGGGCTTACCTCCACACACAGTCTCGGTTCTGGAACCATACTCCTGGATAGGGGTTGGACCCTATTCTTCTCTGGAGTTGCCCAGGGTGTGAGGCGCCGGGCTGTTGTGAGGATACTCACAGACCCCCTGCTGAGCGTTGCGGTGTTGGAGTTCACCCCAGTGGATGAGAGGGTCGCCTCCCTACACCTGCGGGTGGAAGGGGGGAAAACTCTGACTGTTGTTTGTGCATATGCACCGAACAGCAGTTCACACCTGGAGAGGCGTGATTGGGAGAAACTGATCTAAAACTGAGTGGAAGTCAGTTATTAGACTTCTGTGCTAGTCACAGATTGTCTATAACTAACACCATGTTCGAACATAAGGATGCTCATAAGTGTACATGGTACCAGAGCACCCTAGACCAAAGGTCGATGATCGATTTTGCGATCGCATCATCTAATCTGAGGCATTATGTTTTGGACACTCGAGTGAAGAGAGGGGCAGAGCTGTCAACTGATCACCATCTGGTGATGAGTTGGGTCAGAGGATGGGGGAAGATTCTGGACGGACCAGGTAAGCCCAAACGAGTAGTGCGGGTGAACCAGGAACGTCTGGAGAAGGCCTCTGTCCGAGAGATCTTCAACTCACACCTCCGGCGGAGCTTTTCTGGCATCCCTGTGGAGGTCGGGGGCATTGAACCAGAGTGGGCAATGTTCAAAGCTTCCATAGCTGAAGCTGCAGCGTTGAGCTGTGGCTTCAAGGGGTGGTAACCCTAGAACATCGTGGTGGATACCGTTGGTCAGGGAGGCTGTCCGACTGATGAAGGAGGCCTTCTGGGATATTATCCCAGAAGACTCCGGAGGCAGTTGCAAGGTACCAACAGGCCAGAAGGGCTGCAGCCTGAGCTGTGTCAGAGGCACCCCTGGCGGTTGGTCTCCGCCAGGGGTGCGCTTTGTCACCAATCCTGTTCGTGATTTTGATGGACAGGATATCGAGGCGTAGTCGTGGTGGAGAGGGGTTGAGGATCTCGTCTCTGCTTTTTGCAGATGATGTGGTCCTGATGGCATCGTCGGTCAGTGACCTTCAGCACTCACTGGATCGGTTTGCAGCCGAGTGTGAAACGGCTGGGATGAGGATCAGCACCTCTAAATCTGAGGCCATGGCTCTCAGCAGGAAACCGGTGGATTGCTTACTCCAGGTAGGGAATGAGTCCTTACCCCAAGTGAAAGAGTTCAAGTACCTCGGGGTCACTTTCACGAGTGAGGGAACAATGGAGCGCGAGTTTGGCCGGGAGAATCGGAGCAGCGGGAGCGATGTTGCAGTCGCTCTACCACACGTTGTGACGAAAAGAGAGCTGAGCCGGAAGGCAAAGCTCTCGATCTACTGGTCAATCTTCGTTCCTACCCTCACCTATGGTCATGAAAGCTGGGCCATGACCAAAAGAACGAAGTCGCGGGTACAAGCGGCCGAAATGGGTTTTCTCATGAGGGTGGCTGGAGATAGGGTGAGAACTTCAGCCATCCGTGAGGAACTCGGAGTAGAGCCGCTGCTCCTTTGGGTTGAAAGGAGCAAGTCGAGGTGGTTCGGGCATCTAGTAAGGATGCCCCCTGTTCCAGGTACGTCCAGCTGGGAGGAGGCCTCGGGGAAGACCCAGGATAAGTGGTTGAAGATGAGATGAGATGAGATGAAATTCAAAAATTAGATTCATCGCCCAGCTCCACATTACTCTGTTCATAATTTTGCCATGGTGTAGACATTTTTGGATATATTGGATTTGGAAATCTTTTTATTGATTTTTATACTTACTCTTTCCTACTGTGTACTGCAACTGCTTATCTAATCTTGAAATGTGAAGATGTAGAATTGACTTGAATGTGGAGCAGGGCTTGGGGGATGACTGATGACATTTCTCAAGTTTATTCGCGCACCCGTACAAAAAAGAACTCAGAAGGAGAAAGGCCTAGTGGTTCATACTATCCACACTAGACTCTCTATGTACAGGCTCCAACTATGTATTTAATGCTTAAACATGCTTTAAGATGACAAGATTGCGCTGATATCTCACCTCTCCTTTTGCGATGATAAAGAATGTGTTCCCTTCTTCACCTTCTCGAATAATATAGTCCCCTTTTTCAAAATAGTCCTATAAAGACAGAAGGTCAGTCATTCTCTTGTCCGCTTAGATACAATCTGAAACCATTTAGTCAGAAACAGATACTGTATGGAACTGGATAAAATGTATCAACAAATGAAGTGGAGTGGGTAATACTGACCACTTCAAGACAATCAACAACCTTCGCTAGTTTCTCCTCAGGCAGTCCTTTAAGCAGAAACACACTTGCACAGAAACAATTACACACATTCATTACAGCTGTGGGGATTGACTGTATACAATGAAAGTGCAAAACATTATATCAAATAATGTATGACATTTGTCAAATTGAATAAACTGAGTTGAAAAGGTGAGACAACCTTATGACGCAATTTATTGCCTGCTACATTACTGGTATTTACAGTATGACGGTGTAAGTGGTGTAGCATGCAGTATTTTTTATGATTTAATTATAGTGTAGATATATTATAAATGTTGACACTCTACAGTGTTTCAAAAACTAAAATCATTGATAAAATAATCTAATTGAAATCAATGAGTACCTGTGTTTGCACATGTCCAATACATCTATGTTGTTAACTGTGTATACCAATATAACAACCTGCCATTATGTTGAAGATCACAGATTAAAAGGGAGTGAAGGGGAATGTCTGAGGTGTTGGGGGAGAGGGTTCCAGAGGGATTGGGCAGTAGATATGTATAAGACCAATTCAATAGTATTTTGTTAATGGAGGATAGACAACTGTAGAATTTTTTATACACAGATTTTAATTTTGTCATATTCTTGGAGATTTTTATAAACAAAGTTTTATTTTGTTGTCACAATATAATTAAAGTTTAATTATTGGTTACTGTGCACATATAGAATTCATAGAATGATGATTTGGCATGCCTTTGCATTGTCGGTAATGTTGTTAATAAACATAGAAATCTGATACAGACAAGAATGTGGGGTCATTGATGGTGTAACTAGAGTAGGGAGGGCTTCTTTCAACAGGAACCCACTGCTCATTGGAGGAATCGTGTGCAAAAGAGAGGTGGACACACCTGAGCACCAACTGTGAATAAATGAGAGTGTGTGTGTGTGTGGGATGGACAGCCCAATATCTAAACCAGGGACTGCATAGCAGTATTCTTAACCAATCAAAAATAGGCAGTTAAGCCATAACTGTATTTAACTCTATGCACATGTGAGGCTCAGCCCTGTTTTTAGATTTATTGGTTGCGTAGAAAGAGCATTTAGCTGACTGGGATTTCCGAAGCCGGAGAGAGGCATTGGCCAAGCAGAAAAGCATTTGTTGTTTTTTGTTATAAACATTTTATACCTTAAGAAGTAGTTTGGCTTTCCTTAAGAAAAATTAACACTACACATGACAGATGACCCAAACCTCATTTAAAAGTCAAAGCTACTGTATATATTCTTCAATTCATTACTGAGTGTGAGCTTGCCAGGCTAAGGCTACATATTGGCTACACTCTTTTATGAGTTTGGAGTACACTGCCAACCTCAATGAAACACTAGTTTTATTGAGGTTTAGAAGAGACACAGTGCCTGTCAGTTGTGTTTGTACCTGCGCAGAAAGCTGAAGTACTCCTCATGTCTGGCCTGTGTGGTCCTCATCATGATGGTCTGGAAAGTCTGGCGGTCCAGAGCCCAGATGTGAGACAGGGACACAGCTGGATGAGGAGGGAACCATTAACAACTCATTCAACATATTGCTTTATCATCATTGTGGAGGATAGTTAAGGGTCCTTTGTAATCAACATTCTTATTTTATGGTACAGTACACAAAAGACAGACATATTTCCCCTATTATTTAGACATCTAATGACACTCATATTATACACTATTGTAGGTACTCTAGGGTAATTGGATCAAAAGTGTGACTATCAAATGAAATATTTGAAAATGAAAATGTAATAAAGAAAAAATAATAAATGTATTAAAAACCTCACAGAGAGAACCAATTAAATGTAGGGCCTTGACTCACGTTCAGATTATGGGATTGAGTATTCTCAATAAACTTATCGTTAATCAAATAAATATAAGCTATCACCAATAATTATCAAAGATAATAATAAAAATGACTATAGTGAAACCAGAGTTCCTCAGGGGCACCACCGTCACAGACGGAGTGACAACTATAATAAAAGTCTCATTAAATATATTAAACTACTAATTAAGGGTTGAATCCTGATTAATGTAATAGTTTACTCAGTTGAAGGATTTTAAAGTCCTTTTCTTAGAAGAGGCTGGCCCATTGATCTTTGTGTAATATTAAATAAACAGACATATTGTAATCACAAACATTTATTAACAAATGAATAAATGCACAAACAAAAAACAATAAACTAACTAAAGCTAAGTCAATAAGTGTGTGTGTGTGTGTGTGTGTGTGTGCGGATGTGAATGAGACAACGAATAGAGAAGGAGGAGGGGTGTGGGGCTTGGACCCCTGCAGAGATTGTGTGAACATTTAAGTCACACAAAAGCCAGCAGTTGGAATATCTCAGAAGTTCTACATTCAGGTTATGTATGTGTAGTCTGTTCAAATACAGTTATAGTTAACTGTATTTAGTGTGTGTATTTGAGTGTTAGTGTGTGCAAAACTGTGTGGAGCATTGCTTACAAACATCCTCAACTTAACTGAATCAACACAGTTATAATAATCATCATCATTATACATTAATCGTAACAAAGGCAAAGTTTTGTACTTAGCCGTTCATAAAGTCTCATTAGATGTAATAATGCCCAGTTGGTGATTAGTCACCAGTCCATGGGATGGGAAAGATTAGTTACATTGCTTCAATGCCAAGGTCCTTGTGAAGGAAGCCGGTTGAAGAAAAGGTTCTTGCACTTGTTTTTTGCTCTTAGACAAAAGAGGAATCAGATCACTCTTTGTTCTGCTCAGTTGGGTTGGTTAACCTGGCTGATGATCCCCCTCCGTACAGGCCATGTTCAGGGCCTAGGGACAGCTGGCAGCTGGTCCCTGGATCCAGCAGAAGAGAGTCGAGTGAAGAGATTCCAAGAATGACAATCCAAGAAGAGAGAGAGAAAGATGTTGTCTTCCAGTTTTATAGGCATGATGTTGTTATCAGCCAGAGGTCAGGTCAGGTAATGGACTAACAGTTGGAGGGTTCACACCTAGGTGTGAGCTGTTGGGGGAGGAGTGGCCTTGTTGTGACCAGACAACTCCCATTTGTTCCTGACCAGGCGGACAGAAACAGGCCGTTGGACCTTGTGCAGCCCTTTGTTTGATCAGGCTGAGGCCTTGTCTGAGCCAAACTGTTCAGTTCACATTATTCAAGAAATGAAACAAACAATCATCTGTGCGATGTCAATTGCACCTACATTATCAAAGGATTTAGCAAACTAATTTCAAGAATTAATTAATCTGTCAATTGGTAGTGCAAATATAACTTTATCTTCTGGTAAAATGTAAATAATGTAAACAAATAATATTTCTCAGCACAAATCAGTTGCAGTTTTAGTTACAAATACTATTAGAATTTCATGAACAAGCTATGCCATGCAGTTACCACACCCCTTATGTTGTACATATAATGAGAAATTGCAGGTCATCCAGCTCCTAATTTCCTTAATGCACATTTGAAGTTTATCTAACTGATCAGTGTCTTCTGGTTTGATCGATAAATATAATTGTGTATCATCAGCATAAAAATGAAAATTTATGGAGTGCTTCCTTATAATATTTCCTAAGGAAAATTACATCTTAATAATATCTATTGTCTATTAGCAGTTACCACACCCCTTATGTTGTACATATAATGATGATAAAGCCTGTGAATATTCTCATTTGTCCAGGTCATTGTTACCCCCAAAGAAATTTCAGTCAAAAGCACTGGACTTGGTGATTTATCAAGGAAGAAGTTTCACCTCTCATCCAAGAGGCTTCATCAGTTCATGTACGCATGAACGCTGGGACTGGTCCAACTATCTGGTGTGGAGATTCAGGTATTTAACCTTTCACAAGGCCGATGATGTCACTGGAACCCTTTTTGCTCCAAGTGCCAACGACTGTCGTTGGACTGACAGTTGTTGGTGGGAAGTTGGTTTTGTATTCGCGGATCATGGATCCCGCCTCCTGCTCTGGTACGTGCTGACGTGTTACGGTGACGTATTACGTTATTTCCGGTGCTTGTGTGTTGGTCACTCGTTGTTGTTTCACTGTTAGCTGCTCTCGCTAAATTCAACTGTTTCTGCTATAATATTCGCCACAGCGGCTAACTACCGCTTAACATTTAAACATCCACTAGTTCTACTCAAGCACTCACAGCTCTCCTTCTTTCAGCCGCTTTCTGGCTAATTAATCGTTACACGCTGTTAGCCACTTTAGCTTAGCAGTTAGCTTCACGGCTGGTGATGGCTTCCCCCGCTCTCTCTCCTGCTCTCTCTTGCTCGGAGTCTCGTATGTTTAGCTACTCCTCTGCCTCCTTTAGTGATAATGGTAAGTGTAATAGGTGTAGTGTATTTGTAGCGCTGGAGGCGAGGCTCAGTGAGTTAGAGGCACGGCTCCGCACCATGGAAGCTCAGTCTTACGCTACAGTAGCTAGCCAGCCACCTACAACTTTAGCCGGTGCGAAGCCACATAGTGTAGCGTTAGCTCCTGCTAGCCCTCCCCCGGCAATCCCTGAGCAGCCAGGGTCCTCCTGGGTGACTGTGAGAGGAAAGCATAGTTCTAAATCGAAGCCCATGGTTAACCATCCGCACGTTCACGTTTCAAACAAGTTTTCTCCACTCAGTGACACGCCTGCTGAGAAAACAACACTGGTTATTGGCAGCTCCATTTTGAGAAACGTGAACTTAGTGACACCAGGGACAATAGTAAAATGCATCCCAGGGGCCAGAGCGGGCGACATTGAATCCTATTTGAAACTTCTGGCTAGGGATAAACGTAAATATGGTAGGATTGTTATTCACGTCGGCGGTAATGACACCCGATAACGTCAATCGGAGGTCACTAAAATTAATGTGGAGTCGGTGTGTTCTTATGCAAAAACTATGTCGGACTCCGTAATTTTCTCTGGTCCCCTGCCCAACTTGACTTGCGATGACATGTATAGCCGCATGTCATCATTCCGTCGCTGGCTGTCTGGATGGTGCCCGGTAAATAATGTGGGCTTCGTAGATAATTGGCAGTCTTTCTGGGGAAAACCTGGTCTTATTAGGAGAGATGGTATTCATCCTACTTTGGAGGGTGCTGCTCTCATATCTAAGAACCTGGACGCAGTTGTTAGCGGTATAAAACCATGACAACCCAGTGTTGGGATCAGGAAGCAGAGTCGCAGTTTAATACACCTCTCTGCGCTGCCCTTATCGCAGGTGCCCAGGAAGCAGAGTGGCAGTCTTACACACCTCTCTGCGCTCCCTGTGGAGCATTTTCCAGCTCAGTTTAGTATACAAACACTGTCTGCCCCACGATCATTTAAATTAAACAGATCAAAAATGAACAGAAGAGGAGCTATAAAGAAAAACTTGATACAAATCAACGCAAAATCTGCGACAATGCAACAATATCAGAAAATAAAATGTGGACTTTTAAACATTAGATCTCTCTCATCTAAAGCTGTATTAGTAAACGATCTGATATCAGACAACCATATTGATTTACTCTGTCTGACCGAAACCTGGCTGCGTCCCGAAGAATATGTTAGCCTAAATGAATCCACTCCTCCCAGTCATATTAATACTCATATTTCTCGAGGCAGTGGTCGAGGAGGAGGCGTTGCAGCTATTTATAATTCAGGCCTATTAATAAACCCTAAACCTAAACTAAATTATAATTCATTTGAAAGTCTTGTTCTTAGTCTTTCACATTCAACCTGGAAAACTATGCAGCCAATTATACTTGTTATAGTGTACCGTGCTCCTGGTCCGTACTCTGAATTTCTGTCCGAATTCTCAGAGTTTCTGTCAAATTTAGTCCTTAAATCCGACAAAGTAATAATTGTAGGTGATTTTAATATTCATGTGGACAGCGATAATAATAGTCTCAGTATCGCGTTTATCTCTCTATTAGATTCGATTGGTTTTAGTCAGAGTATACATAAACCTACTCACTGTTTTAATCACACCCTCGACCTTGTTTTGGTTTATGGTGTGGAAATTGATGCCTTAATAGTCTTTCCACAGAATCCTATTTTATCAGACCATTATTTAATAACTTTTGAATTCATATTACAGGACTACTCACCACTGGGTAAAAGTGTCTACACCAGATGTTTATCTGATAGTGCTATAACTAAATTTAAGGAAGCGATTCCATCTGCATTTACTTTAATGCCTCATCCTAATATTCAAGACTCCTGCACTAACGTTAGTTTCTCTGAAATTGATCACTTTGTTGAAAGTGTTGCAGGCTCTCTAAGAACAACACTTGACTCTGTTGCTCCTTTAAAAAAGAAGATAATAAAACAGAGGAAGTTAGCTCCGTGGTATAACTCACAAACCCGTGAATTAAAACAAATATTGCGAAAGTTGGAAAGTAAATGGCACTCCACTAAACTGGAGGAATCTCACTTAGTTTGGCAAGAAAGTCTTAAAACCTATAGGAAGGACCTCCGTAATGCCAGAGCAGCCTATTACTCATCTTTAATAGAGGAGAATAAGAACAATCCTAGATTTCTTTTTAGCACTGTAGCCAGGCTGACAGAGAGCCACAGCTCTATTGAGCCATGTATTCCTATAGCCCTCAGTAGTAACGACTTCATGACCTTCTTTAATGACAAAATTATAACTAATAGAGACAAAATCAACTCGCTTGGCACTATTTTTTCATCAAACCCAGGAACCTTACAAACTGTACGACCTGATATATTCTTGGACTGCTTTTCTACAGTCGACCTTAACAAATTAAACCTTACTATTTCAGCATCAAAACCTTCTACTTGTCTTCTAGACTCTATTCCAACTAGGTTACTTAAAGAAGTGTTACCTTTAATTAGCACTCCTGTATTAGATATGATTAACATGTCTTTATCAGCAGGTTATGTACCAATGTCTTTTAAAGTAGCTGTAATTAAACCTCTTCTTAAAAAGCCCAGTCTTGATCCTGAGGTACTAGCCAACTATAGACCTATATCTAACCTTCCTTTTCTCTCTAAGATCCTCGAGAAATTAGTTGCCAATCAGTTGTGTGACTTTTTACATAATAATGAGTTATTTGAGGATTTCCAGTCAGGATTTAGAGCAAATCATAGCACTGAGACAGCACTGGTGAAAATTACTAACGACCTTCTAATAGCTTCAGACAAAGGACTTGTCTCTGTACTTGTCTTACTAGTTCTTAGTGCTGCCTTCGACACTATTGACCATCACATCCTGCTACACAGACTAGAGCATCTGATCGGCATTAAAGGAACCGCACTGAGCTGGTTTAAGTCATATTTATCAGATAGATCTCAGTTTGAACATGTTAATGACAAATCCTCCATGCACACTAAAGTTAGTCACGGAGTCCCACAGGGTTCTGTCCTTGGACCGATTCTTTTCACCTTATATATGCTTCCCTTTGGAAATATTATAAGGAAGCACTCCATAAATTTTCATTGTTATGCTGATGATACACAATTATATTTGTCGATCAAACCAGAAGAAACCCATCAGTTAGATAAACTTCAAATGTGCATTAAGGAAATAAAAAGCTGGATGACCTGCAATTTCCTGATGTTAACCTCAGAAATTATTGTACTTGGCCCCAAAGGCCTCCTAAATTCAATAGCTAAAGACATTGTTACTCTGGATGATGTTGTGTTGTCCTCCAGCACCACAGTAAGGAATCTGGGTGTTATTTTTGATCAGGATATGTCCTTCGATTCTCACATAAAACTAACAACAAGGACTGCATATTTTCACCTGCGTAATATTGCAAAAATTAGGAACATTGTGTCTCAGAAAGATGCAGAGAAACTTGTTCATGCATTTGTTACTTCTAGGCTGGACTATTGCAATTCCTTATTATCAGGCTGCTCCAATAAGTCTGTTAAGAGTCTCCAGTTGGTCCAAAATGCTGCAGCTCGTGTACTAACTAAAACAAATAGAAGAGAACATATTTCTCCTGTATTAGCTTCTCTGCACTGGCTACCTGTAAAATCTAGAATAGAATTTAAAATCCTTCTCCTTACGTACAAAGCTCTTATTGGTCAGGCTCCGTCGTATCTTAAAGAGCTCATAGTACCATATCACCCAACTAGATCTCTGCGCTCTGAGAATGCAGGGCAACTAGTCGTTCCTAGAGTCTCCAAAAGTAGAATGGGAGGCAGAGCCTTCAGCTACCAAGCTCCTCTCCTTTGGAACAAACTCCCAAATGTTATTCGGGAGGCAGACACTGTCCCCTTATTTAAAAGTAAACTTAAAACTTTCCTTTTTGATAAAGCTTACAGCTATGGCTTACGATGAGACTTTATTCTGCTTAATAATGCTGCTATAGGCCTAGTCTGCCGGGGGATCATCCTGCTCCTGATACTCTGAGCTTCTCTCCTCTCTGTCTGAATCATTCATGTCCCATCAATGCACGTTACTGATTCAGCTTCTTCCCCGGAGCTGTTTGTGCTTTGTCGTCTCGCAGGTCTCTGCTGATCGTGGTGGTGCTTGCTGCCGTGGTCCTACATGACCCTTCCTGCTGCTATTGTCACTGTTACTCATATATACTATCACTAGTTTAATAAACTATAAAATTTGTAGCTGTATCGTAGCTGCTATTGCCACTACTCATCATTGATCATGTTTGCCACCATAATTATTATCATTTTCATATTCTGTCACCTTAGCTGTGCTTGTTTCTACTATTCTGTTGTATTAACTGCCTTAACATATACGTTATATTCACATTACTATAAATATTATAGTTACTGTTAGGCTTTGCTTGCATCTCTGGAAGTGTGTCTGTCTGTCTCTCTCTGTCCATCTGTGTGTCTTTTCTCTCTTTCTCTCTCCTTTTCTTCCTCCCCAACCGGTCAAGACAGATGGCCGTCCTCCACAGAGCTGGGTCTGTCTGACGTTCCTGCCTGTTATAGGGAAGGTTTTCGTTGCCACTGTACTCTACAGAGGAATTGTTGGGTCTATGTAAATCATAAATAAGTCATTGAGTGTGGTCTTTACCTACTCTATAAAGTGTCCTGAGACTTTTGTTATGATTTGACACTATAAATAAAATTGAATTGAATTGAATTGAATTATTCGTTAGTGCTCTATTGTGTCTTAATGACAGCCGTTGGAGTCAGAGGAGGCCATTTGTGAACAGTTGTTCTTTGAGGTTAGATTGTCCAATCTCCTTGGAAGGGATGAAAGGGCAGCATTGTAAATTGGAGATAAGTGGTGTCTCAGACCTCCTCCTCTGTTTAGCGATGGTTTCTATACTTTTACATAGATGCCTTCTTTTACTCCTCTTTCAAACCATCTGTCCTCTCTATCCAGGATGTGGACGTAGTTGTCATCAAAGGAGTTGGCTTTCTCCTTGAGATGTAAGTGGACAGCAGAGTCCAGGCCTGAGGAGTAAGCTCTCCTTTGTTGGGCCATGCGTTTATGCAGTGATTGTTTTGTTTCTCCAATGTACAGATCTTTGCATACCTAATTGCATTGGACAGCTTGAACCAGTGTAGAGATATAATCTCTCCACCTAGTCCTGGGTCTTCCCCAAGGCCTCCTCCTAGCTGGACGTGCCTGGAACACCTCCCTATGGAGGCACCTAGGGGTCATCCTTACTAGATGCCCGAACCACCTCAACTGGCTCCTTTCAACGCAAAGGAGCAGCGGCTCTACTCCGAGTTCCTCACGGATGGCTTTGCCTTCCAGCTCAGCTCTCTTTTCGTCACAACGATGCGGTAGAGCGACTGCAACACCGCCCTGCTCAGATTCTCCGGCCGAACTCACGCTCCATCCTCCCCTACCTCGTGAACATGATCTTGAGGTACTTGAACTCCTTCACTTGGGGTAAGGACTCGTTCCCTACCCGGAGTAAGCAATCCACCGGTTTCCTGCTGAGAGCCATGGCCTCAGATTTAGAGGTGCTGATCCTCATCCCAGCCATTTCACACTCGGCTGCGAATTGATCCAGTGAGTGCTGAAGGTCACTGACCGACGATGCCATCAGGACCACATCATCTGCAAAAAGCAGAGACGAGATCCTCAACCTCTCTCCACCACGACTACGCCTTGATATCCCGTCCATCTAAATCACGAACAGGATTGGTGACAAAGCGCACACCTGGCGGAGGCCAACCCCCACCAGGAGCGAATCCCACTTACTGCCGAGGATCCGGACACAGCTCTCGCTTTGGGTGTACAGTGATTGGATGGCCCACAGAAGTGACCTCCTCACCCCATACACCCGCAGCACCTCCTACAGTATCTCCAGAGGGACCCGGTCATATGCCTTCTCCAGATCCACAAAGCACATGTAGACTGGATGGGCATACTCCCAGGCCCCCTCCAGGATCCTTGCGAGAGTGAAGAACTGGTCCGTTGTTCCCCTGTAATTGGCACACACCCTCTGGTCCCCCTTTTTAAACAGAGGAACCACCACCCCAGTCTGCCACTCCCTTGGCACTGTCCCAGACCTCCACGCAATGTTAAAGAGTGTCAACCAAGACAGCCCCTCCAAACCCAAAGCTTTCAGCATTTCTGGACGAATCTCATCAATCCCTGGGGCTTTGCCACTGTGGAGTTGTTTGACTACCTCAGTGACTTCCGCCAGGGATATTGACAATGATTTCCCATCAGCCTCCAGCTCTGCCTCTACAAAAGAGGGCGTGTTAGTTGGATTAAGGAGTTCCTCAAAGTGCTCCTTCCACCGCCCGACTGCCTTATCAGATGAGGTCACCAGCGTCCCGTCCTCACTGTAAACAGCTAGGACAGTTCCCCGTTTCCCCCTCCTGAGATGTCGAATGGTTTTCCAGAAGTAGTGTTGTTTTTGGCGGCCTGTTTTACTTTTAGTCTAGTCTAGGATTTGTCATTCTAGTTTAGTCTAGTCGAGCATTTTAGTCTAGTTTTAGTTGACTAAAAGTCTGAGCATTTTAGTCTAGTTTTAGTCGACTAAAAGTCTGAGAGTTTTAGTCTAGTTTTAGTCGACTAAAAGTCTGAGAGTTTTAGTCTTGTTTTAGTCAAAGAAAATGGAATATTAGTCCCTTTTTAGTGATGCAATTATATTTAATCATTATAATAAAAGTACCTAGTAGTATTGACGAAACCAACATTTCCTTTTAGCCAAACCCATGCAGATATCTTTAGTTTACAGCATGTACAGGTCTAGAAGAAGTAATCCAATTTATGTTGATGCTAAATTCAGTTCAGTGTTATTTGCTCTGTGAAATACAAAACTAGTGAAAGTATTTGGCCAACAAGGCGAAGTTTAGTGCACTTATAGAGTGAGTCAGTCAGGTAGGAACTAAAAACACACTTTACACTCTCACAAATAAATACACATACACATGCTAGCCGCGCGCGCGCTCACACACACAGACACACACACACACACGCACTAGTCTCTCTCTCACAAACACACACATGAAAGTGTTTCTTCTTCCTCTCAAACACGACCCCCGGCTGGTGTCACACTTTGTTCTCATGTTTCTTTAGTTTAGTTAACTCTAACGGTAACGATGACCCACAGCAGCGGCAGCTACAGAATCCAAATAATGCGTGTGTGGGAATTGAGGAAGTGACGTCGCCCAGACGTGAGACTGGGAGAAAACTTCAAAAATAATAATAGCAATAATAACGTGACTAAATGAGACGAAACAACATTATTTCGTCTCGTTTTCGTCAACGAAAATGAAGAAACATTTCGGCTCGTTTTTATTCGTCAACGAAATTGCATTATATATTTCGTCTCGTCTAGTTTTTGTCACATGGTAGAGGTTCGTTGACGAAGATATTTCGACATCATTTTCGTTGAAGAAAGCAACACTATCCAGAAGCACCTTGGTGCCGCTCGAAAGTCCTTCTCCATGACTTCTCCAAACTCCTCTCACCGCTGCTTTGCCTCTGACACAGCAGAGGCTGCAGCCCTTCTGGCCTGTCAGTACCTTGCAACTGCCTCCGGAGTCTTCTGGGATATGTTATCCCCTTCCCTGACCACCGGTGTCCACCACGGTGGTCAAGGGTTACAGCCTAGGGTGCTCTGGTACCACGTACACTTATGAGCATCCTTATGTTCGAATATGGTGTTAGTTATAGACAATCCGTGACTAGCACAGAAGTCTAATAACTGATGACCACTCCGATTTAAAATCAGGGAGGCGGTTCCTCCCAATCATGCCTCTCCAGGTGTCTCCATCATTGCCCTCGTGGGCGTTGAAGTCTCCCAGCAGAACTATGGAGTTCCCTATTGACCTGCAATTTTCTGATGTTGAACTCAGATAAAACTGAAGTCATCGTACTTGGCTCCGAAGGCCTCCGAAACTCAATAAGTAAAGATATTGTTACTCTGGATGATATTGTGTTGACCTCCAGCACCACAGTAAGGAATCTGGGTGTTATTTATGACCAGGATATGTCCTTCGATTCTCACATAAAATTAACAACAAGAACTGCATATTTTCACCTGCCTAATATTGTGAAAATTAGGAAAATTGTGTCTCAGAAAGATGCAGAAAAACTAGTCCGTGCATTTGTTACTTCTAGGCTGGACTACTGCAACTCCTTATTATCAGGCTGCTCCAATAAGTCTGTTAAGAGTCTCCAGTTGGTCCAAAATGCTGCAAGAGAACATATTTTATTAGCCAATTTGCACTGGCTACCTGTAAAATCTAGAATAGAATTTAAAATCCTTCTCCTTACCTATAAAGCTCTTATTGATCAGGCTCCGTCGTATCTTAAAGAGCTCATAGTACCGTATCACCCAACTAGATCGCTGCGCTCTGAAAATGCAGGGCTACTTGTCGTTCCTAGAGTCTCCAAAAATAGAAGGGGAGGCAGAGCCTTCAGCAACCAAGCTCCTCTCTTGTGGAACCAACTACCAAGTGTTGTTCGGGAGGCAGACACTGTCCCCATATTTAAGAGTAAACTTAAAACTTTCCTTTTTGATAAAGCTTACAGCTAGGGCTTACGAGCCCTCAGCTATGTTGTTATTCTTAAAGCTGAGTTTGTTCAGCTTAATGATATTGCTATAAGCCTAGTCTGCTGGGGGATAATACTTTTCCTGATACTCTGACCTTCTCTCCTCTCTGTCTGTGTCATTCATGTCTCATCAATGCATGTTATTAATTCAACTTCTTCCCCAGAGTTGTTTGTGCTTTGTCATCTCGCAGGTCTCTGCTGATAGTGGTGGTGCCTACTGCCGTGGTCCTGTGGGTAGATCTCTGCTGATGGTGGTGGTGCCTACTGCCGTGGTCCAGTGTGTAGGTCTCTGCTGATGGTGGTGGTGCCTGCTACCGTGGTCCTGTGCAGGTCTCTGCTGATGGTGGTGGTGCCTGCTGCCCTGGTCCCGTGTATCAGGTCCCTGCTGATGTTGGTGGTGCCTGCTGCCCTGGTCCTGTGCGCAGGTCTCGGCTGATGGTGGTGGTGCCTGTTGCCGTGGTCCTGTGGTCCTGTGTGCAGGTCTCTACTGATGGCGTTGGTGCCTGCTGCCGTGGTCCTGTGTGTAGGTCTCTGCTGATCGTGGTGGTGCCTGCTGCCGTGGTCCTGTGTGCTGGTCTCTGCTGATGTTGGTGGTGCCTGATGCCCTGGTCCTGTGTGTAGGTCTCTGCTGATCGTGGTGGTGCCTGCTGCCGTCCTGCATGACGCTTCCTGCTACTTTTATAACTATTAGTCATTTATACTGTCACTAGTCTAATAAATTATAAAATTTGTAGCCATAAAACACCATCAGTGGTATGTCTTGCTGTATCGTAGCTGCTATTGCCCCTACTCATCATTGATCATGTTTGTCATAATTATTATCATTTTCATGTTCTGTCGCCTTGGATGTGCGTGTTCCTGCTGTTCTGCTGTGTAGACTGCCATAACATGTGGGTCATGTTCACATTACTATAGATATTGTTATAGTTACTGTTACTCGCTGGCTGCTTGCATCTCTGGAAGTGTGTCAGTCTCTCTGTCTTTTGTCTATCCTTGTCTTTCTCTCTTTCTCTCTCCTTTTCTTCCTCCCCAACCGGTCAAGACAGATGGCCGTCCTCCACAGAGCTGGGTCTGTCCGACTTTCCTGCCTGTTATAGGGAAGGTTTTCGTTGCCACCATACTCTACGGGGGAATTGTTGGGTCTACGCCTACTCTGTGTCCTGAGATAGCTTTTGTTATGATTTGGCACTATAAATAAAATTGAATTGAATTGAATTCATTGTGAAATTGCTATTTAAAAATTGGAAAACTTTTCAATGGCACATTGATTCATGTATTTCCTAAATGTTCATTAAAATTTTACATTTTGTCTGGTTTCTTTGTGCAAGAGACTTTAGACACATTTCTTAGTTTAACCATAGTTGGTGCTACAGTTACAGCTTGTAAGGAAACAACATGACATCCGGGCAGTATATGAGACATGGATCAGAAGTTTAATAATAATATAATAATAGTATATTTAATAACTTGCACTGTGAATCTGCTCATGTACCATACACCCAGCAGGTGTCCATTGTACATAAAAAGGATATGGTTGTCAAACACATGACATGTTAGCACTGGGGAGTGTATTCATGGACTTAGTCCCAAAGGTGAGCCATATTAAAAACCTTTATGATATTCATTATTAAAGGGGAAATGCTACTGTCACTCACCTTTAACGGTGGCTGTTCTCTTACAGTTGTACAGTATGGCCAATTCTCCAAATGCAGTGCCAGGACGCATCTCTCCAAGCAGCTTCCCATTCTGGATGACCTCCAGCAAGCCATCTGCAGCAAGGGGAAAACGCAATATATAGTTCAAACTCATTTCAGCATTGACATTTTCATTGAATGCATGTTTTGGAAGGCTAGGCCACTGGCCAACAGTGCAGACCAAAATGCCTGGATGCAATTAAATAGAGCAGCTAATTACAGCAACAATACAATGTAATACTGAATGAAAAATGCAAGTTGGGGCGGTGCTTGGTCATTTTTGAAGCAAGAAAACAATGGAGGCCAGTTTAGAAACTACAAACAAATCTCAGCTACACAGTACACTAAAATGTGTTTCTGAAACATTTTGAGGAGATAAATAGTTAATACAGTAACATAATCTTGATTCATATTTGATCAAGTAGTTTGACAGTTTGATTTGAGTTTTGTCAGCCTGGTAAATTGCACTGGATGGAAAAGGAAAGTTGCGTTATAGTAATGACGCTCCTCTGTCAATCATTGTCTTAAACTTGCCCCCAATGCGATAAATGGTTGTGATTGGCTTCCCCAGAATCTAGCCAGCTGGAAATCAGTCTAATGGGAGATGGTCCAGACTTACCTGCCAGAGCAAATTAAACACAAGCTCTGCAGTTTTCTGGTTCCCAGGCTAGCCTTTCAGTAAAAGGTAACAGTGACACTACTTCAAGCTCCCTCTGGATATCTCAGCTTCTCAGGTCATCATTAAGGGTGAGCCCGCTCAGCCCGTGAAAGAAACTTATTTTCAGATGTTCCTGTGCCTGACCTCATTCTTTTACTACCTGAAACTCATTATCATATGTGGGTGTAGATCTACTGGTAATTGAGAGCTTCAATCATGGATGGATTAAAGAGTGGGCCCATCAGGCATGGGCCCAGGGGCCCATACATGTCAGGGTCTGATGGCAAACAAACAACAGCAGAACTTCCTGTAGCCCATTGTCTCAAGCCAAGTGTCCATGCAGCGCATTACTCCATTTGTTGATCTCCTGGCCCATCTTACCCTCATGCAGGTACAAAACCATGAATGACTTGCTCACAACCTGAAGATTGCTATTTTTATGAATACATATTTCAGTCAAATAATCACCCTCATTTTCCTACATTTTCTGTCAAAGAAATGTGTATTTAAAGGAGATTCTAAAACTGTATTTTACAATTACGCTTTAACATATAGCAAAAAAGATTTAACCTTCTTGAACTAGTACTCAACCTGATTTTGGTACAACGTTCATCTTAATGCGAAAATAACACATGTAAATGATGAACTGAAGACTTCTGTATGTGGCCCATTTCAGTCTCCCTCAATTTTCCTAAAAAAATCTTGTTTCTATACCAACTTTGTTGTAAAATGTGCAAAATCCCCCATTTTCCCCCAGATCCCCCAGCCTTTTTAACTTTAAAAAATCTTGTTTCTATACCAACTTTGTTGTAAAATGTGCAAAATCCCCCATTATCCCCCAGATCCCCCAGCCTTTCTAACTTTAAAGTGAAAAAATCGTAAAATCACCATTTTTCTTACATAAAAAAAACTGTCTTGATGGCTTATTTGATGTGTGCAAGTGTTGAAAAAGACCATGGGATGATTTTATGCCGGAACTTCACTTTCAAATGTGACAGTGGAGGTCCCATTAAGGCAACACACATTTTACTGAGCTGACCTGCCAGTACATAGAGGTAGTTTCCAGGTTCTCCCTCCTGGATGACCAGCCCTCCCTCGGTGTAAACCTTCTCATACATACAGTCCACCATCTCCCTCATGTGCTGTGGCTCCAACTTCTTCAGAAAGTCATTGTTGGTGATGGCATCATTGATGAGCTTCTTGGTGCTGGGATTCAAGAACAATCAAAAACAACAACAGTGCCAAAGTCATTTATCCAAACCCAAATCACCAATTAACATCAAGGGGCTTTACAATATGTACAGCATACCATACGACATCCTACAACCGTCTGTTTGACCAAGAAATCAGTCTTTCCCCAGTGAGCAGAATAAAGAGCAGTGTTAGAAAGCAAGTGAGAGAAACACTACACTGCTTTTGGTGAGTCGTGTAGTTGGACCACAGCACGACCTGCTACATTCCCTGGCAAAAGATATTCCAGTTAGCTGTGCTTAAGTTGTTGTTGTGATTCTGTTTGTTACCAACAAATAAAGGCTAGTCATTAGTTCCAAAGCCAGCTGTATCTTCGGTGGTCTTTTCTTTACATTAAGACAGTCAAGTAAAGCCATGGTAAGTACAAGCTTAAGTCAGTATTACTGTTTGCGCTGGAAGCAGCAGCAATTAAAGCTTGCCTTGCTTCCAATTCACCGATGTTATCCTTTAGCCCGAAAGACAGCCCAATGTAATAATATGATTAACTGATTCAAGTTCTGACTTTTTTGTGGATTAAACTTCTCATTACTGAAATTCATTTTGACCAAAAGAAATTGCTAAACCCTCCCTCCAAACAGCATGTGTCCAATCACAGTGTTGCAACTCTAAATAGGCACAACAGGTCTGACTGTTTGGATTTCTCTAAATGCTGAAGTGGAGTGCATAGCATTCTAGTAAGAGTGGTACGTGATATAGGAGTTTGGAGGGTCTGTCTTCTTTTAATTGCCCTTCCAAAACTAAATACACAATAGCCTATCGAGCTGGCAGGGGCGTCGATGATGCAAAAACATTCATTATAGACACTGTTCACAAACACCTGGAGCGCCCCAACACCGCAGCCAGACTCCTGTTTGCAGACTTCTCCTCTGCATTTAACACCATGCAGCCCCACATCCTGGCTGACAAACTCTCAGCCCTCTTTCACCTGGACCAACTGCTAATCCTGTGGATACTGGACTTCCTGACCAACCGTTCACAGAGAGTCCTGGTCAACAGCACCTTCTCCGACCTCCAACACACCTCAACCGGCTCCCCTCAGGGCTGTGTGCTCTCACCTCTGCTCTTCATCCTCTACACCGATGACTGCAGAACCACACAGCCTAACTGTCACCTGGTGAAGTACGCTGACGACACCGTCCTCCTGTCTCTGCTGTCAGGCCCATCTCTGCACCACGGACCAGCTCTTCAGGAGTTTGTGGAGTGGTGTGACAGCTCCTGCCTGGAACTGAATGTCAACAAAACCAAAGACATGGTGGTGACCTTCTCCAACAAGCAGAGGGAACTGGCTGCATCAGCAAACACTGTGATCCACGGGAAGCCTGTCGAAGCAGTTGAGGAGTACAGGTACCTGGGCACCATCTTCGACAGCCTGCTGAAATTCTCCTCCAACACAGAGGAGATTCTCAGGAAATGTCAGCAGCGGAAATACCTCCTTAGGAAGCTCAATTCCTTTGGAGTCAGCAAGAACATCCTCCTGACCTTTTACTACTCCTTCATCGAGAGCATCATCACGTTCTCCATCACATGCTGGTTCTACTCCACAAGCCTCCAGAACAGAAACCGCCTGCAGAGCGTCGCCACTGTCTGTTCTAAGATCATTGGACTTCCTGTTAGAACTCTGTCGACCATCCACGAGCAGCAGACACTCAGGTTAGCTGGTCAGATCATGCAGGACCCCTCTCACGCTCTCTTCTCAGCGTTTGAGTGGCTCCCCTCAGGACGCCGTCTTCGCTGTCCCTGCTGCAGGACACAGAGGAGAAGAGCAACCTTCATCCCCAGGGCTGTCCAGCTCCTCAACTCCTGACCCCTCTGACCATCCCCCTCCCCACTCCTGACACCCTCCCCTGGACACTTCACCCCCCCCCCCCCCCCACTCCAGACACCCTCCCTGGACACCGCACCCCCCTCTCCCCCCCGGACACCCCTCCCTTCACCCCTCCTCCTCCCCTCTCCAGACATCCTCCCTGGACACCATCACCATCACCCCCCCTCCCCACCCCTGACACCTTCCCTGGACACCTTCACCCCCTGGACCCCCCCCCCCCCCCCCCCGGACACTCACCGGACATGTGAACTGGCTATCTACCTCCACTCCTGTCCTCAAAGCTGTGAACTACTGGTTGATTCACAATTCCACTTATTCTGTTCACTCTGTTTATAATGATACTGGACTGTTGCACTACTCCACTTATTTATTCTGTTATTATGTTCACACTTATTCTGTTACTCTGTTCTTACTGGTCCACTTGATTGATTCTGTTAGTTATGTTAATTTATGGTATTAATGCACTGCTCCACTTTATTGTGTTATCAGGTCTTATATTGTATCCATGACAGCACTATGGTCACTTTATTTTTCAGTACTCATCTGTTACACAGAGCTAGCATATACTTAGACTGCTGTTTTCCTGCCATGCACCACCATCACTTTATTATTCACTTTATTATTTAGCTTATAGTTATATATTATATTTATACTCTATTACTGCACTATAGTTCTGTTACGTCTGCTCATTACACACATGTATCATGTCTGACCTCATCTGGATCTGATCACTGTCCACTTATATCTTTTCTGCACTACAGTTCTGTTCATACCTGTTTCAACAGTCTACTGCGTGTTTACATTGTTTACATCATATACACCTGTTCACATGTCTGCTTACATCTGATACACACATGTCTTTCTACATCTCACGCCGACGATGTTCTCTGTATCTAACCTGTACTAACACACTAACATCCTGACACTTATCCTACCTGTACTAACACACTAACATCCTGACACTTACTCTTCTTTTACACTTTATTCTTGTGTTAGGTTAAAATGTTTTTTGTATTATTGCACTGTCGTGATTTGCTGCTCTGTGTGCCTTGAATTGCCCCCCGGGGACAAATAAAGTTTTTTGAATTGAATTGAATTGAATAGCAAAAATGTAAGGAATTAAACTTGGTGTTACTAACAAGTCAAAGTTAGTTCTGCATACTATTAACTTTTACATTATTTTGTGGGGCCCTATTGAGGACTGACACACTTCATGGGGACCAGTATAACATTAGCAGCTCTGTGCTGTTCTGTATTGGATATGAATTAGACAATTTATAATTATATTTTTAATTTCTGAAGCTAACCTGACATACTTTTGCCAGCTCATCAGTTAACCTTCATCCTTAAAGCCATCATGTATTTATATAGCAAATATCTGAATATCCTATTATATCATGTTTTTGATAAAGATGTACACAACAAAAATGCCAGTGTTAAATCAACTCTGAGAGTGTTAAATTTAACACTTAGAAAGTGTGTATATGCGTCCACTCTTTTCAGTGTTAATTTAACACTAACACTAGTGTTAATGTTTTTACACTCAGCTATAGTTATTTCAACACTGTAGGGAGTTCAAAGTTAACACTGGTCAACACTAGTTAAGTGTCAATAGTACTCTACACTAGTGTCAGTGTAGATTTTTACACTTAAGTCTAGTAATTTCAACACTGTAGGGAGTTAAAAATTAACACTGACCAACACATGTATAGTGTCAGTGTTAATTCAATTCAATTCAATTCAATTTTATTTATAGTGTCAAATCATAACAAAAGTTATCTCAGGACACTTTACAGAGTAGGTAAAGACCACACTCAATGACTTATTTATGATTTACATAGACCCAACAATTCCTCTGTAGAGTACAGTGGCAACGAAAACCTTCCCTATAACAGGCAGGAACGTCAGACAGACCCAGCTCTGTGGAGGACGGCCATCTGTCTTGACCGGTTGGGGAGGAAGAAAAGGAGAGAGAAAGAGAGAAAAGACACACAGATGGACAGAGAGAGACAGACAGACACACTTCCAGAGATGCAAGCAAAGCCTAACAGTAACTATAATATTTATAGTAATGTGAATATGACGTATATGTTAAGGCAGTTAATACAACAGAATAGTAGAAACAAGCACAGCTAAGGTGACAGAATATGAAAATGATAATAATTATGGTGGCAAACATGATCAATGATGAGTAGTGGCAATAGCAGCTACGATACAGCTACAAATTTTATAGTTTATTAAACTAGTGATAGTATATATGAGTAACAGTGACAATAGCAGCAGGAAGCGTCATGTAGGACCACGGCAGCAAGCACCACCACGATCAGCAGAGACCTGCGAGACGACAAAGCACAAACAGCTCCGGGGAAGAAGCTGAATCAGTAACATGCATTGATGGGACATGAATGATTCAGACAGAGAGGAGAGAAGCTCAGAGTATCAGGAAAAGTATTATCCCCGGACAGACTAGGCCTATAGCAGCATAATTAAGCAGAATAAAGTCTCATCGTAAGCCCTAGCTGTAAGCTTTATCAAAAAGGAAAGTTTTAAGTTTACTTTTAAATAAGGGGACAGTGTCTGCCTCCGGAATAACATTTGGGAGTTTGTTCCACAGGAGAGGAGCTTGGTAGCTGAAGGCACTGCCTCCCATTCTACTTTTGGAGACTCTAGGAACGACGAGTAGCCCTGCATTCTCAGAGCGCAGAGATCTAGTTGGGTGATACGGTACTATGAGCTCTTTAAGATACGACGGAGCCTGACCAATAAGAGCTTTGTACGTAAGGAGAAGGATTTTAAATTCTATTCTAGATTTTACAGGTAGCCAGTGCAGAGAAGCTAATACAGGAGAAATATGTTCTCTTCTATTTGTTTTAGTTAGTACACGAGCTGCAGCATTTTGGACCAACTGGAGACTCTTAACAGACTTATTGGAGCAGCCTGATAATAAGGAATTGCAATAGTCCAGCCTAGAAGTAACAAATGCATGAACAAGTTTCTCTGCATCTTTCTGAGACACAATGTTCCTAATTTTTGCAATATTACGCAGGTGAAAATATGCAGTCCTTGTTGTTAGTGTTTCTACACTCAGTTCTAGTTATTTCAACACTGTAAAGAGTTAAAAATTAACACTAGCTAATATGTGTAGTGTCAATAGTACTCTACACTAGTGTCATTTTAATAGAGTGTTACACTACTGCGGTTGAAATGCTACACTGACTACCAATGCATTCACACCAATGGGTGTAAAATTTGACTACCAATAAACCCACCCAGCCTTAACCACCACAACCACCCACAAACCCATCACAAAAATACACAAGGCAAACACTTCTTTAGAAAAATATTCTTATTGAATAGCCACCACACCACACTAACAATTAACAGTCTGCATGGATTCACATATAATTACAGTATCGAACAAGGTACACTTGGTCATCTGTGTCATATGAAAATTGCCTATCACAAGGTCTGTAATATACCAGGTCATTTACACAGATCACTGTGAAAACCTAATTTTTCTCCGCAATACCAAATGCATTTAAATGATCATCAAAAAAATTATTTGAGACTTTACAAATCAAAAGATAGGCATTGTTGTCTTAAATAATTATACTGTCAATCCTGTTGAACAAAGGCATCTCATTTTCAACTCCAGTAACCACATACATCCCAACTTGATACTCGGTGCCATAGTTTTTGACCCAGGAAGTGATGGAAACTGACAACACATCAAAAGCTTCATTCAGCACCTCTCCACCCTCTATACTGCTGACCAGGACTTCGGAGATCGGACCAAACTGTAATCTTTGGAAATAAAAGTTCTCAAAAGGAAATGCTAACTGAGCCTGATGTTTCTTAACCAAAGTCTTTGCAATATTTTTGAAGTTTTTTACGGAAGAAATTATGTTTTCCTTCAAATCGCATGCACCAAATGTGTATGAGTGGTCCAAGTCTTCTAATACAGCTCGGGTAGTGGATCATATGGTGATGTTTTGGAATGAGATTGTGCTCTGGGAAGATGGATTTAAAAGTTTGTGATGTTCAAAAATTTAATGTTTCAAATAACAAGTCATACCATGAGTTACAGTTGGTGAAAACACTATGTTTACGATTTGAATTAAAAGGAGTAACAATTGCCAACAGGTATCTGCTCTTTCAACTAAATCTCCGAATATCATTGGGGAATTGCGTAGGAGGCACCAAGACTGGATAGCATTAAGTCCAAGATCTTTGCTGTTGTTATCCAGCTTAAGCCCACCTTGCCTGTTCTTTCTCTGTGTGTATCCATAATTAAAGCTAATAATTCTTTCAGACAATGAACACAGGGATATTGAATTCTTGATCAAATACTGAAACACAAGCTTTAACTCATATTGGACCACTCCTTCTAGCAGGTCATGCATTATGTCTACAGCGTAACTGTTTGGAGGGAATTGAGTGGACAGTCTCCAAAAGTCGCTGTCGGAGGTAAAAAACAAAACATGCTCTACAGGTTCTACTATATTCCATTTCTTTTCAAAATGCCTCATCCTTTTAGATTCTGTGTTAAGACACGAAAATGGGTTTTCTAGTTGATCAAAAACAACTCTCAACTCTCTCCAAAGTTTCTCTAGATGCATCAGAAGACAAACAATTAACAACAGCTTCCTTTGTGTGAGCATGGATGCCACTAACCAGTTCCTCCATTGAGCCAACTAGACACTGCACAGTACTCTCTGGAACACCTGAGGCTTGAACCTGAGCAATAACAGAGCTGCACATGTCCAGTATATTTTTCTTTTCAACTGGAACATGTGTAGTGACCCTCACAGGAGGATCCACATTCACTGGTGTGGAAGGTCCAGCTACAGGCTCAAATTCAAAACTGCTGACGGGATCTGGATCAAGATAGTCTTTATGTGCTCGAGATAGGTGACGTTGGTAACCAGAATATGTACTAAAAACAAATGAACAACCAGGCTCTCTACAGTTCAAGCGCAGAGACCTTCCGGGATACAATCCATGCTCAACCTTCAAATGTCTAAATAACATTGAACAACTGGTGTGGTGTACCTTGCAAATGTAACATGTGTACATTTCTGGTCAAAATGTATCGGTCTTCAAACCTCACAGTGAAGAAGCCTAGCTCTGATTTCTTTTACTCAAGGACTCTCTTTCACTTTGCTGACGTCGATGCCATACACGGTGGTTTGGATGAAGATGAAGAAGCTGGACAGCGCATCATCATACAACACGGCAAAAGCATAATGTGCCTTGAAGAGCTCATCAAAGGCAGCAACTGGGGTCTGCATCCTGCAGGGAATGGCCTTCTGGTCCAGGATATTGTAGAAGTCCTGGATGCTGTTGCTTCTTTCTCTGACACTGAGAAGACAGGGCTGTTTGGGGCCAGTTTCTTTAAGGAAGGTCTCCATGCTTGACCCCACCTGAGTGAGAGTGAGAGTGAGAGAGACAGAGAGTTAATATTTGATAGATGCACACAAGTAATTATTTCAGGTATGGATCTATGAATGTTCACAACATTAATTTATTTATGTGTGATGAATGGATGGATGACTTCTTAAAACTATTTAACTGCACCCCCCAATTACCCTGCCATATTGGCTCCTGAAAACCTTACATCAGCTGACATGAAAACCTCGCATCAGTGATGTACAGTCCTAAGAAAATACCTTCATGAACCTGAACAGGTGTCTAGCAGCATCCAATGCACTCATCTTGCAGGCCTTCTTGCCATTAACTGTTGGAGGCAAGAGGTGAAGCAGCAGAAGGATGGCGGCCATCTCCGAGTCCCACTCTTCAGAATGCCACACTGCAGAATTAGAAGTGACACTATAAAATGTCTTTTATTTCCTTATAAGCATTACAGTATGAGTTATAGTAAAGTTTTCTTAAATTAACCATGGATTGACTATGGTTAGCAGTAAGGTGCAGTATGTGATTTGTAGTAAAGGGGCCAAAAACATGAAAGAACACAACAATGTCCACTTCTGTTGTGTACACTGAAGGCATGTGCAATCTACTGTGTCCACTATTCAATTAACACTTACCACCAGCATCTTTCTCCTGTTGTGCAGACAGAAGTAGCTCATCCATATGTGGACTTGGGGTTAGATTCTTGCAGCAATCTACGATGACCCTCGGTTTGAAAAATGTTGGCCACTTGGACAGGAATTTACCAGACACCTCCTCACCAAAGATCATTGTGAAGTCTTGGTCGATCTTAATCAGAAAATTTTTGTGTGTGTGAATGAGAACACCATTGTAATGGTGCTATGGGTGTCAATTAATAAACAGTCAAGCAAAATAAGGCAACCACAAAGTTGTCAGCAATTCATTTTATGCTTACCAAGCCAGGTGTATCCAAGAATCTGGGAAAGAGATCCAGGACAGTAGAGGCAGTATCCGGTACTTGAACCACCTTTTGTCTGTGCTGGAATGTTGCCTTCATCTTATTTTTGACAAGGGTTGTATCACTTGAGTGTTTCATTACCGATATGGCTTCCCTGCATTCATCATCGGTCAACTTCTTTTCATCTGAACGGATACTGCGTGGAGTCTTGGGGCCCTCTTGGAAAGTTGTCCTGGATTTCTTGCTGTCTTGATACTGTTTATACTCACATAGCCGTTATTGGAATCCGGGCCCCTCAATTTAGGGAACAGTGTTGTAATCCCAAGTGCGTAGAGGATCCGTACATTCACCGGAGGCACCCTCCTGAAAAGAGATAAGATAAGAAAATGGAAAATGACTGATGGGAACATTATAGGTTGCAACTAAAACAGAAGTTAATCTTCCATGGTCTTACTGAGGCTTTCTCCTAAAACCTGAAAAAACTAAAACTAAGACCAAATAAAAACTAGTCAATTCCTCAAAATTAAAAAACTAAACTAAAACTGATTCATCACTTGATGAATGAACTAAAACTGAACTGAAACAAAAAAGCCAATTGAATAGCTAAATAAAAATAAAACTAATGAAAAATGCTAAACTATAATAACCTTGATGTGCAAATGAGTGTGGGTGTAGACATAATCGGCAGCGACTTTTGGGGGTAAAAAACAAAACAAAAACAACCACAAACGTTGCTGTCCAGGGGTCGTTCAACCAGCTGTCTTTTCCGAGCTTTGGTAGATTCCAGTATCAGTGTTGAGTCAGAACCTGATGATGACCCTTGGGATGCACGTGATGGTGATGGTGACCAGTCTGATAAAGATGAGCCCTCTGAGAACTCCTCAGCATTGCTACCTAAGAAAACATACAGCCTTGCATTGTAAATGACGCAATTGGCCATGAGAGGAAACGAGTTACAGCTCAATTTACCTTTTGTAGAAAACAGACTCAAAAAATATAAGCCTGCAATCCCAAAGAGTACATCAAATATGTCCGAATCCACTTAGAGGAATCCTTCAGGCTCAAGGAAGCAGAACCTGGCAAATTGAATTTTGCCAGCACTGAAACATAAGATACTGTAAGCAAGATTTGGGAGGGACAAACATGCATTGAACAGAGCTGATGAACATTAAATACGCCGGAGTTCGCAGGAAAACTGATTTTCATCTGTAGTCTCTAGGGAAAAAAAATGGAAAAACCTAAATGCACAAATAAACTTGACAGTCAAATTAGCCTAACAGTTACCTGCTTGCAAAAGCTGGGAGTAATTGTACTCGTCCTCCACCTCTGGTACCGTGACCCATTTGCTGACTCCTTTATACTCTACAGGAACCAGCAAGTCGCTTCAAAGATAAGAATGGCATCATTTATTATTCCTAATTTCTTACATTTACACCCAGTGTTTTCCCCGGGGTGGGGGTAATTTGAACTGTACAATTACCGCGACTACCGCGCACATGACAGCCAACATGACACTGACCGTGATGAAGGAAGGGATAATCTAAATTAATTGCGTATAAATATTTGACCTGAGAGCAGCGAGAATACAGATTAAATGGTTTTTCCTGCCACTGCTAAACCCTGGTCCAGCGCAACGTTGGCCAGGGCTACTGAGCTAAGCTAACGTTAGCTAGATAGTCAACTTCGCTAGCTAGCTAGCAGCCAAAATCAACCACACAAAAAAAACACTAATATCAATGCCAAAGAGAGAATTTTATCGACTTAAACTTACCTTACCTTAGAAAGAAGTTCTTTCTTCTTCCAAAGAAGAGATTTGGACAACAAGTAGGATGTATGACTGTATTCTGCTGCAGACTCTCTGTGCGACCAGCTTTAGCAGGGGACCCCAAACTTCCCTTTCCCGGGCCACATTAACCAGCTCTAACTGGGGGATCCTGAGGTGTTCCCAGGCCAGTGTGGAGATATGATCTCTCCACCTCGTCCTGGGTCTTCCCCGAAGCCTCCTCCCAGCTGGACGTGCCTGGAAAACCTCCCTAGGGCCCAGGGGGCATCCTTACTAGATGCCCGAACCACCTCAACTGGCTCCTTTCAACGCAAAGGAGCAGCGGCTCTACTCCGAGTTCCTCACGGATGGCTGAACTTCTCACCCTATCTCTAAGGGAGACTCCAGCCACTCTCCTGAGAAAACCCAATTCGGCCGCTTGTACCCGCGACCTCGTTCTTTCGGTCATGACCCAGCTTTCATGACCATAGGTGAGGGTAGGAACGAAGATTGATCGGTAGATCCATTTCAGTCGGACAGCTTCCTCAAGGCCACAGCTCACCGCTGCGGCTTCAGCAATGGAAGCTTTGAACATTGCCCACTCCGGTTCAATGCTCCCAACCTCCACAGGGATGCCAGAAAAGCTCCGCCGGAGGTGTGAGTTGAAGATCTCTCGAACAGGGGCCTCCTCCAGACGTTCCCAGTTCACCCGCACTACTCGTTTGGGCTTACCTGGTCTGTCCAGAATCTTCCCCCATCCTCTGATCCAACTCATCACCAGATGGTGATCAGTTGACAGCTCTGCCCCTCTCTTCGCTCGAGTGTTCAAAACATACGGCCTCAGATCAGATGACACGATCACAAAATCTATCATCGACCTTTGGCCTAGGGTGCTCTGGTACCACGTACACTTATGAGCATCCTTATGTTCGAACATGGTGTTAGTTATAGACAATCCGTTACTAGCACAGAAGTCTAATAACTGACGACCGCTCGGATTTAGATCCGGAAAGCCGTTGCTCCCAATCAAGCCTCTCCAGGTGTCTCCATCATTGCCCACGTGGGCGTTAAAGTCTCCCAGCAGAACTATGGAGTCCCCTACTGGAGCCCCATGCAGGACTCCATTCAGGGTCTCCAAGAAGGCAGAATACTCTGAACTGCTGTTCGGTGCATATGCACAAACAACAGTCAGAGTTTTCCCCCCTACCACCCGCAGGTGTAAGGAGTCGACCCTCTAGTCCACCGGGTGAACTCCAACACCGCGGCGCTCAGGCGGGGGTTTGTGAGTATCCCCACACCCGCCCGGGGCCTCACACCCTGGGCAACTCCAGGGAAGAATAGGGTCCAACCCCTATCCAGGAGTATGGTTCCAGAACCGAGATTGTGTGTGGAGGTAAGCCCAACCAGATCTAACTGGTAGCGCTCCACCTCCCGCACAAGCTCCGGCTCCTTCCCCGATAGAGAGGTGACATTCCACATCCCCAGAGTCAGCTTCTGCTGCCCGTGTCTGGTCCGTCGAGGCCCCTCACCTTCACTGCCACCCGTGCAGCAGCGCACCCTACCAGGAGCACTAGGCTCCAGACAACACAGCCCTCACAGGAACACACAAACCTCTCCACCACGATAAGGTGATGGTTCCCGGAGAGAAATTATGAAATGAAATGATGTTCTTTTATTTTCGGAAAATTGAATATACTTACAGATACATTATAAATATACAAATGTCATGGGATAAAATGTCATGGGATAAAATTATATAAAGTAACATTGCAAAACATCCAAACGTGAAAAGCTGTACATTGTTTGGACCACCTGTAGTCAAAGAATTGAAACAATATCGAGTTAAATGCTAAAGCATCACATGATCCTCCTTCCATCCCTGCACATGTCTGAGTTTGCACGATATCATGTATGCAAACATTAAATGTATAGACCCTTCTTCAGGTTTCTTTACATACAAGTTAACTAAAGACATTCAAAAGTCAGCTTGAGACAGACCCCCAGAGTTCATATTAATAAGTTACCTAGCTGTAGTTGATCAAATCTGCCAGTGACAGTTGTCTAAAAGCAAATATCTGCTTTTCCCTAGTTGTCCGATCAAAGACCTGTTGTTTCAAAAATCACCATGAATTTTGATGGTGAACCTGTCACTGTAAACTGCACAGACCAATAAAGTCCAATAAAATGTGGGTCCTGGGGTCATTAATGTCTGAAGTTTTGATGTATTCAACAGATTTCCCTGAGCTACTGAAGCCCTGAAAAGCAAAGGTGAAAAAACAAATGGGCATTGTTGGCCAAAACCTAAGTTTATCTCATAAGTAGGAGATACCATCTCTTATGTATGAGATAAACATTTAGGCGTAATTAGGCTGTTTTGGGAAAAAAGCCGTGCTGAATGATCTTCCTGACCCACCATGCAAGGGGAAGTTCATCAAAATGCAGCATAAACAAGATGTGTTACCTTATTAGTGAACAACAAATGTCTGTAAAACATAATGGGACTGTGCATAGGTGCTGACTTGGGTTAAACAGTTTAGATATAAGGTCTGATGAAATCATATTGTGAAGAGACTGTGTGGCAGTGTAAACTTACCTTATGTGTAGATGATGCACCTGGATGTAAGAATTGCACATTATGTTTTACAGACATTTGTAGTTCACTTAAAAGGTAAAACACGTTGTTTATGCTTAATTTTGCTTAACTAACACTTCCCTTTGTATTGTGTGTCAGGCACGGCTTTCAAAACAGAGAAATTAAGTCTCAAGTTTCTCTCCTACATACGAGATAAACCCCAAAAAAACTTTTTTTTTACTGTGCCTTTCAGGGTTTCTGTACTGAGCGGGTGTTTATGTGCGTCCCTGATTACCACATCACACAGATGATTCACTAGTGTATTCAGTGAAAAGGAGATTGATGAATGGAACTGAGAGTAGTGGGCAAAGGATGTAGTGTAGGTTGTGTAATTGAACCCCATAATGGCCCAGATCATGCATTTAGATTCCGTGGCCTTTTGTCTCTCTCCATGTCTGTCTATTATCCTGTCATGCTAATATAGTCTTTCAGTTGTGCAGGAGAGTACTAGCGCTTGCCAGAGCCCTCTCTGCTCCATCCCCATACTCACCTGCTCCTCATCAGCTAATCAGCCCCTTCAGAGTATATATACTGGTCCATTTCCCTCAGTTCTGTTTTTAAACCTGAACTGTTTTATGTCCTGTGCTATTGGGTTCTTGTTTGCCATTTTGTGGACCCTGACACCTGGATTGCTGTATATTTTGGTTTATATGTACCTATACATATATACCTCTTTCAGGTGTACAAAAAAATATTGGGCCTGGTTGTACAATCAAAAGACATGTCTGAAGAAAAGATATTTGCCGTTTGCGTTTTCACTGCAGTGTAATGCCATGGTCGTATATTCTCTGATCACCCCGAAATTTCATGATTATGATTTATAAGAGCCCCGCAGTGAACAAAACACCATCTTAATATCGACTCAACGTCATAGCGCACCTAATGGCATCCCCTAAATTACAGCCCCTTCTCCAGGATTGATGTAAATTTATGAAAACCAGTGGGCATTTATAACTCTTACAAACTTACAAAAAAGCCTCTTGGAACAATATGCTAAAGTCAACAGGAAGTCGGCCATGTCGTACTTTAGCAAAATCCTCCTAGATATTTAACACGTTCAACTTCAAAGTAACTCAGTATCATCTAAAGACATGTCTGATCAAACGATACTCTGCAGTTTTTCTATTTATGCTCTGTGTCGCTGCAGCTTGGCTTCAAAATTTGGCTTTTCACCTTCAAATACTAAGTAGCTGCAACTTACATTGTCCAATCTGCACAGAATTGCTCATGCATTATAAAGCTGCAATCACACTGTGCGTGACGTGATGAAATCGCAAGTAACACGCTGCTTGATTATATTTGTAACATATTTGGAGGATCGCGCCATTCGCGTATTTCGAGCTGCTATACTCTGCTTTTTTGCTAAATGGGAAGTGATGCTAGTGCTAACCAGAGATCTGAATAATTCAAAGAACAGAAATGAGCTCTCAGATGAAGTGTGTTGCTCTTGCTCATTGTGTTGTAGTGAGATCAGGCCATCAGTGATTTTAACCTCCGTAGCTGTAGAGGGTGCTGACCTGCCTCCACGGCTCTCCTGTAAATCAGACCGGGACATACTCGTGGGATAGGCTTCACTCTCCGCTATGACGGCTTTCTTCTTTTTCTTTTTTTTTGGAATTCTGGCAGACCAGATGCCTAAGGCACATCGCTGCCTTCCACAGGTCAGCGTTATATCCATTATATCCATAGGAGCAGTCCAGTTTCCTTGATGTAGTCAAGACCTGCAACAATGGCTGCTGTGGTGATCCCCTGGTGATCCCCCAGATGTTATGTTTACGCTGATTGGCTTGCGCACCGCAGTGTCACGCGATTCAGCTGAAAAGTTAAATATTTCCAACTCGCTCGTTGGATGCGAATATGAATCAATCACATCCATCACGCTGTGGGTATTGTAACATGCTGCACGCCTTCAAATCGCATCTGTAGATTGACCTTGTATCTAATCGCACTGCTTCTATTGCTTCCATTGCGTGCAGTGTGACGCAGAGTCATAACCTGAACACACCAACATCTCAATGTTGACTCAGTGAAAGCGCCCCCTATTGGCAGGATAAAAATGACAGTGGCCTTTTTGTGCTTCCTGTCATGAAAGAGGAAGTTGCTCTATTTTCAACATACATTGTCTTAACTGCACCAGATGTCCCATACATAAAAGTCTATGCCTGAGGACAACTGCATACCAATATTGACCAACAGACACAGTGCTACCTACTTGCAACAGGAAGTCAACCTAATAAAACAAACTTCATCCTATTTACAGCAAGTATTTCATGTGTGTTCTACACTTGATGCAGAGAGACACTGTTTAGTACAAATTCTATAGCCCCAAGCAGGGGATGCAGGAAGTGCTGCAAGGGTTGAGCTAGATCGCCTGTGGTCAAGCTGGCTCCCCCGATGTGTGCTGGGTCGAGGGCCCATTCATCGCTGCTCAAAGCAGTTATTCTAAAATGTTATTTGGGCCTGCGCGGCGACTGCCAGTCGGCCAGCGGAATCCCCATTGAAATTGTGCTGTTTATTATTATCATTCCTGTCTCCATTCCCCAATTTTGCCCCTTTCCCAAACTGAAAAAGTTGTCTTACTTTGCATATCTCTTCGGCCGGATCTGAAATTAAATTTTTTTTTTGGGTTGGTCGCACATGGTCGAAGCAAAAAGTCTCTTGCCATCATGACCTTAACCCAACAGGAAGTCAGCCATCTTGTTTTTAATTAATTCTGCTCAAAACAAACTCCTCCCACAGATTTCAACCGCTTCACTTCAATTTGCTACAGGTCATCTACAGACTGAGCTGAGCCTAAGACTTAGGCCCTAAGTTGTGCTCTGCAAGTCTGTAAATCAAAGGGGGTGGCTGCTAGGGCATAATAAACTTTTGTTACTCGGCAACTACATACAAGTGGCTCTCACGCCCACATACTTGATCCAATTAACTTAAAACGTTCTGGACATGATGATGGCTCTGCCCCGATGTATTCATTTCCCACTTTACTCATGTAACAGGAAGAAGTTTCTTTAAAATACATTCTTGACCCCATCAAATTCATTCCACCTCTAAGACATGCAGAACAAGTTGGTAAAGCTAAATTTTGAATGCTGTAAAGCTGCGAGTAATGGCATCCATGTGGCACCACAGTTCCTTGCCAGGAAAATACTTTTGACTTTTTAATGATTTAATGAACCTGTATCATCATGAAAATAATGATACGGGCTGAGGATGACTACGTTAGTGCCTCTATATAGCTCGCTCGTGTCACCCCACTTTGTGGAAACAGGAAGGGCCATATTTTCCATTGACATAGTTTGATTCACTCCAAACTTCACGTGTGATGAGGGACCGCCTCTGAACACACTCATCCAAAACTGCTTAGCGTCGCCTGGTGGCCCGAAGGAAACATTGCATTTTTTGCCTCCTCCTGACGGTGGTGTGGTGGTTACCACTGTGGCCTCACAGCAAGTGGGTTCGAATTCCGGCTGTGGAGTTTGTATGTTCTCCCCGTGTCTCTCCAGGTTCTCCGGCTTCCTCCCACAGTCCAAAGACATGCATGTGTTAGGTTAATTGATGACTCTAAATTGCCCATGGGTGGGAATGTGAATGGTTATCTGTCTCTGCAATAAACTGGCGTCCTGTCCAGGGTGTACCCCGCCTCACGACCCCGATAGGAACAAGCGGTTGAAGATGGATGGATGGATTATTATTAGGTCCAGAGCACCTACTAAGTCGACGAGGACCCTATTGTAATTGGAATGATGATTATTAGGGCCTGAGCACCGACAAAGTCAGCAAGGACCCTCTTGTAATTGGAATGATTATTATTATTATTAGGGCCCGAACAACGACGAAGTCCGGGAGGACCCTATTGTAATTGGAGTGATTGTAATAATTAGCGCCCGAGCACCAACTAAGTCGGCCGAAGACCCTATTGTAATTGCAATGATTGTTATTATTTTTATTGTTATTATTAATTAATTATTTAGTAATAGTGATATACTATCACTAGTCTAATGAACCATATATACTATATACTATCCTGTGTGTAGGTCTCTGCTGATCGTGGTGGTGCCTGCTGTCGTGGTCCTGCATGACGCTTCCTGCTACTTCTGTAACTATTAGTCATTTATGCCATCACTAGTCTTATAAATTATAAAATTTGTACCCATAAAAACACCATCAGTGCTATGTCTCGCTGTATCGTAGCTGCTATTGCCACTACTCATGATTGATCATGTTTGCCACCATAATTATCATTGTCACATTCTATCACCTTAGCTGTGCTTGTTTCTACTATTCTGCTGTATTAATTGCCATAACATATAAGTCATATTCACATAACTATAGATATTATTATAGTTACTGTTAATCTTTGGTTGCTTGCATCTCTGGAAGTGTGTCTTCGTGTTTGCCCTTATCTCTCTATGTCCATCTGTCCGTCTTTTGTCTCTTTCTCTTTTCTTTTCTTCAAGACAGATGTTAGTCCTCCATAGAGCTGGGTCTGTCCGATGTTCCTGCCTGTTATAGGGAAGGTTTTTGTTTCCACCGTACTCTACGGGGGGATTATTGGATCTATGTAAATCATAAATAAGTCATAATGTGGTCTTTATCTACTCTGTAAAGTGTCCTGAGATAACTTTTGTTGTGATTTAGCACTATAAATAAAATTGAATTGAATTATTATTATCATTATTATTGTTCCTCCTCTTAATTCACATTTTTGAGGACCTAAACATGTATTACTTTCTGTGAAACTTTGCACACTGATCAAAAGTGTTGACAAATTTGATATTTTATGGGTCTCAGTCTTGGGCGTGGCAAATTAACTTGATAGCGCCCCCTTGAATATTTGCAAATTCCAGCCCCTCAATACGCTTTAACCTACATGTATGAAAATTGGTAGGCATGTGAAGAATGCAGAGACACACAAAAAATCCTTTTGGAGGTATGCCCTAAACACAACAGGAAGTCCGTCATTTTGATTTGAAGATGTCATTTTGGTTTATTTTTGGCCGTTTTTTATCAAAAACTTTGCTCTGTACTTTAAAGAACTCGTCCTAGAGTCTTCAACGGAATGAATTCAAAGTTTGTCTGTACACCTTCAAGACATGGGCGACGCTAAATTGTGCAGCATAAGCATTTTCATCAATCAGTCTGGCATTGGCAGAGCCTCAAATTTTGCCGCCATGCCATGAACCAGGAAGTGGTCTTTAAGACTTTAAAATCATGACTATGCCTTGTCAAATCCATCCTTCTAAGGCATGATTGGCCTCTCGGCCTGAACACATCTATATGACAATATTTACGTATAGTCATAGTGCCCCCTGCTGGTAACAGGAAATTACATGTTATATACTTTGATGTCCTCGGGCTGACTAGTTCATCACATCCTCCTTAAAAGTGGTGATGAGAGCCTTAAGACGTGAATGATGCTTCACTGTGACCATGGGACGATGTTGTGTAATGGCACAGCTGTGGCGGCACGGCGAATTTCGATGCAACGCCATGACAAAAGACACCACTGAAACTGCACACCAGGTTTTCAGATCTCTTCTAAACTTCACATGTATGATAAGAGACCCGCCCAGATGTACGACAATTTTGATTCATAGTCATAGCGCCCCCTACTGGCGACAGGAAGTTCAATTTTATATGTTTTGATGTCTTTCCTAGCCGGTGGAACACATCCACCTCAAATCCTGTCAGCACATATTTAAGACCTTCATGATGCTTGTTCATGTAGCTTTTGGCTTGTCATCAAATTCTGTTGTCGTGACGACCATCCTTCGCCGTGAAACAGGAACTGGTTGTAACTTCAACATACATTGTCCAATATGCCCCAAATCTCTCATGATTCATAGCAGTAGGGTGCGCTATGCTTATTTAGTCATAAGCATAGCGCACCCTACTGGCAACAGGAAAAATAACAAATATCTACTGATTTACATGCAACTTATATTCTGGGTTCTACACTTGATGTAGGGTAACACCATGCATGTTTTGTGTATGTTGCGTAATGGCATGGCAGGCTTTACTGCCCACTATAAACAGGAAGTCGCTCCAACTTTAGCAGGAATTGCCCAAACTGCACCACATTCCCAGAGATGGTAAGAGTCAAGGCCTGAGGACTACTACATGCCAATATCGACAAACAGACAGAGCACCACCTACTGGCAACAGGAAAAATGACAAATATCAACCGATTTACATGAAACTTACATTGTAGGTTCTACACCTGATGTAGGGAATCATGATGCATGTTTTGTGTATGTTGGGTGATGGCATGGCATCCATTTTGTCCCGCCCGCCATAAACAGGAAGTCGCAACTCTCTTGCCCAAACTACACCACATTTCCCAGAGATGATAAGAGTCGAAGCATGAGGACAACTACATGCCAGTAGCGACTAACAGACACAGCCCCCCGACTCCCCCCCCCCACCCTCCTTCCGCTCTCCTCACCCATTCAGCCCCTCCCCCTGACCCCCCCCCCCCCCCCCCCCACTGCTCTTCAATCCATCCCCCCACCTCTATTGTTGTACCTGTTTCTGGCTATTTGTCTGGATCACCATTACCCCATGCCCCCTTCGCCTTGTTTCCCTGTCATCCTTGTCATCCTTGTCTCCTGTTGTTTATCGTCTATATATTACCTGTCCTACTCTGTAAGCGACTTTGGGTCTCTGAAAAGCGCTATATAAAATAAATGAATTATTATTAATTATTATTAATTATTAATTATTATTAATATTATTATTATCTACTGGCAACAGGAAATCTGACTTGTATGACAAAATAATTCAGATTTACATGAAATTCTCAATATCTAAAGCACACTGCCACGAGTGCCAGCGACCAGTCACCTCCCCCAAATGCACCGGGTGCGAGGGCCCGTTCATCGCTGCTTGCAGCTTTAATTATTATTATTATTATCATTATTATTATTCCATTTTTGAGGGCCTAAACATGTATAACGTTATTTAAAACTTTGCACACTGATCAGAAGTGGTAAATTTTTTTATATTTTATGTGTCATGGCGTGGCAAATTAGCTCGATAGCGCCCCCCTGAATATTGCCAAAGTTGAGCCCCTCAATGCGCTTTCACCTACAAGTTTGAAAATTGGTAGGCATGTGAAGAATGGAGAGAAACACAAAATATTCTCTTGGAGGTAAGCCCTAAACACCCAAAAGCCCAAAATTTCGATTTGAACATGTCAGTTTTGGGCATTTTTGGACGTTTTTTTCAAAAACTTTGCTCTGTACTTTAACGAACTCCTTCTAGAGATTTCAGCAGAATGACTTCAAAGTTGGTCTGTACACATGACCTTACATTGTCCAATCTGTCCGAAACTTCTCAGGCATGATTGGACTGTCGGCCTTGTCACATCTATGTGACAATAATTACTTATAGTCATAGCACCCCCTGCTGGTAACAAGAAATGACATGGTTTATACTTTGATGTCCTTATCCTAACTGGTTCATCACATCCTTCTTAACAGTGGTGATGAGAGCCTTTAGACGTGAATGATGCTTTATTGTGAACATGGGACTATGTAATTTAACGGCACAGCTGCCAACAGCAAGTCAACCATTTAAAAAAAATTTAATTAAATTGACTTTACCAATTTGCGGCAGTAGCTCAGTCCATAGGTGACTTGGTTGGGAACCGTTGGTTCGCTGGTTCGAGTCCCTGTGTTGACCATGAATGGAGCGTGGACTGGTGGCTGGAGAGGTGTCAGTTCATCTCCTGGGCACTGCCGAGGTGCTGTTGAGCAAGGCACCGAAACCCCAACTGCTCGTAGCGCCGGTCACTGGCAGCCCCCTCGCTCTAAAATCCTTCCATTAGTTGCAAGTAAATAGATCCTGTCTGTGCATGTGTGTGTATTTCGGGCCTGTGTGTGTGTAAAATGAAAAAATAGAGTGAAAATTGAATTTCCCAATTGCGGGACAAATAAAGGACTTCTTCTTCTTCTTGCTACAAGTCATCTACAGACTGAGCTGAGCTTAAGTTGTGCTCTGCAGGTCTGTAGGTCAGAGGGCATGGCTGCTATGGCTCAACCCTGTTGCTCGCCATCTACATACAGGTGTGTCTCACGACCACTTACTTGATCCAATCAACTTCAAACTTGCTGGACGTGATGATGGCTCCGCCTTGATTCTCTCAATGTATTAATATCCCATTTTGCTCATAGCGGCCCCCAGTGGTAACAAGTGAACTAAAATATCTTAAAAATACATACTGACCCCATCAATTTCATTCCACTTTTAAGACATGAACAACAAGTTGGTGAAGCTTCATTATGAATGCTGTTAAGCTACGAGTAAAGGCTTCCTTGTATCAACACAATTCCTCACCAAGAAAATATGTTTGACTTTTTGATGTCTTTAATGTACTCGTATCATCATGGAAATTGATACACAGGTCAAGGGTGGCAAGGTATTTGATCTGATAGGAGCATCAACCATGGCATAGTGTGGCAAAATGCCTCTGCGACCCCTTTAATTTTTAAAATACCCCTCCCCATTGGGCTTTTTTGTGGACTAGGAGCATGAATATCGGTACACCTGTGTACGTCTACAAGACAAACAAAAAGGTCTCTGGCACCAATAGTCTACTCTAAACAGGAAGTCAGCCATTTTGGTAGGTCATTTCGCCGTAATTACCACATGTTGTATTTTAACTAACCAGTACTAGGGATTTTATCCAATCCACTTCACCATGCTGATCTGACATTGTGTGAATGTCTGTAGGTCATACGTGCCATGCTGCCACCATTTTGAACCAATTGCCTTGCATATTCAAGCAGCTCTCTCTCCCACATACTTCATCCAAACTGATTTAAAATGTATGAACATGACAACAGCCTTGCCCTCTATGCCTCCATATGGTCAAAGGCGATCTCATGTCGCCCCCTTGTGGAAACAGGAAGTGCCATTTTTTTTCATCTACATTGTCCGATTTCCTCAAAATCGGTCCATGGCGGTCCACCCCTGAACATACCAGGCCATGCTTAGTTATGCTCCTACTGCCCCCTGGTGGATGAACCATCAACTTGTCATATATCCTTCATGCTTTATACAATTCGCTCCAAACTTCATATGTAGGATGAGGGACCAAACCTGAATGCATCTATCCACAACTGCTTAGCGCAGTTGTGGATAGATGCATGGATGAACAGAAAATTGCATTTTTTGCCTCCTTTCAGTTTTTTTCTCCCTTCTTGCTTCACCCCGAAGCCCCTTCATAGCCGCTTGCAGCTTTAATTGTAATTGTAACTTGTGCTCCATTATACAATCATACTGGACCATACTGGTAGGTTTTTCCCTATTTAGACTTAGATGTACATGATTATCAAAATAATGCTATAGAGTTTTAGATTAGAATGCATTTTGTGTCCTTAGAGCAATACTTTATTCCCATTGTTTGTTCAGAAACATTCCAACTGCCAGCATATGCCTTGATTCCACATAGCTCTGTGTACATATGCAAGTCAACAGAAAGTGCATTGATTTCGTTGGGTACCACTGTGATCTCTGATGTGTTCGAGAAACTCCCACTTTCCCTCCCACGTGTTTTGTTTCAGTTTGAAATTTATCTTGTGAAATTCATTAATTCCACAGGAAGTTTTTAATTCAATTAACTAGTTCAGCTAGTTAGAACATTGTGAATTTTAGTAGCCCTACTGTTATTTTGCCAAAAAGTTAGTACAGGGTTCACCACCTAAATCAAAGTTAACTAAAAGCAGAAGTTCATTATTCCAAACATTGACATCCATTCTGATTGGTCTGTTCCTTATATATTGTGTACAGACCAGCTCACTCTATGGTCTTGACTAATGTAATCCACTGTAGTGAGTGAGACATCCTACAGTAGGTATTGTGTGTTGTTTCCCTTTAACTTACTGTGGGTCTTTGCAGATGGACTTTGCACTGGAGATGTGCGCTGCTCTGAACCCTCCACAGAAGTTCTCTGAGGTGGGTTCAGCAGAGACACCCTCTTTTGCTTTGAGCCTGTGGTGGACCTCCACGGCCACCCTGTGGAAGCGGCTGGGACCCTGGTTGATGACGCTGAAGCGCCGGTGGCTGTGGTGGCACAGGGCCAGTGGAGAGCGGCCCAAGCTATTGTAGCCAATAGCATCCTGGAGCTTGTCGATCTGGGAGATCTTGGCCTGTAGTTCCGTCTGGAGATGATGTAACTGAAGCGCCTGGGCTCGGAATTCTTGGTCCCGACGTGCCAGCTCCGCCTCTAGGTGGTTAATCCGCAACCTGAAGATCAGTATTGGTTCAATCACTAAATACACAAAGACAGCCTCATAAGCCAGACTACTGGACACAAACTTACTCTCCACTAGTGCTGTCAATCTTCCTTTATAATCATATTTGAATTGCATTCCTTATTGTTCAAATTTGTTATGCTTAAAGGTTGAATATGTAGAATCTTTATTAAAAGCTGTACTTAAAATAATACACCCATGGGGCATTTTGAGGGGTACATAATGAAAGTATTGCTTTTCCATAGAATATATTTAGTCTGAATTAATATATATCTTTTTTTAAATTTGGCCGGTTTGACAGTGACTTTCTGGCACGTTCTGTTTACATTGTACCAGCAGTCGGTATTGCCAGAGTTGTCTGTTGTTTGGCGCAGCTAGATGGTTCAACTGTGCATTTGTCAGTTTACCCATCTCTATATTCATTGTCACCACACCACTGCCTGACAGCTGTCTTTTTGCAAACCTCAGTCACTCCATCTCTCCATCTGCCTTCAGCCTCACTGTCACTGCTGTGGAAGCTGCTACTCTGCTCACACCCATCAGACTACAGAAAAAAAGGAATCATTCTAAGTTGAGAGCTAGCTAATAGATTCCAAACCACTCAAAGAAGGACTTCAAGTTGAAGACTGGCTAACGTTAAATACCGTTGTCAAATTAATTGATTAGTCAAAATTAGCCGTTACCCTGTATGATTCAACACTTACCATGGAGTAGGCTGATCGCTTGACAAACTCGGCAACAAACCTGGCAACCCGACTGCTTGAATAAGTTTTTGTTGTTGCGACTACGATCTTGAGACACTAGATGGCGGTGTCCTGCTCATTCTCCATATTCAACCTTTGAATTAATCCTACCCTAAATATTTGACTATACCTGTCCGCTATCAGGCATGGGATTGTTATACGCCCTATCCACAAAAGGGCATTTCAACATTACATTTGAAATGACCGAAAGGTGATGCTTGCTAGTAAGAAGACATCACAAAAGCATTTTGTGTTTATACAGGTAATATGGCTGGAAGGGTGAGATTCACTAATGTTAGCCACACAATAATAAAAATATACATTTGAATAGTAATTTCAGCATTTGATTAGAATAAATATTTTTACCATTCCATTCATATTTGAATCACGAAATCCATTCCAACAGCCTTAGTCTACACTACAAGAAACAATGCAGATAACATCCAGTGAGAAATGTTGAGCTTAACCATAAACATGATGGACAAATCAATAAATTAGGGGAACGTTGAAATAGAAACATGACTCTTAAAACAACAATTTAAACTTAGAGTTATTTATATAACTTTTAATTTATTTGCTCTACCCTTGGTTTCCCCTCATGATGTCATGATAGGGTCTAATCGCCAAAGACTTTTATTCAATCATGTTTTCGTTTTTTTTTTAAATAACTTTCACATCTAAAAATGGAATCATTAAGTCTTCCTGTTTTAAATAGCCTTTGTGGAAGAAAGAGCCACCACGGTGGGAAAAGAAGAGGCTTCTTGCCAGAGGGTCTGGAAAAACATGAGTGATCGCTTTGTCAAAACTAAAAAACAGGTCTTGTTAAACATCGAGATGGGGGCAATGATTTTGGAGAATACTGCATTGAGTATAAACGCCTTTGTACATGCTCTTAGCTTACAAGGTGTCTTGTGTGCTTTACATCTTGCGATGGGTATCAGGCTGTGCTGTTGTAAAATTAATGAGCCCTCAGGCAACACCATTCCTAACCCTAACCTAGGAACCCTGACATCCATTAAACTGTCTTTGAACCGTACTGTCACCCAAGCAACTTTCTGTCTTGAATTATGACTCAAACTAATAAATCAATTATCAAAAATAGTTGGTGATTAATTTAAAAATTGACAATAAATAGATTCAATTGTTACAGCTTTATCTGGATCTCTTTTTATCCTCTTCATTATACGAGATAAGATATTTCTTAGTACCACAGAGGGGAAATTTCTTATTCACGGCAGCAAAGTGGATAGCACACATAAAGGAAGCATCAATAAGGAATAAGAAATTGGAGAAAAAATATAGAAAAAAATATGAACAATATAAACACTGTTTTAAATTTACAAATGTACACTAAGGCACAGACAAATAAACACACATGTACATTATAATTGAAATTGTCATTATTTATAATTATTGTTTTTGGTGTGTGTGGTCTACTGGGAGCAGTGCTGGTTGTACAGTCTGACAACTGCAGAAAGGAAAGACCTGCGATAATGCTCCGCCAACACTTTGGGTGACGCAGCCTGACGCTGAGGGGGCTATCCAGTGCTGTTAAAGTTTCCTGTAGAGGGTGGGAGTCATTCTCGATGAAAATTAAATTTATTATTTGTGCCAAGTTCTAGCCCTCACAATTTGTCACAGTTTTCATCCTATTTCAGTCTAACACAGAACTTTATCCATTTGCAGTGGGAACATGAAAACATATACAGCAGAACACAGACACACACACACACACACCTCCGTATAACACATAGGATAAAATAATACAATAATGAGAAGAATGAAGTGTATATTCACAGAGAACATGGTAAAAACCTCCTTATAATTTCACACAGGTACATCAGAGGTCATCCTGTAATCTAACATTAGAACACATACTGTATATTCATGAGGTCTGATTCTAACCTGAGCATGTCTGTGTCCACGCCAGGAGGGTCTGTGTGGATGGAGGCCATGCAGCTGTTATCCTCAGCCCGTGGGGCTTTTACCAAACCATTGCCCATGGCCAGGCATTGGCTGGTCAACATAGGAATGGCCCTCAGTCTTACTGGGATGACTCTGAGAGGAGGCTCTGCAAGCAGGCAAGGTGCTCTTTCTTCTTTAATGCCTCCTTTCTTAAATGTGTATGTTCCACAGAAATGAAAATGAATACTCTGACATACGACATGATCAATCAAACAATTTTGATTCTTAATATGAAATTAAAACTTGTCAAATATCAGCTTTGGATAGTCCTACACATACTATTTACTCAGAGCTTATGGGTGAACAAACATTTATGCAACTGTTCAAAACTTCCTACACACCATGCACCTGTCAATGTACAATCTGTCAGTTATCCTTATACCCCTATATACCCCTCAAAGATTCTCACAATATCTAATGTGTTTATCAAGAAAGAGAACAATGTCGTTCATTTACTTACAGAGTGGATGAGGGATGTGTTGAAAATTACAATCCTGATGCTCTCAAACACAGATGATATGATCTCTCTCTCCCTCTAAAATCCACTTGTGTCTTATTTGGTTTCTGTCCACAAGCAAAATGACTCTCTCACCATTGCCAGTTGTGTCACCAAGAAGTGGATATGCTGATGAAGTATTTGGCAACCCCTGGTGGCCTAGTAGTGTTTGACATGTTGAGAGGGAGCGGGCAATTACATAACCTGGTTTCATATACAGTGCCTATCATAAGTATTCACCCCCTTGGGTGTTTTACCCTTTTATTGCTCTCATAAATCAAACATTGTCAATAAAATTTGGCTTTTTTCACACAAAAAAATATTGGAAAAAACTCTTTAACGTCAAAGTGAAAACAGATTTCTACAAAATAATGCCAATGAAACAAAATTATATAAAGAAATATAATTGCATAATTATTCACCCTCTTTTAAATATAATGGTCTAATTTAATAGAGGTCCATCCAATTGGTGCCAATAGTCTCACAAATAGTGTAATGAAGATCACCTGAGTGGTGTGGGTGTGTCTCAAGTGATTGAGGTATAAAACACCTGTGTCTGAAGGGTCCAGAGACTGGTTGATCTATATTCCTGGCTACAATTACACCATGAAGACAGAAGAACACTCCAGGCAACTCCGGGCAAGGGTTATTGAAAAGTACAATTCGGGGGATGGATACAAAAAAAATTCCAAGGCATTGAACATCCCCCGAAGTTCAGTGAAATCAATCATCAAGAAATGGAAGGAATATAGCACATGTGTGAATCTGCCTAGATCAGCCGCCCTCGTAAACTGAGTGACCGTGCAAGCAGGAGATTAGTGAGAGAAGCCACCAAGACCCCTACGACTACTCTGAAGGAGTTACAAGCTTCAGCTGCTGAGATGGGAGAGACTGTGCATATAGCAACTGCTGCCCGAGTTCTTCACCGGTCAAAGCTTTATGGGAGAGTGGCAATGAGAAAGCCACTATGGTAAAGTGGAAGAAGATTCTTTGGTCTGATGAGACCAAATTTAAGCTTTTTGGCCATCAGACAAGACGTTATGTTTGGCGAAAACCAAACACTGCACATCTCCAAAAACACACCATCCCCACTGTAAAGAATGGTGGTGGCAGCATCATGCTGTGAGGATGTTTCTCAGCAGCCGACCCTGGAAGGCTTGTAAAGATAGAGGGCAGAATGAATACTGCAAAATAAACCGAAATCCTGGGGGACAATCTTTTTCAGTCTGCAAGAGAACTACGGCTTGGGAGAAGATTTATTTTCCAGCAAGACAATGATCCAAAGCATATTGCAAAAGCTACACAGGAATGGTTTAAAAAGAACCAAGTAAATGTTCTGGAGTGGCCGAGTCAAAGCTCAGACCTCAATCCTATAGGGAATTTGTGGCTGGCCTTGAAAAGGGCTGATCATGCCCGATACCCGCGGAACCTGACAGAGCTTAAGCAGTTTTGAAGAAGAATGGAGCAAAATTGCAGTGTGCAGATGTACAAGACTGATTTAGACTTATCCACACAGACTCAGTGCTGTGATTGCAGCCAAAGGAGCATCTACTAAATACTGACTTGAAGGGGGTGAATAATTATGCAAACAATTATTTTTCTTTATATAATTTTGTTTCATTAACATTACTTTGTAGAAATCTGTTTTCACTTTGACATTAAAGAGTTTTTTCCAATACATTTTTTTTTGTGAAAAAGCCAAATTTTATTGACCATGATTGATTTATGAAAGCAATAAAAGGGTAAAACATCCAAGGGGGGGAATACTTATGATAGGCACTGTATATATGCCCCCTCAGTTTGACGTGATGGCTTAAAAATACTTATTGAATTAGAAAAAGAGAGCACTGTCCACTCTGTATTCTTTGCATGTATTAACATATCTGAGTAACTGAGAGCCACAATGAAGGTAGACAGATATTGTAGATCTGGAACACGCTAACAATCAGGTTTTTTTTACAGTCATATGCTCGGAAGTTTATTCATCTGGTATAATTTAAGACTGCACAAATAATGTATAAAGAAGAAACAATTTACTCTTTCGTAACGTAAAAAAAATGTTCTCATACATAAAGATGGGTTATAATATCAATGTCTGGGGTGACCATAGGGGATGGGTTGGATAGAGAACCCCAAAGTCCGCATCTAAATCAATTCAACAAGCTGTACAAAACCACCGGCTTCAGATGTAATCAGTGGTTATAAGTCTCGTAGGTAATGGTTACAAGCGGTCTTGTACACCTACCAGTAAGTTCAGAAGGATGTTAATTTATTCGTATGGTAATGTTCACTATTATGACCCCTTGCAATCAATTTGTAATGGTCTGGGAGTTGTGTTGTGAATTCAAACAAAATGGACGTTATTTGGTTAGGTTAAGGTAATAAAACAACTTGGTTAGATTTAGGCAGCAAAACCACTTGGTTAGGTTTAGGTAATACGACTACATTGTTAGGTTTAGGTAATAAAACAAATTGGTTAGGTTTAGGCATTAAAAATACATGGTTAGTTTTAGGTAATAAAACTACCTGGTTAGGTTTAGGTAATAAAACTACATGGTTAGGTTTAGGTAATATGACTACATGGTCAGGTTTAGATAATGGCCCTTATTTATCAATCTTGCGTGAAAACAGGCGCAGATCTGAGCGCAGAATTGGTTGTACGACAGGACACAGGTGTGATTAGGAATCATTCGTATCTGACCAATCTCAGCGTACGAATGAGCGGGCCTTGATAAATGCGGCGGCTGAATTCGATCGTCATTAACATGTTACGCCCTTAAATATTCCTGGTTCGGAGGCCTCGCCCACTGAGGTCAAACATGAAACACTGGTAAGAAAATAAACTTTTCCGACACAGAAATCGGCATCCTGACATCCGAGATGGAGCAAAATAAAGATGTGCTTTTTGGCAGTCTTAAGAGTGGAATAAAAGGGGCCCATAAAAACGCTGTATGGAAAAGAATGACGGAGGCAGTCAACCCGGAGCAGCGCTCCACTGTGACCCGTGTGCATGTGTGCGCACTGTTGAACCTTCGCTCCTGCTCTGTAGCGGGGTTTGCCAGCGGGGTTATTAGGTATTCCGTTAGGCGATAACCTTTGTCACCTAAAAGAACTATACCAAAATGTTAATCATCTGATACCTTGTTTGATTTAATGCAATTTATCGAGGGTAGCCACTTACCGAGGAGATGACTTTGGCTCTGCAGTGCGCTTTCCTGCAGCCGCGCGCAAACACATTCATTCATTCATTCATCTTCAACCGCTTGCCCCTGTCGGGGTCGCGGGTGCTGGAGCCGAGCTGTTTTGAAATATAAATGACTTGTGTGTCCCCCCCTGGCCACCACGTTTAAAAGCGATAGCTTGGCATCACAAATCACCTGTATATTTATCGAGTGGTAGTTTTTGCGATTGATGAATGCGTAATCATTCATGGATGGTGCCTTCAGACGCACATGAGTACAATCAATTGCTCCAACCACAGTTTTTATTTTTTTGATTCGTTTTAAGAATCTGTTTTGATCTGTTCTTAATATGTGACTGCTTATGCTTATGTCAGCTGAGGTTTGTTAATTATTTTCAGCCAGATTTTGCTGTGCTGCACCTCAAATTTTGCGTACACAATCTCAGACCTGACGTGAGATTTGATCGTGGCTCCCGCTCACGTCCAAATTGATAAATATCGAAGTTTGCTTGGAAATGGTCGTACGCACGTTTTCTGCCGTACGTTCGTTCGATAAATTAGGGCCACTGTGTCTACATAGTTATGTTTAGGTAATACAACTACATGGTTAGGTTAAGGTAATAAAACTACATGGTTAGGTTAAGGTAATAAAACTACATGGTTAGGTTTAGATAATGTGTCTACATGGTTAGGTTTAGGTAATATGTCTACATGGTTAGGTTCAGGTAATAAAGGAGGGTCTCCTTGGGGCCCTCCCACCTCCAGGGTGCTTACCATTACTAAAAAATAAAAAGAAAGACATGTTACGTCCATAGCGACCAATTGTAGCACTGTCCGTTGCCAATGCCAGAGAGGGGCTTAGAGAAGGAGGGAGCCAGGCTGCAGATGCAGGTAGTGCTGCTGTTAAGGTGAGCTGCACTGGAGGGATTGAGAAATTGTCAGAGCAGGTGGATAGAGAGAGACAGAGAGGAGAGAGTCAGTCTGCAGATGAGAGAGCGAAGCAGGAGAGGGGAAAGAAAATCTTGATGGTGGGCCTGATTGTCATATTCTATCACCTTCGCTGTACTTGTTTCTTGTTACTTGTTACTATTCTACTATATTAACTGCCATAGAATATAAGAACTTTCCTTTTTGATAAAGTTAACAGCTAGGGCTTACAATCCCTTAACAATGTTGTTGTTTTTAGAATGATTTTGTTCTGCTTAATGATGCTGCTATAGGCCTAGTCTGCCTCTCAACTTCTTCCCCGGAGTTGTTTGTGCTTTGTTGTCTCGCAGGTCTCTGCTGATCGGGGTGGTGCCTGCTGCCGATGTCCTGCATGACGCTTCCTGCTGCTATTATCACTGTTACTCATATATACTATCAGTCTTATAAACTAGAAAATTTGTAGCCATAAAAACACCATCAGTGGAATGTCTCGCTGTATCGTAGCTATATCTACTACACTACTACACCTTAGCTGTGCTTGTTTCTAATATTCTGCTATATTAACTGCCATAACATATAATCCATATTCACATTACTATAGATATTATTATAGTTACTGTCACGCTTTGGTTGCTTGCATCTCTGGAAGTGTCTGTTTGTCTCTCTCTGTCCATCTGTCCGTCTTTTCTCTCTCCCTTTCTTCCTCCCCAACCGTTCAAGACAGATGGCCGTCCTCCACAGAGCTGGGTCTGTCCGATGTTCCTGCCTGTTTTAGGGAAGGTTTTCGTTGCCACCGTACTCTACGGAGGAATTGTTGGGTCTATGTAAATCATAAATAAGTCATAGAGTGTGGGTCTATAACTACCATCTAAGATGGCGCCGCGGATGGCTGCCTCGATTTGTTGGTGCGCTTTGTTTTGTCATGTTTTGTTTGTAAACAGTGTTTTTTGTTTGGGTTCACGGCTGTCTTTCACCAGAGAACAGCTCATGAACATTCGGTTAACAACTCCGCGGGGTTTGTTTCCCGAATATCTGGCTCCCACATCGTTTCTCGTGAACTTTTTAGTCAAAGGTGCCCTCGCCTTTACAACTTTACGCCGTCGCAGGGGGAAACGAGCCGGTGCGCTCCTGCGCCTTCGCCAGAGGGGGAGACGCACGCCGCTACCTGGAATATTTCTCTCTAATGTGCGCTCACTGGGCAATAAAATGGACAAACTTCAGCTTCTGTTGAGGAGAGACAAGGACTTCAATTCATCCTCTGTTTTGTGCTTCACCGAGTCATGGCTGTGTGAGAACATCCCGGACTCTGCGCTACAGCTGGATGGATTCCAGCTTCACCGAGCGGACCGTGACACGCGGCTCTCTGGCAAAACAAAGGGTGGAGGTATTTGTTTCTACATGAACAGCGGCTGGTGCAACGACGTAACGGTGATACAACGGCACTGTTCTCCCCTCCTGGAAACTTTTATTATTAACTGCAAACCATTCTACTCCCCACGTCAGTTCGCTTCCTTCATTCTGGTCGGTGTTTGCATTCCACCGGAGGCCAACGTGCAGGACGCACAGCGCGCGCTCGCCGACCAGATACTGGAAGTGGAGCGGACCAACCCGGACTCCTTAGTTATTGTCCTCGGGGATTTTAACAAAGGTAATCTCAGTCACAAATTGCCCAAATACAGACAGTTTATAAAATGTGCATCAAAGTGGACCAGTGAAGCTGCAGAGGACTTAAAGGCGTGTCTGGACTGTACTGACTGGGATGTTTTCAGGACTGCTTCCACCAGTCTGGATGAGTACACAGAAGCTGTGACCTCATGCATCAGCTTCTGTGAGGACTGCTGTGTACCAACACGCACCAGGGTGACTTATAACAATGACAAGCCCGGGTTCACACCCAGACTGTGACAGTTGAGGTCTGACAAGGAAAGGGCTTTCAAAAGTGGCAACAGAGTACATAGAGGCCAAGTACAGGTTTAGCAGGGCGGTGAGGGACGCTAAATAGCTGCACTCCAAGAAGCTCCAACATCAGTTCTCCTCTAACGACTCTGCCTCTGTCTGGAGGGGGCTCAGGCAGATCACCAACTACAAGCCAAGAGCCCCCCCTGCTGCTAACGATCAACGCCTTGCCAACAACCTCAACGACTTCTACTGTCGCTTTGAAGATCATGTGAGAAATAACCAAAGATTGACCTAACTTTTTTTGTAACTCTTTATTTATCTATGATGTAAATCCCATAACAGTCAAGCTGTGAATGACTGCTGGGGGGGGATTGTGGATAGGAGTCACATGGGTTGCAAATGGCGACATTTGAGTGGTCATAAAACACTGATAACATCCACTGGGGTCATAAACATTGGGTAGTGTGTTTTTGTTACTTTGATGTCCTTGTGTTTGTAAGATGCTTTGATGTGAGCGTATATCTGCTGAAGGGATTTGGAGACGGGCAGAGATGGTTGGAGACCCGGTTGTGGTAGACTTCTCTCCTGTATGCATGCAGTATTTAGTAAAGACATGATTTGAGAAACACTGAGGACTCCAGAGAATTTCTTTCACATTCACCTGGACAGTACTCACACCACCCCCCACCACACTACCCACCAGCTCCAGCCCATCAGCCCTTCTCCCCCCACCACCACAATAGAGACTGTAAACCTCTTACCACCATGGCTGTGGTCCATCAGGACCAAAACCTCCCGCCACAAGAACAGTTTCTTCCCCTCTGCCATCAGGCTTTGGAATTCTGTTAAAGACACTTAACTGTCATTCGTTATATTAACGACATCTGGAACTCATACGTTATATTAACATACCAAAATCACAGGTGTTATATTAACACCCCCCCCCCTTTTTTTTTTTCACTGGACACTTTAACTTGCACACTACCACCTGCACTGGTCATACAAAAACAGTCACTTATATTTTATACTTCATGTATATAATTCAATGCCATATGTTTAGTTTGCTTGTGTTCATGTTTATATTTATGTAGGCACTGTCAATTCAAGTCAAATTCCTTGCGATGAAAATTGCCTGGCAATAAACCTGATTCTGATTCTGATTCTGATTCTGTAAAGTGCCCTGAGATAACTTTTGTTATGATTTGGCACTATAAATAAAATCGAATTGAAATGAATTGAATAAGTAATATTCACATTACTATACAGTTTTTCCCCTACCATTATATAATGGTACGGCACCCCCCGCCCCCCTTGAAAGTCGAGTAAATTTTATGTAATTGTATTTTCTGAATAGTGTCAGATCCCAACAGCAGAAATGTAAGGATCCCTTTCCTATAAAATGGCTCTGTCCTTTCAGTTAAGAAACTAAACAGCCCTATGTTATTTATCTTATTTAGACGACAACATGTAAATTCTGTCTCTACATAGTCGCGTGTTTATAATTCTCAGAAAACTCCGACAGCGTTGGAGATTTACTTTGATCGTTTGTTAAATTGTTTGTGAAGAGGCTCCACTCTTAACGGTAAAAACGAAGCTGCAACTTATCAGAGATCCTTTATTATTTATTTTTAGAAGATGATTCACTCCTACAAAAACAACTAAAACAGAATAAAACAAACTGAAATTCTTTATTTTGTTGTGCTTGAAACCATAAAGTTATTCTTCATTTAATTTTGGACTGTTTCTGTCGGAGAACATTATTTGAACCTTTTGGACAATTATTTAACAGACATTTTCTAATGCTGAGTGTAGGTCATTTTGCAATACGCTGATTTAAACTGAGTTTGCATTGTGGCTCTACTTATTGCTTGTATAATTGTGATCCTTCTGTCTGGTGATTTGTAACACCATTTGACAGTGATTAAGTTATCCATGTGGGGGTTGAATACGAACCTAACCATTAAATTGTCTGAGTAAACACTGACTGGCACACTAAGAAAAGAACATTCAGGCAGTCTGCTACATTTTTTTTGTCAGTTGCTAGTTCGATAGATGTGTGGAGGTGTTTATGAAGACAAGGAAACAAGATGGCGAGTTACCCATAGGTATGTGCGGAGCCTCGCGCTGCGTGCAGGACCCCGTTGCCGCTTTCTGGACATGACCTGACATGTGGTAGGACAAAAACTTTACACATTGAGCGCAGCAAACAGTTGGTCTTACAGTGCAGAGACTTAATCAAAAGGAAAAGGACTAAATCCATATCCTACAAAAGACTGTTCAATACTGTGTTGTGAAAAATTGTTATTGAGCCCAGATATTATTGACTGGTGAATAATTTTTTTTACATTGCTTCAAGTTGTGTTTTTGTTTTTATCTTGTTTGAAGGTTATGCCAACCCTTAAATAGAATACCAAAAATATAATTTAGACAGATAGAAAGAAGGACCAAAATAGCTCTAATGGCGCCAAAGTAGGCTACTTTATTGACTCAAATAGGAATAAACAAGCCACAGTGACACAAAACAGGGGGAAATACCTTATTTATTTATTTTTTGACATCTGATGTTAATAGTTGCTCATGGGAAGTAGTACTTACTAACAGGGCAAATGTTTTGAAGTCAGAACTTGGATGCTATATAAAAGAACCACTGCTCAAAGCTTACCATTCAGTCTTGCTGTCTCGTTATTCATATTTTGTTACATACTGCTCCTCAGAACCTAGAGTCCATTCCTAGCTACTGTAAACAATATCAGTGCTACAGTTGCTTGCATCTCTGGGGCTGTCTGTCTGTCTTTGTCTCTGTCTGTCCATCTGTATGTCTCTCTTCTCTCTTTCTTTCTCCTGGGTCTGTTTGACATTCCTGCCTGTTAAAGGGAAGGTTTTTGTTGCCGCTGTGTGCACAACATTGCTGTTTCTACTCAACAAAACTACTTGGTTAGGCTTAGGTTCCAAAACTACTTGGTTCGTTTAAGTCAACAAAACTACTTAATTAGGTTAACCCTCTGAGGTTGATGCCCGCGCCGGCGTGTCCTAGTGATGTTTTTTCACTGTTTATATCAATATCTTAGCGATTATACAGCGTACAAATGTGATCTATATACTGCCAGAGACGGCAGACTCTCCTCTTCCGCATTCTTTTTACTGCAAGCTTATAGGTGACTCACACGGCTAATTATGAGACAGGAAAGAGCACTTGTGACCGGCATCATTTGCTTCACAGTGTGTGGTTGGTGGACTTTGGTGTCTTTCACCATTTTCTGTGAAACTAACCGATAGACACTCACAAAATCACTAAAGACCCACCCACTACAGTCAGAAAGTTAGTCTGATCCTTTTACTGCATTCTGACGCTGGCATCAGATCACAACAGTGCAGTTACGGAACTGATTTGGCCAAGCTGCGACAAAGATTACGGTGCTTCTGTTCCAGAGGGTTGATTCCTCCGGCCGGTCTCCTGGTGTCTCCTCCATGCTTTTGAGACTGTGCTGGGAGATGCGGCAAACCTTCTTGCAACCACACGTATTGATGTGCAATACGATAATTGAATGATGTAAAAGAAATTTTTAAAACTTGCCCCATTGATCAGAAGGCAATTCATATGCAGTTTATAGAGATTGGGGAGCTGCAATCAGTCAATTTCTAAAAATCAAAGAATGAAGCGGAATGAGGCTCCCAGAAGAGTGAAGTAAGCCAGTGTCAAGAGGACAAACACACAAACATTATCCAGGGATGAAGATGGGGTGTCTGATAAAAAGTGAGCAAAGATGATAGTGAATACATCCCAGGGGCCAGAGCGGGCGACATTGAATCCTATTTGAAACTTCTGGCTAGGGATAAACGTAAATATGGTAGGATTGTTATTCACGTCGGCGGTAATGACACCCGATTACGTCAATCGGAGGTCACTAAATTAATGTGGAGTCGGTGTGTTCTTATGCAAAAACTATGTCGGACTCCGTAATTTTCTCTGGTCCCCTGCCCAACTTGACTTGCGAGGACATGTATAGCCGCATGTCATCATTCCGTCGCTGGCTGTCTGGATGGTGCCCGGTAAATAATGTGGGCTTCGTAGATAATTGGCAGTCTTTCTGGGGAAAACCTGGTCTTATTAGGAGAGATGGTATTCATCCTACTTTGGAGGGTGCTGCTCTCATATCTAAGAACCTGGACGCAGTTGTTAGCGGTCTAAAACCATGACAACCCAGTGTTGGGATCGGGAAGCAGAGTCGCAGTTTAATACACCTCTCTGCGCTGCCCTTATCGCAGGTGCCCAGGAAGCAGAGTGGCAGTCTTACACACCTCTCTGCGCTCCCTGTGGAGCATTTTCCAGCTCAGTTTAGTATACACTGTTTGCCCCACGATCATTTAAATTAAACAGATCAAAAATGAACAGAAGAGGAGCTATAAAGAAAAACTTGATACAAATCAACGCAAAATCTGCGACAATGCAACAATATCAGAAAATAAAATGTGGACTTTTAAACATTAGATCTCTCTCATCTAAAGCTGTATTAGTAAACGATTTGATATCAGACAACCATATTGATTTACTCTGTCTGACCGAAACCTGGCTGCGTCCCGAAGAATATGTTAGCCTAAATGAATCCACTCCTCCCAGTCATATTAATTCTCATATTTCTCGAGGCAGTGGTCGAGGAGGAGGTGTTGCAGCTATTTATAATTCAGGCCTATTAATAAACCCTAAACCTAAACTAAATTATAATTCATTTGAAAGTCTTGTTCTTAGTCTTTCACATTCAACCTGGAAAACTGTGCAGCCAATTATATTTGTTATAGTGTACCGTGCTCCTGGTCCGTACTCTGAATTTCTGTCCGAATTCTCAGAGTTTCTGTCAAATTTAGTCCTTAAATCCGACAAAGTAATAATTGTAGGTGATTTTAATATTCATGTGGACAGTGATAATAATAGTCTCAGTATCGCGTTTATCTCTCTATTAGATTCGATTGGTTTTAGTCAGAGTATACATAAACCTACTCACTGTTTTAATCACACCCTCGACCTTGTTTTGGTTTATGGTGTGGAAATTGATGACTTAGTCTTTCCACAGAATCCTATTTTATCAGACCATTATTTAATAACTTTTGAATTCATATTACAGGACTATTCACCACTGGGTAAAAGTGTCTACACCAGATGTTTATCTGATAGTGCTATAACTAAATTTAAGGAAGCGATTCCATCTGCATTTACTTTAATGCCTCATCCTAATATTCAACTCCTGCACTAACGTTAGATTCTCTGAAATTGATCACCTTGTTGAAAGTGTTGCAGGCTCTCTAAGAACAACACTTGACTCTGTTGCTCCTTTAAAAAAGAAGATAATAAAACAGAGAAAGTTAGCTCCGTGGTATAACTCACAAACCTGTGAATTAAAACAAATATCGCGAAAGTTGGAAAGTAAATGGCGCTCCACTAAACTGGAGGAATCTCACTTAGTTTGGCAAGAAAGTCTTAAAACCTATAGGAAGGACCTCCGTAATGCCAGAGCAGCCTATTACTCATCTTTAATAGAGGAGAATAAGAACAATCCTAGATTTCTTTTTAGCACTGTAGCTAGGCTGACAGAGAGCCACAGCTCTATTGAGCCATGTATTCCTATAACCCTCAGTAGTAACGACTTCATGACCTTCTTTAATGACAAAATTATAACTATTAGAGACAAAATCAACTCGCTTGGCACTATTTTTTCATCAAACCCAGGAACCTTACAAACTGTACGACCTGATATATTCTTGGACTGCTTTTCTACAGTCGACCTTAACAAATTAAACCTTACTATTTCAGCATCAAAACCTTCTACTTGTCTTCTAGACTCTATTCCAACTAGGTTACTTAAAGAAGTGTTACCTTTAATTAGCACTCCTGTATTAGATATGATTAACATGTCTTTATCAGCAGGTTATGTACCAATGTCTTTTAAAGTAGCTGTAATTAAACCTCTTCTTAAAAAGCCCAGTCTTGATCCTGAGGTACTAGCCAACTATAGACCTATATCTAACCTTCCTTTTCTCTCTAAGATCCTCGAGAAATTAGTTGCCAATCAGTTGTGTGACTTTTTACATAATAATGAGTTATTTGAGGATTTCCAGTCAGGATTTAGAGCAAATCATAGCACTGAGACAGCACTGGTGAAAATTACTAACGACCTTCTAATAGCTTCAGACAAAGGACTTGTCTCTGTACTTGTCTTACTAGATCTTAGTGCTGCCTTCGACACTATTGACCATCACATCCTGCTACACAGACTAGAGCATCTGATCGGCATTAAAGGAACCGCACTGAGCTGGTTTAAGTCATATTTATCAGATAGATCTCAGTTTGTACATGTTAATGACAAATCCTCCATGCACACTAAAGTTAGTCACGGAGTCCCACAGGGTTCTGTCCTTGGACCGATTCTTTTCACCTTATATATGCTTCCCTTAGGAAATATTATAAGGAAGCACTCCATAAATTTTCATTGTTATGCTGATGATACACAATTATATTTGTCGATCAAACCAGAAGAAACCCATCAGTTAGATAAACTTCAAATGTGCATTAAGGAAATAAAAAGCTGGATGACCTGCAATTTCCTGATGTTAAACTCAGACAAAACTGAAATTATTGTACTTGGCCCCAAAGGCCTCCTAAATTCAATAGCTAAAGACATTGTTACTCTGGATGATGTTGTGTTGTCCTCCAGCACCACAGTAAGGAATCTGGGTGTTATTTTTGATCAGGATATGTCCTTCGATTCTCACATAAAACTAACAACAAGGACTGCATATTTTCACCTGCGTAATATTGCAAAAATTAGGAACATTGTGTCTCAGAAAGATGCAGAGAAACTTGTTCATGCATTTGTTACTTCTAGGCTGGACTATTGCAATTCCTTATTATCAGGCTGCTCCAATAAGTCTGTTAAGAGTCTCCAGTTGGTCCAAAATGCTGCAGCTCGTGTACTAACTAAAACAAATAGAAGAGAACATATTTCTCCTGTATTAGCTTCTCTGCACTGGCTACCTGTAAAATCTAGAATAGAATTTAAAATCCTTCTCCTTACGTACAAAGCTCTTATTGGTCAGGCTCCGTCGTATCTTAAAGAGCTCATAGTACCGTATCACCCAACTAGATCTCTGCGCTCTGAGAATGCAGGGCAACTAGTCGTTCCTAGAGTCTCCAAAAGTAGAATGGGAGGCAGAGCCTTCAGCTACCAAGCTCCTCTCCTGTGGAACAAACTCCCAAATGTTATTCGGGAGGCAGACACTGTCCCCTTATTTAAAAGTAAACTTAAAACTTTCCTTTTTGATAAAGCTTACAGCTAGGGCTTACGATGAGACTTTATTCTGCTTAATTATGCTGCTATAGGCCTAGTCTGTCCGGGGATAATACTTTTCCTGATACTCTGAGCTTCTCTCCTCTCTGTCTGAATCATTCATGTCCCATCAATGCATGTTACTGATTCAGCTTCTTCCCCGGAGCTGTTTGTGCTTTGTCGTCTCGCAGGTCTCTGCTGATCGTGGTGGTGCTTGCTGCCGTGGTCCTACATGACGCTTCCTGCTGCTATTGTCACTGTTACTCATATATACTATCACTAGTTTAATAAACTATAAAATTTGTAGCTGTATCGTAGCTGCTATTGCCACTACTCATCATTGATCATGTTTGCCACCATAATTATTATCATTTTCATATTCTGTCACCTTAGCTGTGCTTGTTTCTACTATTCTGTTGTATTAACTGCCTTAACATATACGTTATATTCACATTACTATAAATATTATAGTTACTGTTAGGCTTTGCTTGCATCTCTGGAAGTGTGTCTGTCTGTCTCTCTCTGTCCATCTGTGTGTCTTTTCTCTCTTTCTCTCTCCTTTTCTTCCTCCCCAACCGGTCAAGACAGATGGCCGTCCTCCACAGAGCTGGGTCTGTCTGACATTCCTGCCTGTTATAGGGAAGGTTTTCGTTGCCACTGTACTCTACAGAGGAATTGTTGGGTCTATGTAAATCATAAATAAGTCATTGAGTGTGGTCTTTACCTACTCTGTAAAGTGTCCTGAGATAACTTTTGTTATGATTTGACACTATAAATAAAATTGAATTGAATTGAATTGAATACACTTAAAAGGGCTGTACTTGAAATATTAAAAAAAAAGTCTGGGCCAGGAATGGCTGAACACAGCTCCCTCCTCTGATGGGACAATCTAACATGGAGGTGCTCTCACTGGCTGGCTTATTGCTGCCCCTCTGCATTGCACACGACCAGGGTCGCTGATCAGTGGGTCACAAAGGGAGAAAGGAAAAAAAATGTCTAAACCCCAAAAATGTGGTAAACTGCATTATTCAGTTTTACATGAATTACAGTCTGTTCACATGCCTGTGAATGTTCTCATTTGTCCAGGTCATTGTTATCCCCAAAGCAATTTCAGTCAAAAGCAACTGGACTTGGTTATTTGTCTAGGAAGACGTTTTACCTCTCATCCAAGAGGCTTCATCAGTTCATGTACGCATCTGACCAGGCTGGGATTAGCTTGGTCCAATTGCTTTTGACTGAAATTGCTTTGGGGAGTCTGTTCACATGTTGACAGCAATTGTTTTCCGACATGTATCATGGGTTTGAAACAAATCTCAGAATTTACTTCATACAGACTTTTTTTTTTTTAATTTTACAACATCTGACATTAGCTAGCTTGCAAGTTCCCCCATGCTTCGTACTGTGCTACTTCACAACATCATGTTTTGATTGATAGACCCCCAGCAATGATTTTCCACCATGAGTCCTGGCACTGGAGGGGTCCCAAGCATGAAGCTCTGGAACAGGACACTATTGAAAATACTGAAATTCTTTTCTGGCAATATGATTGTATCATAAATGAGAAGATGTTTCACTGTAGTTAATATAGTCCAAAAACGAAAACACATTCTAAGCAGTTCCATTGAAAATAAGTTCCTTTATTCTGAGTCAGTGACATACTGTTTAAAAAGTTTACTTGTACTGAACAGTGAATTTGTTTGGCAATCAGTGACAACAGCTGCCATTTTTTGGATTACAAAAAGTAAAATAAATTATTTTGGAAAACAAAAACAATATCATTACCTGATAAACGTTCAGTTCTGACACAGCACAAAATTTACAGCAACTCAGCATATGGATTACAGTGAATGCCTCATCTGTGGTTGGAAGTCACATTGAATCATTGAAAACATCTCATACATCTCATTTCAATGTCAAGGTAGCACAGAAATCTGAACAAAGAACACTCAGTTGGCAGATTCCTTTTTGAATGTGCAATAATAACAAACATCAAATGTACAGTATATCTAATGTTCCATTACCAATATAGGAAAAGAAAGACACAAATAAAATGAGAGTAGAAACGAACATCCTACTGAACATAGCAGGATGGTCAGAGTGCCGGCCATTTTTATGTGTATTGATGATTTGATTTGATTTATTAAATTGTATCACAAATGTCTTATGTACATAAAAGATATCAAATACACTTGAAGGATAAAAACACAATAAAGTCCAGGACTTCCACTTCAAAACGCTGTGACTGTTGTAGCAGGCTCACTCATTCTATTAAGAAAGATGAAAAAACAATAGCATGCAAATTTTGTATAATGCCCTCTTATCCATTCTGACAAGTACAGAATTCCAAACCGAAACAAATTATACATCAAGATTTCTACATTGATCAAAATAAAGCAGGTTAGCAGTTTAAGAACAGTTTAATTTCTCTACTTAACTCTACTTTACAGTCCAAATTTCAATACAAATAGTGTGACTGCAACTGCTGCTGTACATACAAAGCAGAATGTGTTAACACTTCACTTGAAGAGCACTGTTGAGCATGTGTACATAATCCACAGCAAATAATTAAAGGCTTCATGAATTATTATCATTATTATTATTATTATTATTATTATTATTATTATTGGCTCTTATTAGCCACCTTTGCTATGGACAATAAGCCAGTCAGGCAGGGGCACAAATCAACTAACCCGACTACAAACTGAAGGTAAGTTAAGCAATGCCTCCACAGTGGCGATGGTATAAGCATAATAATGCATTCTTAGGTGTTCCAATATAGAAAGTAATGGCCATCTAGCTAGACCTCTGAATCAGCAGCCACATTTAGATTAAGTGATTTAGATACATCTGATGTTTTGCTCTAGCCTGATAGTAGACAGAATTGTCAACTAGTTTCACTCTGTTTTCATCTCCAGTTGGACACTGTCTGCATTCTAACTGATTTAAAAGGGGTAGGGGTTTTTATTTTCCCCAACCAATCCCAAGAGACATACAGTTTGAGCTAACTAACTTCTGTATTAGCGCTATGCTGACTTTAATGTTTCCAGCTATAACAGTAGCAACCATAGACTGCAATGACGTAAGCACAAGTTTAACTAACATGATTGGCCAGTGAGTGTTGTCTATGTAAACACACAGATTGAAAACACCTTGACAGCAGCGTTAGTTCTCCCTATAGTTCTGATTGGTTAATCATCAGCACCCCAACGATGCTTGTTGGCAAAAATGTGTTTTTAGTCGAGAACCTGCAGTTTCATACCAGGAGTCAGTCAACTTGGCGGAGCGTGTAGATTCTAAGGTTTGCTTTAGGAGAGAAAACTTGTAAAACTTTGTAAACAGGATTAAAGATACACTCTAAAAGCCAGAGAACTGAGGGAGAAATTATTGTAGAAGGTGCATCCTCGTAGCTATGTACATTAGCTGCTCTCAGAATCCATTTCTCCGTTGGAAAGGCAGGAAAGCTGGTGGAGCTTTGACGTTCACCAGAAGGACATTTATGGCCCTTGAGACTAACTATCTCTGAATGAGGTAACACAATGGCGATGGAGCCTATGGTCCATTCATAAAAGCCCTTGCATTTTGCAGTAATTTGAACTGTGTCTATGGTGTCATTCCCGGGAAAAATCACAAGCGGAGCACCGTGAGTGGCAGTTTTCTATCACCCAGCAGTGGTTAGCCTCGCTGTCACTCAAGTGGTACTGTTTTACAGCTTGTTGCCATAGGTACCACCAAAGACAACACAGAGATCTTTGGGATTATAACTTTCTTCTTCGTCTTCCTACTGTGGCTTCTGGGGTCATGGAGAGGATGCCAGGGGATAAATACTTCACTACTAATTTGTTGGGACCAGTCAAAACACTCTCTCCTTAAAAATCAGCTAACACAAACTTGGTATCTTAAATAATTAATTGAAACAAAAAAGAGGCCTGGTCATCAGACTAATGGCCTCCGAATAATCAATGACCTTTGAAAAATAAATATCTGAGTGCATTATGGATTTCCTGAAGAACTCAAGTGAAGTGAAACAAATACAAAGTGCACAGACACATCCATCACACCAACCACATGTTGCACAGCTTTGATACAAAACCAAAAAGTATGTGTAAAATGGGTCAAATAATGTCTTTGGATTCAGCGCTGCAAAAAACGCATTTTCTGGTTCACAGCCTGTGTCAGATGGTTAATTAAAACATATATTCTTATATATATACATAAAACTTATTTTCCGTAACCCAAATTCATGCAAAAAATTTAATGATTCCTGCTTTGTTTGCAGTGTATTACATAACGAGCACACTGTTACAACTCTATAGGCTATACAGGGCTATAGGAAAAACCAAGTAAATAAAGAAAAATACCAACTTGCTTTCTTTACATAAAGAAAGTGTTTGTTCCATATTTGTGCAAAACAGAAACTACATAGAAACTTTCAGGTATAAAATGTTAAAGATGCAGTCCATAATTTGGTTACAACAACAACCCACACCTTCCTCTTCATTCTCTTTTGGTGTTTTGAAGATGAAGGGACGGAAATGGGGGAGGGCTGTTGAATTCTGTAAAAAAATCAAGTTGTGTTTCTTTGAAATAAATTATTGGGTAAATGCTACATTGCCTTACAGTAAATGGCTATTGAAATGATAACTTTAAACAACACATTAAATGACCAAATTCTACGTAAATGGCACTTCTGTTAATGCATATATGTCTGTGTGAGGCAGGAGGTCTATCTTCTATTAAAATCATTAAAATAAACTTCTTGCTGATTTTTTTAAGTTTGGTTTGTTACAAATGCCAGACATGTATTTATGATCAAATATACAGTATGTACTTCGTTCCATTAACTGCGCCCTCAGTGCAGTTATCATGAATGGGGGAATTAGCCCTGTTCATTTCTATGAAAGCTGCTCAGTGGCGCATGAAACCAGAGTGTTGAGCTAATAGCTGAGCTAGCTACTTGTAGTTTTCTGCTCCACTAACTTAAAAAGGGATTAAATAATTGAATGGCGTGACTCTTCTAGACATTCAAAATGTTATCGGACTGAAGGGATTTAATTTGAAAGCAAAACAAGTCACGCCCCAAAAAATGTATTATAAAAATATCTCGATGGCCTATTTGATGAGTGTATTTGCCGAAAAAGACCATAGGATGATTTTACACCGGAATTTCAGTTTAAGTGACAGACCAGGTAGTTGCAATTCCACAATTTCACCACTTTTGTCAAATTGGCTACGAAGCCCAACACACTTTACGGGTGCCTCGGCTGTAAACATGTTTATTTCATTTTTACCATTGTTGTCTATGAGGATTGACTCTATTGGAGAATGCTTCAAGTGGCTATTCCATGAACTGCAGTACAGCCCCGAGGTTGCCTCCTGAATGCCATACAGTGAGAAACATCATTTTCTGCATCTAACTGATATATTACTAATGAATTAGTACCCAACATAAGCTTTATTTAGCTTTAAAGAAGGATTAGGACCTACCTCTTGTGATATATCAAATTCAGTATTTTCCTAACAGTAAAAAAAATAAAAACTTCTCAGTCGACCAACAAAGTTTAGTCCCATTCTGAGAATAGACTGTGAAGACTCATAGAAAAGACACATTTTGTGCTGATTTTGGACACTCAAAGAAATACCAAAACTAAGCAACATGGAATAACATTTAACATATGAGACACTGAGATTTCAAGCCTCAATGCAGCATCTATGTGTATATTTGTATCTGAGACAAACCAATAAAAATACTTGATGTATTCTGTATCTGCTCGTGTTTTGTCTTTTTGCTTGTGCTTTTTGTAGTTGCAGTGCTTTGAGCTCAATAAAGGTTTTCCATTTTCAAAGTAAGTTTGATTCAACAGCTACAATAGAAGAATTGAAAATGAAGCATTATTCAGGCTAATTTCAGTAAATCATACTTACATCATACATACACCATACATACAACTCACTGTGGAAACAACGCACCTGTTGAAACAATAAAACAGCATTACATTTCTTTCCATTTCAAATTACTCAATTCAAAAACTGGAAGGAAAAAAAAGTGAAACACCATTTTGACCCAGGTCTGTTTACAAGGAAGCTGTCAATATCACATAAGGAATGCTTCTGTACATTAGGTTTTCAACGAAACAGGAAAGTGTGACACACTGACAAAGGGCATGTTTTAAATTGTTTGCATGTACAGTAACAGCTCTTCAAATATTCTGATTGTGGTGTTTGTTTTTTCACCTTTTTTTTAACTCCATTCATAATCAGTGACAAAATAATAATTTGAAAAAAAGATTAATTTGTCATTGTCAAAATAAAATACTGTATTTGCATGCAATATACTATATCTTACTGCATGTGATAGAGACTGCATATGTGGAGCATGCAAACAATACAATATTTTTTTTCACAATTGCCAATCATGTAATATGAATATTGCCCTTTGAGGTTTTGATGCTTATTCTGTAAGTAAAATTATGTTTCATCAATGCAATCTATTTACAAAGACTGAGTACTTTTATACATACATACATCCTTCGTCTTATTGTACAATACTTACAAATACAGCATTAAATCACAGTGTCCTTTAACACCTTAACACAAAAAAAGAAAAGAATACCATATATGTGACCAGGCATGATGAAGTACTTCCTATACAGCAGTGATATAGGTGATTAAAACAAAAAGTCATAGCTGCATGTAAAGGGATTTTTGAAAAGGCAGTGAGTCAGATAATATCAAGAAGGAATCATCAAGGGAGACCCTCTCCCTTTGTTTTTTCTTGGAAACACATGGCATCTACATGCTCTGTGAGCTGCTCTGAATTATTTATCACAGTTCCAGTTCCGATGTCACGTCAACAACAAATAGCATGTGCTTAAGTGTCCATGCTTCGCTTTAACTAGGAGTTCAATAGATAAAAGTGTATGCAGTCAAAGAAACACATCTGTAGGTACAGTATCTCCCTGTAGCTGTGATGGTTGTCCTGTCCACAGAGCCTTCAATAGCTAACTAAAGGATGGTGCAATGTCACTACTCTACAAGTCTGAAGTTAATGTGTTCACCACTGCCACCTGAGCTTTCGACATTACTGGCCCTGTGTCCAGCCTCCTGGAAAAATATTTAAAAGCCAACTCCAGGTTTGGGTAAAAACTCAAAGATATATCCAAGGGTCTTCAAGTTTACTTTCTGTGGCGTTATGGAGACAGGCTCTAGTAGTCCTACTTCTTAGCCAGTTGGAAAGGATGTTGACCCTTTAAAAATATGTGTGAATACAGTTGAATCATTTCAGAAATGCATAAAAGGCTTATTTATCATCAGTCCTTGATGTCCAGTGCATTTCCAGAGTAATTTGAGCTTTAGTTTACTGTTCTATTTTTCTTTCCGCTGAAATCATGTAAAAACGGGAACCTATTTCATGCACTGTTCTTATATTGCTTTTTGACTGGATATTATGCTCGCTGATTTTGATGTGTGACTGTTATATATACTGTAATATATATATATATATATCAAATCCATCTTTAATACTTATCAAATAGAGACACCATGTCTGCTCTCCCATCTGAAAAACTTTCTGTAGATAAATTCTGAATATATAGTATGTGAATTGTGACCTTTGACCTGTTGGATAAAAAATGTCATAATTTTATTATTCATTTTATCCTATAAGATATTTGAAATGTCGTAATCTCATCTCATCTCATCTTCAACCGCTTATCCGGGGTCGGGTCAAGGGGGCAGCAGCTTTAGCAGGGGACCCCAAAGTTCCCTTTCCCGGGCCACATTAACCAGCTCTAACTGGGGGATCCGGAGGCGTTCCCAGGCCAGTGTGGAGATATAATCTCTCCACCTAGTCCTAGGTCTTCCCCCGGGGTATCCTTACTAGATGCCCAAACCACCTCAACTGGCTCCTTTCAACGAAAGGAGTTCCCCACGGATGGCTGAACTTCTCACCCTATCTCTAAGGGAGACTCGAGCCACCCTCCTGATAAAACCCAATTTGGCCGCTTGTGCCCGCAACCTTTTTCTTTTGGTCATGACCCAGCTTTCATGACCATGAAATGTCGTAATTAGCATAGGAATTCTAGAGTTGTCCAAATTGTCCAAAATGTATTTTTGGAGGTCAATGTGACTTTGAATCCAAGTGGAAGCTTGTGCCACATTTAAAGAGATTCCCTCAAGTTATTATTCATGTATTATGTTCACATGCATGAGATGTTGAATGTAAAAGACAAACAGAGCGCTGGACATCCCGAAAACATACAGTAATGTCGGTACAGAGGCAAAAAAAAACACCACTCTGGTTTGCACTGGACATCATGAAAGCTGTTTCTAAAAGTGTATACTGAAATAGATTTAAAACATGTTTTGGTATTTATGATTCTGTCTTCCAATCACAAATTATTGTCTTGCAAATCATTAGAAAGCTGAAACAAAAGCACATTACTCAATCCATGCTGTGAGGCACACACAAATTCAACTTTAAATTAAAGAAGGTTAGCATTCCTTAGAAACAATCAAAAAAAAACAAACCCCTGTTAGACAGGATCAGCTGTGCATAAAGGATGGGATAATGTTCAAATATAGGCCTACCATGTGAGCAGCTGCTTCACTCTTTAGACTTCAAAAGAAACTCAGGTAAAAGTAGTTCCATTTAGAAATATCATTGGAACAATTCAGTGCAAGTTTATCAGCTTTCGGCTAATCACATCGTTCAGTAACACAAAACATTTTTTTTATTTGGTCTACACCAAGCAAAAACTGCAAAAACTGCTTCCTGCTTTGCTACAGTGCGGACGCTTTTCTGCTTGCTCTCGCCTTTGCTTGCATTTTTTGCTACTATCTGCTACTATTTGCTTCTCCTCAATAAGAAACAAAGAGCAACAGCTCCTGGATACTTACAAAACCAGTGGGATTATATTTCTTTTAGATAACAGAGGCATTTTTCAATATTTTTACGACTTCCTCAACGCTAGGCAGGGAGGCCTACCATTCAAGATAAGCCTGAGCCTGTGCTACAGTGCTAAAGGTAATCACCAAAGGTGCCTCCCTTCTCTATGGAAGATTACCACAAACTACTACAGAAGATTTTGCTGCTGGAAACAAAAATTAATCGGTTAGAAGTATTTATAGAAGTGAATGGATATTGTGACAACAATACCACCCTAGCACTGACTGAAAACAGTGGACAGGGGCATGCCAGAACCCAGCAAACTAGCAACGATGAAGCTACGAGGAAACGGGAGGTCCCTGTACAGGGTAATAAATCTACCAGCGATAATCCTCCCTGGAACACACTTGGGGCAAAGCCAAAGAGAAGACCACCTCCCTGCGACAAGGGAGAACGGATAACCGGGAGGACCCAGCGCCCCGATATCTCTGATCTGACCGGTTGGCCTGCGCTACCATCTCTATCCAGGCATAGCGCTTCATCAACTCCCCTGCCACGGAGGACACAGCAGCGGACAGCTGAGAAGAGGAAAAGTACCAAGAAACTTCCCCAGCAAGCAAGTGTTCAACTAAAGAACAGGTTTGCTCCACTGTTGTCGGACAATGGATCCCCCTCTGATTGCCTGAATAACCCACCATCACCACGCAGAAGGGTAAGACCTGCTAACTTAAAACCACCGAGAAAGCTAACAAGTGGGCCTGAAAATCTGATTGTGGGTGACTTTTCTGTAAAAGATATGAAAAGCAATAATAACACCAAAGTACTCTGCTTTCCGAAGGATACGGTGTCTGACTTGGAAAAAAGAATCCTGGATATTGTGGCTGCACACCCAAATGTGAAAAATATCATTCTGCACATTGGTTTTAATGACATTGAAAAACAACAATCAAGTGAGCTGAGAGAGCACTTCAATAAACTCTTTGAAACAGTCAGCGCTGTGAATGCTGAGGTGTTTATCATTGGTCCTCTACCCCCGATCAGGAGAGGAGCTGAGAGATTCAGTCGACTTTACTCGCTGAATGAGTGGCTCTCCAGCGTTTTTCTTGCTCGTTCGATGCATTTTATTGACAATTTTAGCTTTTTCTGGGACCGCAGGCATCTTTTTAAGGCAGACGGACTTTGTCTAAATAAGCTGGGAGTAAAGCTTTTCATGACCAACATGTCTTACTTCCTGCGTCATCCATCTATCATCACTGCCAAGGACAAGAAACAAGAGGAACCAACGGAAAAGACAGACACAACACAGCTTATCATGAACGTCGAAGGAGGACCGCCATTGCAAAAGGAGAGCGCTGACCATGAGAGACACCGGAGCAAAGAGGAGACGTGTCCATCCCCCTCTACCTCCCCTTTCATTTCAAATGGGCTTGAAGATCCCTCCCCCACACCCCCCAAGCCTAAATCCAGGTCTCCATCCTTCTCCCTCCCTCAAGTAAGCCTTTCTCCCCCCTTATCCCCTTTGGAGTTCCGGGAGCTACCCCCACCCACTCCCCGCCCTACTCCTATTTTTACTCCCCTTGACCGACCTCAGCGATCCCCCCCTCAGCGTCATCTCAGTGGCACCTCCCTCCCACCTCCTCCCCCCCCTCCACGAAGGTGTGCTTCACAAACCCTCAGCCCTACTCCGCCCCTCTTACGTAAACCCCCTCTTCGCCCTCAACGTCCACCTCCAGTAGTTCATTCCAGCTCTGACGCTGCCCACTCCTCCTCCCCCTCATGGCCACCCCCGCCCCGCCCTGACAGCAGTCCTGAATATTATTGATACAAAACAGGGTTCAGCAGTAGACCACATTATCAGCTGGGCCCAAGGCTGCCTACGTCAAAGCTTGGCCCCTTCTACATTCCTGTTGTGACCACCAAGAGAGAGAACATTGGGAAACGTAGACACCCTGCTAACCTAAAAAATCTCATTCCTATCCTCTCCAAATCAAAGTCAACATCGAAGCCTGTCAATAACACCATCAGGATGGGTCTGCTCAATGTTAGGTCTCTGAATAACAAATCATTTTTAGTCAACGATTTTATTACTACTTCCAAACTTGATTTTATGTTTTTAACTGAAACATGGCTGGAGCAAAATAACAGTGCAAGCATTCTGATCGAGACAGCACCCCCCAACTATAACTTTATTGATGTATGTAGATCTGGGAAAAGGGGGGGAGGGGTTGCTGCTATATTTAAAAACATATTTCAGGGGAAACAGATGTCACTTGGTGATTTTACATCATTCGAATACCTGTGTGCTGTGTTGAAATGCTCTCCCAAAATTCTTCTGTTAATTATTTACAGGCCACCTAAATACTCAGCAAATTTTTTCGATGATTTTACCGAATTATTGTCTAGTATCTCCACTGACTTTGACTGCCTAGTTCTAACTGGTGACTTTAATTTTCATATTGATGATTCGAATGGCAAGGGTGCAAAGGAACTTTTTACTATTTTAGATACATTTGACCTGTCTCAACATGTGAAAGAGGCTACTCATTGTAAAGGACACACCCTGGACCTGATTATCACAAAAGGTCTCAATGTTTCTGATGTTCTTGTGACTGATCTTTCATTGTCTGATCACTTCTGTGTTTTCTTTAATATTTCTTTAATTCCGGAGACACAAACAGAATCAAAGAATGTCAAAAAGCGCTACATCAATGAACATGCTAATGTACTCTTTAAAAATGCCATCTCCTCGCTACCACCTCTAAACCCATGCCATGCTGATGATCTTGTAAACAACTTTAATTCCAAAATTGTGAATATCATAGATGTCATTGCACCGGTTACAGTTAAAACGATTTCTGGTAAGCAAAAGGCACCCTGGAGAAAAGCTGCTGTTGTAACAGCCCAGAGAAGAGAGTGCAGGAAGGCTGAACGAATCTGGCGAAATACAAAACTTCATATTCACCATGACATCTATAAAGAGAGGCTCCAGGCCTACAATTTAGTCTTAAAAAGTGCTAGAGAAACATTCTTCTCCAATATCATAAACAGCAACACTAATAAGGCCAAAACCCTATTTGCAACTGTCGAACAGACTGATCTCAAACAAAAAAGTTGGATCACCACCCCGTTTAGGCCAAAATAACACAGCAATGATGGCAAGCTTTAATGCCATAGACTCTAAAACTCTAGTGGAAACAGTGACCGATCTAAAGCCAACCAGCTGCTGTCTCGATGCTTTACCTACCAACTTCTTTAAGAATGTTTTTGACTGCCTATCAACAGACTTATTGCAAATAGTTAATAACTCTATTCAATCGGGCAATTTCCCAAAGGCCTTCAAAACTGCAGTCATTAAACCTCTTCTAAAAAAGCGGAGCCTAGATGCCTCTACTATCAACAACTACAGACCAAATTCAAATCTACCATTCATAAGTAAAATAATTGAGAAAGTTGTACTCCATCAACTAACTCACTTCTTGGCTTCTACTGGCTGCCACAACAACCTCCAGTCAGGATTTAGACCTTTTCATAGCACAGAGACGGCCCTTATTAAAGTTATAAATGACATCCGTCTTAACACAGACTCTGGCAAAACTTCAGTACTAATGCTATTGGACCTCAGTGCTGCATTTGACACTGTCGACCACTCAATACTTTTGGACAGGTTGGAAAACTGGGTGGGGCTCTCAGGCACAGTCCTAAACTGGTTCAAGTCATATCTACAAGATAGGAACTATTTTGTTTCCATTGGCGACTTTGTATCAGAACAAACCAACGTAACGTGTGGAGTCCCCCAAGGTTCAATCTTGGGGCCGACTTTATTTAATATCTATATGCTCCCACTAGGACAAATCATGCAAAATAATAACATTGACCACCATTGCTATGCCGATGACACCCAAATCTATGTAGCGCTATCACCAAATGACTATCGCCCCATAGATCTACTGTGCCAGTGCATTGAGCAGGTCAAACACTGGATGTGCCAAAATTTCCTTCAACTAAATGAGGATAAAACTGAGATAATTGTTTTTGGTGCTAAGAAAGAAAGGTCTAAAGTCATCCAACACCTTCAATCACTGTCCCTGAAAACCTCAAATAAAGCCAGAAATCTTGGGGTTATTATGGATTCTGATTTACATTTCGACAGTCACATCAAATCAGTAACAAAATCGGCCTACTATCACCTTAAAAATGTAACAAGACTTAGAGGGCTCATGTCAGCTCAAGACTTAGAAAAACTTGTCCATGCCTTTATAACCAGTAGGCTAGACTACTGTAACGGTCTCCTTGCAGGTCTTCCCAAAAAAACTATCAGGCAGCTACAGCTTGTTCAGAACGCTGCTGCTAGAGTTCTAACAAAGACCAAAAAATGTGAGCACATTTCACCATTTCTTAAATCATTACACTGGCTTCCTGTACATCAGAGAATTGATTTCAAAATCCTCCTGCTCACATATAAATCACTTCATGGTCTAGGGCCGAGGTATATCACTGATACAGTATGCTCCCACTACATAAGCCTTCTAGATCACTAAGATCCTCTGAGACCAATCTGTTAGTGGTTCGCAGAGTAAACTCAAATCAAGGGAAAGCATCTTTCAGTCATTATGCAACAAACAGCTGGAATAAACTTCCTGAAGATTTGAGACTTTCACCCACTCTGACCACTTTTAAAACTAGACTGAAAACTTTTATGTTCACCTTAGCTTTCTGCTAAATCTTCGCACTTTTAACGTCCGCACTGTTTTGATTATTGTCTATGTTTTTATTCTCTTTGTCTTTCTGTAATGCATTTGAATTCATGACATGTTGTGCTGTGAAGCACTTTGAGTCTGCCTTGTGTATGAAAAGTGCTATACAAATAAAGCTGCCTTGCCTTGCCTTGCCTTGCCTACACAACTGTATAATCTACAATATCCTTCACTTTTTTCACACAGCGACCTGTCAATCAAGATACAGGCTTGGCGATACATATCCATAGCATTGTGTACATTTACATAGCCGTGAACTTTTTTGTGTCAGTGTTATCGTTTTAGGACTTTGACCCTCTCACAGTGTATTTTCACTTAGCGTTAGTGACATTATTGTCACCTTAAATGTCTTGATCTGCATTTGATGGTTGCACCCTGCTAACCAAGCTAGATAGTTAGAGCTAGCATTAACTGGTAACTTAATGAAAAATCCTATTTTCAACCAGCTCCATTTAACTGATGTACATGTGGAAGGACTCCGCTCACCCACCGGCAAATATCCAATGGAGGATTTGTGCGAGCTGGTTGAAAAAAAAGAAGTTTTCCTTTTTAGCATTTGAAACACCACTTGTCTAGCAGTCCCCCATAGCCACTTGTTCAAATATAGTCACTTATGGCTCTAAAATATCATGATGGTGACAGTCAAATACCAATCTCCTGACATCAAAATGGTAATCCACAAACCAATGGTTGGTGTCGCGTTGGCTACATCCATTATTTTTTACAGTCTATTGACCAAATCACTAAAATGCTGTGTCTTCTACAAAAGAGGACTGTTTTTCATCCATTGGTACCCTCTAGACTCCATACATGAGTGGGGTTGAAACATTTTTTTGAGAACAAAAACAAAATCCTCGGAAATGTATATTTAATTATGATTGTCTCTTTGAATACAATCAACACTTTAAACATTTCAGAACATACCTGGGGGGCTGTTGCACAAAGGCAGAATTAAGACATCTGGGATGAATGAAAAAGCCAGCCTTCGAATAGTTGTTCTTAAGTTGTACTTTTCACCACTGCATATTTATGTTTATATGTGTGTGTGTGTGTGTGTGTGTGTGTGTCTGTGTGTGTGTGTGTGTGTGTGTATAGATACACACACACACACACACACACACACACACACACACACACACACACACACACACACACACACACACACAATAAAAATTGGCTAATAAAAATTGAATTTGGTTGTGAAACATGAAACATTTGTGTTCAGAGTCTGACCCAACAGATAAAGATAAAGTCTGGTTGTAAGCCTAGTCTGGATCAGGCTAACAGAACAGAATAAATATCTTAGGTGCTTCTGCATTTGTGCAACCGAGTGATGGATAAAGTAAGCCAGGATAACCGAAACACCCCAACTTAATAAATTATCTAGGTTTCGTGCAACAGCCCCCTGGACATTATGTATTTTTGATCAGTATATGACAGCAAAATGAAGGCCAGCTAGTGACTAAGGCAAGGGTTAATGTAAGGTACTGTGCAGCAACAGGACACAATTAATATTTTTTTGCCGGCAAGAATTCAACAATAATCTCTCTTGGCAACATGAAAACACAAAAAAAGCTTTGTCAAAGAGTATCCCCAAAGCATTTTCAGTCTAAAGGAACTTGACTTGGTTATTTGTCTAGGAATGCTTTTAACCACCCACTTTATTAGTTCATGTACGCAGCAGACCAGGCTGCTTTTGGGATAACAATGACCTGGACAAATGAGAACATTCACAGGCTTTAGTCAAAGAGCAGCAGCATATAATGGATCAAGCTCCACTCCGGTCAGTCCATCCATTTCTTCAACACTGAGTCACTTGGTAAAGTTAATGAGGTTAGCTTAATGGGCACAGTTACTCCATAAAAATGCTTGTGAATAAAATGTTCTATACATTTTGATTAAAAAAAGCTTGTCAAAGCAGGTTACAGCTTTCTTCATTAATGGATGAGACAATGTGACTTGATTGCAGCAGCATGCCTTAATGGTGAGCAGCAATATTTCCATCCAACAATGTGGGGTGTATACCGTGCCTCAGTATAGAAGACATACAAACAAACAAACAATCTACAAACACTACAATTAATACACAGGGCATGGCGATCATAAAGCACGAAATGGCTGCTCATAAAATTTGGCAGAACTATTTACAATGAACTGAAACCAGAAGGAATACAATAAGCTAAAAACATTGATCTGTTGCTTTTCTGCTGTACAACTTAACATTTACTTCTCAGGATCCATCATGCCTGAACTTTAATGCTTCAAATGAGTAACAGATCTTCGCTGACACCCTCCTCCAGAACACCAGTGTTTAGAGATGCTGGCAAATTGTAATTGTCTGGAATCCAAATCAGAACTCAAAGACTGGATTTAAGGCTGTCACCTAATGTGTGATGAACATACCACTCAGCATGGTGTTGTCTGTTGGAAGTTTCAGTCCAGGGGCCTGTTTCACAAAGCAGGTTTAGTGAAAACTCTGAGTCTGTTAACCCTGAAATGAGGGAAACTCTGAGTTTTCCGTTTCACAAAGGGAGGTAACTCAAACCAGAGACAGAGGGGTAACTCTAGCCTGTTTCACAAAGAGAGGTAACTTAACCTCTCGGTCAGTTACCATGGTAACATGCTCTCTGAAACTAACCTGGTCGGGACCAGGTTTTTCTCAGAAAACCTTGAGTTTCTCTCTGTCTCCGCCCTCTTTCAGCCACACACGGTGTTTGATTTCCTCATTCATTCAGTCAGCAGGCGAGTTTTGGCGTAGTATAGTTCCGTCTGTTTTTTCAGAAAATCATTGCAAAAATCAGATATTATGAGTTATATTAGGTGGCGACTATTTCACTACCATGGCATGTCCTTTTGATAGCGATCCCGTGGATGAAGGTGCAGCATTAGTGCGCAGAGAATTAAATATTGGTCGGGAGATGATTATCAAACTATTGATTATAGATGTTCTTGCATTTCCAGGCGGTACCGTTTCATATCACAGCAGATATTCTGTGTTGCGCTGCGTTTTTTTGCAAACGGGAGTTTTTGTATACAACGTATAAAAATCATTCAGTAGGCCTACATTAGAAGTTATATTAGGTGGTGAATATTTCCACGCGTGACTTTTTGATAACGATCCCGTGGATGAAGGTGACGCATTTAGCAAAGAGAATTAAATATTCGTCGGGAGATGATTATCAGACCGCGCATAGACGTCCTTAATATACTGCAGCCATAATTACAAAACGAATGAAATGGATCTTTTGAGCAAGTTGAAGGTATTTGACTTAGCGTTTCCTAAATATAATCCCAGTTTTTCCTGCAATTCATAGGTTCAAAAGTGTGTGCTTTTAACCGGGTTACCGGTATATAAACTACTCCTATAGGTGGAAACAACAGCCTTCTGATTCGGAATATCACCTATAATGCGAGGGGGTCCATTTCACGGCAGGGGAGATTGTGCCGATGTTTTACCTGTTTGAATACCTGTATGTTTTTATGTTTCATCTTAAGCTGCGCTTCTCCCCCGCGGGGTTGCACTTAAATGAAATAAACTAATAGGCTCCCACTCAAGCAGTTTCCCCTGTGATATTACTGTGATTGCAACAGGACTACATTTAAACTTATGCACTGACCCGAGCAGCAATGTTCTCCCGCAGGTCTCCCTCTCTTTTGCTGCTGCAGCGGTGTAAACCTTCTCAAACTCTCCATATGAGCGCATTAATATTTCCAATTCCAGTTGTAGCGTAGCGCTCCGCTTCCCCGTTGCCATGGTGACTCGTCGAATCAGGGCTCCATTGATGCTGTCTTTTTTTACTTGTGGTGCACGCGCTTAACTCCAACTTAACTACTCTGAGTTGATCAACCTGACGCAAATCTGCTGTTCTGAAACCGAAAACTCAGAGTTTCCTATCTCAGAGTAGATCAACTCAGAGTTCAGGGTTAAACTCAGAGTTTTTTGAACCTGCTTTGTGAAACAGGCCCCAGGTCTTGCTATAAGCACCACCATTAGAAGACCCAAACCAGTCAAAGCACTACACTAGCAGCCCCTAGTGAGGATGGTTATTAAACTCAACTGCAGTTAGATGGGACAGTCAATATGTATATGTATTTTTATATTAAATGTAACACATAGTAGATGATTACGATTTTATAGTTATTATTATTCTCAAAATATATGGTACATAGAAAGTGTTTTAATGTATTGCATACACAAGCGTATTACATTATGAGCAGGGAACAACACTGTTTCATTTACAAATCCATCTTTAATATGCCACCAGCTTATTTATCATTGTTTGAAGACTAAGAAATATGGAACATACAAAAAAGTGCATTCGTCTATTTTGCTCCACATATTTAGAAGAAGCTGCAGGACTTCCTTAAGTTAGAGAAATGAATATTCCTGGAATAGTTTAAGCTTCTGGTGAGCATCATTTTATTTAATGAATACTCTTATTATAATACTCTTATTTTTTTAATGTCTGAAATTTGCCATTCTATGATGTGCTGCTGTCCTTTTTGCCTCAATACTTCTATCACCACTGAATATATATATATATATATATATATATATATATATATATATATATATATATATATATACAGTATATAACTGTTATATGTTTTACCATTTGTTTATCTTGTGGTCGGTTGTGTCTATGTGTTCCATAAGATTGTTGGTATTATACTTTTTATTGTATCATTTATTTTGATAATGTGTCTCCATGTAAAAGAGAGCTGTGCTCTCAATTGGTTTTCCTTGTTTAAAAAAGGGTTATATATCTATCTATTATGTTATATTAAGAACAGCTATAACATTATCAGTTTCTACAGGATCTATACTAAACTTCATGTCATCTGTCCATTATTTGTCCAGACATGGTGCTCTGGGCTGACGGACCAACAATGCCATCCTTAGGATCTACAATTAATGGGACATACTCTGGTGACAGCCCTTAATCTGATCCTTCAAGTGTGCATCTTCATCGGTACAATATGAGCACATGACCAAAAATTCAAAGTGCAGACTTTAAAAACTTTCTTTCACTGTGTGAACATTTAGTACAACTGGAACTAGTATATATTATGCGGTTCTTGTACATGTTTGTTGACACTTGATCACAAAGAGGAGAATTCAGCTAAGACTTTCCAAATGCTTACACAATCTTTCCAGCCCCACAACTCAGTGCAGCATGGTCTATTACAACAAAACAACATAATACAATAAGTTAATAAGCATTATCCACTTCACATTATGCACAAATATCATGCATATGCTGCCACATTCTTATTTGTACTTATCCAATCCGATTATTAAAATAAAAAAAGAGCGCATAGATATAAAAATCCAATACATAAACACTGTCATACATGTTAAAATAAACAATCTGTACAAAAAGGTTGCCATGTAGTTTTTTTAGGATTTAATTTTGTTTTCCACGTATAACAGAATAGTGAAAAGTAAAAAAATAAATATCCTATGTACAATCACACAAGCCATTCCAAAGTTATCGTCACTGCAAGGAGAAAACAAAAGGCAACATATCACGTTAGTTCAAACCATGTTCATGGTGAAGTTAGCATATAGTATGTGAGCTGCTACAGTGATGAAAAACACACTGTCAAACTCTCCAACTTACTTTATTCCAACATCCTGGTACAGGTAATCCATCGTCTCCCTGGACGAAGAAAGAAGATAGAAGAAAGAAGAACAGATGTCAAGTGAAAAATAATGATCACTGCAGAGAGAAACAAGTCTTGCATGTCAGAAGCCACATCACATACAAAAGAAGCTCATAATTATATAAAGACAAACCGCCGTTGAAATTCAGTATTCTCTTTATAGAGTAGCAAAGTGGTAAGAGTTATTATTTAATCCATCCAACGTTCCGGAAGTTAAAGTCCTCTTCTACTTCAATTTACAAATCTACACTTTGAATTATTTTTCCAAGTTATGAGCTAATGGCTCCATCTTTCTGTAACCTATACAGACATTTGGTTTTGAAAACAAAATATTATATTGCATAGATACAGGATCGTAGTTGTGATCGTGGGCCTGGAGAACGTAATGTCCCCGGTAATAGAAATTTGAATTGTTGTTGGTTGAATTTAGTGCATATCTTAAGAGCAGGCGACATCATATAACATTACTGACAGATAACATTACTGACGGATAAAATGACTGACATATAAAATGACTGACAGATAACATTGCTGACAGACAACATTACTGACGGTTAACATTACTGACAGACAACATTACTGACAGAAAACATTACTGACGGATAACATTACTGACGGATAACAATGCTGACAGAAAACATTATTTACGGGTAAATATACTGACAGACAACATTACTGACATATAACATTACTGACAGATAAGATTACTGACAGACAACATTACTGACGGATAATATTACTGACATATAACAGTACGAAAACATTACAGACAGATAACATTACTGACGGATAAAATAACTGACAGATAGCATTACTGACGTAAAACATTACTGACAGATAACATTACTGAAGGATAACAGCACGACAACTTTACTGACAGATAACATTGCTGACAGAAAACATTATTTACGGATAAATATGCTGACAGAAAATATTACTAACATATAACATTACTGACGGATAACATTACTGACAGACAGCATTACTGACAGATAATATTACTGACAGAAAACATTACTGAGAGAAAACATTACTGACAGATAACATTACTAACGGATAAAATAACTGACGAATAACATTACTGACGGATAACATTACTGACGGATAACATTACTGAAGGATAACAGTACAACAACATTACTGACAGATAACATTACTGACAGAAAACATTATTACGGATAAATATGCTGACAGACAACATCACTGACATATAACATTACTGACTGATAAAATGACTAACAGACAATATTACGGATAGATAACATTACTGAAAGATAACATTACTACTGACAGACAACATTACTGACAGATAACATTACTGAAGGATAACAGTACGACAACATTACTGACAGATAACATTGCTGACAGAAAACATTATTTACGGATAAATATGCTGACAAACAATATAACATTACTGACAGACAGCATGACTGACAGATAATATTACTGACAGATAACATTACTGACAGAAAACATTGCTGACAGATAATATATTGACAGATAACATTGCTGACAGACAACATTACTGACGGATAAATATACTGACAGACATTATTACTGACAGAAAGAATTACTGACAAACAACATTACTGACAGAAAACATTACTGAGAGAAAACATTACTGACAGATAACATTACTGACGGATAAAATAACTGACAGATAACAATACTGACGGATAACATTACTGACGGATAACATTACTGAAGGATAACAGTATGACAACATTACTGACATATAACATTGCTGACAGACAACATCACTGACATATAACATTACTGAAGGATAACATTAAATAAAATCATAAGATAAAATGACTAACAGACAATATTACGGACAGATATTATTACTGAAAGATAACATTACTACTGACAGACAACATTACTGACAGACAACATTACTGATGGATAACATTACAACAACATTACTGACAGATAAAATTACTGACAGGTTACATTACTGACGGATAAGATTACACCAACATTACTGATAGATAACAATGCTGACAGACAACATTACTGACAGAAAACATTACTGACAGACTACATTACTGACAAATAATATTACTGACAGATAATATTACTGAAGGATAAAATTACTGATGGATAAAATTACTGACAGATAACATTGATGACGGATAACATTGCTGACAGATAATATATTGACAGATAACATTGCTGACAGACAACATTACTGACAGATAAATATACTGACAGACTACATTACTGACAGAAAGAATAACTGACAGACAACATTAGTGACAGATAACATTACTGACAGATAATATTACTGAAGGATAAAATTACTAATGGATAAAATTACTGACAGATAATATTACTGACGGATAACATTGCTGATAGAAAACATTACTGACGGACACAATTACTGACGGATAATATATTGACAGATAACATTGCTGACAGATAACATTACTGACACATAAATATACTGACAGACAACATTACTGACGGAAAGAATTACTGACAGACAACATTACAACAACATTACTGACAAATAACATTGCTGACCGAAAACATTACTGACGGATAAAATTACTGACAGATAACATTACTGACAGACATCATGACTGACAGATAATATTACTGACGGATAACATTACTGACGGATAATATTACTGACAGATAACATTGCTGACAGATAATATATTGACAGATAACCTTGCTGACAGACAACATTACTGACAGATAAATATACTGACAGACAACATTACTGACAGAAAACATTACTGAGAGAAAACATTACTGACAGATAACATTACTGACGGATAAAATAACTGACAGATAACATTACTGACGGATAACATTACTGACGGATAATATTACTGACGGATAACATTGCTGACGGATAAAATTACTGAAAGATAACATTATTGACGGATAACATTACTGACGGATAACATTACTGACGGATAACATTACTGACAGATAATATTACTGACGGATAACATTGCTGATAGAAAACATTACTGACGGATACAATTACTGACAGATAATATATTGACAGATAACATTGCTGACAGACAACATTACTGACAGATAAATACACTGACAGACAACATTACTGACGGAAAGAATTACTGACGCTAACATTAGTGACAGATAATATTACTGGCAAATAACAGTACAACAACATTACTGATAGACAACATTACTGAAAGAAAACATTACTGACGGATAACATTACTGACGGATAAAATGACTGACAGATAAAATGACTTACAGATAACATTACGGACAGATAACATTACTGACAGACAGCATTACTGACAGATAACATTGCTGACGGATAACATTACTGACAGAAAACATTACTGACGGATAACATTACTGACGGATAACAATGCTGACAGAAAACATTATTTACGGGTAAATATACTGACAGACAACATTACTGACATATAACATTACTGACAGATAAGATTACTGACAGACAACATTACTGACGGATAATATTACTGACATATAACAGTACGAAAACATTACTGACAGATAACATTACTGACGGATAAAATAACTAATTTTATCCTTCAGTAATATTATCTGACAGATAACATTGCTGATAGAAAACATTACTGACGGATGCAATTACTGACAGATAATATATTGAGAGATAACATTGCTGACAGACAACATTACTGACAGATAAATATACTGACAGACAACATTAATGACAGAAAGAATTACTGACAGACAACATTACTGACAGATAACATAACTGACAGATGACATTACTGAGAGATAATATTACTGACAGACAACATTACTGATAAACGACATTACTGTAGGACAACATTACTGAGGGACTCGTCATTATACGCTATGCTACACTGTGCTTTCAACTGTAGCTCATTCTCTGCCAATATTGCATGCTAAGAGCAACTATGCCGGTAGTAGAATTAAAGTCCACAAACACAGGACTTTAATCCAGGGGACTGGTGTTTGTATCATTTGTGAAACAAGTTATGTTAATGTAACTGCATTTGGTTATTTACGTTGATTACGTTGATTACGCAATTTCCGTACATAATTGATGTCATAAACATCCTTTTTTTAAACCAAACAACAATGTTTTTCCTAAACATGACCGCCTATTTTTGTTGGCTTTGTTTGGATTCACAAAATCACATGAGTGAAAGGGGTCCTGAAAGCTTCAGAATGTGAGGAGTTGTGTATGAGAATGTTCTGTAAAATGACATATGATAAGCTTGGAATGTGTTATATGTCACACAAAATGTATACTTTCCCATAAGATTACCCTGTTTTATGAGCAGATACAGTGTCTGATACCAAATGCACGCAGGTCCTTGGACTTGGCATTGAAACTGTTAAATTAGTTCTTTTGTCCATTCATCTGTCCTTCACAGATTGTTTAGTTTTTATTACAAAAAAAACTGTAGCACATTTTGCCCTAGTTCTTTTTTTTCAAAGGTTAGTTTTAATGTAGTTTATCTTGTTTTTGTCATAAATAAAAGGTAATCAACAAATGTTTTTCAGTTTTCATGGACAAGACAAACATTGTGTAGCATACTCTGCTAATGGATCATTGTACACCCGATAACACATTCATCTACTTAAATCTGTTGAGATTTTGGGTCAATACAGGATGAATTTGGTGACTATGGCACTATTTGCTACAACCATGGTATATAGCCATTTGTCACAACAATTTACAGAATAAAGAACTAGATTTTACAGATCTAGTCTCAAAATATCAAAATATCCAGAAGAGCACCGTCTTACTATGTTAAGGAACACGAAGGGTATCATTAAAATAAACCTTTGCAGTCGTTTAAATTACTTCCAGAACTAGAGGATCCACCAACTTCACAACTCTATCACATTTTACACTAAGAATTCATAATTTTCAATATAAATACAATCAACAAATGAGATCATAATCAAAAGGATTTGCAGTCTCTATTTCCAAGATCTTTACATTGTTGGATATGGCAGTAAATTTGGAAAGAGAGATAGCCTCATGACACAACAGTGGTGCTTTAGTGCACACAGCAGAAGGATGGCACTGTTGTTACAGTGCTAGCTGAAGCTTTCACTTCCTCAGAAAGGCAAATTGTGAAAAGAATATTACCCCCAAAAGGAAAATCACTCTTAATATGTTCATTCTATGTCCACCCCAAACGGTGCCTGCAAATGACATTTTAAGAGAAAAAAGTGTCAATAACAGGCTGTTAGTTTTGTGAAATAGAGACTGCAAATATTTTGCATCATGCCAACTATCCACACTTACATTCATAAAGACATGTAAATGTGTATGACATAGCCTTACCTGTGAAGATAGAGCTCAGTAATTAGCAAGACCTATATCATTAATCCTTTCCCCATTAACAGAGTGATGAACCCTGATCAAACTACCTTCCACCTCGAGTTCATTAGCCTTGCTAAGCCGGACTAAATGTTGTAAACTCAGTTTGGGTGTTCAATTCAATTCAATTCAATTCAAAAAACTTTATTTGTCCCCGGGGGGCAATTCAGGGGAAATCCAGTGATTGAATTGGCGTTATCAGTTGTTAATCATTACCATAGAAATAAGGCGGTATGACCCTACTCTGCCTCCTAGTTGGTTTAGTAGGTCCTTTTCATCTAATCTAATGGTAAGCTGGATCACCCACCTGTGTCGCTCTAAACTGTTCGACCACAGTGCTGAAAGATCTTAGCATGGAGAGTGACGGCAGGGAGTGTTAAAAGACTGAAAACTCTGCATAAGGAGGAATTTTTTTTTCAACATGTTCAATGAAGATTAATTTAGAAAAAAAAAGGTTGTGATGTTGGATGGGTCAGACACACACACAGGACTTTAACCTGGGAGACCGCTGTTCATGCCCTGTGTGAAACTGTAAGTCAACAGTGTTTTTTTTAAATGTAGGATTAAGTTAATACATAACGTTTTTCATGTAACATTATTAACTAACGCCAAAATCATTAGTATTTTAACCCAAACCCATCATTCTTAAACCTAACTAAGTAACGTTAGTGTCGTTTGAAGTCATAACAGCACTCCCAAAGCCTTTAAAAATTACAATGATTGCAGAAATATAGCACTAATAGTTCCTTGAAAACTGTTGGAAACAGATTTTGGAATTTAAGAATAAAAGATTTTAAGATTATTTTTTGGGTCTTTTTGTGCTTTTGTTTGTTGGACAACTGAACTATACTTAGAAGTGATGGAATAAACTTGTGGGATGGCTTTGTTAGGCTAAAGGTCTACAAAGAAAAAAAACATGCTGCAATGATGCTTTCTATGCTAATGCCAGGACTCTGGCTCTCTTTGAACAAATAAATTCATCAAGTTCTTTCTTGTTGCCACCTGTGGTATTCTGATGCCTTGAAGATGGAAAAAATGGTGCTCCATGCAAGAACGGTGTAGGAAACAAGGGGTTATGATAAAAAGACTCTCATATACTTTAACAACAATTTAAAAGCTTGAAATGTAAGATTATATTTAGTTATGTAATTTAATTGGTGATTAGTCACATATATCTGCATGTGAGGTTTGCATAGAAGGTTTTAGTAGTTGTGATAGAAAGGTTGAGTTATATCCAGGGGCGTTTCTAGGTTTCTGAAACATCAGGGGCTTAGCCCAGAGGGAAATGGAAAATGGCACATTTTTTGTATGCTTTATTGCGCAACCAATTTTTTTTCGTAAGGATTTACCTAAATAAACAAATATGTAGTTTATTAAAGCTTTAAATAACTCCCTGACTTCTGTGCTGCTTATCCCCAGACATTTAAAGTTCCATTCAAGTTATTTCAGAGTAAAATGAATACAAATGAGGCAGACCTTACATTATCTATATGGATCTGACTGGGGATAGGATAGGTCAATTCATTTGAGGTGGTAAACAGTCTATGTTTAAATGTTTATTTTCTTGCCAGAAGCACTATCTAGTAGGGCTAGGCTACTTTATTTTGACATGCCCCTGAAACCCCCATGTCTCTTTCTAGTGTAAAGCCCAAGGGACATCCAATGAGTAAGCATTCTAACTGCAGACAAAGTTCATGATGTACATTTACATAACATTATATATATTTACATTATATACATTTAACACAAGTAAGGTTTTCAAAACATTTACAAAAATACAGACCTATAATAAAGATGTTGTGAAATCTGCTTGTGCTCATGACTAACCTGTTGTAAACAATGAGACGGGCTGCTGAAGTGTACTGACGTGTCAAGGGCCGTTGAAAAGTAGATTTTTTTTTTTGGCTTGTGACGCCACTGGTTATATTTGTTTTCAGAGGAAAGGCTTAGTCACAAGGACGTACTCACACTGTCCTTCCGCACCGCGACCCGGGCTTTAGGGTACTTGTCCCCCCTCCCTCTCCCCCCCGCGCCCCAGCCCCGTTTGTACTCACACTGCCAGGGCCGGCCAATGCTTCTTGCTGTCCATACACCATCACGTCGAAACACGTCACAGGCTTTGATCGCGTGTGTGTGGCTTTGTTTACAAATCTTTCCACAGACCTCAGAGTTTTTGTGCGTCTTGTCGACTGTTTTTGAATATTTTCATCCGAACAAATCTGCACTAAACACTCCACCTCCGCATCACATCAACGTGAACCTTTCACCGCCATTGTTGTTGTTGTTAAATGTCCGCGCATGGTCCGTCCTTCTATTTACGTGTCCGAACAGGCGGACATAACGCTACTGCCGTAGGGCTCGTGCTCGTGCTCGTACACGTGCGCACGCTCATGCTCGTACATGTGCAAAGGCTCCGCTAAAGCCACCTCTTTCAAGCGGGCCGTGGACGGCCCGCTGGCCGCAGTTATGCGCGGAACGGGTGCACTCACACTGCTTAAAGGTACTAAGCTTTAGCTGAAAAAACGGTTTTGGCCCCGCCTAGAAGGACAGTGTGAGTACGCCCTTAGAGACAGAGCAACAGGAGGTTTTTACTCTGTCATCACTCATCATTCTGAGTCAGCTGCAATAAGTAGATTTAAATGTCCATGCACACGTGCAGGTTTTTGTGAATTTACATTGCAACATTTGAGTGGCCATAGTCCGGAGTGTGGTTAGGGATAGCTAGAGTCATGCTGGGGAAAATGAAGGGAAAGAAAGAACACCATACCACAGGGCAAGGGGCATCCAGCCCGTCCAGGCCTGGCAAGCCCGGTTCACCTTTCTCCCCTTTAAAGCCTCGGAAACCCTGTTTGTGAAATCAACCATTTAAAAACCAGTTTTGCAGCTCATGTGTGGAAGAGAAGTGTTTGTCTTCCACTACTCAACAGCAAGAAGATCTCGGCTTCTTTCCACTGGGTGACTGGATGCAGGTTTCCTAAACATGCAGGGAACCTGTGACTGACAGGAACAGGGCTCACTGAGATAACTTGAAAAGGTCTATAAAGCTTTCAGATGGAGAATGGGATGACACATTGTTTGTAAGTAGAGCTTAGTTCTCTACAGAGCCAGTTGAGGTGGTGCAGGCATGTGCTCAGGATGCCACCTGTATATGGCACGTTTCAAAGTTGCAGAATTCTAGTTCTGATTGTCTCCAACCTGTCCCATATTAGGCACTTTAAGCAGCGGCAGTTGAAGGGACAGCTTTGGCGTTCCAGAACAGTTTGCCGTTGTAAACAGTACGGAAAACCAGTCGTTCTCCCGTGGTAGTAGACAGTCTGTCCCTTCAACCAGCGCTGCTTAAAGTCCCTATTCAGGGTTGCAAGGCTGCAGGATGAAGGCTGAAATGCTTTGATATGTGTTGATACTCATGAGCAGTGGCTGCCTGGTTCCTGTCTGTCTCATACCTGAAAAAAGAGGATCCTCAGGCGAAGTGGTGGTCTCTGGTCCATCCATATAATTTTTCACCTGTACAGCTTTCATGAAATATTTTTAATGGATCAAAACATCCAATTTAGGATCTCTTCAATTCAATCATGTATCTCCCCATAACTCTCACAGGCTGCAGTGGACACTCGGACCAAACCCTCCCTGAGGTTGATTAGAACCATTGAAAACCAGAGCCAAAAGGAAGCGGACTACTGAATACAAATCATATTATGTCGTATTCTAACTGGTGCTCCTTCCTTTTGCCTCTTTGTTACACATCGAGCTACTGACATACCAACGGACAGGGGGCATCTAATCCAGGTGCTCCTTGGTCTCCCTTATCCCCTTTGGCCCCCCTGTTGCCTTTCTTGCCCCTCTCTCCCTGCAAACAACAGTGTATTAAAAGACAAACTTTAGTCCTCCCTCAGTAAGCCACACGTGAAGCAAATGTTTGGTGTTTGTAATATTTCATGTCAGGTATTCTTACATGTTATTTAGACAACATGAGCTTCTCTTAGTTCACTAATGTGTTGGTGTGTCTGTTGCTATTTACAAAGGACAATAGGATTTTAGAAAGTACATTTAGAGGAAAGGGAAGGTGAGTCGAGGGAGTTAGGGAAGGGAAATTTAAGCCAGTGCAGTTGGTGAGCAGGGTTCAGGTTTCTTCGACTAACATCAAGATACAGTAAAACTAGGTTTCGGAAGACTCATGAGTGAGAAGGCCTTTACACGTACATGTTTTCATGGTGATGAACTAAAAAAGTTATATAAAAATGAGCAAAGGGTAATGTCCAAAACTAAGAAGATAAGAGGAGTGGTGGATGGACCATGTTAGGTGACTGACTGGTGGACAAAACTAAAAAAGTCAGATATTCAAGAATGTGAAGACCTACATATAAACTTTGAGAACCAGCAGTTAAAGGTCCCATTGAGCATTGTGCTAAAATGACCAGGGTAGATTGATGGGTTTTGACATGGACTGCTGTTCATTTGTTTTGTTTTCTACCAACACATTAAATAATTTTATGTTGTTGTTTTTCTGATGCTGATTTGGTCATTTTCAAAGGCAGACTGGTGCTCGGCCTCTCTGAAAGAGTCCTGAGCTCTCAGGAGAGTATCATTTGAGAAATTTAGGAAGAGCTCTAAAATATCCTAACTTTTGGAGCCACTGTTTTTTGCTGTATGAAAGTATATTTGTGTTCCTGAAATAATCTAGTAATTTATATGCACATCATAGTTGTGTCTATTAAAAACAATTTGAACAGTAAAGTTAACTCTGGAATCTTTGATTGCAATTTCAGAACCCATCCGTCTCATGATGATTGAAACTCTGTGGACAACGGCTAATATTTCAGGCTTTCCAGTGTAGCCAGCAGAAAGCCGGGTCAAGACTTCCTCTTCTTAGCGGCGGTCATTGTTTATGATCCGATTAGCAACTTGAGACGTGAGAATGGAGTTGGAGTTGAGCGACCGTATAAACAGACATCTGCATATGAATGAAGATAAATAATAACAAAAAGCTAATGAAAATCATCATCAGAAAACAGATGGTGGGTTTTTTGACTGCATTTCGACTGATACATTGGACTGTTTACCTGCATGAAGAATGCTGCAGCATTCGCAAACATAAATCAATATTTTTTACTTTTAATCATCATAAGTCCGCTAATGTCATAGTTGCGATGTTGTTGTTTTTAATATTCATAGTCTTGCTCCTCTGTTTTATGAACCTGTTACTTTAAATTGTTTTGTGTCCTTAGTTCTCCAAACATGTCACAAGTGAACTTCGGAATCTCCCTAAATTAACTGGGTATTTAAATATGGGTCCAGAAGGCCTTGAGCAAACTTCATCCCTGCGCAAACAACTGGACGGTGCCCGTGCGTCTGCCCACTTCTACAGCACATGGAAATCTGTGTATTAAATAGCCTGCAGAACCTCAAGACATTGTCAGATTCTGAAACCAGCTTGGTGAATGACTCTACTCAGCCAAATAGTATTGCTTGACTCTGTCTGTTTGATTGTCGGCCAATTTGTTGGCCTGTATAATTGTTGACTAAACTTGTTCCATATTAAATTACTTAAAACTTAGTCTACTGTATTCCTTTATTTCTCACCAGGAAAATATACACTAATTTCCACCACAATGGTGTCAGAGTGCAATCAGTGTAGTGTTTTAAGTTTGGAGCACTTGATACAACAACTATGCAGATTACAGGGTATAAGTGGACCATTTCCTGATCATATTATCAACACCTGCTCACCAATATCAGAGGCTGTAGGGGATCAGATAAAGAAAAGACAACATTATGTAGGCTAAAGGGAATACACAATAATAATAACAATAATATGCAGCCTGACCGCAATGTCCTCCCAGTGCTGTTTTAGCATCAACTACACAACTGGAGTCTCATGGCTTACACCTTCTTCAGGTTTAAGGCTTCCGTCTGAAATGGCTGAAATGCAAAGCCCAGCTGTGAGTGCTGGTAGTAGCAGAGGCTCACATTCAGAGGGGAGAGGTTCGTGCAGTCACTGTATGTGACATAACATGTTTTTATGCAGTCTTGCTATTCTTTGAATGGTATTGGTATTTGAGTGTTTTGAAGCCCATTGCATGACCTTTTAGTAATTTGGAAATCGTGCAATGATTAGAAATATGGCACAATAAATATTGGCAGCTGTTTTTAAAGACACTGGTGGTTACATGTTGAAATGTTCGGGCTGTTTGGAATCTCACCTAACTTTAACCAAATTAAAAGAGCACTGCTTGCCAATTCAGGGGATGGGTCGGGGTTGGAGGGACTACATGGAAGCTTGCAAGGAGGGAGAACTGTTAAGTGGGAGTAGGACATGTAAAGACGAGATGTAAGAGGAGGAGGATTAACCCAGGACTACATTAGAATGCAGGAGGAGGAGGAGGAGCAGGAGGCCAAGGTTTGTGAGAGGGAGAGGGCAACCCCGGCAATAAATAGAGCAACGGGCCACAGAGCAAGGTGGAGGGAAGGAAAAGGGGATAGGAAGACCTGCGGAAACAAAGGAAGACAGGACAAAGAGTAAAAACACCAACACTATCCCATAGCTTTGTCTTCAACACCTTCAACTGGACAGTCCCATTCAGATGTTTTTATTCTTGTTTCTGTAGCTGTACATTCAAATGAAATTGACAGGAGACCAGTTGAATGTGCTGAGAGAGCTTATGAAATGTGAAGACTTTAAAGATGGGAATGGAAATATTAAGATTCACAGGTTAATGGGAAGGAAACAGAAACATTCTCTTAGAGGAAGGGTATGTGGACATTAAAAACAGATTATATGATACAGTGCAACCTGGAGGTGAAATACTGTTTTGCACAGTATCACTTTGCAGGGCTGTTTTGATATTCAGTGCCAATGAAATGAATTGTTCTATATTATGGAAGGCAGGCCTATTTGCTTTATTTCTGAAGGTAAGAAAATAGATATCAGTCTCATTTTTGTGTGTCAAGTACAGAGGTGGAGTCGGGTTGTGGTTAGCCTGGCTTAGCTTCTAGACCCTCTCTCTCAACTCAAGTGAACTCTAATACATTTTTCCCAGGTGCTGATTGAGTTAAGCTAGACTGGGAACCAGAAGACCTGTTTTATTTGCTGAAAAGATGTTTTGTCCGTCACGCTGAAGTTTGTTCGAGTGTTCATTTTTCTGATAATCTTGGTTTTAATTAGGGATGAGCGAGTTCAGCATTATCTATATCTGTATCCTGTTACCATGTGAATTATCCATATCTGTATCTGTACTCGGGGTGGGTGAGGCCTAACCCAGAAGTGGGTGGGATTTAACCAGGGAGTGGGTTGCATTGTCTTGAAATGGCCAGGGCTTTAACCAGTATGTTATTTTAAGCATGCAAATGATATGATTGATCAGAAATAGTTCTATTTATTGCTGATTTTCCAGGACAGCATCAGCATTGAGCTTCAGATCAATGGTTTTGATCACGATAGCAAACAAACTATTACAGAACAAGTTTACAACAATGAATACAACATACTCAAGAATTTTTTTTTTACTTTTAATTTTTTTATGATCACTGCAGTGTAGACCAATGTGTGGCACAGCGCCACAGAATCAACACCAAACACCATAAATTGATTCCCCGTTTGTTTGTTTTTTCAACGCGATTTCCGTTCATTCATCTCCACATAGCACTCTTTGTTGCTTTCATTTTCAAACACACACACAAACACACAAAAGCACACACACACACACACACACACACACACAGACAGGTTGGCGCAATTGTCAGTGGGGGTACTTTATCAAGAAGACCTGCACTCGCCAGTTTTCAACCAACCCAACTACAACTCGGACCACAAGTATTAATATTAAAATATAAGGCTATTTATTTAAGTTTATGTGAGACTGCTAAACAACCTGTTTTTGGCTAATTCACACAAAAAAGATATATTTGCAATCGAGCAGCACTGTGGCCAGCAGTGTGCTCATGTAAACACAATATCCTGAATATCATTTTAAGCCTCATAAACTGGATATGCATGTCCATGTAAATGCACTCAATTGTGAATGTGCAGAGATCTCAGCTTCTGAAAATATGCTGATATTCCTTTAAAAAAGATGTCTATTCCAAACTATGAAAACAGGCGAAGCCTTACTTTCTTTGTTTTTTAATTCACTTATTGGTTATGTTTTTTAAACAAATATATGTTCAGTTTAACATTTAGAAAAGAAAAGGAAATGTGCACTGTTTTGCAGTTTATACCTCCGAAATAATCATTATTTCATTTGAAAAAAAGAGAATAGCCGATCAGTTTTGGTTAAAAACATCATATTGTGAACTCAGTATCGTGAATCAAATCCAATCGTGAGTTCAGTCAGTGTATCCTTGCATTCCTTCTGATCAGTCTCATGAAATTGTGTTAAGTAATAGCGTTTTTGGTCCAGCTGCAGTATCGTTTTTTCCTCTTTTTGTCAGGCACCTAAGATATATACGATAATAAAGCAAAAGTAAAGACAAAGGTGTCTGTCTGAGCCTCCCAAATCCAGACCAGGTGTCTGGCAAAAAAAGGTGTCCATACGGCCCTGCACCACACATTGCTACCTGGTCTGTGGGAAACACTGAACTGAGATTTTTCTTGGTTCTTTTTTATTTCCACACCGGGTGTATGTGTGTGTGTTTGTGTGTGCAGCTTAATTCATTTGTAATATTTATACCACTACTACCTTTATTTTTATGAAATCCAGCAAGAAAGTGTCAGACACTCAAAAAAAGAAAACGAATTTCGGACACGATACTCGAGTATCCGGCTCATCTCTAGTTTTAATCAGTTATTTGATGCTATAAAAACGGGCTGAAATTTCATGGTAGACAGCTGTGATTGTATGGACTTCCATGATGTGACTCTACTGCCTGATCTCTACTGCGCAGACAAAATTACAACAAAGCAGCGCCTGTATCCAGGATATTTTGGCTTCACTTTTGTACAGTAGGAGTATGTGGAGATGCGTAGTCAATCTTTATATACAATCTATGTTTCAGACACAATGCAACAAAAGTACCACTGTGCTCTGAAACCCTTTGTTTTCAGTGGTTTGGTGAGCTTGTACTGCGCTGTGACGAATACCTGCATGGCCAGTACAAACAAGGCAGTCATTCAGGCACAGAAGGGAGAATGGAGGACAAACTAATATTGTGTGTCTGAATTCCCTAAACTGTGCCTATTTTTTCTGTCCTGTTTTGTCTGAAAGGGCCTTTACACATACTGATTTGATCAATTGTAAAAAAATATTGGTTATAGATGCTTTAGCACACAGACATGAGACTGATATCATCTCTCAATTTCAATTTTAAACTGAATCGTTATTATGATGTCATGTAAAATAATAAAACAGGAGAACTGTTTGAAGCAAACAAAGCTGTCTGCAAGGTCAATTAACAACATTAATGTTTTTTGTTTTTGTTTTCATTTTCAAAATCATGTCTGGATTGTTGTCAAGAATTATTCAGGTCACTTATTCTGTTCAAGTTTATTCTGATGTGCATCCATGGTCATTAAAACAGAGCCACTGCAAAACACATACATTTGCCTCAGAAGGGCAAAGGACATCTTGACATGAATTATTCAGGATCATTTTTAGAAAAAAAGATCAAAGTAAACTGTTAGACTCATCTGGCTTTCCTTTCATGCTAGATATAAAAGAGAAAATCCAATGGATTGATATTCAGCACTTTAAATCTCATCTCATACTTGAGAGCGTCTTTGAAGTCACCACAACTCTGCTCAGGAGGCCTTATATGGCCCCACAAAGCAGTTGCAACAATAAAGGTTTAATAATGATATAGATGCAAATATCAGCCTGACCTGTTTTAATGATTTTAGTTCAGTTTAAGAAAGCAATAGGTAAATGCATAGAAGTGACCTTTGTGTGTATTGCACAAATAAAATCAAAAGTCCATTAGTCCATTAGCCAGAATCATGTCCTTGGTTCTACTATCTTTAAAACTGACAAAAAAATGATGGGTGGTAGCTTACCCGGTTTCCTTTGAGCCCTTGTGGTCCTACTAAACCCTGCAAAAAGAGATGCGAAATAACATTAGTGGCTATGCATATTGGTCTCACTTAAATATGCTTGTTTACCATCTTAGACCATGTTCAAACTAGCATTGTCACAAAATGCAGTGCCCTCATTCATTTACCTTGTTCAGGTAGAACTATACAGGTTGGTCAGAAAGAAAGTTAAAGATAATGTTCTTAAAATTAGATTGTTGTAAACTCATTCTAAGCTCCTATTCAACTATTCACAAAAAAAGGTGTATTTCAGTTTAAATTTATTTTCATATATTTTTATTGTGCAAAATTAAAGGAATGTCAATCAAACTGGTGTTGAGTCCAAGCCCCCACCACAGAGATTTCCTGGTTGATCCAACAAGGAAGTGCCAAAAATGTCAATTCTCCGAGTGTCCAGTAGGGGCAGGTTTCATAATGTAGCAATTTCTCATTGACCCCCATGTTACACAGGCCGTTTTTACAGCAGAATTAAACCTACTTAAGGCCTGGGACAAAAAAAAACATTATAGTCTGTATGTTTAAGTCAACTCTCCATGAAAACACTGAGGGGGGGCTAGTTTTTATTTTATTGGAAGATAAAGTTTATGAATAATTAGGGGCACAGGTATACATCACCCAGATGGGCGTAAGAGGAAATGAGGCGGAGTCAAAGTCTGACAAGATGGCGACTCCCGTAGGAAAAGTAAGATTGGATCAAGTTAAGAGAACTGACCTCGACGGGTTTGCTACATCCATTTTTTATACAGTCTATAGTTGTTTTGAGTAGCTTACGGCTCTGAAAACTGAAGTCAATGTGGAAGTGCCTTAAAGCTGCATTCTCTCTAATGTCCTGGAGGGGGCAAATACACCGACTCCAAAAACAAGTGTTATTATCATTGAAGTCAATGAAAAAATTTGCCTATTTCTCGCTTTTTTTATTACCTCAGTAAATATTTTATAGATATGATTTAGGGTGGGGCAAAACAATCTGGATAGAGGCTTAGCAATGCACCCGGGTGACTTGTGTCAGCTGGTTGAAAATCGGCTAAAGTTTCCCTCTTTAGTGTTTAGCTTAGCACAGCACCATTGAAATGACAGCAACTTAGTGCTCTTCCCTAGCTCCACCCTCTAGTCCAAATATGGTCACTTCTGACTCCAAAAAACCAAGATGGTGACAGCCAAATTGAAAACTCAAGGCTTCAAAACTGCAATCCACACACCAATGGGTCACATCCTGTTCGCTTTGTCCATTACTTTTTACAGTCTTTAATTTTATGATTTTTTTTTCAAATTTAAGCCAACATCATGGTCATAGGTTGTCAGTTCTGTTTTATTGGCTGTCAAACTAAGGGACGCTGATCTAACATTAGCCGCTGTGATGGTTCTGTCTGTCTATTTGTTAACCTAAAGGAAGTGAAATCAACCAGAGTAGGCTGGCCCCATACCAACGAAGAAAGGGAAGGGTTCAGATAATATCTACATGTTGGAGTACAGTGTGATGGCCTGTTAGTAGCTGGTACAACTAGATGGATAAGTGATAATAATTAAATCCCCTAGCCCACTGATTCTCAAACTGTGGTACTTGTACCACTGGTGGAACTCAAGCTCTCTCTGGTGGTACTCGAAAGAATTTCCAAAATAAAAAAAGGAAACATTAATTACTAAAATAAAATAATAATATCAAAATACTACAACATTTCAAAAGAAAATACTTAAACTTTTAAGATCCATGAAACGTGATTTAAAATAAGTTTAGCATTTCCTGTAATATTTTTGTTTCTATAGCAGCCTGCTATCTAACCATGTTCATGAGTCACAAGCTAAACTGTGATGGCAAGAGAGTAAGCAGAGGAAAAATGTACTTTTAGGAAGAGAAGTGCGGATCAGTCCTTCTGAAGCTGAAGTCATGGCTGAAGACAGTCAACAATAAACAATCTTCAGATTAGGAATAAACCTGCCTGCCTGTAGCTGAATAGTGTCGGTCTACGCTGCTGTGTTTTAACATTGTTCTTAGTGGTGGGACTGGAGAGAGCCTGATATTTTCTGAGGTGGTAAGTCATGTACAAAGTTTTTGTGACACTAAACACATCCTGTATTTGTCTTAGTGCTGGCCACAGAAGTGAAAGTGATAAAGAGGTTTTCAACAAACATTTCTCTAAATGTTGGATAGTTGTTTCAAAGGTCTGTGTGAAACCACCTCTGACAGATTTGAGGCATTTGCACTGAAAAGGTAGCCAAAGTAAACTTGGTCTCTGTAAATGTGTATGTCTGTAAAGGTTTACATGATAATAAGGATGCTATCCTTATTCTGGTTTTCAAAAGAGAATTTCACCATCCTGTTGTCTAAATGGTGTGTCACATTTTCAAGTTATACAAGCACACACTCTTTATTTTTATTCCATATTGATATATAGTTAATTCACTGGCAGTGGAATTTGATACAAAATATGGCCACTCTACAGCCTCAACTCAGAATACATGATTCTAAGTATCTCCATACCTGTCATCATGTTAGACTCTTTCAGTGAATTCAAAGATTCTCCCGGTTGTGATGAATATATAAAATGGAGTAACAGACTTACTGGGATGCCTTGAGGCCCAATTGATCCTGGTAATCCTGAGTCTCCCTTTTCACCCTGTAGACACGAGAGAAAATCAGAAGCTTATATTCTCCTTAAACTATATTTATTTTAAAATGAAAAGAGAAAAAACACAAACAAAGACACTCACTCTCTCTCCCTTTGGTCCTGCTGGCCCTGGTACACCTGATGGTCCTATTAGACCCTAAGAATAGAACAGGGAAAATAAACACCTGTCATCAGATACATTCAGAATAGTATTAGAGAAAACATCATCATTAAATGCCTCAAATCAGTCAATCAACAAGCTTTCAGGTGGAAATATTAAGATGTCACAAAAGATAATGTCGTGGCCCATTTATTTCCAATTGTCTTTACTAATCTGGAGAGACAGAAAAGGGTAAGGGCGTAATGTTCTGTCCTGACACCTGTAGCATCCCCACACCAAGCTTGTTGAACTACTGTCCAAACAGTTAAAGACAAGTGAAAATGAATCAAATGTAAATAGCTGCAGTTCTCTGTCTGAGGAGCAGTCAGGATTGGAGAGGAAGACCTTGCAGCTCAGGCATATCCAGTATGTACAGTGCTGTAGGGAATATGTAAAACATGTCAACATGCAGCACAGGCATCTCTGCATGCTCCCTTTGGATAGAATGGCAACTCTGCAGCCCACTGCTGATACAGGATCAGGAGGCAGGAAAGCATTGAGCAGGATTGAGGATTGAGGATTTGCACTGTTGTGACTTCCAATATCAGACGAGATGAAATTCAAAGCAACACCGGGCAACATTTCACTTTAGTGGGTGGAGATTATGAACAGATTAAAGGAAGTTTTGAAAGACTGCTAACCATAAGTACAATCCCAGAGTGCAGCCATTGTTATATGGAGGACTGAAGGACTGAACCTGCCAAAATAAAAATCAATACATACTGGGATAAATAAATGAATGTGCCATTAAATGTAATAAAAATAATATAACAAATAAATGTAGGCATTAATTAATGAATTGATAAATTGTTAAAAAAAGTCTATTTACCTATTATCCTATTTAATTTTCCCTTTTATTTATTTAAATTAATTTTAAATGTATTAATTAATTATTGATTCATTTCTTTATACATTTCTTCTTCATTATGCAAGCAAGGGGTCTGTCATTTAAAGTGTGACATGGGGTCAACACAGGCTCACTACATGTTACCTTCAGTCAGGAGATACCCTCTCCCCCCTGTTTTACATAATGAAGAAGAAATGCATGAAGAAATTAAAAAAACAACAACAACAAACAACTAAATAACTGCATTAAAAATTAAATAGGTCCATTTAAAAATAAATAAAGGAATAGTAAATAAATAAATAGGTGAATTATTAAGGTGTGTGTTATCAGTGTGTTTACTTTGATCAATTAATTAATGCCTAGTTTAATAATTTATTTTATTTTTTGGTACATTTAAGGCATATTTATTCATCTATTGAGCATTTTAGCATTGAGCATTTTTAGTTTTTTATTTTGTCAGGTTTAGTCCTCCATACTGTTGGTCATGATTTGTTGGAGCACCATTTTTCATAACTACAGAAAGTTGTTCACTACAAATTAATGGTGCTCAAACAGTGAGAACTCAAATAAAAAACGGTATTAAAGTAATCACTGGCCATGTTCAGCATTATAAAGAAATACCAAAACACTGAATTGAATCATCAACTCATTTAGCATATGGTTTACTTCTACAGCAGGAGCTCTAAGTTCTGATGTTCTCTTTCTAACAGCAATACACTCATTAAAAAACAAAACAAATCCTGTCTACTTTGTTAATTGGTGTAGTACCAATAAAACTCAACACTTCCTACAGGTGTTTCACATTAAATAGCCTTTGTATTTTTGCAGATGCATTGCCTAATTCAAATGTTCAAATGTTATGTTCTACTTCAATTTTTATCCTACATTTCTCTAGTTGGTGCTTGCTAATTCGTTGATATATGGAGATGGTCTGGTTGGTTAAAAGTTTCCTCTGTCTGGACCCTTTTTTTAAATGTAACTCAAGTCAATTACCCAGAGAGCTCTTATTTGAAACACTATATAATATTAGTGTCACATGGCTGTTGAATTTTAACCTGTAAAAGCCAGTGTGTGGAAAAGTCAGCACTTATAATTGCAAAGAAAAGATAACAGCAGCTTTTCTATTGTTTTCATAGCGTACCCTAAAGGTGGAATTATGCCCGCTGAGCACTGGAAGGCTTTTAATGTGAAAAATCAGTGCAGGAAGTGTTGAGTTTCATCAATCAAGCTCTGTTCTTTTATGCAGTTGAGAATGTACAGTATTTTTTTTTTTTGTTTAAGCCTGTAAATCATAAGGGGAAAGGCCTGACCAATATTACATTTTTGAGGCCAGTACAAATCCATATATCTGAAATTTCAAAGTATTGTACATATTGTAATACTATCGGAAACTAGCCTCTCAGCTAACTTGGGTACAATTACATTTGTTTGAATGTTAATACATGTAAATTTACCCTTTCACAAATAAATTACTTCACAAATAAATAAATTAAATAGACACATTTACTGTTCTTAATTAGATAATATGCTGATAGAATACTGTATCTGCTTTGAAATAGTATTGGTTGATATTTTTTAATAAAGTGTCTCAATCATGGGTAATGAGTTGCTCTACTTACTTTATCTTCGTTTAGAATGTAGATATCAATGTAGTTCTCGCTAACTGAAATGATTGCTGTAGGTATCGACATAATCCATGGGGACATAAGGGTTATATGCAGAGTTGCCTTGTTTTTCATGAAAGTAGATTCTTTATGCCAGTGCATCCTCAGAACCAAACCCTGAGCAGTCCTGTCCTCACAGTGCTGCTTCAGGAAGGAATAGAGACATGACAAGCATGGGAAGAAAGGAAAGCAAGCAGACATGGCAGACATCAAGCAAGCTGTAGCAGGAGGGTGGAGGAGGAAGAGGAAGAAGAGGAGGAAGAGAAGGGTGTGGGCTGGGGGGGAGGGGGTTTGCGCCACTCACCACTGGACCTGGTCTGCCGTCTAACCCATGAGCCCCCTGTATAGCGGTGTACACAGTTAGAGAGCAAGATGATGGGGGAGATGGAGGGAGGAAGGTTGGGGTTGGGATGGGAAGGTGGGGAAGTGAGTGAAGCTGTGACTCAAGTGACTTCAAAAACACGTTCAAATGATGACAAATGAAGGGTGATGGAAGTGGTAGAGGTGGAGGTAAAGTGAGTGACAGTAATTGTGAGGGATATATTTTACTGGTCATGATGGAGGATGACATCAAATCTATGGTTCTGTTGTGACCCAGCCTAAAATCATCCAATGGTATGTTTCGGAAATTATATATATCAAATAAGCCATCGAGACAGTTTTGTTTGCGTATAAACTATTAACGGAAAAATCCAAGAGAGTTGCTAAGAGTTGCTAACTGCTGGACGTGGCTAACCGTGATTTGCTCGGGGCAGTACGGTTAAGGCATTCAAATGTCTTTTTTAACCACTAATACTGCTCCAAATAACACATAAAACAAAGCACCAACATCAAAGTTAGTGAACCCTGAGTTTATTAAAAGAGTGTTTTAAAGACTTACTAACTGGCCCTGGTACCAGCTCCTCTCATAGTAAAGTCCTCTCAAGTCGATTACCAAATGCAATCTAAAAGGAAGGAGCCCTACGATGATTTATTCCAGAAAAACACATAAACTTTATGGTTTGTGGCAGTATAGTGAAATATAACTTTAAAATAGATGTAAAAGGTTTGAAAAAGTCCCAGGAAGCGAATTTCCCTGCAGCACCGAAATGTCACACGAGGGGTTGGGGGCTTGTTGCCGGAATGGGATGCAGGTAGAGGTAGCATCAGACATAGCATCAGTCTCGGTGTGCAGCATTTTTTGGTGTGCCTGTGGGTACTGTCAGCCCATGGGCATCGAAGAAGAATGTTTATGCCACCAACAGAGTGACATTTTTCACAGTGTCCCGGAAGCAAAGAATACTGCAACACACTGTGTGACTGTTATGGAAGATTCCCCATCCCTCATCAACCGCACCGTACAGAACACTGTTTTTCCATGTCACCAGAATCATTTAGAGATTCCTGAATATATCATCAATGGGTTCCTTTCTTTTGCATTGCATTTGGTAATTGACTTGAATGGACTTTACTACAACAGGAGATGGTACAGCGGCCAGTAGGGTAAGTCTTTCAAAATACTCTTTTAATAAACTCTGGGTTCACTAACTATGTTGTTGGTGCTACGTTTTATGTGTAGAGACTCTTCTCATGCTGCTGCAGACGTTTGGTGTTATTTTGAGCAGTAATAATGGTTAGAAAAGGTGTTTTAATGCCTTCACCATAATGCCCCAAGTGTTAGCCATGTCCAGCTGTTAGCGACTGTCCAGGATTTCGCCATAAATAGTTGTTACACAAAAAAAACTGTCTTGATGGCTTATTTGATGAATGTAAGTGCTGAAAAATGGGATGGATTTATGCAAATTACACTTAAATACTTTCTGACTTCTCTGATCTACCTGTGGCTCTCCGCTCAGAGTCCGCTGGTCCTGACTGAAAACGTCAATTTTCAGTCGTTTTATTTCCTCTAAAAGATTCAGTAATTCCCTGAAACAGCTAGCCACTGTAGTCCAAGCAAATGTTACTCAATCAGGAGGAAATAGTGCATTTGTTTGGGACTGTTTTCAGGGACTAATCCACATTTAGTGCTATTTGGGGCCGCAGGGCAGTGTATGTGGGATCAAGTCAAGACTTTCCCCACCAATAAATAACGGCATTGGTCATTTATTCAAGCTCTTTAAACAACCTGTTATTATAAAAAAATAATCTGATCTCTCAAGTCCACAATAGTCTGTTTCCCAGAGCTTTCTTTCACATCTCATAGTCTTCATCAGACCAAAATGGAAGGAGTCTCTGTTTGTCCTTTGATTTTCTTGACAATCGTTCATCCGATCAACTTCACCCAAGGGCAAGTGTATTGTTGAGGACCCAAGGAAGCTCAGTGCTGTGTACAAGCTCTTGAGATCTAGGGGACATATTTATTAGTTGTGCATTATGTACAAACTGTATTGAGGGGTGTTACCCGCCGAATGGCATGCTGGGTACATTACATTCAAGAACAGATGAAGAAAGAGAGACTGGGGAGGTTACATTGTATCAGCAACTTGCAGAATGAACACTTTTTTCCCCGCAAATAGCCTGGTCCCAAATAGCTAGCTGTTAGCTAGTGATGCCTATACTCTAGCATTGCTAGAGGACACTACTATGTTGTGGCAGGGTTATTGCTCAGGACCCAAGGAAGTGTAGTGTCGAATGTGAAGTCGTTCAGATGAGCGGTTCTCAAGAAAGCTGCAAGCACGATACTGGAGGGCTGTTGCCAACAGGCACGTTTTCAACAGGCAGCTTACTAGTCAGGAAATTAAAGAGGCTGTACTCGAAATACTAAAAACAAAATATGAGTTTCATTCTCTGCTCAGGATGTCTATCATCACTATATCTTTACATATCAAATATTAGTTTAATGCTACATTAATGTTCTTAATAGTGAGGACAGCTCCTTTAAGCAAAGTACATGCACTGATGGTGACCGTGAAATGCATTTGAATGCTCCAGAAAAAAAAAAAACAATTACATGAAAACTGGTAGTTTATGTTGTCAAATTGGTGAATGTGTTTATTTTGTTTATTTCACTGACTTGTGTTGATATGGAGTCCATCCATGGTCAGCTGCTTAGAGTATACTTGCTCAGTCTTGCCCACAACTGAATGTTATTGTATTCTTTTAACAATACAATATGCCATTGATATAATCCAATAGTTTCACATAAAAAGAACACAAATTCCGATCACATCAATACCTTAGATGGTTCCTCTGAGTCAATCTCATTCTACAAACTATTGTCAAAGAATATCAGGTTTGTTCCTTTGAGCAACTGTATACAGTGTAAATGAATAATTTTTGAATGGGAGTGTAAATCAAGAAAAAACAAACCAGCCCAAATATAATGTCAATAACATTTTGAATAAAAATGTACAGTGAAAGCAGTGAAATGTATAGATTTGGATTGTTATGTTAATTATTTACTGTCTTTTGCCCCATCCGCCCTCCCATGCAACATTTTAAAAGGATTGTGACAACATAATGCCGACATTTCTGTACTGAAGCAGTTACATAGTCCATAAAATAATTCATACTGAATTAGAAAACATAACAGAATATAACACAAATAGAAGATAAGGTATTCTAAGACTTGTGAACATACAGGGAGTGCAGTGTACTTACAGGGAGTCCAAGATGGCCTCTGTCTCCCTTGTCGCCCTTCTGACCAGTTGCTCCTTTTTCTCCTCTAATGCCTATGCCTGGTTCTCCCTGAGAGAAAGGGCAAGATAGAATTCCATCCTTACACTTTCATGCATTGAAAGGCTATAATTTAGGCAACATACTGTATATGGAAGCAGATTTAATGAAATGACGAGCTGTGAGCTAGCAGATATTATTTTATAGGAACAATATCTCACCTTGGGCCCTGAAAATCCTTGAGATCCCTGGATGGAACAAAAGAGTATGATTACTGAGACAATACTGTATCCCAGTTGTTGCCAGTGCATACCACCTCTATGTTTAAGAAGGACCAAGAGATGACTAGTAGAAATACAACATTGGTATGTTTAAGCCAAAACTAAATTCAATTAATTAGTAATTATTTCCTATTTTATTTCTCCCCACGAAACAGAGTGTTCAAAACCATTTTAGATGCTTTTGTTAAAGAAATAGTAATAACAAAGAATTCAGAATTTCCTTTTATGCAGATGATATTATACTATGCTTGAATCTGTAGTAGGGAGGGGCATTTTCAATGAATTCCCATATATGAGTACTAAAGTTATTATAGAATACTCAAGTACCTGCAAAAATGATCCAACAAAAGAACAGGGTCTGAAATTAGTTTTTGATGACATATTAATTCTTGAGAGTTGTCCTTATTGTTCAACAATCACAATTGCAGATGAAAATCTATCTGACATGATTCAGGCACAAATAATGCTCATGGACGAGTTAGGGTTGGGATTAGGATGTTCATTCACATTATGTAATTTCATTCTAATTAATGTACTGCTAGTAATGCTAAATAATGTTACATTAACTTGCTAACTTACCATTAGATAAGTCAACTACCCATGCAGCTACTGTAGTAAATGTTATGTGGCATATTCAGTCATGGTAGCTCATCACTTTATCCACAAAACAATCCTGCTAAAAGTTACTTTATGAGCATTGTTGTAATGCTAAAATATTATTGTACACATTGGCTTGGTTGCCGGAATTAGACACTAAAAAGGTAACATGTCAAGTTTTATTAATGTTACATTAAGTCACGTTTATTCATGTTATGTAATTTGATTCTAATGAAAGAGTCACAAATAATGTTAGCAAATGTAACATTAACTTTGTAACTTGCCATTAGATTAGTCAACTAACCAGACAACTAACATACTGTAGGTAATTCACTCACGGTAGCCTGGCGCTTTTTTCCAAGGTCTTACTAAAAATAACTTCATGAGCGAGTTCAAGGTCGTTGTTGCTGTATGCATTGGCTTGGTGTACATGTCATCACTTATGATAGTAAATTAAAATTTTCAAAGAAAAAAAATGAGCGAGTACTTGATATGAAGAACAAATACTGATGTCCAAATCCAGTAATCAACTACTCATGCCTAGCATGAGAGCAGCTATCATTTTCTACAATTAACTAAATTGTTGAGGTATTTAGATTTTATAGGTTAATAAATAAACCGGAGACAATCATAGGATTTGCAAAGTAACAAACACATGCAAGATGTCAGGGGCCTGAAATTATTATGGACCTCATTAAGATAGCACCTAAATTCTCAAAAATAAATAAATATATAAACTTATCTTGCAGCAATGTATTGGAAAACCTGAACAGGTAGGGTACCGGAAATACTGGGAAAAAATAAATGTAACTAAAAGGATAATTTGATTGGAATCTTTGTCTTCGTTAACTGTCTGGATTTAATCTATCAGTTGGTAGCAAATTGTGTGTGCTACTCCCAAATGCAGGCCCTGTCACTCAGCTTTCTCTTGCTCATCTCTTCCTGAACCCAACTAAGGCAAACCTGCTGGGTGGGATGGATTAACACACATTTTGCAGTGTTTTTTTTATTGTTAATTGAGCAGGAATGCTTCATGCTAGAATCAGTAACCTAATGTTATGCATAATGTATCAGTCATCATAGAACAGTACCAATACTCCTCTCATTTTTATACAATCTCTATCTCATATGGCATTTGACAGTTCAACTCTCGAGAAGCAACTTGTTTAAAGTGGAAATTATGGATTTAATTGGGCTTAGGCCCAGAACTGCTGCTGTGGTCAGACTCCTGACAGAAACTATGTAGGTTCATGTGGGGTCAGGCCGGATTTTTAGTTTTATTTTGTTTTTGCATCACTTTCTGCATTAATGGAAGTGCCCACTATACTCATCGTCCCCCATAGGTGTTTCAGTTGTTTCATCTGATTAGACCTCTTCTCATCATCTCATCATCATTGCACATTGCAAGTGTGCGGGGCCTTTATGCATAGACTAGTACAATTTAATGGTTAAATGGTGTATTGACTCACTGCTGGGCCAACTGGTCCTGGAGGTCCTGGGGGCCCTGGTGGACCATAGCTCTAAACACAGACACACAAGCACAATTGACAAAACAAAAAAACATGTTGTGTTTTAATTGACCATGGAGTACACTAATCAGATCTGTGGGTTAATGACTGACCCTTACCATTTCTGACCTTCCTCCCTCTCCAGGTTCACCTTTAGGACCCTGTGACAATAGGAGGCAAAGACACAGAAGGTCACAATAGTTAAGAAATATTCTGTAGTCAGACAAACTATTAAATTAATGAAAAATGAGGCAACACAGCATTTTTTCACACAGTATTTGGGGTGAATACAAAATATATTCTACTGTTCCCCCTTTGCCAGGTTAGACACTGCATTCAGAAAGATGCAGTCTGAGGGGCACCATTGCGTACCATTGAGCCAGGTAATCCAATAGGGCCAGGGGCCCCTGTAGCCCCCTTTTCACCAGTAGGGCCATCTAAACCCTACAGAACAAGAAAGGGGAGATGGACATCACGATAATGAGAGTTTTAATTCAGGGACTGATGAGTTCATCTTCATGTTAGAATCAAAGCATATAAGACAAATAAGAAAGTTTGATTTTTATCCAATTTTAGTATTCATTACCAAAACATTGCCTCAATCAGCACCATGGGAAGTACACGTCAATTGGTGTTGTCTAATTTTTGTTTGAAATGAAATAGTAAATTTTTTCACTTTCACATCAGCAATGATAAATGTAAAACCTAAATTTTTAATGCTGTTGAAGCAGTCCATGTTACACAAATGCTTTCAGTTTTGACTGCACTCTATGGTCTATAAAAAACTAACAGTTTTCAGACTTTGACCTGTGCAAAACTTTAGGTTATTTACATAACCCCGGTTCTCTGAGTAATATGAGTGAGATGTCTCACTATGGGATGCATGCCCCCACTGCAGCCCTCAGAAGCATATATCTCATTACACCAATCCTGATTGGCTGGTGAAACTTGTCTGTCCGGCACCACGTCATTCAAGATAAACCCCTCTTCTCACTAGTCTAAGCAAGATGGGTTGTCTGGTGAGACATCTCACTCATATTACTAAGAGAACCCTGGTTATTTAAATAACCTAAAGATCTCTTTTATAATATTTTGTTCGATGTCTCACTATGGGAAATGGTTGCTCCCGTATTGCCAGGGAAAGGCACTCTGTTCCAATCAGGACAGCAACACTGTGCGTGCCACGCACGGAGCGGAGATGTCCAGCACAGATGTCCTCAACAGAAAACTCCCCTGAATAAGCCCCAAGATGCAGCCAAGCCCTGAGTCGAGTGCGCCCGCAGGCCCAGAGGTAACTGCAAACCCCGACTTGTATAGGCGAAAGCAATTGCCTTCACAACCCAGTGGGACAGGCGCTGTTTTGGGATAGGTTTCCACTTATAAGGATTAGCCCAGCAGACAAACAGCTGATCGCTCCTCCTGAAACCATTAGTCCTGTTCATGAACATGCGCACCGCACAGACTGAACATAACGCATGCGACCACTGCTCTCCTGGTGAGGCAGAAAAAGCCACAAGGTCAATAGGAGAACATGGGCCCACCACTTTAGGCACAAAAGCCAGGTTGGGCTTCAAAATCATCCTCACATCCCCCGGGAAAAGCTGAGTGCATGATGGATGCATGGAAAGTTCATGAATGTCACTAACCCGTTAAGCCAAAGCCAGAGCCAGTAACAACACTGTATTGAGAGACACGTGCTCCAAGTCTGCGTCCTTCATTGGCTCAAACGGAGGGCCCTTAAGCCCCTCTATAACCACAGCCAGATCCCATGGTGGTACCAGTGTTCTGGACACGGGAGAAGCCTGCGCGCTCCCTTCATAAAACGGCAAACCAGCGGGTGCTGGCTCGCTGTTTGCTTCCCAAACCCACATGACAGGCAGCGATAGCCGGCAAGTACACTATAAACATGGTGGAGGCTTTTCATTTGTGCCGGGTGTCCTGCAAAAATGACAATATCACACCCACTGGACACTGAAAGGGAATATGGCCGTTCCTGTGACACCAACCCTCAAACACTCTCCAGTTACAGTTATACAGAGACCTAGTTGAAAAAGCTCCAAGACTTTGTATACCCACAGTGCCAGGCATTCTGGATGCAAGTGGAAGACCGTCCCCTCCCCCTACGATAGCAAGTCCAGACTGAGTAGGTGCTGTGTGAGAATACGCTTGTGCATACAATTGTTCTGTCTCACCAGGTGCAGCAGGGATGTGTCTGTAAGTATCCTGAACTTGTATTTCCTGAGTAATTTGTTTAGAACACGTAGATCCAGGATAGGGTGTCCAGGAGGACACTGCTGACAGCTGGCTTCTCGGGGGAAGGTGTGCTGCAACGAGCGCCCCACCTCCTCCAGCAGGGGAGAAGTTGCTTCGTCACACTCTTGGCCAAGGGCAATTTCTTCCCCTTGTAGTGTGACCAGGTGGTCTCAGCCACAACAGCGGGCCAGGGGATGCCCAGCCAGGTAGCAGCGCATTTGCACACGCCGAGCATGTCCGAGCTGGGGGAGGGAGAAGCTGGTGTGCTACTCTCCTCACCCCCCCGAGAGGCGACAGAGGCTGCAGGCTTTGCAGCCCGGGCCAGAGTAATGGAAATGTCATCTTCTTCTTCATTCTCTGATATGAGGACTTCCGAGGCGCCATCTTCATCTTCCCCATAGTCCAATTCCAGGACGTCTCCCTCCAGCAGGGGACCTCAAGTAGCCTCAAGTGTCGCAACCGCAGCGACCCCAACCCCCTCTCCGCCTTCCACAGTGACGCCGTCGGAAGGGAGATAGGGATCATGTCCAGACAGGCTAGCCTGGCAGGCTAGTCGTCTGCGGAGACTTTTCGTGGTGAACACCGAACAGTGTTGACAAGAGCCGGGGACATCGATAGCCGCTCGGGCAAGAGCAGACCTGGTGTGGATCCGTGATTCAGATCTTATTCCTGCAGCAATGGAGTCTAGCTCCGGAGTCTCTGTGCCCTCTGGTGTGAGGGGTTTTAGCCTCCATTCTGTGTGAGCTGGTGTGCAGGCAGGCAGCCGAGGCAGTTAGCTGATGTGCTAACTGTGAAAAACCGAGAGATTAGCTGGTGTGCTAATGCTCGGCGCTTCACCAGCCAATCAGTATGGCGTAATGAGATAAATGCTTCTGACGGCTGCAGCGTGTGAGACATCAAATGAAATATTATAAAAGAGAACCCATATGGTCCCATTATGGCTTTGTGTGGTGCCTAGTTTGTGTTTACCTCACAGATAGATAAGAAACTTAATGTATATTTTGCTGACACCTCCTTAGTTTTAAAAAAAATAATGTAGATGATTTTAACTTGCCATGGATCATTTTTATATTGCTGCATTGTTACTTTACTTAAATAAGGAAGTCAATTAGTTATTTCATCATTGAGCATCCCCATGAGGGTTCACTCACACATTCTCACAAAACAGCAAATAAGAGTGGACCATACAATGTGTTTATGTCCATACAGTCTGCTAGTGAAGCTACAGCATGGCTTCAGTCAGGAACACCATCCTTTTGCATGCTTAGTCTCGCATTTTATTTTTCATACACCCTGCGATTCACTTTCTCACACTCATCCTTTGCTGTCATTGTCTGTGGCTGTCAATCATGTCATCAGCTTTTCTCATCAGCTGGTCACATCAGCTGATCTCATTTTTCCAGTGGCACACCCCATAGAGAATCTCTGGAAAATCCTTGGCAACAAAGTAATGTCTAAGAAACCCACTCCAGTAAGTGAACTGTGGAAGAATGGACCAAGATCAAACCAGAGCAGTGTGAGAAACTAGTGATGTCCTGTGGGCGCAGATGTGCTGAAGTCATTCAAAGCTGTGGCCTCTAAACTTCCTATTTATTTTTTAATCCTAGTTGTATAGTTATCCTATAGTTTTTCACAAAAATAGGGTTTTTGAAGTGCCTTGGTTATTTGAAAAAAAAAAAACATTCTAGTACATTCTAGAACAATAAAAACAGTATTTCCGAATAAATCAACTTTCTTCCTCTAATTTTGATCTCCAGTGTATACACAAGAGCATAATAAATGTCTACCTGAATATGTAGTATACCTTACTATCTAACATACAGATATACATGATACAAAGGAGCAGTATATACTGTAGGCTCTCAAACCAACATTAAGCTATAAATAGCATAGCCCTTTATATGGGGGCACCTTTGGCATACATACCACAGTAAATTAAAATGTAAATGCAATGTCATTCCTGTTGGTGCTTCCAAGCTAATATATATATATATATATAATCTAATTAGGTAATAAGAGGGCAGCTAGAACAACCAAGGCATTCCCTCTGGATAATGACAGATGTGTGACTTGGGCTTTGGTCAGGAAACCCAAGGGAGTGGTGTGATGTGGTGTGGTGAGTGGTTACAGTTACTCACAGGTGATCCAGATAGACCCATGTCTCCCTTGTCTCCTTTGGGTCCCGAGAATCCCATGACACCACTCTCCCCTCTGGGACCTTCAGGACCCGCTGGGCCTGCAGGACCAGACTCTCCAGGCTTCCCTCTGGGTCCCTGAAAACACAAGTAGACAAGGTCACCTCATTTAATTGTAACAGAAGGAAGCTAAGTCAAGATTGTACATGATATATATAAATGGGAACTGTAATCCTCATTCCTACACATTTGTCATCACAATTATTAGACTTCTTTCACACTATGCATTCATGTAACTATTCAACGGGTTGGCTAATAATTTGGAGCATTGATAACGAAGTATTACCTTCTCTCCGTCCAGTCCTGGAGGACCTGGCAGACCAACTTCACCCTGAGTACACACCAAGGCTGTATTACCAACTAGGCAAATAAGGCCACCGATTCACTGCATGTCCATTTGTTTCTAGTAATTTGATTAGTTGACAATTTTGCCAATTGACTGCATTGGTGGGAGCATGTTGCCTTAAGGATCAGTAAAACAGGAAAGTCGAGTTTGATGAGTAATATATTAATTTATTTTAAGACTTCTAGGATGCAAAAAGACATACTAATACTGTGCATACAGTTGTTTATACTACTCACATACAGGACTTTACAACTCTGATAAGTTATCAGGCAGTAACTATTTTATCTTTTGTCACAACAATTGCAAGGTCTACTGAAATACAGCATTGATATTACAGAGCAATCCACCAGGAGTGTGCACTTCTATGTATTTGATTGGCCGATGCGGTGCCTTGCTGAAAGGCATTACTTTGTGTTGCAGTAAAAGTTGAGCCAGGATCAACTGTATTACTATTATTACTATTTATTATTATTATTATTTATTTATACAGTGTGTAATAGTGCTGTTGTGTCATGTTCTCTCCATGTATCTTGAGACAGCAGTTGTTGATGTTAGTTTAACTCGCCCCTCTCTCTTGTCTAGCAGTCCTGGCTTGCATAAATGGATATTGTGGTTTGAACAGCAACAACAAAATGTTCCACCACAGCTACATGTGAGTAGTATGTATTGCTTTGATTGTATATCATATTTTATGAACATTTTTTTAAAGTTTGTTTGTACGTTAGGGACTGTTTTTGACATGGCAAGCAAGCATTAACAAACATACAAGATTGCAAGCTAACTATCATTGACTATGATAGGACACTATCACTAGGTGACTAACTAGCCCGTAGCTTGCTGCAACAGTGTTCTACGGAAGTCGCGAAGTGCGCACGGTGAGATGGGAAAAAGAGTTCATAAAAATAGATTTTTTGAAGTTATGAATTGATTTGGAATCTTAGAAGATAAGAATCGCAATTTTTATATGAATTGATCTTTTTGCCCACCCCTAGGCGATACACAGCCCTGTTACCTACTTCGCTGGCCCTGTGTTGAGGCCTAGTTTTAACACCTGTATTATATTGTTTTAGTTTTTATACCTGTTAGAAAGCCCATGTTGTTTAAGTGTTTTCAATTAAATGCTGTTCAGGGGCCTGTTTCACAAAGCAGTTTTAGTGAAAACTCTGAGTCTGTTAACCCTGAAATGAGGGAAACTCTGAGTTTTCGGTTTCACAAAGGGAGGTAACTCAAACCAGAGACAGAGGGGTAACTCTAGCCTGTTTCACAAAGAGAGGTAACTTAACCTCTCAGTCAGTTACCATGGTAACATGCTCTCTGAAACTAACCTGGTCGGGACCAGGTTTTTCTCAGAAAACCTTGAGTTTCTCTCTGTCTCCGCCCTCTTTCAGCCACACACGGTGTTTGATTTCCTCATTCATTCAGTCAGCACGCGAGTTTCGGCGTAGTATAGTTCCGTCTGTTTTTTCAGAAAATCATTGCAAAAGTCAGACATTAGAAGTTATATTAGGTGGCGACTATTTCACTACCATGGCGTGTCCTTTTGATAACGATCCCGTGAATGAAGGTGACGCATTACCGCAAAGAGAATTAAATATTCGTTGGGAGATGATCAGACCGCGCATTGACGTCCTTAATATACTGCAGCCATAATTACAAAATGAATGAAATGGATCTTAAAGCAAGTTGAATGTATTTTACTTAGCGTTTCCTAAATATAATCCCAGCGTTTCTTGCAATTCATAGGTTCAAAAGTGTATGCTTTTAGTTGGGTTACTGGTGAATAAACTACTCCTATAGGTGGAAACAACAGCCTTCTGATCCAGAATATCACCTATAATGCGAGGGGGTCCATTTCACGGCAGGGAAACACCGTTTCATGTCACAGTCCATCTCATCCCTCTTTACATTTCCAACATTAACAACCAGTAATGCTCTTATATCACAGCAGATATTGTGTGTTGCGCTGCGTTTTTTTGCAAATGGGAGTTTTTTATACAACATTTAAAACAGCCACTTACGGTAATATTTACTTTACCATGTAAAACATGCTCAAAATGAGGCGTCACCATGAGATTGTGCCGATGTTTTACCTGTTTGAACAATGTTTTTATGTTTCATCTTAAGCTGCTGCCAAGTGCGCTTCTCCCCCCTGCGGAGTTGCACTTAAATGAAATAAACTAATAGTCTCCCACTCAAGCAGTTCCCTCTGAGTTATTACTGTGATTGCAACAGGACTACATTTAAACATATGCACTGACCTGAGCAGCAATGTTCTCCCGCACCGTCTCCCTCTCTTTTGCTGCTGCAGCGGTGTAAACCTTCTCAAACTCACCGTATGAGCGCATTAATATTTCCAATTCCAGTTGTAGCGTAGCCCTTTGCTTCACCGTTGCCATGGTGACTCGTCGAATCAGGGCTCCATTGAAACTGTCTTTTTTTACTTGTGGTGCACGCGCTTAACTCCAGGTCAAACTACTCTGAGTTGATCAACCTAACGCGAATCTGCTGTTCTGGAACTGAAAACTCAGAGTTTCCTATCTGTACACCTGTATCCGTGTCTTTTAACGGGGACACACACCATACACCTTGCCACTCTGAATCCAGCTAATTCCTGGAGAAACCCCCTTTCTGGTTTTGTTGCTGTGTGTGGGTGCCAGGAGGTGAGCCTAATGACATTGTAACTGTCTAGGTTGATGTTGACATTGTGTTAGTGTGTATTGTTTAGCTGTCTTAAGCTGGTATGTTGTTGTGGCTAATAGGCTAAGTCATGCTGTCTGTGCGACTCACATGAGGTGATTGGTTTAGTTTTTATCATTTATATGATAGAATTGAGTACTGAATACAGTCATTTGTAACCTTGTTACATCACTATGTTTGTGCCATCATATACACTGTACTGATTGTTACTTTGTATTATGATTACAGACCACAGTCATATAAATCCACGACTAACCTTGACACCTGTTAATTCCTGGAGAAACCCCCTTTCTCCTTTTAAATAACCAAATGTTGTATGATCAAATGACCACAAACATAATACATGGAAAAACCTGGGGCTAGTTAATATACCATTGAGAATAGGGGCCCAACAGTCCATTTTTGCCCCAGCCCCTATAATAGATTAAATTCCGTTATTGGAAACACACAACATTGACACAAAATCTCCCCCAAAAAATTCTGAATAGGGCTCATCTTTAAAATGCAATGTGCAATGAAATAATGTCAGACCATCATGCGTCATTCTAAAATATGACTTACCTTGGTACCAGGGAGTCCAGGGGCCCCTACAGGTCCAGGTAATCCAGGGGGGCCCTAAAAAGAGAAGATATCACTTAATTTCATAGAATCTTTACTACTGCACTCAGTTGAGCAAGTTGTGATAAATCCTGGAAACGACTTACCATCATGGGTATGTTGCGGATATCCTGTGAAGAAAGATTATATGTTACAATACTCTTTATTTTATTCATTACTTTTTTTCTAAGAGCAACTTAGTATGAGTTACTATACATACATTGTTGTGAATTTCAGCCTTTCCTGGCTCTCCAATTGGGCCTGGAGGACCCTATGAAGTGAAAAAGACCATTTGTAAATGTCATCATGAACATAATGAAAATAAATGGAATATTTTCTGTACTACTGTAAGTGTCAATACTTGCAACATGTTGTTTTGAGTCTGCCAGTCACAACTTACTCTTGGTCCAGCTGGGCCTTCAGGGCCCGCTTCCCCCTGGAGGATAAATGAAGATATAGCACTTAGATTCTCTAGAAATATTTAACTTGTGTTAGTACTTAGGGTACGTTCACACAATCGATAACCTCTTTTTTTCTGTCGTTCTTAAAAAGTTTTCCCGACAAATCTGGTGTCTTCCCAAGCCCCTTCCCCATCCCAAGGCACTCACAGACAGGCACTTTCTCGCTAGATTTAGCAAATTTCACACCATCTTAGCAACTTTATTCATAAAAAGTGACTAGCAACCAATTTAGCGACTTATTCAGAACATCAGGGAAAAGGGAGAAATATCTGGTAAACCTAATTTATTCCCATGCATGTGGCTCAGAGTCCAGTTCAGTAAACAGTATATGGGTCTGTGTCTCTCTCCACGCAGCAGCACTGTTGTTGTTATGTGATGCCGCCGTGGTTGGAAGTTGGAGGTGAGGCGATGACGGAATCGTAAGTATGCAGTTTCGGCCAAAACGATACTAACGTTGTGCGGTTATAGGAAAATGCGCCTCCATCTGGACGGGCCCTTAGAAAGTAGTCCTTCTATAACACTGTTTTCTTACCTTGTCTCCCTGGTCGCCTTTGTCACCCTGTAAGAGGAATTTCATAAAATGACTTCCATGCACACTAGCTTTTGTTTAAGTGTTACTTAATAACAATATATGATAGAGGCATTGCTGTATGTGCAGGTTTCTATCCACTAATCAAACTATTTCCCTTTACCTTGGGTCCGATGAGACCTGGCATTCCTGGTGAACCTGATTCTCCTTTAATTCCACGGGCTGCAATGCTCGCTTCTCCCTGCTCACCCTGCCATAAAACAGGAAAAAGAGAGATTGACTTATAGATATTGATTTTTGATATTAAATATAAAACTTTTACCTAAACTTAAACTATTACATGGCTTTGTTAAATATTCAATTCGGATTGGTCAGCTTTCTATGGTCTGTTATTTCTTTTTAGCAGCGCTTTACTATGTATAGCAGATCATTGCTATGGATGCAGTTCTGATCTGGAGGTCCATCAATCCGCAAAAAGTAGTAGCTAAATTTTAACGTCAACTGTGGCAAAAAAAAATGTAAGCTTGCCATTGAAATCAATATTTTGTGTCATACTATTAATTTCTTTAGTAAACAGTCATGAAATAAGTAATCAAGGGGATGAAAGACCTCTTAACTTTGCGTTGGGGTCCCCATCACCCTGTTGGGGTTCTTTTCCCAACAATGACAGACTCGCTCCACATTATCCCTTACTTAACACTTGTAGATACTGATGTTTTCAAAGTTGCCAGTCAGTGATATCTCTTTCTGCGTCAGTGTTACTTTTATCTAAATCATCCTATTTCTGTTACAAAAGCCCTTATTGGACGCTAAAAATGGGATCCCCAGATTTGTTTAGCACTTCTGTATATCCCCACAGATCCCAACATGACAACAAGACAACCCATTTTATTAAGATTGAATCAAAGAATGCATATATGAGTGTTCTTAGAAATTACTGACAAATGGTATGATAAGGTTTGGACAGCGGAACAATAAAGAGTTAGCTAGCCCAATTCTGAAGCAGTCATTTGGTCTCTTTCATGCTTGTCATGGTTGACATGGTGCGGATGGCAGGGACAGTCCCTGCGAATGTCTGGTCGTTCATACTGAATGCGGTCAGAGACCTCCTAGAACAGACCTCGGGATGTATGCTCTCAGCCAATAGAATTTCTGGGTCATGTAGCTAGCCTATCATTGCAACGCAGTCTGTGCTACTCTTCTGCGTTGTTACCGCATATTTCCGCTACAACCACGTTGAACACAAAAAGCATGAAACAGGTTTTACTTAACCATCCATTGTAAAGACCAAAGCACTCTGACAAATAGCAGGGCAAGCAGAGCTAACAGCACAGAAAGGTCAAATGAAGCACACTGAGTCTTAACTGGAGCTTTTGCCAGTCACAAACACAATACACGGACAATCAGACAGCAAGAATGCTCTATTCATTCCAGGCCTACCCTGTAGCCCCTCTTGCCAGGAATGCCAGCCGGGCCCTTTGCAGTGGAGACAGACAGTTATTCCCTTACAGATCTGAATGGATATGTAATAACTGCCACAAACACTGCATAGAAATGGCTTTACCTTTAACCCAGGAGTGCCCGGGAAACCTGCTTCTCCCTACCATGGCCAAGGTGGCATAACGGTCAAAGATGGGGGAAAAGGAAGAAAAGGAAACCAGTTGTTGTACAGTTTTTTTTGTGCAAGATATTGAAAAACACACATCTATAATTATTAATACAATTACATAGACTAGTGCATTGCCCGAAGAAAGCAAGTATTCCTATGGAAAGGTGGTAGCCCAATGAGCCTATACATGCCCAAAGAAGAACTGTTTTTGAAAGTTGGACACACAAAGAGATGTACATGTAGGCAGTGTAACATGGTCACACAGACATACCACACACTGTGACAGACATGGACACACACTGAGACACACACAAACACAGTTGATCTAAGAAAAAGACCAACACACATTGACCAAACATGGTGAGATATAACGACAGACAAAAACAGGAATATACACATTCACACATACACAACACTACATGCAATCCATAAACATGCAGAGTGGATTACAGTAGTTGATGCTGTTGTGAATCAGGGATATTTAAGTTTGTTGGAAACTAGGAGCATAAACACAGGCTAACTTGTAGCGTAGCCTACTGAACATACGGCACAGAACATAATGTTCAACCTTGTAATATTTACTCACTCATCTTCAACCGCTTATCTGGGTTCGGGTCGCTGGGACAGCAGATCTGGCAGAGGACCCCAAACTTCCCTTTCTCAAGCCATATTAACCAGCACTAACTGGGGGATCTTGAGGTGTTCCCAGGCCAGTGTGGAGATATAATATCTCTTGGGCTTCCCCAAGGCCTACTCCCAGCTGGACGTGCCTGGAACACCTTCCTAGGGAAGCGCCCATGGAGCATCCTTACCAGATGCCCGTACCACCTCAACTGGCTCTTTTTAAATGCAAAGGAGCAGTGGCTCTACTCCGAGTTCCTCACAGATGGCGGAACCTCTCACCCTATCTCTAAGGAAGACTCCAGCCAACCTCCTGAGAAAACCAATTTCGGCCGCTTGTACCCACAACCTCGTTCTTTTGGTCATGACCCAGCTTTCATGACCATAGGTGAGCGTAGGAACAAAGATTGACCGATAGATCGAGAGATTACCTTCCGGCTCAGCTCTTTTCGTCACAATGGTGCAGTAGAGCGACTGCAATACCACCCCCGCTGCTGCGATTGTCCGGCCACACTCACTCACACTCCATCGCCCCCTCACTCGTGAACAAGGTACTTGAACTCCTTCACTCGGGGTAAGAACTCATTCCCTACCCGGAGTAAGCAATCTACCAGTTTCCTGCTGAGAGCCATGGCCTCAGATTTAGAGGTGCTGATCCTCATCCCAGCCACTTCACACTCGGCTACGAACCGATCCAGTGAGTGCTGGACCGACAATGCGATCAGGACCCCATCATCTGCAAAAAGAGATGAGGAACTCCAACCCCTCCCCACCACAACTACGCCTCGATATCCTGTCCGTGAAAATCACAAACAGGATTGGTGACAAAGCGCACCCTTGGCGGAGGCCATCCCCCGCCAGGAACAAATCCGACTTACTGCCGAGGATCCGGAACCAGCTCTCATTTTGAGTGTACAGAGATTGGATGGCCAACAGAAGTGACCCCCTCACCCCATACTCCCACAGTCCCTCCCACAGAATTTCCCGGGGAACCCGGTCATATGCCTTCTCCAGATCCACAAAGCAGAAGCCAGAGTTGTGTTTTTGATTGTGTGCATAAAAACTGTGGGGAATAGCCCCTAAGGTGTAAGCTGTGAAAAAGTGTTTTTGTGGCAGTGTGGAAGTCCTGGATATTAGAGCAGATTCTGAAAAAACGGAATAGTTGGGATTTAATGATGCCTTTAAAGGTGTGTTTGGGTTGGTAACTGGATTTATGGAGGAGAGCATGTGTGTCAGTGGGTTTGAAGTAAACCTTGGTCTGTAGGGTATTGCCTGTGGAGTTTGGCGGTCCAAAAAATATATTGGTGTCCAGGAAGTTGATGTGTTTTGTGTTTGTGGTGTATTTAACGGAGAAAGACGAATGATGGTTATTGAGGGTGTTGATAAAATTTTGAGGGGTCATGGGGCCAGATTCCGAAGATGTCATCCAAGTACCTGAGGTAGAGGGTTGGTTGTAAAGTGCATTTTGCCAAGGCCTCTCGCTCCCACTTGCTTATGTATAAATTGGCGTAGGCTGTGCCATGGACCTGTAAGTAGTGTTGCTTTCGTCAGCAAAAGTTATGCGGAAGTACCTTTATCACGTGAGGAAAACTAGACAACACGGAACGAAAATGCTGGTCATGTGACGTTAACTATAATTAAATATACAATGCAATGTTGTTGACAAATAAAAACGAAACGAAATGTGGTTTACAAAATAAAAACTAAACTAAACTAAAATAAAAATGTCTCTTCATTTTTGTTGACCAAAACGAGACGAAATAGCATTGTTTCATCTCATTATTATTATTATTATTTTGCAGTTTTTCTGTTTCCTGTGTCTCGTGTCTGGGCGACGTCACTTGCCCACTCCACATTATTTAGATTCAGAAGATGCAGCTGCTGTGGGTTAGTGTTAACGACAACTAAGAAAGAAAAATGGGAAACAAGTCTGACACGCCAGCCGGGGGTTGTCTTTGGGAGAAAAAGAAGAAACGATATTTGGACACACTTTCATTACATAGACGTGGAAAAGAAAACGGAATGTGTTGTGGAAAAAGAAAGGGAGAAATGCGACCACAAAATCACAGGAAAAAACACCGCAAATCTTAAGAGACATCTCAGGGCATCCCATAATGAAATGTAGGTAAGTCAAGACATTTAAGTAAGGATAGTTTCTGTTTTAGAAAGCTCATGCGACATGCCAACTCATGAGGCTACAGTAATGTGTCAGATTTTAACGCTAGCTTTAGACATTAGCCACTGGAGCTGAGAACAAATGTGTGTATGTGTGTGTATATTTGTTTGTGAGAGAGTGTAACATGGGTTAACGTGTGTGAGAGTGTAAAGTGGGTTTTAAGTTCCTACCTGACTGACTCACTCTGTAAGTGTAGTAAGCACATTGGCCAAATACTTTCACTAGTTTTATCATTCACATAGCAATCACATTGAACCGAATTTGGCATCCACATGACTTTGAATAACTTATTCTAGACCCGTACATGCATGTAAACAAAAGATATTTGCATGAGTTTGGCTAATAATAATAATCTTTCCAATACAATAGGGTCCTTGCCGACTTAGTCGGTGCTCAGGCTCTAATAATAATAATAATAATCATTCCAATTACAATAGGGCCCTCGCCGACTTCTTCAGTGCTCGGGCCCTAATAATCATTCCAATTACAATAGGGTCCTCGCCGACCTAGTCGGTGCTCGGGCTCTTATAATAAGCATAATCATTCCAATACAATAGGGTCCTTGCTGACTTTGTCAGTGCTCGGGGCTCTAATAATAATAATCATTCCAATTACAATAGGGTCCTCACAGACTTTGTTGGTGCTCGGGCCCTAAAAATCCATTCATTCTCTCAGCCAAAAGCCTGCATAGAAATTTGTCACGGAAGGCTATCCAATCCCATTGTCTTCCCTGCTCCGATCCCGCCTTGTTCCCTCCCACTCCCCCTCCCTCTCTGTAAACTCTGAGCGGCTAGTGATTAGCTTAGCAGCTCAGCTACCGTGGCTACCATTATCATGGAGAAGGAAAAGACTGATACCAACAAGCGGCCTCTGCTTGCCCCAAGGGATAAACCAAACTAAAGACGAGTCAACATTGGGGATTCCTTTGACCGGTGGAGAAGGCTACGCCAGGATCCATAGCTTTAACTAAAGGTTTTTATATTTATTCTGCTCTAGATGGTAACCTTAGACTTAAACTACTGTAAAACTTTTTTCCCAACCACCTATACCAACCTTAACCATTCAAGGTAGATGCCTAACCCTAACCATCTTATGAGACTTTCACAAATCATAGGTTATAACCTAGACAAGAAGCTTGGCCTTGGCGTCTCCATTTGGGTCCTCTTTCCCCTTGCCTGTCCATGAACACTGACACTGAATTTTAATTATAGTACGGTATTGTTTCAGTTGAAAAATTCCCCATTGTGGGAGTAACAAAAGGATTATCTTATTGTTAAGACATATTAAGAAAAATTACTATTACTTTAGTATAAGACTATGTGATTCTTAGCTTTTCTGTGTATCGCTAGAGATTCTATGAATTTTGAGGTACTTTCCAATCGCCTATGATTTATAGAATGAAACCACATGTGAATCCATTGACCTGGCCCTAACCAGCTCAGTTGAACTTTTCAACTGTTCCATTTTTTTTTTTTGCAAGTATCTCTTGCTTTGTCTAGACAAATCATGTGAGAGGTCCGGGTTCAGTCATTTTGCACACTGATCTGATCCATACTTGAGTGTGACTCCGTTTTTGCTCTCAAAACCTTTTTTCATAAAATAACCCTTAATTTCAGATCTTTGCCTACAGTTAATTTCTTCTCAGCACTTAAAGTTCCACCAAACATTTTTTCATTATGAATTCCAATTTTTACCCTCACTTTTAAAAGGGTATGTCCTCTTGAGACCATCAAAAGTATTATATATATTATAGAACATGCAGTTGATAATCAAGCCTCAGAGTGCTTGTAGAGTAAGGCTCATGGGGTGTACTAAAGAGTAATGGTTCGATGAATCATCCACTGGGGACAATTAATATTTGGGCAAAATATTAGTATTTGGCATCATGCTCTGAACCAAAGTATAAGGATGAATTTAATGCAACCGGATAGTTTAGAAGATTCAGACTTCCACTTAAAATGGACATCCATCATTCATTCAAGGAGAGGAATCCCTTGTTGTTTTTTTCATTTGAATTTACTGAGTCAAATAAAGAAGAGCTGCATTCAGATGTTTGGTCACTGTGAAGACTAATAGAACATTAGTGATTGGAGAACTTAACCGCTGTCTGCCCCTGTGCTCATGATTTTTCCTTCAGCTGGGTAGCTCATTGCTTCTCGTTGGCAGTGAAAGAAAAAAGGAGAGATAGAGCAAGTGTAAAGAACTGCTGGCACACATTCTCTTTTGTCATGAAATCCACTGTCCAGGAAAATCACGAAAAGGATTGGTGACCCACAAAGCACATGTAGACTGGATGGGCATACTCCCAGGCCCCCTCCAGGATCCTTGCTAGAGTGAAGAGCTGGTCTGTTCCACGTCCAGGACGGAATCCGCATTGTTCCTCTTCAATCTGAGGTTCGACTATAATATGAACCCTCCTTTCCAGCACCTTGGAGTAGACTTTGCCAGGGAGGCTGAGCAGTGTGATACCCCTGTAATTGGCACACACCCTCTGGTCCCCCTTTTTAAATAGGGGAACCACCACCCCAGTCTGCAACTCCCTTGGCACTGTCCCAGACTTCCACGCAATGATGAAGAAACGTGTCAGCCAAGACAGCCCCTCCAAACCCAAAGCTTTCAGCATTTCTGGACAAGTTGTTTGACTACCTCAGTGACTTCCGCCAGATATATTGACAATGATTCCCCTTCAGCCTCCAGCTCTGCCTATACAAAAGAGGGCATGTTAGTCGGATTAAGGAGTTCCTCAAAGTGCTCCTTCCACCGCCCGATTACCTCATCAGCTGAGGTCACCAGCGTCCCGTCCTTACTGTAAACAGCTTGGACGGTTCCCCGTTTCCCCCTAATGAGATGTCGAATGGTTTTCCAGAAGCACCTTGGTGCCGCCCGAAATTCCTTCTCCATGACTTCTCTGAACTCCTCCCACACCCGCTGCTTTGTCTCTGACCCAGCAGAGGCAGCAGCCCTTCTGGCCCGTCAGTACCTTGCAACTGCCTCCGGAGTCTTCTGGGATAACATATCCCGGAAGGTGCATTTTCACAAACAACAGTCAGAGTTTTCCCCCCTACCACCCGCAGGCGTAAGGAGGCAACCCTCTCGTCCACCAGGGTGAACACAGCGGCGCTCAGCCGGGGGTTTGTGAGTATCCCCACACCCGCCCGGCGCCTCACACCCTGGGCAACTCCAGAGAAGAATAGGGTCCAACCCCTATCCAGGAGTACGGTTCCAGAACCGAGACTGTGTGTGGAGGTAAGCCCCACCAGATCTAACTGGGAGCGCTCCATCTCCCGCACAAGCTTGGGCTCCTTCCCCGACAGAGAGGTGACATTCCACGTCCCCAGAGCCAGCCTCTGCTGCCCGTGTCTTGTCCGTTGAGGCCCCTCACCTTCACTGCCACCCGACCCCAGCGGTTCCTCCTGCGAGTGGTGGGCCCACAGGATGGAGAGGAGGGAGGTGCCATGTCACTTTTTCGGGCTGACCGGCCGGGCTCCGTGGCAAACCCGGCCACCAGGCGCTCACCGATGAGCCCTCCGGGCAAGAGGATACCGGTTCTTAACTGTAATGTCATTGAGTCCTCGGTAATCAATGTATGGGCGCAATGTCTTGTCCATCTTTTCCACAAAGAATCCCGCCCCAGCAGGAGACAATGAGGGATGAATAATACCAGCAGCCAGGGAATCATTTATGTAGGACTCCATGGCCTTCCTTTGAGGACCAGACAGGGAATACAGACGCCCTTTGGGAGGTGAAGTGTCAGGCATCATGTCACTGGAGCAGTCATACAGGCAATGAGGAGGTAACGACATAGCCTTAGCCTTACTGAATACCTCTCGGAAGTCCTGGTACACTGCAGGAACACTGGACAAGTCGGGGAAGTAGGCTAAGCTGTTTGCTGGGGTATGGAGGCATCTTTAAGGCAGATTCAACTGCATGGGCTTTCTATTTAATAGATAGGATCCAGGCCAATTAAAACTAAAACTAAATAGGCCAGACACGCCATCACAACAGAATCAAAATCTAAAAAGTATGAGTGCACAAAGTACATAATAGACTTCAAAATAATGCTCATCACAAACTAGGCCCTATGAGGTCTCGCCCCTGCATATAGTTCTGAACTCTTACATCCCTATTAGGGATCGACCGATGTGGACTTTTTCTTCATCAGTCTTGGCCGATGGCCGATACAGAGTGCCGATTTTCTTAAGCCGATATTTTGAAGCCGACACTACTTTGCTCCCTCAGTTTACATCGTTTCCATTTCTAAGACACGCCGACTTGTCAATATCAACGACTGATGTTACAATGAAATTAGAGTTGGTCACGGTTTGGAATGAAGACGTTAGTTAAGGTGGCAGGCGTGCATTGCTTAAGCTGCGCGTCTAAAAGTGCTGTGGAAAACCCTGATTTCTCAATGTTTTAAAAGCTCTTTAGTCGACGCAGAACCCTCATAGTAGATGCTGTGCTCTTTTTTTCTTTTCTTGTCATTGTAGGAGTCTTTAAGTATCTGAAAAGCGCTATATAAAATAAATGAATTATTATTATTATTTTTATTATTATTATTATTATCTAGGTTTTAATTCTAACTTAATTATGTTACATTCATTTGATTAATACTTTTACTTTAAGCACTTTGAATTGTCTTGTTGTGCTATACAAAGAAACTTGCCTTGCCTTGTGAGCTTTACCATCATTTATTTCAGTCAGCGCAGCACAACCTTTATTGCTAGTTTTCAACACCCAAGCTTTGTAAGCAACACTTCTGTGCATCTGGGATCCGTTTCACAAAGCAGGTTAAAAAAACTCTGAGTTTAACCCTGAACTCTGAGTTGATCTACTCTGAGATAGGAAACTCTGAGTTTTCGGTTCCAGAACAGCAGATTTGCGTTAGGTTGATCAACTCAGAGTAGTTTGACCTGGAGTTAAGCGCGTGCACCACAAAAAGACAGCATCAATGGAGCCCTGATTCGACGAGTCACCATGGCAACGGGGAAGCGGAGGGCTACGCTACAACTGCAACTGTAAATATTAATGCGTTCATACGGTGAGTTTGAGCAGGTTTACACCGCTGCAGCAGCAAAAGAGAGGGAGACGGTGCGGGAGAACATTGCTGCTCGGGTCAGTGCGTAAGTTTAAATGTAGTCCTGTTGCAATCGCAATAATATCACAGGGGAAACTGCTTGAGTGGGAGCCTATTAATTTATTTTTTTTAAGTGCACTTGGCAGCAGCTTAAGATGAAACATAAAAACATACAGGTATTCAAACAGGTAAAACCTCAGCACTGTCTCATGGTGACGACTCATTTTGAGCAGGTTTTACATGGTAAAGTAAATATTACCGTAAGTGGCTGTTTTTTATACAACATATAAACTCCCATTTGCAAAAAAACGCAGCGCAACACACAATATCTGCTGTGATATGAGAGCATTACTGGTTGTTAATGTTGGAAATGTAAGGAGGGATGAGATGGACTGTGACATGAAACGGTGTTGTGCGTATTCAGTCCCCTCGCATTATAGGCGATATTCTGGATCAGAAGGCTGTTGTTTCCACCTATAGGAGTAGTTTATATACCGGTAACCCAACTAAAAGCACACACTTTTGAACCTATGAATTGCAAGAAAAGCTGGGATTATATTTAGGAAACGCTGAGTCAAATACATTCAACATGCTCAAAAGATCCATTTCATTCATTTTGTAATTATGGCTGCAGTATATTAAGGACGTCTATGCGCGGTCTGATAATCATCTCCCGACGAATATTTAATTCTCTTTGCGAAATGCGTCAGCTTCATCCACGGGATCGTTATCAAAAGGACATGCCATGGTAGTGTAAATATTCACCACCTAATATAACTTCTAATGTAGGCCTACTGAATGATTTTTATACGTTGTATACAAAAACTCCCGTTTGCAAAAAAAACGCAGCGCAACACAGAATATCTGCTGTGATATGAAACGGTACCGCTCAAAAAGAGAATTGCCTGGAAATGCAAGCACATCTATAGTCAATAGTTTGATAATCATCTCCCGACGAATATTTTATTCTCTGGGCACTAATGCTGCACCTTCATCCACGGGATCGTTATCAGAAGGACATGCCATGGTAGTGAAATAGTCGCCACCTAATATAACTTCTAATGTCTGATTTTTGCAATGATTTTCTGAAAAACTGACGGAACTATACTACGCCAAAACTTGCGTGCTGACTGAATGAATGAGGAAATCAAACACCGTGTGTGGCTGAAAGAGGGCGGAGACAGAGAGAAACTCAAGGTTTTCTGAGAAAAACCTGGTCCCGACCAGGTTAGTTTCAGAGAGCATGTTACCATGGTAACTGACATAGAGGTTAAGTTACCTCTCTTTGTGAAACGGAAAACTCAGAGTTTCCCTCATTTCAGGGTTAACAGACTCAGAGTTTTCACTAAACCTGCTTTGTGAAACGGACCCCTGTACACCTGTGTGGGTGTATATGTCTGTTCCCTGTGATGGACATTGAAGGGTGTGCATGGTCTGATGTGGAGGTGGAGTGTTTACTGCAGATGTGGTTAGATGAAAATTTTCAAATACAGCTGGACAACCAAAAAGGTAGTGGTGTGATGACGTTGGTACGCAAGGAGCAGTCGAATCGAGGCTCGTATCAGTGTAAACGGGCCTGGGCCGTGGGGGAAGAGAAAGGGGGGACAATCACTCTAAAGCATGGCACGGATCAACTGGACACACACACACACACACACACACACACACATACAACTCCATGCTTGACTTTCACTCTACCTTCTCTCCCCTCTCTCCTGGGAAACCCCTCTTTCCTTCATCTCCCTACAGAGTGGATGGAAACACCAGCTCAGAGAAGCAGTGGGGCAAAAAACACACCCTTTCAACCAGGGGAAAATCAAAAGACATGAAAAGGCTCAGCTGAAAAAGAGAGTTCTCCTTCTTGACATGGACATGACAGGAGGAGATCTAAATCTTCAGATGACATCTCGAAGAGAATCACTGGAAAATCTTTGGCAACAGAGTAATATCTAAGAAACCCACTACAGTTATCAAACTATGGAAGAGACTGCAAGAAGAATGGAACAAGATCAAAACAGAGCAGTGTCCTGTAGGCACAGATGTGCTGAAGTCATTCAAAGCTGTGGCCTCTACACTTCCTATTCATTTTTTAATCCTATAGAAGAAAACATTGTTGAAATCTTCTCTTCTGACATAGTGGTTACTGTTCTTTAATTTTGATCACTGTTCTTTTCACAAAATAAAGGTTTTTATTGAAGTGCCTTGCTTATTTAAAAAAAACACGCTAGAACATTTGATCAAATTGTGAACGATGAAAAATAACAATACTTCAGATAAATCGAGTATTAATAATTTGTTCTCTAATTTTGATCACCAGTGTATATAATGCCAATACAATACAAAATTTAAAAAAGCAACGTAGTCCACAGGGACTGGATGAGGGGGAGTTAAATGTGTCCCTTCAAGAAAATGGGATATAAGATTTATCCAGATGATGAAGTCAATGTTTGAAACTTGAATTAATTATAATTTGAAAAGGTAAAACATCTTACCTTAATTCCTTGGTGTCCCTTAACTCCCTGTAAAGCAGAGACAAATACCTTAAGTGTAACAACTGACAACCATCACAGCAATCCACTAGATGGAGCAGGAGATCCTTTGTGAACAATGAGATCTATTCAATTCAATTCAATTTTATTTATAGTGTCAAATCATAACAAAAGTTATCTCAGGACACTTTACAGAGTAGGTTAAGACCACACTCAATGACTTATTTATGATTTACATAGACCCAACAATTCCTCTGTAGAGTACGGTGGCAACGAAAACCTTCCCTCTGTGGAGGACGGCCATCTGTCTTGACCGGTTGGGGAGGAAGAAAAGGAGAGAGAAAGAGAGAAAAGACACACAGATGGACAGAGAGAGACAGACAGACATATTTCCAGAGATGCAAGCAAGCAAAGCCTAACAGTAACTATAATAATATCTGTAGTAATGTGAATATGACGTATATGTTAAGACAGTTAATACAACAGAATAGTAGAAACAAGCACAGCTTATGTGATAGAATATGACAATGATAATAATTATGGTGGCAAACATGATCAATGATGAGTAGTGGCAATAGCAGCTACGACACAGCGAGACATACCACTGGTCTGTGTCCAGAACCTCACAGAATGGATACACAAACTGAAGGAACATTTGCATTTCATAAGAAGTTGTTGTACAACCTCTGGTAAAAAAGCCAGAGAGCCTGCAAAGGCCTCTCCTTTGTCCTCTTAGTGACCCCCAACTCAATGTGCTCATAAAGCTCATGGCAGAAAACAGAATGAGTTTTAGAGTTTTAGGCTGAGTTCATGGGAAAACAAAGTGAGACGGAAGAATGGTTGAAGTTTACAAGGCAATAATATACACAGAAGCTCAGAGCAACAAGGTTCTTCCAGCGGTCTCAGCCTCCAAACATCAGAAGGCTTCAGGCAAAATCACTTTCACAGAGACTCATGATATAGATACTGTGGTTTTGTTGTGATAGCAGCATCCAAACTGTTTGATGATACCAAGATGACTGGGATGTTTTTCTTTAGCTAACGTCATAAATAGGACTAGTTCTCATCAGCTCCATCCCTCCCTTTCTGGTGGGGAGCCAACCTATATTCCCCTTGTCCTATGTGCCCCGCTTTGTATGTGACTGGGGAACATAGGACCCTGTTTTAAAGAAAAGGTCAAATGTTCCCCGCTTTGTATGTGACCAGGGAACATCGGACCTTTTTTCAGAAAAAGTCCAATATTTAGCGAGCTAACTTAGCTATGTACCAGAACATGTGTAATTTTATATAAATGGATGTGTTTTATCAACCAGGAAGCAGTAACGGCACTGAGCAAAGACCACAGCATCACTATGCTTCCAGCAGACAAGGGTAGATGCACAGTTGTTCTCAATACAGCTGATTATCAGGCAAAGATCTCTGCATTACTCAGTGACTCTAACACTTATGAAACTCTGAAACGAGACCCTACCAGCGGTTACAAAAGGAAGGTGATAGAGTGTCCACAGCAACTACAAAAAGAAGGAGTCATTAGCAAACCACAGTATTACAGGCTTTACCCCCAGGACTCAACCCCCTGCTTATATGGACTCCCAAAAATCCATAAAGAAGGGGCCCCGCTCAGGCCCATTGTCAGCAGCAAAAACTCGGTCACTTATAACTTTGCCAAGCATGTTGCCAATATTCTGGCACCACTGGTGGGAAACACCCCACGCCACATCCAAAACTCCATAGACTTTGTGAACAAAGTCAGAGACCTAAAAATGGATCCGGATGAAACAATGGTGTCCTACGATGTGACTTCCTTGTTCACCTGTATTCCAACCATGGAGGCCTTGGCCACGGTAACAGAGCGGCTCACACAGGACGACTCCTTACAAAATCGAACAAATCTCAAACCAGACCACATTTGCCAACTTCTGGATTTGTGCCTGAATACCACATATTTCCAGTTTAATGGCATTTTTTACAGACAGAAACACGGCTGTGCCATGGGTTCACCAGTATCCCCTATTGTGGCAAATCTGTACATGGAGGAGGTAGAGGACAAGGCTTTGAACTCCTTCAAAGGAGTAACCCCAAGCCATTGGTTCAGATATGTGGACGACACATGGGTTAAGATCAAATCCAAAGAGGTGCAAACTTTTACTGAAAATATCAACTCAGTGGACAGAAACATCAAGTTCACCAGTTAGGAAGTTAAGGACAACAGCTTGCCCTTCTTGGACTGTGACGTCCATATGGAGAATGAAAGGAGCCTCCACATAGGGGTATACAGAAAACCCACTCATACAGATCAATATCTACTGTTTGACTCTCACCACCCTTTGGAACACAAGCTTGGCGTTTATCAGAACACTGCAGCATAGAGCTGATAACGTACCCACTAGCTCACAGGCTCAAGGGGAAGAACGTAAGCACCTGAGAGGCGCCCTCACAACTTGTGGCTACCCCAGCTGAACCTTTGTTAAAACGGCAGCTGCCTCCAGAAAGAAAACCAAAGTGGTTGAGAAAGATAAAGATAACAGGAGAAACAACATAGTCATCCCATATGTGGCTGGGGTATCGGAGAAACTCAGGAGGATCTTCAACAAACACTGCATCCCTGTGTATTTCAAACCCGGTAACACACTCAGACAGAGACTAGTACATCCGAAGGACAGAACACCACACACCCACAAAAACAACTTGGTTTATGCTGTCCAATGCAACGAGGAATGCAAAGATCTTTACATTGGAGAAACAAGACAACCACTGCATAAACGCATGGCCCAACACAGGAGAGCTAACTCCTCAAGCCTGGACTCCGCTGTCCACTTCCACCTCAAGGAGAAAGCCCACTCCTTTGATGACAGCAATGTCCAAATCTCGGACAGAGAGGACAGATGGTTTGAAAGAGGAGTAAAAGAAGCCATTTATGTAAAACTGTAGAAACCATCCCTAAACAGAGGAGAAGGTCTGAGACACCACTTATCTCCAATTAACAATGCTGCCCTTTCAGCCCTTCCCAGGAGATTCAACAATCTAACCTCAAAGAACAACTGTTCACACATGGCCCTGCGTGACCCCAACGACTGTCGTTCAGACTCAATAGAGCACTAACGAAGTCGAAACCAACTGCCCACCAACGACTGTCACTCTAACGAAGGGCGTTGGCACTTGGAGCACAAAGGGTTTCAGTGACATCATCGGCCTTGTGAGAGGTTAAATACCTGGATCTCACACCAGTTAGTTGGACCAGTCCCAGCCTGGTCAGATGCGTACATGAACTGATGAAGCCTCTTGGATGAGAGGTGAAATGTCTTCCTAGACAAACAACCAGTCCAGTTGTTTTTTGACTGAAATTGCTTTGAGGATAACGATGACCTGGACGAATGAGAACATTCACAGGCTTGTATATTGATGATTTACCCAATTCTTGTTTAGATGTTGATGTCCAGCTTTACGCTGTAATTTTTACTGAAGCAAAAATTCCTGAGGAGGCAGTACACATACAAACATGGCTCAATAGATCGTGTCTTATCTTAAATGCAAAAAAAGCTGTCTGCTTATATTTGTTGAAGCAACCTTCTACTATTACGGTTACTCAATCTGGGGTGTTCTGGAGCACAGAAGAGTTGGAAGTTGTTAATGAATTGAAATACTTAGGCGTGATAATAGACGCCTTCTTTTTTTTTCTTTCTCTTAAAAAATCATGTTAAAATTAAATTTAATCATTATAACTTTTTAGCAAATCAGATGATCTCTATCAGATGCAGTTGCTATGATGTTTCTGCACTCAATAATACTCTCACATCTGAGCTACTGCATCACCAGTTGGTCCCTGTCGGGTTCCACTACCCTGAAACCAGTTGAGCTTCTGTACAAAAAGGCACTCAAAACTTTAGATAAAAAAAACATTTCTCTTACCATCATTGCAACATCTTAGAGAAGTATAATTACTTTACTGAGTTTTAATAATTTTTGTCAATTTTGCTCTATATACTTAATTTATAAAGAACTACATGGCCTGGCTCCCCGCCACTTCAAGAGTTTAAATACAGACAGACTCGGATCACCAGAGCTGTTGTAAACAGGGACTGTGAGGTGCCTTTCAGAAAAACCTCCTTCAGCCATAATGCACTATTGATTAAAGGTAGTGCATTATGGAACACACTGTCCCCAACTATTAGGGAATGTCCCACTCTGGCCAGCTTTAAGAGTCAAGTAAAGGTGTAGCTTGAAGCTAACCCAACGTGCAACCATCTTTAACTGTATGCTACCATACTAGCCCAGTTGAGCGTATTAATGAATTGTGTCTTTGTTTTTACATTTACAAATTACTTTTTTTTTTCTCTCAAGGATCTACAGGATTTTGCAGGAGGCAGGTCAGCACCTTCTACAGCTACAAAGGATAAATCACTGAGAGACTGATCTCACTACAACACAACAGCTCTTTTAAGAGCCACACACTTCATCTGAGAGCTCATTTCTGTTCTTTTAAGCATTCAGATCCCTGGTTGGAACTATCATCTCTTCCCATTTAGCACAGCAGCAGAGTATAGCTGCAGGCAGCTAGCTGGCGGCTGCTATCGAACTGCCCTGACGCTCCAAACGCACAATGGTCCAAAAATAATCAAGCAGTGCGTTGCTCGCTTATCTTGCGATCTCATCACGTTTGTCGTGTACCGTATGATCACTGCTTGAAAGTTGCTGTGTGAACATTGCTGTGTTGAATGGTGCTGTGTGAACTTTGCTGTGTGAATGCCGTGTTGAACGTTGCTGTTGAACGTTGCTGTTGAACGTTGCTGTTGAATGTTGCTGTGTGAATATTGCTGTTGAAGTTGTTGTGTGAACACAAACAAACCAACGGACAAATCCAACTATTGTATAATTATAGCACTGGAATTAGAACAAAAAAGCGCAAAAGTGCGAAAGACAAACCAAGTTCTACTCTGTTCAGTATGAAATTCTCTTTGTGAAATTCTCTACTCTTTGTGTTTCCATGGACAGTGTCCCTACTGACTTTGATAGTAGGTTTGTTTCTAGGACAAAACACCTACACATGACTACTACTACTATTCTCCTGCACAGCTGCAAAGATCCATGTTATTGTGTTTTCATCATCTGCCTTGTAAGAGGTCATGCACATGGTATCAATACCCCTCAGCCCCAGCATCCCTCTCTGTCCATTCGTCTGTAGAACTTATGTAGAACGTATCTAGGTGTATATGTGTGTGTGTTTAAATATTAACTTATTATCCTGTAATGTTGATCAATGTTAAGTCATTATATCAGTGCCTGTAACTATAGGCGCAGATGCATATGTTTTTTTTTATCTGCCCTCAATTTAGGTTCTTTTTATGTGGCATGACGATGGGCATAAGAAATGTAATTTCCATTGTTATGGGTGCAATAAACTTGACTTTGATCTTTCCACACCTCAAAGCACACAGCAGCTCACCCTTTGTTTTTAAAAGCCCTAACAATAGCCAAGAAGATTATATTACTCAACTGAAATACATTTATCCAGCCAACTAAACAGTGCAGCTTAGACAAAATCAAGCATTAATGAGACATCTTTAGGTCTTCTTTAGTGCAGTTTCTCCAGAGCTGACCCCCCTAATATTTACAGTGTAATTGTGTTAGAAAAGGATCCCTTCTTGGCCAAAATGGAGAAGAGGAATGATAACAGTAACCCGTAACCCATGTGACATGAATGTTGTATTAAGTGTATTTCATGAAATCTTTGTCATAAACCTGTAAGTGAAAAACAACATTTAAACATGAAAAAGTTATAAAAATAGGTAGAAAGTGGAATACCTTTGAGCCTCCAGGACCTAGTGGGCCAACATCACCTCGATCCCCCTGTAGAGGGATAGAAAGACATATGACTTTAGACAAATTCACAGAAGGTTGACTAAAGGCACACCTAATGTGTGAACACAAGACAAGCAAAGGGACAAATGATTTGTTGAACCATCTTCTCCTGAGGTGCTCTAAAGGTCCTTCTATGATCCTCTCTGTCATATGTCTGAAACACCAGCTTACTGCCACAGATAGGTCAACTCTTTTACTTATGAAAACAATCAAACTTCCTTTTTCCTCTGCATTAGCCCCTGCAGGTACTTGAAAACACACAATACATTAACGTCAGCCACTACTGAGGGAAGTAGATGGTTATTGCTTTATATTTGTTACTGAATGGAATATGTGTACAGTATATTATGTACTGGAATAAGTTTAAAACACAGAAGACAGCTCACCTTTTGTCCCGGCACACCTGGCTCACCCTGGAGAGAGAAAACAAAAGTGTGTGCATACCATCGACTGTATAAAAAATGGACGTAGCATACCCGTCGAGGTCCATTCTCTCAACTTGATCCTACGGTAGTCGGCATCTTGTCAGACTTTGACTCCGCCTCATTTCCTCTTACCAAAAAAGGGAATGTTTGTGACGTTGGGGGGAGGGAGATACGTCCACTTGGCTGACGTTTACCTACGAGGAGAAGTGAGGGCCAGTGGCTAGCTGTCACTCAAGAGGCCACACCCCTATTTACTCATAAACTTTAACCTCCAATAAAATAAAAATAAGTCTGGTCCAAAAAAATCCCCCTCAGACTAGAATGTTTTTTTGTCTCAGGCCTTAAATAGGTTTAATCATGCTGTGAAAACGGCCTGTTTAACATGGGGTTAATGAGAAACTGCTCTATTATGAAACCTACCTTCCTTATTGGATCGACCAGGAAGTTGCTGTGGTGGGGGCTTGGTAGATACAAAGAAGCCTACATATCCAGTGCATCCAATACTGTATTTTATATTGACAAATGTACAGAAAAGCCTGGGGCTAAGGCTTGATTTGAGGGCTTCAAAATCACATTTTCCACCTAGATGCTTCTCTGATCATGCTGCAGTCCAACTTAGATATGACTCCTCATGCTGAGGCATATCACAAGTGAGAACCTGCTGTGAGATTCAGCTTCTTTTCCATAGTGACAGGCATTGACAGGACTCTCTGTTTCTCTGACCTCAAAATCTTCATACTTCTCTTTTAAATAATCTGATACACTAATACATAATGTGAAGATATCCTTGTCAAATCCAAAGGCAACATAGAGATGTGTAGAGTTTGTGTTGTGTAGGTGGGGTTGGGCTGAATATCAGAGCAGCTGCAAAGAGACCACCCAGTGGAAATATCTTGATGTGACCCCTGTATCATGTGACTTTTACGTATTCGGGCCTGAGTGTGTTTGTCTCTAATAACTAATCATGAGAGGCCACAGCGATTCTAATCAAGTTTTCCAGGATTATAATTTTGCTGTTTGGACATATAGAGAAACATCTTTACCTTCAGTCCTGGTAAAAGCTGCAGAAACAATGTAGACATCACAAGGAGGTTAATGTCACAAGAACACAGTTTCACTAATGAGAGGATTCTGGAAATGAAAGGTAGAGGACTCATTGAACCAAAGCTTACCCTTGGGTCTTTTCCTGGTTTGCCTGGTTCACCAGGCTTACCCTGCGTGAAAAGAGAGAAAAAAAAAAAAGTTGCACAGAATCTACAAAACTATCTACAAAACCCAATGCACAAAAAGTTGAGACATTTTTTAACACGTGAATAAAAACAGAAAATTCAGTGATTTGCAAAATATTTTTAAACCTATATCCAATTGAATACACAACAAAGACAATATATTTAATTTTCAAACTGATAAACGTTCACTCATTTTGAATTTGATGCCTGCAACATATTCTAAAAAAGCTGGGACAGGATCAATAAAGTTGAGGAACAGTTTCATTGGAAACAGGTGAGTGTCATAATTGGGTATAAAAGGAGCATCCCTGAAAGGCTCAGTTGTTCAAGTAAGGATGGGGCACGGTTCACCACTTTGTGGCTATTTTGCGTGAGCAAATAGTCTGACAGAGTAAGAACCACGTTTCTCAGTAGTTATGTGACAAATGCACTTATTATAACCCCACCCACGCTATTTTTGTAACCCTAACCGTGTAGTTTTGCTTCAATTCACAACATTAACGTCATATTCATAACAGTGACCGCAGTGGAGCATTATGGTTTATTTGCAGGTCTACATTGAGTGATGCCAAAATGATGCCACAGAGTCTTGACAACCATATGTAATGAGTTGGGATGAGAACAGGGTATAAAGCAGGCCTTCAAAGAGTAGTTCTGACCAAAATAAGAATCCAATCATCTGCTGTGGTTCCAATACTCTTCTTGATAACAACAAATTAAATTCATGTATGTATTCTAAAGTCTTCAGTAGGGACCTGTGGGCTTGGGGCTGAGAGCCACAGACAGGGCAAATAAGCATTGAGGGACCACTGATGCAAAACAAATGGGGTGATTCTGAGTTGACTGATTAAAATGCTAACATCAGTTTGATATTTTTGAGCCCCGTTCAACAACTTCTCTTATTTGTGCATGAGTTGAAATAACTATAAAAGTGGTTACTTAACAGGTACAATGTAAGAATAACATTTCTGGTTGAACTTAGAGAATCAGGGACTCACCATTGGGCCACTTAGGCCTGGGATCCCTGGGAGTCCAGGGGGTCCTGGAGGTCCCTGTGCTCCAGGCTCGCCCTGCTGGGAGACCTCGAGTTAAAACCTGTCATGTTGGAGCATGCCTCGCCACACTGGCCATGCCACCTGAACAATCTCACACAACACCACAAATAACTGCAGCAGGGGGGTTTCAGAGAGGAAGGTTAGGTGGGGAGCAAGGCAAGCGGATATCCTGTAATGCTTCAGCAATAAGATTCATTCTTGATCTTTGTAACAGATATCTGGGACAAAATATCCCAAACTCAAGGTTCAATCTTTTCCAGGGCCTTTACCATACTCAATGGACTTCAGGAAATTGAGCTTGCTGAGGTGTCAAGACATGATCGAGAACCATTGTGACTCTGGGTATAGGGGTACCCAAGGCAGACATTAAGTGCATATGAATACAGGACCCAAACTGGTCACAGCATCAGTAAGCAATGACGTGAGCTTGGTGCAGAACTTTGTTTCAATGACTTTGACCCCATTCCTATTCCATGGGGCCTGGGTAAAGGCTCATTTATGCTCGACACTAAAGACGCATACAGATACGGACGGAGCCTTCTGTCCGTACTATGCATACATTACGTACGTATTTCTGCACGTAGCCTGCAAGCTCATGGATGCATACCGATACGGCCCAAACATTGCAGTACCACCAGAAATCGTGGGGGCAGTGTTGGGCATTGTACACAAAGAGTGCCATGGATATCAGGAGCAAGCAAGTCATCGAAAGCCCCGACGGAAATCGTGAAATACTGAAAGTAACGTTTGTCATCAGTTTCTCTCATCTGTAAAACCAGTGTCTGTAATTCTCCTTTCATACTCTGGGATGTCTTTAGTGTCTCACAGACCAACACTGCCCGCCATCTTGCCTCCTTCTCAGCAGACGCAGGACCGTTATCTCCTTAATCATCGTCATGTTTGTTGTCATAAACTTTTGTCATAAACTTTATTTCAAACTTTATTGGAGTAACTTTTGAATCTGAATGATGCCCTCTAGAGGATGTTTTGCTCAAAGTCCATTCCATGGTGGATGACGCATGAAAGCATGAGGACAGTGGCGATAAGAACGTTGATGACGTACGTCTCTATTTATGCACAAATAGGGAGCATTAATGAGCCTTAGGTGGACAAGCACCAATTTCAGACAACATCAGCGAATATGAGACCGTAACTGGTTACAGCATTGACTGAAAAATGTGATGTGAATTAAGAACAGAACTTCAGTCATGTAGTGACGAATTGGATTTTCAAGAAGACACTGAATGTGATTGGCAATATTGATCTTTCTCCGGGCATCTACTAACTTTTAACTATTTTCTGTAAATTGGGTTAAAGAACCCAGAGTACACCAAGTATCCTTGGACCTTGGATAAGGGCCTGGAAACCGGTCACAACATGGAGGCCCAGATGAACAGACAGCAGCAACATATAATATCAGCTAAATATAAGTAGAAAAACCCATCACGGCAGCAACTGAGAAGCAGTCATAGTCATAGAACGAACGCGGGTATTTTAAAACCGCATGTTTCTCTGCACGGTTTGGCCTTTCATCCACACATAACTGCAGTTGTGGGCTCCTGAAACCGGATTTTTTGTAACCTGAGACCAGAGAGAACCTTTTGGAAAAGTCTGGTTTCAGCAGTCATGTGTGGACCGGTAAACCATTGTTTGACGTCACACTGTGCTACAGTAAACAGTAAGTTGTATCCATGGAGACTTATGGAGCACTCTAGATGTGACCAGCTGACGGAGGCGGATTTTGCGGTTTCATGTGGACGGAGATATTTTTTATCACAACAGTGGTGTGGACGGGAATTTTTTTTAACCTAGGGCCATAAAAGTTTGGTTTCAAAAATACCCATGTTCGTGTGGACTAGGCCTGAGTCCATCTTGGAGCAGAGGCAGGGGGTACGATTTAACATGTTAAGTTACTTAAGTCTGGTACCTCGGTCACATAATGACCCCTGAGCAAGTCCTGTTAACTGAATGTAGTAGAAAAGCTCCAGAGACAGCTAATGTGGGCAGTAAGAGCTTTTTTCTCAGTGACTACCTTTGTTGTTCGGAGAGCAAGTACTGGGAAACACACAATGATGCAGCTCTTTCACTTTTTGACAAGCCACATAGTTTCATGACTTGTTAAAAGTACTCCAGCTTTTCTAAGTTTACCTTCCAACTTGTAACTGCATTCATTATTACTGATCATTTGTAAATGAATGAATGTAATTTTGACACTTGTTGAATTGATCTTTCCTGAAGCTTCTTTGAAAGACACCCCTCATCTGTGTGTGTTTATTCTGAAGACTGCCCACTGACAGCCAGAACCCTGGGAATAATTTCAAACAAAAGCCAAGACTAAACAAAATGAAATAAAGGAAATTTAAATGATATGAAGAAAATAAATATGTCTGGCTGCTGCGTGACCTGAATTTGCTTCTCCTTTCTTTCACGCTAAAATAATGCCTCATAAAATCAATTTCTTGATTGCTACAGGTTCCATATGGAAATGTGCATTATTATAGAAGGCAAAATGTTTACATGACGTGAAATTTATTGCATTATGCTACAATACATTATTTATTTGCACATGTTAGAGACGTTCCGAACAAAAAGCGCTGGCCTGACTTCAGTCACTCAGCTATCACTGTGTTATTGTTGAAGAACACGCATGTACAGTAGCTCAGGACCAGAGAGCGCTAACAAGCTTCTAGTCTAAGATGATGGAGAACATATCCATTCATATGAGATGTTTTATTATTCCTCCTCAGTGCCCAGATATGATTTAGATCTCTGGACAGGGGATATACACACATGGTTAGTATGTGCAGCAGCCAATTGTTTATAATAACTTGTGCCGTTGCGAACAATTTTACCACATGAAAGAACATTCTACAAATAAAAAAAAATCTGCCATATTATTATTCTCATCATGATGGAAACTCCATTATATCAGATGGTCAATTTGATTTATCATAGAGGAGCTATATGATCTGTATACGGTGCGTTAGTGCATCTTATGTTTTCAATGTTTGACAGCAAATAGTGCTGATCTCTCAACAAAATAATGTGTCCTGGCACTACCAACTAGGTTAACCTCTGCCGGTGTACCAAATGAGCCACAGGGCAGCACACAGGGGTCCATCACACACAACTGTGTCTTGTGTTGTAGGAACAGATGGGCAGAAATGGCTGCAGGACATTTAATAACTTTACATGTCTCTTCGAATGGGCCAAAATATTTAGCAATGAGATGGTGATGTCATCAGATACAGTTAATCTTTACTTGAATAGTATAGTCATAGATGTCATTATATTCAGAAGAAAAAGTTGTATAGTATGTAAAATTTGATTATAACATTACAGTGTATTTTAACAGATTTAGAGACATATTCTATAGATATTTTTAATGTTTGTATTGGTGATGATGATTTATGTCCAGTGCCAGCATCCTGTGACATACAGGAAGAAGTTCAACTTTTATGGAGCAAGACAGAACGTAAGTTTGTGTTCCATCACAGACCAGCGATTAATTATTGTTTCCCTAACTATTTCCCTTAACTCTTTCCCTAAAACCTTAACTGAGTGTTTAAGTTTTCCTTAACCATAGTTCAACTGCCATAACAGCAACCTTTTGAGGGCTAAACATAGTTTCCATGCATAGATATTGTAGAGAAAAAAGAATCAGCTATATCAATGTTCTTGACTGGAAATAAGCTGTATTTTGCATTAGAAAAATGTGTTTTGGCAAAAAGGTTATGCTGTATGAATAATGTTTTCCATTTTATATTTGTCACACTCTTCATATTGAAGTCACTGAACTCACTTTCAACATTTTTTGGTTAGATATTTCTTCTATATCTGCGAATTGCTACTACATCATTCTTTTTTTCAACAATTCCTATTTTTTATTAGACACAGCTGAGGACTTCAAGCCTGCTCTACCACCTGAGCTAGCAACGCAACCCCACAACATAATTTTTTAAATTGCAGGTTGGTTAAAGGGGCATCAAATAAAGGGCAGCTTATTAATCACTGGGAGTACGACTCAAGCCTAAACTGGAGGTGCAGCATTTAAAAGGGTCTCATGATAACATGCAACTGTGGAAATGTACAGTAGGATCTGACATTTTTACTGCTTCACTTTTGACAATTCTTTTTTTAGCCTTCCTTTGAGTCCTGCATCTTTATGTAAGACACTCTAAGGATAGGGAAACATAATACTGTGCTTAGTAATGCCTGTGTTGACCCTGTAGGTGAATCACCAGTGCATGTTAAATACATGTGAATTTGAAGGGGAAATAGTGAATTTGAGGACGTCTGTATGAAGATGCTAAGACTGTATTTAGTTTTGATTTTCACAGCATTGCATGATTTTGTTAGCAAATGAAGAAGGTCCAGGTAATTTTGTGATTTGTATCTATTTTAGTGATTGATCAGTGGATTGTTTAAAGGATACTCCCCTGATTTTAACACAGCTCTGTGTCACAGCAGTGGGTGCAGATGATCCCTATTCATCTGTACACACCGCTATGACATAGAGCTGGTTTAAAAACTGAAAAAAATATCACTGTTAACGAAAAAAACACATTTGCATGTACTGTATTTGTTTTTATTGTTTTTCTTTTCTTGCCATTTGCTACCTCCACTTAAAGCCACAATGAATACTTTCAACTACCATTATTTTTTATTGACAATTCAATAAGTGCAAAATAACTATTTGTCCAGAAAAATACAGCAATTTTGTTGGATGCAATGCATCATTGACAGAAAAGCCTTGAATATGACTAAACATTCAGAAGCAGCAGCAGCAGCCAAAACTTGGTTAATTACAGCATGACGGCTGATTGCGGTTGGCATCCACAGGGCGGGCAAAGAGAAGGGGGCAAGTTGGGGGAAGAGATAATTGTACCTTGAGGCGTTTTAGGATTAGAGGGCTTATTGAGGGCATGTTGCGCACGGTGATGGGCAACATCTGCTGGGGGAAGTCACAAAGCACAGGTGGCCAGCGGTGCAAAAAGGTCACAGGGCAAAGATCACCAGGATGCCAGAGAAAGGCAACAGGGTAGAACCAGGAGAACCAGGGAATAGGGGAGGGATATGGAGGAAAAAGAGAAATAGAACATCAGAGTGAAAAGCAAGGAAATGGGAGGGCCAAGGAGAGAAAAAAGGAAACAAGGTTGAAGAAAGGAAAGACTAAAACGGCACCAGCACAGCAAACTATGGGCTTGGAGTGGCAAAGGGGATGGTTGATGTACGACAATGCTTTATTTCAAAAGAATATAAAAGTGTTCAAATCATTAAGATACTGTCAGAGTCTATTGGTTGAAAATCATCAAGCATCCTATATTCATGATTTATGTGCATCAATGTCCCCATCAACAATAAGCCAGGCCCCTAGATTGCAGTGGTGCAGAGGCAGGCGCCAGTCTTGCCACAAAGAGAGAAAAGCAGTAGAGTTACAGTGCACATCCAGACTTACTGTGGCCAACTGTCCAACACAGGGCTGTACAATACGTCGTTTCTGTTGAGATGACCAGCATTATTGGATACAAGTTTAGGACAGGACATACAGGTATCATCCCGCTGAAGGCTATATTCCCCCGCTGACACAAGAAGAATCGGTTGCATGCAACTTGCCTACTTTTTACATAGCGTACATATTTCCATATTTTTTATTATGCAGCAACCTTTAAAATAAAGAGTATCTTCACCCAATACTTGAAGCCCAAAAGGAAGTATTCGCTACTCTTTACTAGACAGTCTTGGGGCATACTTCTTTTCACTGTGTGGTCAGTCACTCACACTATTTTTTAAGTAAATTGGTTAAAAGCCATAAATAACAATGATACTAGTTCTATGGAAATAAATACAGAGCGTTATAAGTAAATATAAGTAGGGGTATAAATGTAGGAAGTAGGCAAGTGTACAGCTTTGTACCTCACCATTTCCAGCTCTCCACCACAACAGGTTGAAATGTATAGTCAAGAGCTGCCAATATTAAAGTAAAATGATTTCATGAAATTCAAATTATATTGTCCAATTATGTTAAAGTTATGTATGTAGTTTCATCCTACACACTCACAGCCTGAAGAAAATCACACTAAAACTTTTGTTTGGATTTTCTTTCCTTTTATCTGACAGACCAAAATACAATTTGAAAGCGCATACCATTGCCATAACTATAATGTAATTTGACTTTTCATTTTTATTTTAAATAAAATATTCATCCGTTTGTATTTTATTTATTTTTGCTTTTTAAATTTGTCATACATACATATTTTACATACATACATACATATTTTAATTTTAATTAAATTAACTGATTTCATTTTAATATTGGCATCCCTGTGCTTCGGTAGTTACAAAAGAACGATTCAAGGAGATAGAAAATGCATATTTTGTAACATTCTTTTCACCTGTTTTTTTCATCTTTCTGAAAAACTGACTTGAAAAACTACTGGACCAAACCAGTAGCAACCTTGACAATCCATGTATGGTTTTTTCTTTGGTTATTCCATTTCAAAACCAAATCAGAAAGAAAAAGAAACTGCATGGTTCTTTTGTTTTTCTGTTTTATAACCAGAATTGTGTTGTACCCTACTGTACTGTACCCCTCTTTCATCATATTCCTCACACATTCACAAACATCTTATGGGCAATTTTCAAGCTGAATCTCTCTACTGTGGCGGCTATGATTGTATAAGTGTGAACAACATCACTGACACCTTTGAAAAAATACATTTCAGAAAATCGAATGTTTGAAAGATGGCGTCCAGCTGGATTCACAGCCGCTGCTCTACACCATGATCATTCAAGTTCACATATGAATGAACTACGTCAGCATCCAGGAAACGTTTAGTTCTGGGTTTATATGAAACAACTGGTTACTTTGATTTCATCTGAGCAAATAACTGAAAGCATTTATCAAGGTATGTTCTCTCAATGATGCAGCCATATTGACAGCTACATTACAGCTCCATAACGCTCTAGACATTATGACAAACAAATACTTTTGACATGACAATACACTTCTGTTAATTGAATGGCTTAGCTATTTTACAACTCTAGGCTACAGGTCAACACTGTGTTATTTAGAGATTTACTCCAAATGAAACCAAGCATGGTCTTTAATACTATCCAAATCAATGTTTTGAAATCAAACTACATTACAGCAAAGTAGAAGGTTATTTCAAATCTTTACTGAGGTTCCTGAACTTCGATGATGTGTTTTCTCTCTGGCCTCTGAACCCAGAGCACTTTCCTTTTTCTCCGTTCTGGTTTTAAAACAGAAAATCAGAAAAAACATTTAGTTTATTTGTTTTCCTTTTTGGTTTTGAAACGGGATAGCCTCAGAACGAACCATACATGGATTCTTGGCACCATCTTGATCTCTTTTTTTTTCCTTTGGGTGGAGAGCATGGGTTGAGAAGAGCCTTGGCTCTAGGGCACTGGCTCTCTTTGCGGCAAAACTTGTAGACACCCCTGCTGAGGGTTATCTATCTGGGTGTTTGGTGGCACCCACAAACCTTTAACATCAGAGACTGCCTGGAGCGCAAGGCAGCCAGGGTTTTCATAGGAAGATCCTGCACAAAGTGACCCTACACACCAGGGAAGCGGTCATTTCAGTCAGTGCTGGTAATGGTGGCAACAAAACATTATTGAACTACACAAAAAGTGAGTAACGTCTCGTAAAGCCTGAGTTCAAAAAGATTTCACTTGTAAGGAATAGCTCAATATGGAATAACTTCTTTGCTTTCAGAGAGCGAGCTGTTCAGATGGATATTACTCTCACATCTTTGTGCCTTTAGCTGAAGTCAAGATGTGGTTAGCTTAGCTTAGCCTATACTGGAAGTAGCTAACCTGGCTATATGCATAGTAAGAAAAAAAGCCTCCCCACACTTCTGACACCTAATTAATATCATGATGTGCCCTTTTGGTTTAGTTTTTATGTAAACAGAAATGTAAATCTGGATTTTAACAGGCAGCCCTTCTCAACTGCAACTCCACTTTATCGTGACCAGAACATGTTGCCGACAGTATACACTATTTGCTCACAATTGTCAGTGGGCTTTAGTTGTGTTGATAGTCCTATCAGTTTCTATATGGCCTATCACTCAAATCACAGACTTTAGTTTGTTTAGTTACTTGCATACAGAGTTTTCTCTCATATCTTCACGTATCAGGGATTATCAAAAGATATGGATTGCTAGCAACTACCTTGTTGTCATCTCTAGAATGCTTCCATAATGATAATACTAAATATATTTGTAAAAACTCACCAGGAGTAACAAATGCCTAAACAACCATTTGTCAGGCTAGCTGTCTTCTATTAACATCACTGTAGTCATACATTTCCCCCCATTTTGTCTTTTAATTCACATGGAATTTGTATTTTAAAAGTGTGGAAATGGGAGAAAATATTGGAGGGCAATTCTGCTGCTGTCAGAGAACTTGGCTCATACTACTGTTCTCATAGGGGATTGATTGAATCACTCTGGACCTGCAATAAAAAAGTAACTATCCCCAAAACCACACATTTTATTTTTTACTTGTGTCAAAACATTCGGTCTGCTTTAGTTGTTGGTAGGTTTTTTCCACTTTGGACTGAGCAAGGCTAGCTGTTTCCTACTGCTTTCAGTCTTTATGCTAAGCTAGGCTTACCATGTCCAGACTCCAGCTTTGTATTCAACATTATGTATTATCATGTTTATAACATTGATATCAATCTTCTCACTTATTCTCTTCTCACTCAAACTCAAATTCCTCTCAGGGTCCTTATTCCTCTCAGCTCCCTATTCTCAAAAGTATCCAGCCTGAAGCATTCACTGTCCAGAGATGTATGTCACAACATGATGCATTATAGCTAACAACTCATAAAACCATTTCAGCATCATACTGCTATTGTGAGGGGCTTTTTAACAAGTCATGGCACTGGCAAAGCATGACAAAAAAAACCCCAGCTTTGATCATCTTAGCAGGAGCAGTTTCATAAGTGAGAGGTTAAATTGCGTTGGAAACGGACTAAGCTATCTGAAAAATACCCCTTTACAGAGGAGACTCTTATTCTTGGCAACCCACACACAGGCTCTTATCACGTAGTGCTCCAGCAGATCACGGTAATTGCCTTGTTTTCTCTCAACAGAGACGTGGAGAACTGCAGAGCTCTGCATGTGCACCTCATCATCGTGCTACCGATCATTTGTCTGTTCAGCTTCTGTAGTTTAACTTCTTCCAGCTTTACTTTTCTATTCTGTCTTGACATTATAAATCTATACATACATGTGGATCTGCAACAGATAGTTATACAATGTCGGATGAACAACAGTACAGGTTCAGTTTGTGTCACATTAACATTGATATTGCACTACATTACAGAGATTCTAATGATTTCTGAGTTTTACGAAAACATTGATTATGAAGAACTTTTTTTGAAACAGTAATGTCAAAGAGAATTTTCTCATACCCGGTGTGAGTAGTCTCCACATACACCCTGAAGAGAACAGAAAAACAGTTCAATCAGAAAAAAAAACGTTTCATCTTGCAGACAAATTTAAATCACAAAGCCTGCATTAGAACTGAGAGCAATATGTCAGTGTAAAGCTATTTACAGCTGTTTTTGATGCACAGAGCAAGTGCTTCAGGAATAAAAGCGAGAAAGTCTGTGTGTAGAGGAGGTGGGGGTGGTGGATTTGTGACTGTGGTTTGTGTCCTGTTCATGTCCTGTGTGTTACTGTAGTTATGTAACAAACATGCTTATTTTAACCCCATCCATGGTATTTTCCAATCGAAAAGGTTTTGTTGTCTAAACCTAACCACATAGTTTTGCTTACACTCACAGTGTTAACCCTGTGTTCTCCATAACAGCAACCATAGTAGAGTGTTACCATTTTACATGTAGAGCTACACAGAGCCCTGACAGGTGACGCCAAAGGGTCCTAACAAAATGGCATTATGTGACGTGCTTTGATGAGGATGTGTTGGCTGGCTGGTAAACTATAGGATGTGTACTTGGCCAAATAGTCAAACTACTGCAAAACCATGTCTCACCTTCTCCCCTTTGGGTCCTGGTTCCCCCTAGAAAAAAAACCCAAAAAAACAGCAACACAGACAAATAAGACAAGTTAGAGGTTAAGCAGTTAGCCCAAAAGATTAGCAGGTGATTGTCTCAGGACTGATATCAGACTTACTGGGAGTCCTTTAGCACCACGCAGACCCTGAAAGACAACAGTAACACAGTCAGTCTTGAATGTGATAAAGGAAAAGGTCTGCAGCTTCACAAATTTCAACATAAGTGAACACAAATGCCTCCAATGAACATGAGTGACATGAGTAAACATGTCAAGGTATCAATCAACCTGATGAATTAGCTTTTACACGAGTCTAATCCAATTACTTGTTGACTCGTGAAGGCCCTCTAGGCCCCGCGGTGTGTCCAGTCTAAGTAGCTGTCAGAGCTTAGCTTAGACTGGTTGATTAATGAATTTAGGGAGAGGACCAAGTAGACACATCCAGTGCACCCCATGCTGGTGACCCCACAGCCTCAGCAGCTCAAAGCCACTTTGTTAAGGCAACAGCATCTCTATAGATTTACCAGACAACCCCTCAAAGCCCTTTTAATACTCCCTAACATTCGTCAGGAAGGAGACTTAGGGCACACTCACACTTGGCCCAGATGATCCATGCTGTGCTTTAGGGTCATTGTCCCCCCTCCCTCTTCCCCCGCGGCTCAGCCCGCTTGCACTCAGATTACTTGAAATGATCTGAATCTCGGCTCCATTACTTATACGTCATCACTCCTCTGAGTTTTTTTGTTGTCCAACTGTTTTTGAATATTTTCATCTGATCAAATCTGCAGTAAACAATCCACCTCCACATCGGACCACATCTTTTTAAATGTCCATTGTGGTGAACAGACAAATATAAATAGACATCAGGTTCGCCGTCAGTGCACATGCTGGTGTCCGTACATGTGCATCTGTGCTTTACTAAAGCTTACCTCTCTAAACCGGGCCGCAGCTGGGATTCAATTCAATTCAATTCAATTTTATTTTATTTATAGTGCCAAATCATAACAAAAGTTATCTTAGGACACTTTACAGAGTAGGTACTGTATAGACCACACTCTATGACTTATTTAAGACTTACATAGACCCAACAATTCCCCCGTAGAGTACGGTGGCAACGAAAACCTTCCCTATAACAGGCAGGAACGTCGGACAGAGCCAGCTCTATGGAGGACGGACATCTGTCTTGACCGGGATGTGTACCTTGCTTAAGCAAGGAACATTTGAACTCACGCTGGTCAAACAAACTAGACTTTAGCCGTGAATCCTGCTTGGGCACGGTACTAATGTTAAGTTTGAGTAGTCCCTCAGAAACAGGAGCTCATTATGAGGCCATTAATCAAAATTAAACATTATTCCAACAGTAATGGTCCTTAAACAGAGGTCCTGACCTTGAACCTATCACCTTGTATGCCTCCATTGTATAATCCTGCAATGATCCTGTTTCTTTTATGGTCAATGCCAATGTTTTTCTTCAAAATATTGCTTTATTTTTGTTTTTGCTTTACAATACCTGCACATGGCATCTATGGTTAATACAGTAGAAGGATAATGGTTATGGCAAATCAACTTTAGAAAAGGTATAGTATAGTTTAGGTTACAGACATAAAGGACATACTACTTCCTGCATTGAAACTGAATACGAATATACACTTAAATAGTGTGGGAGCTGGAAATATATATACTTGCTTTGGTTCTCTGATAGCTGAGAGTCAGCCAGAGTAAGTGGTCTTCAGATCGATGGATACGAACAACACTGAACTGGATGATTTTATAAGCCTCGCCCTGCCTGACCCGCAACATGATGTTCATTGCATTGCTTATAAGAAATCAATGAGTCTGGGATACAGAATGTTAAGGGTGTAGAAAATACTTGAGGCATTAAAAGTTCTCAAGCCTCAGTAAGCGGTCTAAAATCCCATAGTGCCCATTTCAGTTAGTCCAAGTTTTATCTACTAACTCTGACTGAAAGCCGGAGTATGGCTAACAGCTCCAATCTGTCTTGGCCTTCTCCCTTCTGCCGTTCACCCACTGTTAGCCATTACTGTGTGGCATACAGACCATAGCTCTGATGCTCTCATAACTTTGTCGACAAAAAAAGCAGCTAACAGCTAAAGTGACCTTAACAGCAAAACAAGGTTCAATGCAATTATTTTAATATAGTTATTTGTTTTGGCTTGTTGGAGTTAATTTCATATAAAACACCCAAACTGTATATCCAGGGTTTTATGGGCTCAATTCAATGCTTGACTGGTGGTAACAGCCTTATAGTGCAACTATGTTTATGATAAATTGAAGGAATGCTTACCATGTCACCTTTGGGTCCGTTCTGTCCCTGTGTGAACATTCAAACAGTGAGTGCAGGTGGTATAGTAACTGAATCAATCTAAACAGGTACCTCCACTTGATGTCCTTGGAAAAACTTCTTAGAAATATTCATAGAATGTTTAACCCCACCCTATAATTACTGTAATGACACTAATAGAGATTTTATTACAAAAATGACTATAATCATTCTTAGCTTAATTATGCTCATTATTAACACAGAGGCTGAGTTCTGGGCACTCAATTACTCAGTTATTTCACTTTTAGACAGGAATTAAGGGAACCTCACAGGCTTGCCATCCATCCCAATTGGACCCTAGGATAAAAGAAGAAAAGAAAATGTATGAGTACATACGGAGATCAGCAAGTGCATCACACATTACCAGATGGTCCCTTTAACATCTGTTTGGGAAACTTGCTACATGCAAATACATAGCCATTCAAGTAAAAATGCAAAGGTGGTGTCAGTGTGTTAGAATTAAATAATGGTGGCAGTGAAGTAAAACTTAGACCTGGTATCCTGTTAATCTAATAGTTAAACTATTAAACCTGATTCAAGGGTGTCATACTATGCACAAGCCCTTAATGATGCTGCTATAGGCCTAGTCTGCTGGGGCATAATCCATTTCCAGATACTCTGAGCTTCTCTCCTCTCTGTCTGTATCATTCATGTCTCATCAATGCATGTTACTAAATCAACTTCTTCCCGGAGTTGTTTGTGCTTTGTCGTCTCGCAGGTCTCTGCTGATCATGGTGGTGCCTGCTGTCGTGGTCCTGCATGACGCTTCCTGCTGCTATTATTACTATTATTCATATATACTATCATTTGTTTTATAAATTCTAAAATTCAAAGCCATAAAAACATAATCAGTCGTATTTCTCAGCTATACTACTACTCATATCATTGATCATATTTACCACCATAATAAATATCATTATCATATTCTGTCATCTTAAGTCTAGTTGTTTTTACTATTTATATCACTCTGGTATATTACCTGCCATAACATGTAAGTTACATTTGTTACTTTTGTGGTAGCTTGGATCTCTGGGACTTTCCATCTGTCTGTCAGTCTCTCTCTTTTTCTTTCTCCCCAGCGATTCAAGACAGATGTCTGTCCTCCATAGAGCTGGATTAATACTGTATATAATAACTATAATAATAATAATAATAATATGTTGGGTTAATTGATGACTCTAAAATTGCCCGTGTCTGTCTCTGTTGGTCTCTAAGTACCCTGCGATAGACTGGCGTCCTGTCCAGGGTGTACCCCGCCTCACGCCCGATGTCAGCTGGGATCGGCTCCAGCACCCCCTGCGACCCCGGGATAAGCGGTTGAAGATGATGATGATGATGATGATTATTATTATTAAAGATTCTTGGGTCTCTGTAAATCATAAGTCATAGAGTGTGGTCTTTACCTACTCTATATGTAAAGTGTCCTGAGATAACTTTTGCTATTATTTGGCACTGTAAATAAAAAGATTAGGACTGTCATACAAAGCTTTTCTTAAGACTTGTCACTCTGCTTCTCAATAGAAACGCTAAAGCTCCATTAAAGTGATCAAGCTGTTTGTTTTTGTTTTGTGTACACATCTAGATACAGATACAACGGTTAGCTAGCTAACGGCCTTGACACACTGGGTGTTTTTTTTTCATGCGAATAATTCACATTTCAATATAATGTTTTTAGACTGTTTTCTTTGTCATGGTTTCTTTCACACAGAACGTCTTATTATGCAGCAAAAAACAACAACACAGACGCTCTGTGATCCGATTCACACAATAAAAGAGTTACCTACTTTTTTGTGTACTGTAGTAAAGCTTTGCTGTCTTTTGCTTGTTTAAGTAAAATCAGATGTCCAGACTACACAAATCATCACAGCACCATCTACAGAATCAACCTGCCAGACAGCATGGTCATGACTTACTGGAAAGCCTGGAAATCCTCTTGTTCCGGGTTGTCCCTAAAGAGAAACAGAAAAGAAATCATGTGTTAGTTGCACTTCTGAAAGTCTGCTGGAAGCAGGTCAGTGGAAGAAGATGCGGTTGTTTCCCCCTACTCCTCCACTGCACTGAGGTGTTTGGTGAGTGCTGAAATTGATTTTGACACAAGGAGTGATACTGAAGACTCTGGGGAATACATTCAGTGTGTGAGAGTGTACTCTGACAGCACAGGAGGGAACAGGATGCTGAAATGGAACACTGAACAGAAAGAACAAAGAGCTGTAATCTAATAAAGATGTATGATTAGGGCAAGAAGGTGAACAAGCTCAATGAGTGTATGTCATTAACAATTAGCTGTCATACTTTAATCAACAAAGCTTTTCTACCGTGTTTTTCAAACTGGTACAACACATTCAATATCACCTAGAAAAGGAGTGACGAGAAAATAAAGATGTAGGGGGAAAAAATTACAAGGAGGTAAACACGACTAATCACAACAGCCGCCCCTAAATATGATTTTTTATACATGATCTTATTATCTGACGAAAAAATATCTAGACTCAAGGTCCAAGGTTAATTTCAAACTTTAAAAGTACTCCCTTTGCAGGTGAATACCTTGAGATGCAGCTTAAAACTCTTGAAAAAAATTCTCCTAGAATGGAAACATTATTTTCTGTATGTATTTAAGAAGTCATTGTGCAAGTGCTATACAACATTATGTGCATATCTCTATATAAGGACTTCTTTGTAGCCTACAGTCACAGAGAAAGGTTGAAAACCTTTCTCGCAGTGGAAAATATCTTTTCAGTCACCATCAATTAGAAGAACAGATGTGTGCTCTACTTAAATTGGTTAAACTCTTAGGACTTTTTTTTTAAAGAGAAGGCATTCTGCTACTTATTAGGCAATATTGTCCACCTGGAAACTAAAATGAAGTAGAAAAATAAACACCAAACTCATTTGGTGTAATAACAAGAGAATTTGAGTCATATCAGGATCCATTACGACCAGGCGTCTGGATAACTAACATTGACCCCAGCTGGACCAGGATGGTGTTACTCACTTCCTGATAAAGCAAGCATGACTTATGATCCAGTATATGATCAAATCACAGCTCCTTGAACAATGCTGCTGTCTCCACACAGTCTGTAATTATATAGCATTATTCTATCATTTGTGGTGAATTAATGTGCTTCATGTTCAAGTATTTCCAATTGTCTAGTCTAATCAACAGAACTGAAAAGTATGTTGGTGTTTAAGAACCTAATGTGTTAAGCAGAGGTCTACTAAAATGGCAGCTAATAAAAAAGCTATGCAGGCAGGTAGCACTGATTCAAGATACAAGGTATTTTAGGTGAATAGAGAGGTGAAGACACTTACAGGAGGTCCTCTTGGTCCAATGATAGACAGTCCTGGCTCGCCTGGTGCTCCCTATAGTAGGATAGAAAGAGAGGAAGATATAGGAAGATATTATTGGAGAAATTCAGCACATTGATGCATTATTTAAGGTAAATAGATTTAGCAGGACCAAATCTATCCCCTGGAATCTATTCGACATAATCTGGCCCTCATTTATCAATCTTGCATGAAAATGGGCGCGGATCTGAGCGCAGAATTGGTCATAGGACAGGACCCACGTGTGATTTATGAAACATACGTATCTGACCAATCTCAGCGTACGAATGAGCAGGCCTTGATAAATGCGGCGGCTGAATTGGATCGTCATTAACATGTTCCACCCTTAAATATTCCTGGTTCAGAGGCCTCGCCCACTGAGATCAAACATGGAGAGGAGAAACGCTGGGAAGAAAAGACACTTTTCCGACACAGAGATCGGCATCCTGACATCCGAGATGGAGCAAAATAAAGATGTGCTTTTTGGCAGTCTTAAGAGTGGAATAAAAGGGGCCCATTAAAACGCTGTATGGAAAAAAGAATAACGGAGGCAGTCAACCCGAAGCAGCGCTCCACTGTGACCCGTGTGCGTGTGTGCACTGCTGAACCTGCGCTCCTGCTCTGTAGGGGGGTTTGCCAGCGGGGTTATTAGGTATTCCGTTAGAGGATAACCTTTGTCACCTAGAAGAATTATTATTAATTAATTAATAATTATTTTCAGACAGATTTGCTGTGCTGCACCGCAAATCCACAGGCTGAAATTTGCGTACACGATCTCAGACCTGACGTGAGATTTGATCGTAGCTCCCGCCCAAATTGATAAATGCCAAAGTTTGCCAGGAACTGGTCGTATGCACGTTTTTCTGCCGTACGTTCGTTTGATAAATGAGGGCCACTGTGTCTAATTTCGACACACAGATACCTCCTCTCAGACAACCATGGTGGGCACACAGAAATGTAAAGCTCTGGTCACACTAGAAAGTTCCACAGTGAAGATGGTCCCTAGATATTGGGAAGTAGGTGGTGCGAGAAGCTTTGAGACTTTTAGGGTTGGCTAAGTGCTGTAGTTGGCAAACAAATTTCTAACATGCTGTCACAATTGCTCTCCAGGACAGTTACTTGTTATTGTCAGTTAGAACGCCAGCCAGCTTTGTTCCTAGCTGAACGATAAGCTAAATGGGCACTCCACCAAATTGATTACATCACTACTCTGCTCTTCTCTAGCCTAAAAAAGCCACTGAATCGTATCTTCTGTGTCTCCGAGGTCTAAGAAAATAATGCAGATGGTTCAATTAATTCTAATTAAATTAATTACATTATGGCAGTTAATAATGTAGAATAATAAGAAACAAGGACAGCTAAGGTGACAGAATATGACAATGATATTAATTATGGTGGCAAACATGATCAATGATGAGTAGCTGTAATAACAGCTGCAATACAGCGATACATACCAATGATGGTGTTTTTATGGCATGTTCATTTTTGAACTGATGTAGTTTAGGTTTGTATGTTAGGTTGTGCCATATTCATGAACTAAGAGATGATACTTTTCAAATGAAACCTCATGCTCACATTTTGACCTTACAGTTCTTCTATTATAAGCTTAGGCTAAAAAGCGGTTTGTGATTTACCCCTACCCTCCATAAGAGATGTGTTTTAACAGGTTAACCCTTATAGGGATTGAAATTCATGAGAGCATAGCTTTTGCTACATTGTTTTCTAAAACTTTATGTAGGTACACTACAAAATTTTCGGAGCACTTGCTTAAGGAGTTTAAGAGACATATTTGTATCAATTCCTCGTCTTGTCGCTGACAGGTGGCACAATGGGGTTAAACAGAAGAAAATTTGCTACTGATCCACATCAAACATTCACTTTTATCCCAGACTTGTCTGAAAAAATGCTCTTGCTTGATGGTATTTCTTTTAACGAATCACAATTGTATTAGACGATTCTAAGCCTGATAGCTGAGATAGCAAAAGGCTAGGCCAGGCTTTATCCTAGCACTGTATCTCTGCTATCCTCTCTGAACACTCCCACGAACCACTGAAGCCAGACTGGCCAACTCAGGTTTCCAGCTCTTTACCTTCCTAGCTGCTGTCCTCCTGAAGGGAAACCTTATCTCACCACCTACTCAAGGATATAATCTGACAGTCCCAGTCATCCATCAAAGACAAAGGTGCTTCTAAATATTTCTGAACAAATGTCGACTTCAGCAAAAAAGAAAATTCTCATTTTGTTTGATAACAGATTTACCAGTCAGGGGCCAAAGGTCAAGGTAATGAGGCAACGATAAAATCACAACTAAAACCAGGACCCATTCAGAGAAAACCACACCCACATAAAACCATGCATATGCTGCGGAAACACAAGCAGACACAACTATGTGGATCTCATTTCCTTCTTAATTAAATCTCAAGCCCATAAAGAGTGGAGTGTCCATCGGTGGTGGTTTTTTAGCAAAACCAATCCATCACATCTTTCAGTTTATTTATCTTTGCCCAGCTCAGTTTGCCAGTGTCCTGCCCCAAACGCCCTCCCGTAAAACCACAGAAACCATTTGTTATAAGAGTGCAGTGTTCTGGAAAAGCTTGTCTTCACTTCTTCTCTTTGCGTCTGCTTCACTCTTTCTTGATCTGAAATGATCTAAAGCCAAGTCTGCTGTATATAATTCCAGTATTTCTTCATCCTCTCTGTGCTGGCAGCTACTCAAAGAGACTAACCACACATGGGACACATCCTGATCCGGCTATTGCAATCAGTTCCCTGCCTAGATCTAAAAAGGCTTTTGGCTGCGCCCCTGTGGATCAAAAGCCAAAAGCCATCCAAGAAGTAGCCACTACAGTGTCAGCTTGTCAGGTTCTGTTCTCTCACAAATCAGGCCAAGGCTGATACTACATTTGTTTTGGCTTAATGATGGTGGCTAGAAACCACACTATTCATTGTGACATGACAGTCAAGAATGTGCTTCCCTTTTTGTTGCAAAATTGGCCATACACATCACAAATTCTATATTAGTGAGGAGAACAAATCTGTAAATCTGCTGTGTCTGACTTTGATGCAGCTGATAGATGGCGATGTTATGATTGCTTTAGCAAATGTGGAGTCAGTTTTGAGGAGGGTTGAAATCCAACAGGCACGTGCATTTGTCTGTTCTGTTGATGTGAAACAGTAGACACCTTATCAAAGCTCCACTACAATTTCTTTGCCCACCTGGAGGCAGCAGAACACAGTGAGGACATGGAAAACATGTTAGCAGAGAGAGAGAGAGAGAGAGAGAGAGAGAGAGAGAGAGAGAGAGAGAGAGAGAGAGAGAGAGAGAGAGAGAGAGAGAGAGAGAGAGAGATTTTTTTGATTTTGTCCAGTTTTAAAACAGGACAATCAAATCAATCATTGCCGTTAAGAGAGAAAAAAAGATAAATAGAAAACAAAAGAAAACTAAAAAAGATGGCAAATATGTCATTCACTTTCAAACACAGTGCATATTGCATGTGCACACCACACATCCTCAAAGGTTTCCAGATTTTGCATCAGCTTATAAAAATGGAAGTCAACCAAAACTCTGGCTTTAACCATGGCAGGAAACAGAACAACAACATTAGTCCCAGGTTGGTTCTCAACCTTGTTCCTCCTAGTGATATAAATAGCCATTTTGGCTTGACCCAGGATAAAATTCAAAAGTTTGCAAATATTTTGTCTTTTTTTGACATATTTAAAACCCAGGACAAACATCTCTGTGGAGAACTATTCACTGAAAGCACCAAATAAACTTTGCAACATGCAAAACAAAGGTTGGAACCTTAAACACAATGAAAAAGCATGAAAAACTGTTTCCCTTTGATAACAGAAAGACCATTCCTGACTAGCATTTGTGTTTATCACTGAAACAAAAGCATTGACAGCAACTGCTCCATGAAGAATTTTCCAATGTAATTCCCCCACTCTCTTAGCCAATGGTGGTTTATACAGTGCTCTCCATTCAGGCCTCACCCCACTATCCAGTTTGAGAGCAGCGCTCCAAGGTGTGTCTGCCCTGCTCTCTAAACCTTTCTTATTAAACACTTTGACACAAGCATGGTACAGCTGATTCCTGGTGACCATATTCAGCAACATAGTTTTTGGGTTCCTAGGTGTAAGAAGCGGACCAGTACACCCATCCAAATTGGGTGAAACTACCAGCCCGGGAAAAAGGTCTCGCTCATCAGGACGACACCCCCCTGCAGAGTAACCCACCAGTAGTTCAATTTCATCCTTCATGCAGGCAGCACGCCATTTTTCCAGGAGCTGCGACACAACCCGAAGCGACCTCAGGCCCATGGAATCAGCCAACCCCCTCCTATTTCCAAAATGTGGTCCCGCCCGGTCAACTACATCTTTCAATGTGTCAATCTAGGCGTCACACAGCATCTTCTGAAGTGAAGGGAAATTGTCTGAAGAGATATCCAGTCGGGCACCTCCCATCACAGGCTCTTGCAGGAGCCAATACAAGGAGGTTGCAGGGCCAAGCCTTTTAAACAAAGCCCAAACTTTCAAACAACAACGATAAAAAGGTGGCAGATTTAAAAACACCATTCCATCTGGTTTCATTAAAAACAAAGATTTGTCCAACCCCAAAACCCCACCCATTTTCAATATTGCACACCTCAAACACCTCCATGCAGCATCTGTAGGCCCTGTCAAGAGCCTTTTTACAAACTGCAGTCTGAAAGCTGCAGTCCTACTATGCAAATGTATGAGGCCCTGCCCCCCTTCATCTTTAGGCAGAAATAAAACAGACTGAGGTGCCCAATGCAGCTCATCCCAGAAAGACACCCAAATACTTGAAACCATCTTTCTTCCAGTTCAAATTTTCCGGGAGACTTGGCACTCCCTCCACCCATTGACCCAGCAATAGAGCCTCACTCTTTGACCAATTAACTTTGGCCGATGAGAGTAACCCAAACTCCTTTAGGATGTCAGCAACTACCTCTATATCCCTTCCCCCATTAATTAAAATAACTATGTCATCAGCATAGGCTGATAACCGAAGGGGTACATTACACCCTGGCAAAGACACGCCCCTTAAAGTTAGCCTTATTCGCTGCAAAAGAGGCTCTATTGCTAACGAGTATAGCATACCAGATAGAGGGCAGCCTTGCCTCACACCTCTGCCAACTTTAAACGGAGCACTTAGACCACCATTGACCTTGAGAATACTCTCCACACCGCTGTACAGAACCCTGACCCCATAGATAGCTGTGCTCCACCCTATCAAACGCCTTCTCTTGATCCAAAGAGACCAAGCCCACATCAAGCCCCAAAATTTTGGCCATGTCTATGACATCACGGATTAAAGAAACATTATCAAAAATGGACCTACTGGGAATACAGTATGTCTGGTCTGGATGGATGACCTGGTCTATCACTCTACCCAATCTGTTAGCCAGTGCTTTGGATAAAAATTTGTAGTCGCTACACAGGAGCGACACGGTACTCCAGCACTTAATATCAGTGAGATCACCCTTTTTGGGTAGAAGCGTGAGGACTGCCCTACGACAACTCACCGGCAGGAAACCTCCAGCAAGACTGTCGTTAAGCAATTCCAGCAAATGCTCCCCCACCTCAGACCAGAAAGACTTATAAAAGTCTATCGGGATACCATCCAGGCCAGGAGCCTTGCCACACTCCATACTTTGAAGTGCGCTCTCTAGTTCCCCCAATGTCAGGGTGGAATCAAGCTCGGCCAAGGAATCCTCTGAAACCTGTGGCAACCCCTCCATGAAAACACTGTCAGCCTGTTCACTGCTTAGTTCGCTCCTGTATAGCTCTTTATAGAACCGTGCAGCTCTATTTCGAATATCATGCACACTGGTCAAAAGAGTTCCAGACACAGATTGCAAAGAATGAATACATTTCCTCTGCCCATTTTTCTTCTTCAAGCTGAAGAAAAATTTTGAAGGTACATCCATCTGATCGACACACTGAAAACGTGAACGAATCAACGCTCCTTGTGCATTAAAACCCAACAGCTCAGCTAAGGCGCCTTTCTTGGTTGCCAACTTGTCAATGTCATCATGATCCGCAGTAGAGTAAGCCAAATTCTGAATTTCAACTAACTCTGCTTCTAGAGTTTCAATTGACCGGGTTCTGTCGCTGGTGATATTTCGAGTATACTGTTTACAAAATTGTTGGAGTTGCACTTTGTCAAAGTCCCACCACTGTTGTAAGGAGATGAAAGATGCCTTACATTCACAAAAAACATCCCAGAAAGCTTTAAAAACATCCCTAAAATCTTGTGTTGTTAAAATGCCAATAAGCACTCTTTGGCTTCACCGAGCTCAGGAACCCACTGCACACAACCAAACTATGGTCTGAAAAACTTCAGGAGTAATAGCACAATTCTTAAAATTGTTGAGATGATGCTTGAAACAGTAAAACCTGTCAAGCCTTGCTAAGGAAATCCTATTACTATGGACGTGACTCAAAGTATATTGTCTTTGGTCTTTGTGAAAATTCCTCCACACATCACTTAAGGTCATGTGTCTGCATACATTGACAAAGTTTTCTGCGTGAAAGCATATGCGGTTCAACATGATTTCTGTCAATGTCCTGCTCTGTGCAGTTGAAATCCCCCCCAATAAACAAGACTTCATCCCCATTGCATCCAGCTATAACAGTAGACAACGTATCTAAAAAAGCCACTCTTTCTGCTGCAGTAGTTGTGGCATACACACAAACAAAAATAAAAACATGATCTTTGAAAACAGCTCTAACTTTTAGTAGTCTTCCCTCTATAACTTCCACCACTTCATAAGAAATGGGAGTAAAGCTCTTTGCAAAAAGACATGCAACTCCCCCACTAACATTGGAGTTGTGGCTCAAAACAGCAATACCCTCCCACTCTAGCGGCTAATCAGTTGCGTTCCTAACATTGCTGTGAGTCTCTTGTAAGAGCACAACGTCTAGACACTTAATACGTTACAAAAATCGAAACTTGGGCTCTCTGGCCCCATTAATGTTTAGGGAGGCTACACGAAAATCCCCCATAATCAGAAACAAAATAAAAATAAAAATAAACTGCATCATTACAAACATTTTTCAACACAGAACACAGCATCTATTTGAGAACCTTCGTCTTCTGCATCGATCCCATCTGTTTGCTCATCATCCCCTGCTACACTGTTTTGGGAAAACCCTATGGGCTCTGCCTGGTCGGGCTCTGCCTGGTCTGCGTCTTCCCCTGCTGGCTCCGCCGGGGTAGGCAGGCTCACCTCGGCCAAGGAACTTTCCCCCTCTCCCACTGTCTGCACATTAGCATCACCACCGTCCCCCCCGACAGCATTAGCTTCTGCACCCTCCCCATTGGGAAACTCAACACTTGAGGTTTGTTCCTTATTGGATTCCCCTTGGCCATCAGCAGGAGTGCCTGTTCTGTCTGGACAAGCCCCCACTAAGTGGCCAGTTTGGCCGCAGCCAAATCATTTCATTAAGCAGGAAGAAACATACACCAAATAATGAAAACCATCTACTGGCACATTCAGAGTAAGATCTAGATCCTTATTATCTTTCAAGATCATATACACCTGACGTCTGAAAGACACCACATGCTTAAGGAGTGGATTGCTACTTGAAATCGCTATCTTCCTTATGGGTGACACTAGTTTGCCATGACGAGATAGCGATTCAATCAGGATTTCATCCTTAATAAAGGCGGAATGTTGGAGATATTTACTCTTTTAGATGGTGATGATAAAGAGAGCACTGGGGTGAAAACACCATCAATTACTACTCCCTTCTCAATCACGTCATTTGCCAGTTCTACCGTCTCGAGAAACAAAACAACTGCCCTGTTCATACGAGCAACGGAGAGAATTTTGTCGTGACCGACCATCTCACCCACTGCTAAACTACATTCTTCAACGCTGGCGTAAGCTGTTATTTTAATGGCACGCCACCGCGTTAAAGACCCAAACACACCTGTACCTAAGGCCGCCATGCTCCCAGAACGGGGCAGACGCCTCGTTAAAAGAAACAAACAAAAGCAAACTACTCACAAAACCCACCCAAACTAACACAAACTAACCCTCAAACACAAAAACAAACAAGCCATACAAAAAAATAAACTCACAGCACTCCGCCAACTCACTCGCACATGCGCTCAGAGAGAGAGATAGAGAGAGAGAGAGAGAGATTAGAGTTTGTGTGTGCTGGACACACACCGTTTTTTGTAACATTTCATTTTACAAAGACTGCCCGGCAGGGCAAGTACTATTGCTGGAAACAAAGTTGATTAGAAATACATTTGATGAAACTTTGAGGTAAAATAAATAGGTTGAAAAGCTCTGTTGACCTGAGGGGGACTGTAGAGTTACACAAGAAGCTACATGCATGTTGAATTTAGTTAATGCTAATATGAAAAATAAATTTTGATGCAGTAGAGAAGAAACTGCTCAACATTTTGGGAAACATGGTCAATGGGCCCAAAGAACAAAGAAAGGAACAAAGGAGTTTTCTTTTCTGTTTACCTTCAGTGTTTCTCAACAAATGACATGGTGTGAATCCTTGGGGCCCAACAAACGTGTAGATTTTCTTCCTCATCAAACATTAACTGACCTGATTTTTGAAACTGCCATTGTGTAGATCCATGTTTATTAGCCAACAGTCCTCTTCTTTCCTATCTTTTTTGTGTAGACCATTAGTTTACATCATGAAATATTGCTCTAAGCACTAAAAGTGATCAAAAACTCGACAGTATAGGCATTTAACTTAATGTAACTTCAATATCTGAGTTAATTTTCATTGATTAACTTAAAATCCACCTTCAACAAACTGCAGCAGACATCACATACTCTTTGCAGGTAGAGTTTGCATTAATGTGAATAAAAGTGGTCATTTAGGTTTTTATGTTCCTGTGCTGCTGACATTGGCAGATTTACTGCAAGTTTACCATCTCTGTTGACACACTTTTGCAATTCATGAAGCCAGGTGGGCGATATCAGAGTCTACATGAAAATTTGTTTTACAAGTAATTTCCACCTTGAGGCCAATATCAATCTTTCTCTCCCAGCTGACAGCTTATATTTATGGTAACTTCTACAAGACGGAGCTAAGATTTACGGTTGTGCAATGCACCATTAACAACATTTCTTTATCTCAATATGTAACTCTATTCATTCTAAGTTCTCTTTGAGAACCTCCTCATGTACTCTGCTGTGGCCTCTATAAACATTTCTCCACTTTCTTCAGGGAGTCTTAAATTTGAACTTTCAGACGGTTATGTGACAAATTGTTACTATTGTGTTTCATGGTGTAAAGAGTTTAGGTAATCCAACCGGGGTGGGAAACCATTTACAGAATGTGACCCTCATGCTGTTTGAAAATAATGATATAAATCACATGGTACCTTTACACACAATAGAGTGCACAGCTCCACTTCTAACCACCAAGCAGACATGGGACTCAAGTAATTTGGTCCAAGTTTCAAACAAGTCCAAAGTCATTTTTTTTTTCTTGAGCAAGTCATTTGAAGTCACAGGTTATGTCAAGTCAAGTCACTTACCTGCAGTATGCGGCCTTTATATAGAGAAAGGACAAGCTTTTATTACCTGTCTAATATTGATTCTATTGGCCAATTTACAACCTGTTCAAAAAATAGGCCATGCAAATTAACTGAACTGGTATTATTGTTATTGAAATTCAGTGAAATAAATACCAAAACCCTTTTAAACTGACAGCCAGACTACAATGTAATTATACAAACAATAAATAAACTTATTTGTTTTGTAATTTCTTTAAAATGCTTCAACATTTTATTCTGGTGATTGGGTTGATTAGTGATCAGGCTTAGTGACCTTAGATTGATTACTATCAGGCTAAGGTTAGCTACAAGAGCTACAGAGTTGTATCAGACTAATGCTAGCAAGCCACAGAGGGGATCATCCCTAAGTTCCCGGATCCTATTTTTCCTGTTCGCATAAGCATCTGCATTGACAGATTTGATTCAGCATCTTGTTTGGGTTGGGGGTTACGGTTGGGGTCAAGGTTAGAGGGTAGTGTTAGGGTCTACATAGGCCTATTTGCCGGGGAATTCGGCACTGATTGTGGAAAAAATAACAGACTGGGCAACATAGGTCCCTTTCTTATAAAACGGCCCAATGTTCCCCGGTCACATACAAAGCAGGGAACATGGGGCCCGGGGAACTTAGGTACACTCCCCTACAGAATTGTGAGAGAACAGTTCTGGCTAACGTTAGCTAACATTTCCATGCATTTCCAGGCCTCTTAAGTGTCACGCATTGAGCATCTCACTCTTTTCAGCCTTTGGTGACGCACTCCTGCAACACATTGTATTTCTTTGATGATGTGCAATTTATAAAAACAGTCACCAAGTCTCAAGCCACATCTCTGCCACCAAGTCCCATTTTAACAATGTCACAAAAGCAGCTTATTTATATTTCACTTTCTTTCTACAACTTATCCTTCTCTCACTGGGGAAAGCACACTGGTTTGACCATCCATGACCAAAGTAACAAAAGACACCGAATCAATATAAAAAAATAATAGGACAAGGTTGTAGTTGTAGTCTTTGAATGGTCCAAAAAATTGCTATTTTTGAACGTAATCCTGCTAATGACACATGGTCCTACACTTACCTTCTCCCCTGCTTGTCCTTTTAAGCCCTGGAATCAGTCACAGCAGACACAGTCACATGCCAAAAAAGGTGTGAAGAGAGAGAGAGAGAGAGAGAGAGAGAGAGAGAGAGAAAGAGAGAGAGAGAGAGAAAGAGAGAGAGAGAGAGAGAGGGAGAGAGAGGGAGAGAGAGAGAGAGAGAGGAACCACTGTTAGAGGCATGGAGTGGCATGCAGCATCCCGAATAATGATGGGGAGGTGGTGTAAGAACTAAGGCGAGCAGCTCTCTGTGTAAGTTAGGTGGTGCTTCACAACATGTGTAAACAAAGAGTGTAAACAAAAAGACTCAGTTTACTTCAAACAAGGCACAGGTCAGATCATCTTACAGTGATGGTGGAATTAAGGGATCCAACTATTCATTCAATACATAACTTTTTGAAACACATAATTGGACATTCAAGCAATTTATACAGCTCTTTTCAATGGCTCTCATCACTTCGGATATCGTGAATGCTTTCATGGAGAAACTGTCCAAATGTTATCACCAAATACACGATGATATCACAAAGACCTAGAAAAGAGATTTTTGCCATTAGCTGTCTGACAGCATTTTTAAAATTAATATGTCTCTTCACTCCACTTCATTAGAGAAGGGAAAGAGTTTAGCTCATGGTTGTCATGTTAACCAATAACCTACAGGCCTTTCACTTAAACTTAACTTAACTTAACTTAAATGTTTTATATTGTATTTCTATATTACTGTTTTGGTGTGTCTGTGTGTAATGCTGCTGTTACACTGCAATTTCCCAGCCAGGGATCAATAAAGTATTTCTATTCTATTCTATTCTATTTCTGTTTAATGTTTCTAATTCATAGTGTAATAGGAACACAGTGTAAACACTGTTTGGAGTCCTTTCTGGCTCATTTGAATATGAATATAGGATATCTGCTATGAACAACCACAATCAGTCAGTATTTATATTTAAATAGCTGATAATCTGATAATTGCTTTCACACTGGAATTTCTTACTTGAGAGGTCTGGGAGCTATGGAGACCATGTTTCATATGAGTAAAACATATATCGGGTTTTAAATAATACCCACATGTGGCAGGCTAATGCCTCTGGGTTCTTCCCACCTCACCTCAGATTGCCTTGCTTGCCTTGAGCACTCGTGTTTGCTTCTTCCTTGCCTGCCTGTGGACCTGCCTACCTGTTGCCTGCTCTCCTGTGTTTCCCGTCTGTGAGTATGCTCGAGAGACAGACCCTGCTGCGTGCTCCTGACCATTACAACGTGGCAGACGCCACACCAATACACTCTCACTCTCACTCTTGCAAACCCCCCGCCCCCCCTTGCACTTGCTTTGCACATTTATTATTAAAAGACATGTTATTTACTGTTAACCTGTTGTCTGGGTCTGGCATTTGGGTCCAGTCTCTGTACTAATCCATAACATGCTGAGATGTTTAAATTGAATTGAATTGTCACTTTATAATCAAAAGTCTACTTGAAGCGTGGATTTGGAGAATTGTGGCATTATAATTATTAATAACAATCACAAGTAATTGGATATTTCCTGAATGGTCTGCAATTTAAAAGACTAGCAGATTTGCTTAGAAAAGCTGGGAAAGGTGAGGCTAATTAAACTACCACTACACATAACTTTGCATTCTGTAGCAGTGAAAATGAAACCAGTGTTGTGGTCAGCACAAAGGCATATCATAGCAGCCTTGCTCTTACAAACCACTGCTTTTCTGATATGAACTGCTACTTTTGTCATTGCTCATGTCATAATAACTGTGGCTGTTACTCTAGTGGGCTAGATCCACAAGCCCAAGTCACTCACCATTCTTCCTGGAATCCCCAAACTTCCTTTGCCACCCTATTGACCAATTCAAATCCAGAGGGAACAATAATCAGTTAGATAGTGAGACTGAAGGGAACTGTTAAAGGGATACCTTGACATAAAGACTTGTGGGTTCTTTATAAAATTATTAACTACGTAAATATAATCTCATGTGATTTAATGGTGTCTAACTTGAATCAAATTCCACCAAACACATTATAAGAACAGCAGTTGTTACATGTCATTAATATTGTTAGAATTGAATATTGAGCCCAATGGGTGCTACTACTTGGAAAGAGATGCTAATACTGAGTATGCAAAGGTCTTAATGTCATGGTATCCATTTAAGGACTAGAATCATTAGTCCTAAGAGGGCTTAGTCAGTTAACCATGCTTTGCTTAATGGTGAGACTAGAGATGAGCATTCCATGATGAACATTTGATGCAATCATGCCCAACCCCCAAGACACCTGATAAAGTTGAGATGTTTCGAATAATGTAACAAAGTAAGCATCAAATACTCCCGACGTTACTTGAGACAAGTGGTTGGTGGCTGTAATGTTCATGAGTTATAACATTCGTCACGATAGTGACGTATTGCATGACCCCTACAGGCATGCGCAGTTCAGGGGCAAGAGCCCGCAAACACTCGGTCTGGTCATTGACACATGAATACTACAGTGGCCATGACAAAAAACGAGTTTAGGCCCTGTTTATGAACACTAATGCCATGGTTTTGGTCAATACCAACAAGCTAAGGGGGTACCCTTCCATGTGCAGCATAGGGAGCAATTTGGGGTTCAGTGTCTTGCCCAAGGACACTTCAAAATGCAGACCGGGGGAGCCGGGATTGAACCGCCAGTCTTTCAAATGGAGGATGACCCGCTCTATCTCTGAGCCATAGCCACCCTCAGCCACAGCTATCAGCTTATTTCCAACACTGAGTGTATGTCTTCATTGCCTCAACCTCTAGACCCCACAGACACCACTGTAACACACAAGCTGCAAGAAGTTAGTTAACTGCCTCTAAACATTGTTTCACAGCGATCATCTCACATTCCATTCGCTATTCAACTTGCTACTTCAGTAACATTACACATGAATTAGCATGGACATGTTTAGAATGATTTGGGGACAATGACAGGCCTGGGTAGCCAGATTGTCTTATTGTTAAACATACTGTCACATTATATAGTTTGTCATCCATATACAATGTTATTGATTTTGAATCTTGCTAGCATAGCATTAGCTGTCTGGCTCATACATTTGTAGAACCTTGTGGGAGTGTAATGATTGTTCCAGGTATTAGTCAAACCCTCAGGGGATACCAGGGAAACTGAGTTATAATTAAAAAAAAAAATAATAATAACGTAAATATAAATAATGGACTTGATTTCTTTTTCTTTGGCAAGTGACCATGGTATATGCAAGATATTGCTCTTCAAGGTGTCCATAATCAGGAATAATTGGACTCCTGTGGAGGAAACCAGTTCAGGCGTACCTGCTGAGCACATCAGTTGTATGAATCTTTAGGCGAGCATTTTGCACTTTCATGTTGTTGTTATTCATCACGCTCACGTTGTGTAAAGGTCATTTCCTGTATCTGTGTTGCATGGGTTTCCCAACTGTCCTGAGAAGTGAACATGATTATAGATTATGACCACTCACTAAGCCCCATAGTAACTGAAGTAAATATTTGACCCATTTTTCACAACACATATCTCCAGAACATTCTGACACTAAAATGGCATTTTTCAGACTTTCAATTCAGGAAATAAATTTTGTTTAAAGTCTGTTTTTGTCTCAGATATGTCAACCAATGTCAACTCATGTTAGCAAACTCCTCAGATAACCAATTTGTGTAATGCTAAATATGACTGAAGCTATGTAAATATCTAATGTTACCTGGAAAAATATATAAATATTATGCACATAAAACTTTTCATCCATCCACATCACATTCATACTTTAAAATGAGGCTGTGCCCATTTACTAGATAGGAAGTGTATACCATTTCATTCCTTTGACTCAGCTTGAAATCTTCCGGGTCTGAACGCTCCGTTGAAATAAAACAGACACAACAGCCGAATTTGTGAACAATTATGATCAAAATGACAATTACATTGTCATTTAAAAACTCAGATCTGTCTAAACAACGGGGAACACAGCACTGTGACGTTGGAGAAATACAAGGCTTGGACCGGTTTGGTCCCGTAAAATCGTATTTTGAAAGGGTTACATCACGACTTAACAGCCAAATAGACTGGGCCTGGACACAGAATCATCTGTTTTCAGTCCTGCTGAATCAGATGTGCTAGTACCTCTGTCATTAGTGTGTGGTATATATTTTTTTAAAGCCTTTAAATATTATAAGCCTACAGCTAGGCTCTTTGAAGCCCTGTCCAAGGTCCTGATTTAAACCAAGGCCTCTGGCAGGAGAATCTGGCACCACTCAAAATGGTTCTAATGCAGAGCTAGGGGCTTTAAAAAGTGCCCAATGGAATTATTTGCGGCAACCACAAAATACAACCTTTACTAAAGTGGGTTTCCTAGCCATGAGATGAATTGAGTGTTTTGTAAAACCTCATTCAGTTCATGTGTTGCACTACAGCACAGACAGAAACCTGCTCCTCCTGGTGTATGTCCCAAACATTTTTCTACTAAGTCTTTCTTGCCTGAAGATTAGAGTGTCAGGCTTTTTTTCCTGTGCCGACACACACACACACCAGGCCTTGCGTGTGTAAATAAGATGTAAATAAGACCACATCTGTTGTAATATTGTAGTGCATTGGATAGGATGAAGGCAGAAATCTAATATACGCTTTCATTACTTATCAGTAAATTAATGATTATTTTAGTTAGTAGGAATTATAGTATACTGCACACTGAGCTTGTTCCATCTGCATGTGGAGAAATATAAGTTGAGGAGAGAACAATTCTGAAATAACCACATTCCATGGAAAACATGGCTCCCTGATTTTCAATTCTTACAGGTCCTCTTTCCAAAAACCACATCCTCCCTTCCTCATTCAGTCAAACACTGCCTGTGATTTAATTTCCCGCTGCTTGACAGGTATAATCCATCACAAATACTGGAAGGAATCTCATCCTCACTTTGACAAAAACACTCCAGCACAGGAACACAGGAGAAAACATGGCACAGCTCTATGCTTGAGACTGTTTAATGGACCTGTTTCACAAGTGAGTTTGTCCGAACCAAATGGGGTGATTGTTGGTTGTAACTGGCTACCCAGGACAAAGGTCAGATACTAGATGGCCACCTGTTGTTGTGATAGGCATCATGTGGGTTTGACATGTTGAGAGTGCAAGCTCAGCAGAAAGAGAAGGAGAGTGTTAGCACGAGGAGAAAGGACGGGTGGACATGATCAAACAGAAACAGATTTGGTCAGAGAGATTGTGTAAGTGTTGCGTTCAAGCTGCTGCAGAAACACAGACAGAATTTAAAAGAAAATAAACAAGAGGCCATGACAGGACCCAGCCAGCAGCTCACGGTGTTATCTATGGATGGTGTTTCAAAGCTAGAAGCAGGCACTGCCACTGCTGTACTGACATCTCTGAGGTTTATCAACTGAGAAGTGATCATTATAATCCAGAATCAGATGCTTTAACTCATTCCAATTTCATGTTAAATGAACCCTTTAAAGAGCCTTGGAAGGGGAAGTGCAAAGGCTTAAGTTTCAGTGTCACCATGTGTCCTTAAAAATACAATCATATCAAACTCATATGCAAATGTGTTCCGTAGTAAACACAATCCTTAGATTTTTGATCTACATAGCAAGGACACATTTATTGAACTAATTTAGAAAGTATTAAGTAATTTCAGTGCCAGTAAACATTCTAATATACATGTGACCAAAAACCATGATCTTTTCCTAACTACCACATGTTTCAGTCATCCAAGACCCTGCACTCTTGGATTAATATCCTCTTCTATAAAGCCAGACTATGTAACTTCTTGCCACACATGCCAATTACAAGAAAATGTATGCCTTGAGTCAGTTGCTTTAAAGACAGTGTGAGGGAAGCTTTCAAACTGCAGCCTGAGAAGCATGGTATGTGTAGGGCCAAAACTAAAGCTTCATGGGTCTAATAAAGCCCCATTCTCTTTGGAATGTTTGTGCTGTAACATTACGTGGACCTAATTTTATTTTGTGATAATTTGATTTTATTTGATTTATGTAATGTACTGTATGTACTAGGGCTGTCAATCGATTAAAATATTTAATTGCGATTAATCATTGTGTAATATACTAAATATATATTTAACTAAGAGTTTATTGTTTACTGTTTGTTTTTTTTATCCCTTCTCGTGTTTTTGTAAGCTGCTGGAAACTCAATTTCCTTGCGGGAGTCATCCACAAGGGATCAATAAAGAGAAGCCTAAGTCTCTTAGTCTAAGTCTATGTCTAAGTCTAATTGAATGATTGTCCATAGTTAACTCACGATTAATCACAAATTAATCACACATTATATCTGTTTTAAAAGAACCCTTCATGGATATATTTTTTAATAGTCCTATTAACATAGGTGTGCACAAATATGTTTGCTTTATGCAAATGTATGTTCATTATTATTACAACAATCCAAAATAAGGACAAATACTGTCCATAATATTCTCCAGAATAACCTCAAAGGTACTGCATGCTCCGAAAATCTGCTGAAAGGGCAGATTGACCAGAATGTAACATTACTTAGTAATACTACAACAATGTAGTGAAACTATCCAGCGTGGTGTGTCTTTGGTAAAGGGTAGGAGCCTCTCTGCATCGGCTGGACGTCCAGCAGGGAGACTGGACATACCCTTAAGGAACTCAGTTCACATGGACAGTAAATGCAGAAAACTTTGGTTCAGAGATCCATCTCGATTTAAAGCTGAACTTGACATTTAAAAGATACTCTATTAATTTCTGATCAAGGTGGTTTGTTTTCTGTCTGTCATCCACAATGTTACTGCTTCACTGCTTCTTGAATTCCCAAACTACGGGACAGGCTGAGGGTCCTAATCACAGAATGTGCGCATGTTAATCGCACGTCAAAAAACAAGTGGTTTCAAAAGGAATTCGACAGCCTTAATATAAATATATTGTTCATGTGCATACTGTACATAGATGCATGTGTATCTAGTACATGTTGCATGTATGCATACAATTTCCCTTCCTCTGTGTCAGCTGTTTGTCTCAAGATTTTGGCTGCTGATCCAGAACTTCTACCCTTTTTGTGTTTTATGTGGTAATAAAAAAAAGCTAGTTTAGCAACAGCTACACAACACGCTACTCAAACAGCAAAGCACTCTGAATCTATGAACATCTATTAATCTTAATTATTTTGTGCTAAATAAACTAATGTGATTATCTAAAGCCGCTTTTCCACTGCATGTTACTCGACCCAGATTCTTCAAAATGGCAGCCTGCAAAACTACACAATACAACTAATGAAGTGCTGACACTTCTCTGTTTGGTGGCAGATGAAAGGATCCATTGAAGATTATGTCACAGCAGTTTCATATGGTGTCGCTATGGTGATAGTCTGAGAATCATACCTACACCTACCAGTGGAAAAATGAAAAGAGAACAGTACTGGTACCAAAAAGTGTTAAATTGGGTTGAGCAGGGCAGAGCTGAACCATGCAGTGGAAACAAACGACCCACACCTGCATTACATAGTGTCCAAATAAAAAGGGAGCCATTTGAAATGTGATATGATTTTGCAAAACAGCTAGGCTACCATGGGTCGCTACTCCCTAACACTGTTCAGAGATGTCATTGGGTAATCTGACAGTGAGTGGAATGCAACCACAAATCAACAGTTTGCTAACATTAGCTACCATAAGCTACTTTTCAAGGCTGCAGCAGCAAACTCCCTAGGTCATTGAATTTGCAAGGGTGTGTTTCACTGCTTATGAATTAAAAATATCATTATTCAGTTATATTAAGATTTTGTAATTTCTTCCGTCAGAAGTGTAACATAGTGTCCTTTTGATAAAAACAGCAATGTTTCCTCTGAAATCCAGAAATGAGGAGAATATGGATGGGTATTTTTTTTGGAGACAGAGTTGTTTATGGATATTTCCACATTGATTTAAAAAATTACTGTATCTATGATCATAAACACTCATTTGAAAATCTAAATAAAGACAGCAGCTACTCAGTAGAGAGCAGGCATGAGGTCAGTACTGCAGTGATAACTATTCACGCATGCAAATATTGTATAAAGAGCCACACAAAGACAAAAAGACAGTTACCGGAAAGCCTGCTCGTCCAGGAGGACCCTGAGAAAGGGGTGACAGAAAATTGGTACAAAAAGGAAAGAGTAAATTTTACAGTTAAAATTCACATACTGAAATATGCCTGCATTATTCTATCGCCTTATCTGTGTTTCTTACTATTCTGCTATATTAACTGCCATAACATATAAGTCATATTCACCTTATTATAGATATTATTATAGTTACTGTTACTTTTGTGGTTGCTTGCATCTCTAGGACTGTCTGTCTGTGTGTCTTTGTCTCTCTCTATCCATCTGTATGTCTTATCTCTCTTTCTCTCTCCTTTTCTTCCTACCCAACCGGTGCAGACAGATGTTGGGTCTATGTAAATCATAAATAAGTCATAAAGTGTGGTCTATACCTACTCTGTAAAATATCCTGAGATGACTTGTGTCATGATCTGGCACTATAAATAAGATGGAATTGAACTGAATTGAATTTAACCAGGCCAGAATAAAATTAATTGGAGAGACTTGAGGTAGTTCCTGTATTGTATGAATACTATTTTGGTCTTTTCAGCTTAGTGATGGCACACAAAAAGAACACTGCTGATGCAGTTACATGCCTCTTTAAATCCAGGCAAGGTTTCTCTGAACATAAAAGAACAAACAGTTTATTTATTTCACCACAATGATTCATGCAAAGATTGGTAATGGGAGAACGCATGCTGCAAGTCCTTATGTTTCGGTGTAACAAAACTCCCAACTAACCTCACCCTACTTGAGTACCTTGCTACTGCGGATATGGCAACATGTCAGCGTAGTGTTCCATAAAAAACAAAACACAAAGAGCTAGAATACAACAGCCAGGTTGTAAAAACAAGAAGGAGCCCATTGTCAAAAGCCATTAAGGAACGGAACTTGTGTAAGAAGCTCTTAAGCAAAGGATGGGACGCTAATTGGTTGCAAGTCAAGAACAGGAACTCTTGACATTTTACAAAAAGCTGCAGAGGCATTGACACTCTGCTGAGTAGAATGATAACTGCCTGTTCTTGAATGATGGCATGTCATGCAGTGCAGTTTCTCACACCGCCTCAAAAAGTCTGACTTACGGTTAGGCTGAGATGGAGTAGACAGGGGTCGAGTCTTGCTCCCACAACTTTGGATAATTTCACGTTTTGAAACCCTGAAAGTCACTACAATGGTAATATTCGTCTCGTTTGACAGATACACCACCTAAATATGCTGACGTGTTCGACCAGACAGACTGTAAAAGACCAGGGGGCGAAGGCTAGAGATTAGCATGGCGGCCATTACTGACCTTTTGGAGCAGCACTGTGCAGCCCTCTCCGCCGAGTTCAAAGCCCTCTCCGTCAAACTTAAAGCCTCCATTTCAAGGCTTGAAGAAAAGCTGGACCACGTCCACACCACAGTGTCCGACCACGCTCAGATTGGCTCCCTCGAGGTAAATGCAAATTTACAGGACGAGCGTCTGCTAACGCTGGAGGTTAAAGAGGTTTGAACAGAAATCGCTGAATGGACATTTTAATGAACTGTGTCGAGATGCAGTGATTTCCGGTGTTTTCTAATGTTTTTTGAATTCCAATTGTTTTTTTCATCTTTTTTTTTTGTGCCTCCTCACACTGTTAGGTGATTTCAGATTATTTTTATTATCGGCCTCCGTGCCAGTACTGGAAGCTCGTCTGCATGTGGATTTAAGTTAGTTATTATATATTTTCTTCACAGTTTTTTTTTTTTTTTTTTAATATTTATCACCCATCGCCACAGTGTTATCTAAAGTATTTTTGTTCTCTATTTGGTCAAAGGGCTATACTGAAGCTTGACACTTGTCATAGACTGATGTACAGAGGTGACATGTATCAATACAGTATGTGCATTCTAACCCAGGGTGGACGGTGGGTTTCACACTTTATTCATCTTATCTAATGTAGAAAAATACCTTCATGGCCTGCCTGTCCCATGGCATCTTGGCGCCCTCTGCTGGCTAATTTAATTTAATTTATTTTGCATGGTTTTGTATTTGTCTGCTCTGACATATCTTCAGTATGTTTATTTTATTCTCCTTTCTTGTGGTGACTTACAGGGTCAAACACTGTTACTTAAGGGAGGAGACCCCCGGAAGCTCAGTTTAGCTGTTCGTTGGGAGCTGGAGAGCTCAGAAGGTTTTTTTTAATAAGGGAGTAGCCCTCAGATTGGTCACAGTGTTACTGTCTTGTTTCTTTTATGTTGTTTTGTTGGGTTCAATGTGTCTTTAGGTTCCTTTTTTCTTTGTATTGTTTTTTTGGTTCTTTTTCACCCTTTCTCCCCACTATCTTCCGCCACTACCACAGAATAATTTAAGGTCATGCAGTGTCATCCTAACTCATTATTATTGTTCCTATGGCTAATGCTATAAAGACAGGTACTGGAGTGCGTCTGATTTCCTGAAATACCAAAGGAATGAACAACGCTATCAAAATCTGTAAGGTCCTGACACAGTTACAGCACCTTAAGGGGGGTGTGATGTTTCTGCAGGAAACAAATTTCAAATCAGCTGGCATCCCACTTATTCATAGAAGAGATGAGCCACTTATTCCATTTCAAATATACAGATAGAGTTAGAGGGGCCGCTATCATCATTCATAAAAGGGTCCTGTTTGATCTGACAAAGGTAATCCTAGATACTGACCGCCGTTATGTCATAGTTTCGGGCACACTTCAGAACATAACAGTGGTCTTAGTTTTCGGTTTGTGCACCCACAATGAACATTATTTTACAAGGCTATTTGCCAAAATCCCAAACGCTGACAGTCACCACATTATCATGGATGGAGACTTCAATCTGGTGCAGGATGTGACTCTCAACAGATCTTCTCCCACACAGATAACACTATCCAATCAGCACACACACAATAAAAACATATGAATCAGAGTTGGGAATTTCAGCTCATTGGAGGTTTGGAAATCTCCATTGTAAAGCTTTCTCCTATTTTTCCTATGTACACCACACATTCTCCCGAATTGATTTATTCTACTCGATAACAATCTCCTCGACTGTGTGAATGCATGCGATTATAACCTAATAGTGACTTCTGACCATGCTCCTACCACAGTTAACATTAGTTTTCCATTTTCATTAGTTTAATGACAACCCTGATGTCAGCAATAGCACTCTATGGGAAGCGCTTAAAGCTACTGTCCGGGACAGGTGATATCCTATGTTTCTCAAATGAGAAGGTCTCAATGGGCTAGGCCGGTGGAAATTTCAGAGGAACTGCTGAAACGTGGTGGAACCTACCCCATCTATTTCATTGCTCCTGAAGAAAGACAGGAATCCTACTTCATATGGCAGCAATAGACCGGTCTCACTTTTAAACAAGGATTGTAAGATCCTTGCTAAGCTCCTTACCCACTGCCTCCAAAGTGTGATGTCATCAATAATTTCGCTAGACCAGACAGGCTTCATATTAGGTAGACATCTATTCTTCAATACCAGAACACTCCCCAGGTTGTAGTGCTTGATGCAGAGAAAGCCTTTGACCGGGTAGAGGGTGGCTTTCTATTTTTCTTTTTGGAAAAATATGGTTTTGATTCTCATTTTATTTCTTGGGTTAAGCTTCTGTATGTAACCCCCTCTGCATCTGTAAACACTATTGGTGTCCGCTCATCACATTTCCCTTTGTTGTTCTTTGTTATTGAGCAATTAGCCATCTGGCTTATAAACCAGAATGAGTTTGAAGGCATTACTTATTTTGGTCTAGTCCACAAACTTTCCTTACAATATATACTGATGACCTTCTCTAATTTATTTCGAATCCCACATCCTCCCTCCCCCCAGTTTTATCAATCCTGGATCAGTTTGGGCACCTATCAGGGTAAAAGTTGAATATTCAGAAAAGTGAGTAATTTTTTTTCAACAACTTGGCGAGATCACTCCCACAATCCATATTCCCTTTTAAAACAGCTGACAAGGGGTTCAAGTATTTGGGGGTGTTTATCACCTGCTCCTTCTGGGACCTTTTTCAAAGAACTTCCAGCCGCTATTAGATAAATGCAAGACAGACTTGTCTAGATGGGCGGGTCTCCCCCTGTCCCTTGCAGGCCGGGGTTAATCTTATTAAGATGGTAATTTTACCCCAGTTTCTGTATCTTTTTCAACATCTTCCAATTTGTCTTAATTCATCATTTTTTACTAATCTAGACTAACAACTTAAAACTTTTTTTTGGCAGAATAAACCAGCCCGTATCAAAAAACATATTCTTCAACTCCCTAAACTAGCACTAGGGGACTAACACTGCCTAATTTCTGCCACTACTTCTGGGCTTGCAACACTAATACACTTTTATATTGGCTCTGCGGTGAAGTTATAGACGTCTGCCCGCCATGGGCTCATACTGACATAACATCTTCTTCCTGCTCTTTGCATTCTAAAATTTGCTCACAGCTCACCATAGCTCCCCACAAGGTCTCATCCAATCCGGTTGTTGTTAATACCATTAAAATCTGGATCCAGTTCAGGGCTTCGATCATTACTCCAGTTTTGAATATCTATGCGTTTCTCCCTTCCTGCACCAACCCTACATTCCGCATATGGTCAGATAAGGGCCTCAAAACGCTTAATGACCTGTATGACGAGGGTGTTTTTGCGTCCTTTGCATTTATGTCGGACAATGCAGTAGGTGCTCAGTGTGAACACACTGCACGTTAGTGCCTGCCCGTTAGCTGCTGGGTCTCCAGGAGCCGTCTGCAGGGGACAAAGGTCAGCCATTGCCGGAAGGAACCCTTCACTTGAATTACACAGTAACCCTCCAACATGTGGTTCCCATTTGTGTGCTGTGTGCTGCTGAATGAATGGAAAGGCAGAGAGGGTCTGGCAGAGGGGTATACTGTATTTGGCACGTGGGATGCATGGTCCCCTGAGAAATCCTCAGCTCAATAAGAAGTGAGTGCGGATGAAGAGGAAAGAGGTTTGATTTACTTCATTCTTACTGGTAATATTTTACCCAGAAGCTGACTTTACTGTTACCTGTGGGAAATAACCAGGGTTTTTTTTTACTTTCTTGTGAGTGTTTTTAGACTATGGTTTGGTTCCTGTAGGTTGATTACCACAACAGTGAGTTGTGAATGAACTACTAGGGGGATCACGGAAAGGAGTCACATGGGGGTTGCAAATGGTGACATTTGATAGTCGTAAAACACTGATAACATCCACTGGGGTCATTTTTATTACTTTGATGTCTTTGTGTTTGAAACATGCTTTGATGTAACTGTATATATGCTGAAGTTACTTGGAGAGAGGCAGAGATTGTTTGAGATTGTTTGTTGAGGTAGAGTTTCTCCTGTATGCATGCAGTTTAGTAAAGACATGATTGGAGAAACACTGAGGCCCAGAGAATTTCTTTCACAATTTGGCAACGAGGATTGGATGGACGCTGAGTCCTGACTGAAGGTTAAACCGGTAGGGGAAAGGTTCCGCTCCGCCAAGGAGGACAGGATTCCGCCTGATGTCAGGAACGGGTGCTGGACAGCGGACGCTCCATCCATTTTAAACATGAGTACGGTGTTTTTTAAATCATATCTTGTGTAATTGTGAAGACAAGCTTCAATTACCTGGCGGGTTTTGAAGCTCAGAAGAAGGTGTGTGAAACCTAGGACGACAGTTCGAGAACCTGTGTGGTCTGCTGTCAACATATTCTGTAATTCCTGTGGGGTTTGAATATAAGGTCCGATGAGTCCTTTGTGGAGGTCGTCACCGTCTTCATATGTCCTTTGTGGTTTTGAAGACTAGCTTTGTTTTCTGTGTGATTTTGAAGCTCTAAAGAAGGTGTGGAACCTAGGTAGACAGTTCGAGAACCTGTGTGGTCTGCTGTCAAGATATTCTGTAATTCCTGTGGTATTTGAATATCAAGGTCCAATGAGTCCCTTTTAGAGGTCGTGACCGCCATCATATTTTCTGTGTAATTTTATTTTGTAGACTAGTTTTATTAAAAAAAAAATGCACTTAAAGGTATATAAGTGATGTCTTAAACTAGACAGAAATTAATATAATGTGTTGTGAGAGGTTGGTGCAACCTTACAAATGATGGAGGTGTTTTGGAAAATACATAAGCATACAGGGAAAAAATTAATGATTTCTGAAGCAATTATTCAAAGGAGTAGAAATTTTTGAAATGCAAATATAATTTGCATGAGTGTAGAGATTCCCAACTACAATGAAATGGGCGTATGAATGTGGTAAGGAAAATAAATTTTGTGGTGGCAAATTTTCAGTGTCTTTTGGATATTAAAGGGTGCGTTGCTTGGAACGAAGGTGTCGTACAAACCACCGGGCTGAAAGATTATCCAAAGTTAATGTATGTGTAATAAGATCTAACCATGTTCGTATGGAAAGATCAGCATGTGTGAAATAGTCTGAGTGAACAATAAGCCCATTGAAAGTAAAAGCACATCCCAAATTATTACAGGTCCTGCTAAATTCATAGCAGATAAATGGGTAAATTGTGGTTGAGAAGTTCCATTTTGGCATTAATAGACTAAGGGAGTTTGTTTTTTTTTCCCCATCTTTTATTAGGCACATATTAGGTACATATATAGTGAAGAGGGTAAAGTGATGAGAGAGAAAGGGACAGCAAGTAGGAAAAGATGGATTGTTGGGATAAAGAATAAAAAGAGAAGGACGGAGGAAAGCAAACTCAGTTATAAGAAGACAAGAAATTAAAGAAATAAGTATGTGTGACAGAAAGAGAAGAAGTGAATGAAAGAATGAGGAACATGGATTAGGGATAAAAGAAAGGGCGGCCTCCTCCATGCTGTCTCCAGGCCATGCAGCCCCTCCATCAAGCCATATGCATATTCCAACAGCCCAGAAGGACTCTGACAATGAGGGGGAGGGGAGACTGGACCTGTTTCTGATGTGTCCGTTTTCACAACACTAGTGATTGGGGGACACCAGACTGAAACAAGGAAAAAGCTAGCATTGCTTCTCCAGAAAGTTCTCTCTCCAAACAGCAACTTCTTTTTTGACTACTGGCCTGAAGAAAAGGAAACAAAGAGGATGTCCACCAGATGTTCAGTTGAATTGAACACTGAAGAGCTTGTGATCAGGATATGGCAGCCAGAGGAACTAAAAGATTGCAAGGAGGTGGGAGCTGGAGTGGTGTGAACTCTGATGGGCCAACATTCGACCAGCCATTTGGTTCACTATACCAGCAGGATGGGGCACAGAATCCTGGACAAAGATGGCCTCATCAAGTGATGAAGGCCAGCAGAATGAGAGAAAGAAGGAGACTGGGACAAGATCCAGAGAATTCCTGATTGGGTGTTTCTGGCTGGGGTTTTCATGTTTCCTGTGAACAGGCCATACAGACAGCAGAGGAAGGTCAGAGCATTTGAAAATCACAAATTAGGAATTATAAGATAAAAACATCCACACTAGATGACACCGTGACCACATACATACACATGCATATACATATAGGAACATTTATTAAGAACAAGTATTGGTGTCAATAGGGGAGGTTATGGTTTTGTATTGAGAGTTTATCTTTAGACAGAAAGTTAAGGTTTTGATTACTATGATCAGACAAAAATCTTTTTTAGCTCACGTAAGACAAAATTCAAGTTATTGAAAGCAACACTGATTCTTTCTTACAAAACAAACATGCCATTGTTGAATATCTCAAATATAACTCCCATTTTACCTGAAGAAACATCATAGATGTCACAGGAGGGAGTTTCTGGTGATTGATTTTAGAAAATGCAATATTGTAGCATCACTGTCCATCCTGACTCATTATTCTGGGTTTTTTGCTTTCACTCTCAATGCTATTTGAATTTTTTTAATTTGATAGTATAGTTTTCTGGAAAACCTGGTTTAAAAAAACTGCCATAGGGATGCTATTTGTTGGTGCATGAGATATAACAATAATAATAATAATTTAGGTGCAACCGGCACCCCAAAGATGATTGTTCATTTCTGGAACTTTCACTTTGATTATGAGAACTAGACCCAAAGCCTGGCAGCCTCTGTCCCTGAGGCAAGGTCAGAAACAAAGGCCTGCCATGCAACCTTCTCCCCCACAGGTCACACCCTGCTGTGAATTCAAGGGACCCCCAAACTGTTAGTTCATTGGCTAACCTGACCTCTGGTGATGACATCATCGGTGTCTAAAAAACTGTAGGAAACCCACTTCCTCACTCTCTCTCTCTCGGATCTCTCTCTCTCGGACTCTTCTCTTGCACTCACGCTCCTGCTGGATCCAGGGACCAGTTGCTCGCTGTCCCTAGGCCCTAAACCTACCAACTCAACTGAGCAGAACAAAGATTGATCTGAGTCCTCTTTTGTCTAAGAGCAACAACCAGAACAAGAACCTTTCTTCAACCAGCTTCCTTCACAAAGGACCAGCCACTGGCATCAAGCAACACAACTTATCTTTCCCATCTCATGGACTGGTAACTAATCACCAGCTGGGCATTACTACATGTTATAGGAATGTATGAACGGCTAGATACAACTTTGTTGTAGCCTGAATAAGAACTCCTGAGATCTTCAGCCTGATGGCCTTTGTGTAACTTAAATGTTCACACCTTCTCTGCATGGGTCCAAGCCCCCACCTCTCCTTTTTGTTTCACACAAACACACACACACACACACACACACACACACACACACACACACACACACACACACACACACACACGCACACTTTTACTTTTATTATTATTTACTTTGATAATTATTAGTGATAACTAATATTTACTTGATTAACAATAAGTTTATTGAGAATACTCAATCTCGTAATGTGAACATGAGTCAAGGCCCTACATTTAGTAGGTTCTCCATGTGAAGTTTTTAATAAATTAAAGTTATTCATTTTTAGTAATTTTTCTTTATTCATTTTCATTTTTCAAATATTTCATTTGATAGTCACACTATTGATCCAATTAACCTAAAGTACCTACAATAATAAGGATAATAATTATAATAATAATAATAATAATAATAATAATAATGATAATAAGTGGGTACTGACTGCATCCTAAGAAACTGGATGGGTTTTAAAAAAAAAAATAGATTTAATTCTATCGCCACTTATGAATTATTTTATGTTTTTGTGGAGATCTCCCAAACCCTGTATAAAGAAACTTGGCCAACAAACTAATCTTTTTAATTTTTGGATGATAGTTGTATGTCAGCAGTTTTACGTCGATTAACAAATACTAACAAATTAACAGCTGACCCTATTGTATTTTCGAAGTGTGCATGTTCTGCATGGTACTCATTGTCACACTTATGTTTTATGTCAGCCTGAAGCGCTGTACTGTCTTAATTTTTGAGCTTTTGATCCTACAGCTGAAGATGGAGAACCATTCTTGGATGGAAATGTTTAACAGAAGATCAAAACCATGGGATGCATTGTTTGATACATAGTGTCTAAAGATGATTCTGTTTTTCCTTATAGATGGTTCTGCAAGGAATCCATCTGGCTGCTCTTTTTGTGTTTGACTATGAACTAAACTGCCAAATAACTTGTCTGCTAAGGCGACAGAGTTATTTGTATTAATCTGTGGTTTTCATTCTAGATGAATACAGTGTCATTGAGTCACAATATGCTTTAAGAGTGTCCATAACTTTCACACTCTGGGAAAAACTGTGGCATTCTCACTCCTACAGGAAAACCTATTGTTTCCAGACCACTTGTCCTTGACCTTTTGTCTCCAACACTTTTACCTGTTTACAGTTAAAGAACTTCACACTGACTGTAACAACTCAGTTTTCACAGAGCAATGCCATTGCAGATGATGGTGCTAAAGAGAAAAGAAATGAGACAGTGGTAAAGGCTTGTTTTCTGACGGTGTGTTAAGTGCTGGTAACCTCTGACACCAGAAGAACATGGAAGAGAGAAGAAAATGGCATCCAATGAGGCAAAATAAAGCAAGGAAACCTATATAGTGGTTCAGATGAAGAAATGGTGTGAATAGAATTGTTTTGTGTTAAAGTTTTTCGATGTTTTTATTTTCCCAATTGTTATATTCGGAGAATTAAAAGTTAACCGATACTAATGTTTGCAGTGTGTAGTCAAAGAAAGAGTTAGTTGATGATATCGTGTTATTTCCCAAAAATTATTTGACACTTTGTGTCAAAAAGGGGAAATGTGGGAAATAACCAGATTTTTTTTACTTTCTTTGTAAGTGTTTTTAGTATATGGTTTGGTTCCTGTATGTTGATTAACACAACGGTGAGCTGTGAATTAAGTACTAGGGGGATTACAGAAAGGAGTCACATGGGGGGTGCAAATGGTGACATTTGGTAGTCGTAAAACACTGATTACATCCACTTGGGTCATTTTTATTACTTTGATGTCTTTGTGTTTGTAACGTGCTTTGATGTTACTGTATATATGCTGAAAGTTACTTGGAAAGAGGCAGAGATTGTTTGAGACCCGGTTGAGGTAGAGTCTCTCCTCTATGCATGCAGTTTAGTAAAAACATGATTTAAGAAACACTGAGGACTTCAGAGAATTTCTTTTGCACACCCTACCACTGGACTTGAACAACAGTACAACAGGAATTAATTGTCAGTGAATAAGGCCATCTCCTTTTGTGTTGTCCCAGTAAAGTAAAAAATACATCTTCCAAGTTTTAATCCTGTGTCCCAAATGTCAAATATATGTCAAAACATCATTATCAGCGTATATTGAAATCCCCCTTTTTTCTTCCACAAAAAACACAAAAACAGTTTGAAATGATTGATGATTCATCCTGAACTCAGGGTCGTTCACAAAAAAAATAATCCAGTCAAATGAGAGTTTGGTCGACTGGCTAGCCACAGCAGTCATACAAAACTGCACTTCACCACTTGCGGCAGATGATGCTAGATCATGAAGCTTTTGACTTTTCAACACACACTGTTGCCGTGGTGATCATCCTACGCCATAAAACAGGAAGTGGCTGTAACTTCACAATAAATTGTCCAATCTTCCCAAAAGAGTCCAGGCCTGAACACATCTGCATCTCAATATTAAGTCACAGTGATAGCTCCCCCGATTGGCAACGGGAAAAATGAAAAACAATATTCTGATTTACATGACGCCTACATTGTAGATTCTACACTTGATGTGGGGAAAAATAATGTGTGTTCTGCGCATGTCGGTTAATGGCATTGTGGCCATTTTGTACTTCCTACCATGAACAGGAAGTTGCTTTAACTAACACCATACATTGCCACAAATAGCATGGCAACAGGCTTAGTGTCAGTGGAGGACACTAACAAAGTACATTTACTTTAAGGACTGTACTTGCACTTTACTTTTTATATTTTGTTTTACTTTATACTTCTACTCCATTAAATTTCAGAGGCCATCCAATCTCTATACATTCAAAGCGAGAGCTGTGTCAGAATCCTCGGCAGTAAGTGGGATTCGTTTCTGGTGGGGGTTGGCCTCCGCCAGGGGTGCACTTTGTCCCCAAACCTGTTTGTTATTTTCATGGACAGGATATCGAGGTCGTGTTGGGGAGGGGTTGCAGTTCGGTGGGCTGAGGATCTCCTCTCTGCTTTTTGCAGATGACGTGGTCCGGATGGCGTCGTCGGTCAGTGACCTATGGCACTCACTGGATCAGTTTGCAGCCGAGTGTGAAACGGCTGGGATGGCAATCAGCACCTCTAAACATGAGGCCATCGCTCTCAGCAGGAAACCGGTGGATTGCTTAATTGCACCGTCGTGGCGAAAAGAGAGCTGAGCCGGAAGGCAAAGCTCTCTTTGTTGTTTTGTGACTTAGAAACATGGGTCTCATTTCATACCGTGTTTGTTATTATTTCCCTTGTAATTATTAACTTACAACAATGATGGACAATACGGATGCCCCCTAAATAAAAACTTTTGGATCTACGCGATTTATGTGAATGACGTGTTTTGATTTGATAAAAACAGTAGTTTTTGTTTTTAGTTTTTTAGTTTTAGTAGTAGTAGACTAGTTTGCATGAGTTTAAAAACCTGATCATAGCCGGTATCTCAAACGCCTTGTAAACAGCGTACCCTGGTTAGAAGACCTAGATAAGTCCTCTAGTAACCAGAGTATTCATGCATGTAAATCCCTTAACTGGGGTAAGATCGGGTTACTCCTCTGCACATGCTCCCTAGGTTATAACTGCTCCTTTCCACTGCCATGGATTTTTACCGGAAAGTACAATAGATCAGGAAGCAACAACAACAGCAACAACAACAACAACAGCAACAACACAAGCTTTCCCTTTAAACCCACTGAGGACTTCACCATGGCAACTAACATTACTACCAAGAAGACCCATTACGAAATGTACAGTGCTGAAAAGTTATCCATGTTCTCCATGCTTTCCAAGTTGTTGTGATTTTGATAAATGGTCAACCGAAATAAAAAAGCCACATTCTGAACAGTTGTACGTTGGCAGAGTGCCAACTACTATAGTACTGTAGAATTACTCCTGTCATTTTCCCATTCTTCCCCTCTCATGTATACAGAGAGAACTAGCATAACCCTGTTACATACCCAGGGTAAGACCATAGCATTGTTACTGCTGTGCATGTGAACGCACTGACTGAGGGACTTGCTATTTAGGATTCCTCCTAGTGGTGACATCAAATGTCAATAGAGGCCCTGATTCTTTATCCCTGTACGACCCTGCTAGAGCTGCTCTGCTCTGTCAGGTCCTTTATCTGTTCCAGACTCTCAGCTGATGACTAAATGGGTTCAGAGCTTTTGAAATAAGAGCCACAAAGCTTTGGAACAGCCTGCCAACAAAATAACTGCAGGCTGAGTCAGTGGCTTCTTTTAAATCTAACTTTAAGACATTATTCTATTGCACCAGCTTCCCTGATTTCATCTAAATCTAGTTTCTTACTTTAAGTACTTTAACTGCTGTGTTTTTATGTGTTTGTTATATTTTTTGTGTTCTTTTCTGCCCAGCTGAAGCATTTTGATAAGTGCTATACAATTAAATATTATTATTATTGTTGTTGTTATTATTATTATTATTATTATTATTATTATTATTATTATTAATATTATCAAGGTATAGGTGTTTAGCATACGTATAGACGAACAAGACGTAAGTGACATATGGAATCTGATCATATCTCCAGTGGAGATGGGAGTGTAGTGAGAGTGTAAAATCTGCCTTGCTGTGTAACCTAATGTACCTAAAACTTCTTCCATATGAACTATCCCTCAAATTTTCCAGGGAGGGATATTTGACAGAAGTGATTTTAAAACTGACATGGCTGTACTAACGTCAAACTCATAGGATCCAGATGTTTGGACACTTTGAGCCATTGAGGCAAAGGAGTTTTCACTTTTAACCAAAGGCTTGATTTCAACTAAATTACAACTGTTGCTTATTTTTGGAGCCCATGTTAACAGGTTGGAGCAGCCACAGCCCGTCTGAGCAGCCATAATAAAAACATCTAGAGATTCAAGATCTTGCCTACTTTTACTACGAAACGAACGTGGCTCGCAGCAAAAAGAGACTGAATGACCTTTTGACAGTCATATTGACATCATAACAGCATTTTAACTACAGTTTTGATGTGTATATAAGTAGAATATGTCACAGACAAACAAAATGGACATATTTATACTTAACGCTACACTTCCATTTCTGTGGAAAGAATGTCAACCTTTTCTGTCTAAAACACACATAAAAGACAGAATGAAATGAAATATTCTTTTATTCATGGCCATTAGCATGGACAAACGCAATGTAGAAAGGCAGACACCACTGCAGCAGGTGTGGACAGCCCTGCAGCACTTTGAACAAGGCAGCCGCCAAGCACTGCATAAGCAAGATGTGTCCCGGCCATCATACCCGTAATGATGGCAATTCACAGTCTCATTCACATCTACAGGCACTTCAGAGTCAATCATTTAAGACAGGGGTGGGGACCCTGCTCCTGGAGGGCCACTGTCCTGCATGTTTTAGGTTTATGTCTGCTCTATCATACCTGATTCTAATGCTCTGCTCGTTAGCAGCTGAAGCTTATCAGGGGTTTAATAATCGTTAGAATCAAGTGTGTTAGAGCGTGCTCACACTGTCCTTTTGGCCGCGGCCAAAACCGTTTTTTCAGCTAAAGTCTAGTACCTTTAAGCCATGTGAGTGCACCCGCTCCGCGCTCAACTGCGGCCAGCGGACCGTCCACGGCCCGCTTGAAAGAGGTGGGCTTTAGCGGAGCCGTTTGCACATGTACGAGCACGAGCGTGCGCACGTTTACGAGCACGAGCCCTACGGCAGTAGCGTTATGTCCGCCTGTTCGGACATGTAAATAGAAGGACGGACCATGCGCGGACATTTAACAACAACAACAATGGCGGTGAAAGGTTCACGTTGGTGTGGTGCGGAGGTGGAGTGTTTACTGCAGATTTGGTCGGATGAAAATATTCAAAAACAGTCGACAAGACGCACAAAAACTCCGACGTCTGTGGAAAGATTTGTAAACAAAGCCACACACACGCGATCAATGCGTGTGACGTGTTACGGCGTGATGGCGTATGGACAGCAAGAAGCATTGGCCGGCCCTGGCAGTGTGAGTACAAACGGGGCTGGGGCGCGGGGGGAGAGGGAGGGGGGACAAGTACCCTAAAGTCCGGGTCTCGGTCCGGGAGGACAGTGTGAGCACGCTCTAAGCAGGGAGAAACACAGATAAACCTGAGCTGGCCTGAACCTTTTGGTTACAGCGCTAACCAATGAAATCCACTTTTTGGACACTTACAGTCCAGGTACTTAGAATGTTAGTTTACCAAGGAGGTCTCATGCTTTTTTTGTATAAAACGTATTTATTGTTTATGTATGCAATGTATTTATAGCATGTGACATATTACAAAACAGCTAGCCGTCACATATGGAGGTAGATTGGGCTGGTGAATGGGCCCAAAAACACAGGACTTTCACCCGGGAGACTGGGGTTTGGTTCAGGGGTGGTGGCTGTTCATGTCCTGGGGCCATTCATGCCCTTTTTCTAATCCTGACCACGTGGTTTTCATGCCTAATCATAAACAATCACCTTTTGTTGACTAAAATCGGTCACGTAACGTTTTTTTGGTCTGTTGTTGTCACCACTTCCAGTCTGGCGGCGTCTTTTTCTTTTTTTTTCAAGCCATCAACGTCTTTTGTCGTGCAGCATTTGTGGATTTTTGTGCATAACTTTTCGGACAATTTCCTACTAACCTGTTCATGAGAATACATTGAATTTACACAGGGAGTTCTGTAACTTAAACAACTTAAATGAGTGTAGAATCAGAACCGTGTGGATGATTTGAAGCATAGTTTAGAACCATAAAATGTATATAAAACATTTGGTTCAAAACTCATTATAATACACCATAATATAATCAGCAATACGGTGAAGCACAGCACAGTATCATTGCATCCAGACTAGTCAGTATAGTGTCATCAGGAATGTCTGAGGGACCTAGCTGTTCATGTACATGATCAAACCAAAATGCAAAAACAGTCACTTTACCACATGCAGGTCACACAAGGCGACTGGTCTACTTACTGGAGGTCCTGTAAGACAACAAGAGACAGAGAAAAAAGGAAACATTATTAGATGAATACAGCATACATTATAAACAGCATTTTTTTGTTGAAGAGGAAAGCACAAATGTAGACTACACTGCCAGGCTGGGCCATGTTTTCAAAGACACATCATGTTTAATCATGACATAGACCAATGTGTCAATTTCAGAATTCCGGTGATCATGCATCTGAAAAGCTCTATGTGTGGTCCCCTGCGACTGCCACAGTGAAACCTGAAAACATTGCACTACCCTGTCAGCATTGGTAATAGTCTGCCTACCAATTGATCCAGGGATTGATGGCAGTAAAAAGAAAGTGAGGGAGATTCCAGACGATACATCATTGTTTGTAGCCTAAGACAGGGACCAACAAAAAACAAAGTCAATATGGGCCAAGCATTCACTCCGTGGACTGAGAGAAGGGAGTTCAACGGCATTAAAATGCCAACCAAATGGCTACTTTTCTCCTTGATCGGTAAGATCATTTTCATGTTTACTTAGCTGTAAACGCTAACGGCTAACTGTAACTGTCAGTCAAACTTCTCTGCAATACTTTATGGTGCGATTTGCTGGAGGGAATGGGTTCAAACAGGCTCAAACAGACTCCGGTCTCCTGTCTCCTGGCTTGACACACTTGGCAAGGAACATGACAACCTGAGTGCTGGAATAATTTTTTGTTGTTTTGACTATGATCTTGAGACACTAGAAGGCAGTGTTCTGCTCATTCTCCATATTCAACATTTAATGATATGAAAGACATACTTATTTTAACCAAACCACAAACTATTTCTAAACCAGACCATGGTTTAGAAAAAAAAGGGCTTGCGGTACATCCTGTGTGAAGCAAAAAGTTAACAGTGTAATTTTATCTACTTCTGACTTCTGTACACTATTTACATCTGCGTTTTTTTGTCGCCTTAACCTAACCATGAACACATTAGTTGCCTAAACTTAAGTAGTCCCGTTCATATCAAATACAACGTTCATGTGATCACCACAGTCATGTGATCAAACTTCCACCGTGTGGCTGTTTTTACATTCTTATATGTTGTTTTTGGAGTAATTGGCATACACCCAATTCATCATTTAGGTATGTGTTGACAGTCTATCGCTTTTGGTGGAACCTTTAAATTAAATACCCTTCTATAAAAGACTCAAATGTCATGTGAATTTATTGAGTGGCTGGTTTTATTAGTATCTCCCGACAGGAGACTGTTTTGTAGTTTAGATTGTATTAGGCTCAGAAGCTCTCATCCAAAGCACATAGGAGGGACTGACGACCAGGCCCAGCCCATGACTCACAGCAGAATAGACCTTTCACACAAACCAATATGCTTCCTCTTGACCTTATCATGAGCACAGTGTCAAAATCAATTACTGCTGAATCAGTGGCCACTAAATATGTTGTTACGTCAATCCCAGCAAGGTGGGGAAAATCACAAATAAACCTCTCTTGTGTGAAAGGTCAGAGCAAATCCTCTGCTTTAGCAGGTTTATTAAGTCTGCTCCTCAGACTGCTCCAACCCAGCCTGGAAGCCTACTGTCAGCTCAGTTTGTTCACTTTGTACTTGCGAATAATGAAAAGCAGAACTACAGGCAGTGATGAGGATCTCTCATCCCCCATCCTGTTTCCATATCCTTTATTTAACCAGGTAAAACAACTCATTGAGATTCAAAACCTCTTTTCGGTAAGTGACCTGGCCAAGACGGCATCACAAAAGCACAAAAGCACGTCCTCCACAGAGCTGGGTCTGTCTGGCGTTCCTGCCTGTAATAGGGAAGGTTTTCGTTGCCACTGTACTCTACGGGGGAATTGTTGGGTCTATGTTTATCATAAATAAGTCATAGAGTGTGGTCTTTACCTAGTTTGTAAAGTGTCCTGAGTTAACTTCTGTTATGATTTGGCACTATAAATAAAATTGAATTGAATTGAATTGAATTGAATTGAACAGAAATTAGCTCTCCGATGAAATGTGTGGCTCTTAAAAGAGCTGTTGTGTTGCAGTGAGATCAGGCTGTCAGTGATTTAACCTCCGTAGCTGTAGAGGGTGCTGACCTGCCTCCGTGGCTCTCCTGTAGATCAGACCGGGATACCCTTCACTCTCCACTGACAGCTTTCTTCTTCTACTTCTGGATTTCCGGCAGACTAGAAGCCTAAAAGGACGTTGCGGCCATCCACAGCTCAGAGTTATATCCATTATATTATATCCATAGGAACTGCAACAATGGCCGCCTTCTGTTCAAACCTGCCACACACACACAGTAAACCACACCACAGCGGGCAACAGGTAGCTTTAGATAGCATTTTGTTAAATGTCCATTGTAGTTGGCAGCAGTTGTCAAGATTGCACAAACTGATGGATAACAGTCTATAGATGTGTCATAAATGTTACTTCAATTACCTTAAAAGTGAGGAAAAGACTCAGATTGAGGAGAGGCTTAGCATGAATGATTAAATAAAAGTGACCAGAGGCAGAGCAGAACATTTGGTCACTCCTCCAGCCCCAAGGCTTGGTTTGACACGAGCAAAAGCATGCCAGCTGAGTCTTAATGCTATTCATTCAAGATGAATTCAATTAATTCCTTTGGAGAGTCATGTCTCCCAGGATCAATCTATTCCAAGTCTGACACTAACTTCCGGTTGTTTTTAGAACAGCAGTGTCACCTGTCCCTTTCACTTCATGCAGTAGGCTATCTTTGCCTCACCCTCTCCCTCCGCTGGTGCTACCATAGATAGATAGATAGATAGATAGACAGATAGACAGACACATAGACAGACAGTTAGATGTCATATAATAGTAAAATAGTAATATCCCAGTGGAAATACTCTGCTACAAGCAAAATTTCTGCACCCCCTTTCCCTCCCAGGCAAATACTACATAATTACCCAATAGAAGCACCTACAATCTTATAATTTGTGAGATTTCTGTTATGAGTTGTGATCCACATAATTAAGTTTCAGTTACAGCAGGGCATGGCTGTTCCAGTCGTTCCTGCAGTTGTTGTCCACTCCCTAAAGGGTAAACTTAAACCTTCTCTGAATGCAACAGTTGGAAAGGCAAGCATGGAAGCAAGATTCCTGTTGCATTCTGGGCCTGCCATCACATCCTGTTGGCTGGGATCACTCCCCCAAGGGACATACTGCAGAGCACCTTGATCCAAAGGCACTTTGGGAGGCCCGGGGTAAGGGGGTTCGAATATAGCGCATGAAGTGGCGCCTGATGAGGGGCCGCTGAAGCAACAGCATTACGTGCAACAAGCAGTGGGCACAACATGAAACAAACTTTACACTCATAAACCCACACACTAAAAGGGAAATTGCTTGACTGCATTGATGTCAGCTCTCTCCTCTGCTGAGCTTAATGCTGTCTAACACCTGTTGTCTCTGCTTATGTAAGGGTGCTTGTTATATGTGGCCGGAAATGGAGATCTTATATTGCATGCCAACTTGCAAAGTCATTGGCATTCCTCCTCTCCCACCCCTACGGGAGTCAGTCATTTAAAGCGAGTGTTGACATTGCATGTTTCTACAGTAAACAAAGACTATGATCAACTCTAAGTGCCCAGATATTCTACTAGAAAACTTTCACCTCTGCATCTGCAAGAATTCTAAACCTTCAAATGAACTTTAGAACTGACCCCTTCAGCTTCATTACCTTTTGTGTTACAACCAGTAAATTGGTGTGGTTTGCAGATGAGCTGCCATGTCTCTTCCAGGATATGGATCCAGGAATAACCTTTGGAATTTCAGTTCTGAAAATAGCCGGATTCAAAAACCTACTACGGCCTCCCCTTCGACCCTTGCTCTCTCACATTCCCCTGCTTCTCCAATTGTCCTGGTAAACACACAGCAGCAGTCGGTGCTAATGTTATGGGTGCCAGGCTTACGTTTGGTGCGCACCACAGATATTTGAGAAAATACTGTATGTCAGACTACACTGGAAGATGATTAAGGTGATAGTAAATCAGAGAGCAGACATAGCCAGAAACATGTCAAAGCCAGTTTTAGTCCTGGAAGATAAACGTGAAGGTCTAGTGAACATGATCTGGTCCACAGGAGGGCATCCCTACGGCCTGCTTCAAGCATTCAGTGCATTTACATGCACATCAGTAACCCGAAAATGGCCTTACCGCAGTTTAGTGAATGATCAGATTATTGAAGTTCCCCTCATATACATGAGCGGGGGTTGAATGGGAAAATGACCGAGTAACTCAACCTCGGGTATAAAAGGTGGCTCTCCGCCAATATACAGCTGGACTGAAAACACCTTTTTTCCAGTTTATTTTTGTCGAAACAGAATTACGACAGAAACGGATCTTCTTGGTAGTAATGTTACTTGCCATGGCGAACACCTCCCTCGGTTTAAAGGTAACTCTCTATTGTCGTTGTTTTTTATGTTGTTTTCGGCGCCGCTGCTTCCTGTTTTATTCTATTTTCGGGTCAAAAGCCAATGCCGCGGGGTGCTGAGCATGCCCCCCATAATCGGGGAACTGAAGGAGTTCCCTAGGTCTGTTAACCGGGGTATGAGAATCCCAATTTTACCTAGGGTATGGTGTTTACATGGTGTTTCAGGAATGTATGCCCTTAACCCAAATACAGTATAATCAGGTTTTTAAACACACTGACTAATAATTGTTGAAGTGAGAAGCGTAAGAGTATTGAGGCTAATGCAGGAAGTGTGTGGAACTTGTTATTTTTTTCAGGTCGGATCAAAAATTAATTTATCATTGCCTTCCAAAATGACACATATGAGTGCTCCAAAAATGACTAATGCCTTTGGATCTGGTGCCTACAGTACAGTATGGTCCAGGCATGAGTTTTAGGCAGTTGAAACTACTTAGTGGTTAGGGGAAGATCATCCTCATTATTAGAAGAAACCAAGCAGGCTAAGCAGGATAGCCAAGATGACCTTCACTCCAGCCACAAAATAAATAAAAATAAATAAATAAAATAAAATTAACTTTCCCAACACTGGTTACACAACCCTCCGAAGGTGGAACATTTTCACAATACGTATGCACACATGTACGTGCCTCATTGGTGCTCTCCGGTAGGGAAAAAAGTAGTACTACCCCACTGGTCGTAGGACATCTAAAGGTAGAAGTGTTTAAACATGTTCTGATTGACCACAACTGAAGGTGGGGAAAACCCTGATGGGAGAGGCTCCACTGGACTGCACCTAACAGCTTCCCCACACTAAGATTCTTAAGGCCCAGAGTGGTGATAAAGGCCGACTGTTGCGTCACCTCACGTTGGCTGTGCCGAAAATTGGCACTTGAACACACCACAAATACTACAGTCGATGGCCAACTAGCACATACGTTCTGTGTCTGTGTGAGAGGGAATAACCCTCTACACCAGGCGGTACTAGTCTGTATTCATTCAAAAAAGGGAAACTGGAAAACCGTCAGAACAGATTCAAGGTCTCTGCCAGTGATTCAATTTGTTGAATGGCCAAAAAAGGCAGATGAGGGCTAACTAGCGCTAATGGTGTGAGGCACACCCTAAAATTTAGGGCAACAGACGCTCAGCATCGACCCGATTTTGACTGATGGCTGACTGTCGACCTAGTGCAAGGGCCTTTAAGGTCATAGAAAGGACAAGGATCTACACACCTCTTTGATCTAATAAATACAGTTTGTGAAAGGGCTCTGTGTCTGTGTTGACAAAGCTATTAATCAAGTGTGTGGCTTTAATGGACCACAAGGTGAGTAGGAGTTAGGTGTTACAGGGCTTCATGCAGGATCAATAGGGGACACTTCACCCGTTAGAAACCTCCAATGCAGATATAAGCTGGTCTGGTCTGCAACACTCTCATCATTTTGATTTAGTGTGATTTTTCATTGTAAATCAGACAGCTTACATTGAACCAATAAGTAGCCTGATGTATTGTGCAGGTGGTGCAAGGTAAGCTTGAGACCTTTGTTCATGTTATACAAAAGCTCAATTCACCCTGTCGTAAAAGGTTTAATTTAAAGATATAGTGACAGGACAGTGAAAGGCCTATTTACACTGTCAGCAGAGCGTGTCCAATCACCTCCACAGCCATGCATTAATCACCTGGCTCTCAAGACAAAATTGTTTAAAATTGCAGACAGGAAAAAAATACTAGCTATGTAAATTCACTTACATACTTGAAGGATTTACAGCTGCACTTGTGCAAACAGTGGAGGGGATTTACTAAGAGGTGTGTACCTATTAAAGGATACATCTAAATTAACTTTTGCACTCCTGCCATAGGGAGGAGAAACACCTCCACCTCTTATTGAGACCGGGAAAAATCATTTTTAAAATGTCATGCCTGTTCATTAGTTGCAACTGAAGGCCTTGGGTTTATAATGAATATTTTGGATCGAGGCGAACTAAGCAATGAGGTTAGCTGACCCTGTAGAAAAAAATAATTTGTATGGGCCTGTCCTTGCTGCAGCCACAGGGGATTAATAAACCCTAACAGAATTGATAATGGGTTCAGAGCCTTTGACAAGGAACATTAACTGAAACAAACTAACAGTTCATCAAACACTATTTCCCCTCTTCACTTCCAGTCTGTCTAGTGAAAAGAGAGACCCAGTCAAAAGAAGAAATGTCGAAAGCAGCAGACAGAGTTAGGACAAAGGCTCTCATTCTTCATCCTCATCCTCTGCATTTAACTACATACAAGATAGCTCAGCCATTCAATGGAGCCCTTGTAAAACATGAAGTCATAGTTGAAAAGATACCTGTGATTTCTTTGGCTCCATGTCAAGCCTATGTCTTGCTATGAAAAAAAATGTCAAATGTGAAGAAAAGGGAGCATGCTCATCTGAAAGTGTGCTTTTTAATACTGCTGAAAAGCCACTTATATTGCTTAGGCTGTCGGACTGAGGACGAACCTGCACATCCAGTCAACTTTCCTACAGTACGTGTCATTTATTTTGAAAGAGATTTCTGGCCCAAGGGTCTCACATTGGGAACATTTTTGCATCTACAGCCTCTTTTGGACACTTTGACACCTCCCGAGTCCAGACTATGGCGCCAATTTGCTTTAGGGTTGGGAACAAGATGCCGATCGCCCTGATGACATTTCCACCTGCACACTGTAAAAGTACCCATCTGCAGGATATCTCATGCATTAAATCAATTCGATGCCAAATAACCTGCCCTGTATTATGCAAACAGCATCTGATTACATTAAACCCCACTTTTTAACGTTGTGTCATTCCTGTCAATCTAGCAACAGGAAAAATTAATGTGTGTAGTTGTTTTTCCCTAACCAAATCCTTTTGTAGGGAGACTGGAATGTTTTCCAGTCTTTCTATTAGACACAAGGGAATAACCCACGGCCTGGGATTAAATAATTACACAGCAGCTCTTACAGCAGATCGCCACAAAAACGACATTGTATCTTTGCCAGAAAAGCCTCTATTAACTAGACTCAACTATTTTTCTCTAAAACTGCTCTCAACAGTAAGAAAACACATGTATTTTAAAAGTTCTAGTGCTCCACTCTCCATTTAGACAAACTTCCTAATGCAATTCATGGCAATGAGTGGGACTGAGGCAGAGCTGTATAAATCATACCTTTGTTTGGCCTTTCACTTTTATTTCCTTAACTTAAAGCCCACACTTTATGCTGCATTAATATGCACTAGAGGGTAGCAGAACACGCTGAAAATACAACATCTGACACATTATCACCCTATAAAGTTGTTTGCAAACAGAGGCAAAATTCACCCTTCGTTAAGTCCCACCTCCCTTGGTTACTGTTGCTAAGCCTATCAAACTTCCGCACCCTGCATGTCAATATGGTGTTTTCAGCTATATCAGAGAGACTTCTTTCAAATTAAAACATTTATGGAATCGTTGTGAAATATCCGACAGAGGGAGACCGAAAGGACTACAATATGCTACATTCACAATATAACATAATTTTGCCGGTGGAGAATTGTGAATAAAGAGGCTATTCAAATCCGGGTCCCATACAGACTATGGTTCCAGTGCATGCGTCAGGCCCAACATGTTTTGACAATTCATGTCGAACAAGGAACCACAATGTTCTTGTATAACCGATTAATGTTGTTTTATTTTAAGCTAATGTTCTGTTGGAAACTTTACACCGCTTTACACAGCTTTACACCGTTAGCCACATGTGCTAAGGTTAGCACATCAAGATAGTTAGCGAGCTAGCCTGCGAGGGGGTCATCCCTACATTCCCCAGGCCATATGATCCCCTAGCAAGCTCCCACTGCGAAACAGTCACACTATTGTGAGTGCAAATGAAACGGCAAAGCTGGAATACCCAGAGCCTAACTCCTAACTGCTGCTGGAAACAAGGTTGATGAGATTGTGGGACTTAAAAGCAATGAGCTAAAAGAGGATTAAAATGCTCTGTAGAGCTGAGTGAACACATATCAGTTTGATCCATTGTTAATATAAAAGTATTAATTAGTGCAGCTTTAAATAAAACCAATAATTGAATTGCAGCTGCAGAAAAGTCTAAACTCCAATTTGCATGTGTTGAGTAACTTCCAGAGACTGTTTGACTCCACCAAAGATAAAGCTTTCAGAGCAATGTGCCACATAAGTAATGCTCCGTGCATTAGACGGCTGAGTTAATAAAAACATACAATATTTACTGTCCTCTACATCATATTTAACTGGATTAGTTGCATACTCTCATGCAACAAACACTTTAGCCTGCCCAGAGTCTATCATTACAAAATTAGGCTAAACGTCAGTGCCGTAGAATTCACAGTTTCATTTCCCTGACATGCTAATTCATCCAACCTCTAGAAATGCACAGTCTGGGCCCTTTTGCAGTAGTCTTTAGACATAGCCCCAGCACTTTTTTCATTGGCTTAATGGTGGGGTTGCAGTCGGACACACTGATAGTTGATTCAAGGTCGGCTTTTGAACACGGTGAACTATTGTTAAACCTCAGGGCGGGAATTAGCAGGACATAAAAGATCTGTGGAAGGACAAGAAATTTGTTTGACTACCCAAGTAGAGGAAAGTGATGCATAACCTCACCTTTGAGCAGAAAAGATTAAGATATGAACTAATAAGTAAAAAGAAGAAGACCTTAAGACGTGCCAAAGACGATGGGGCACACTTTTAATAGTCAGTGATTATGTGTGAGAAAACTTGAAAATGGAAATTCACACAGTGGACAAAACGGCAGATGTAAAGAACCAACTGAGCCACTGGGAAAAGGCTTCTTCTCAACGCCTTTGGCTAGGAAACACACACCTCCCACACTGTAACCCAAGAAGACCCCTTTGCTGTTAAATAACCTTCAGAAGTACACGGGTCCTGTCATGAAAACCTATATGTCATTCAGCTTGCTGTTCCATTTCACCAGCTAAAGGAAGAGACAGACAGAGTACGTGGAAACACACAGATAGCAGTTGCAATTCGTCTGTTTTGGGTTTTAAAAAATTAATTCAAACATATCCTGTGGGTTTTGGAGTCATTCTCCAGAAGCTGTTGGTGTGGTGGGTAAATGTCTGAGGTGGGAGTTGAAGTTAAAAGCTCTTTAGGTGGAGAGACTTTAAGAGGCAGAAGCAGGGACAACGGAAGATCTACTAAAGTAAAAGGGTTTTCATTCTGATGATATACTGTAGCATGGAAGTCCGGCTAGCAAAATGTAAACAGACTTGAGATTGTTTGGAAAATGATGCCAAGTGCCTGCCTAATTTTTCTATTGTCTGCTCATAATTAATGTTTGGATTACTTTAATGTGTCCTTCTTGAAATGGATAATGCAGTCTTCGCCTGATGTTTTGATAACTTCTTTCCCACAACAGAAAAAGGCAAATGAAAGAATGAACATATTTAGCAAATCTGGTGAAGGAAAAGTTGTATATTTGTGGAAATATGCTTATTTGCTTCCTTTCTGAGAGGCACAAGTGAAACAAACAAGATACATCATGAGCAGTTATGAGCATTTAAGGGGTTGGTATTTTGTTGTATTTTGACACTTGGGATGAGTCAGACTCTCCTTTGCCCCTTTCCCCCTTTTCCCTCCTGCTTCCCGTCTAATCTTACTGTATGTAAGATTAGTACAGTAAAAGCTGCATGGTTCTTTCTCCGTAATGAATGCAGAATCATGGAAGTGGTATCAATCTTTTCATCTCACTCTGATATTTCCCGAAATGCTGAACTATGTCTTAACAGTTTAAGTCGAATGTCCTAACATGCCTGAGAAACTCATTCCAAAATCCTTCCTGCATTGACAGTTTCACAATTCACTACCTTTCCTCATTTTTTTGTGATTTATAGATTTGACTGTCTTGACTATGATGGATCATCACAGTCATCTTGCCCCTGCTGACTCACATCACACCCACAAATTATGGATAATGTGAAAAGCCCATTGTCCTTTCTTTATTCTTTTAATCTAATTCCCTATTGATAAATGTTCACTGCGCAGGAATTAAGTCCTTGAAACTTATAAATCCATATTTTCTTCGGCATTTGTTTTAAATCTATCATCTTAAAAGGAATAGAAACCTGGTCCGGTGCATTTTATTATTAGATTTGTTGTGAAAATTGGCAATAGGAGACTCACTCTTGGTTTGACACCTGACCTCTGTAACTGGGTGCTGAGCTTCCTCAATGACAGACCCCAGTCAACTGCACATCTCAAACAAGAACTGTAAGCATAGGGACCCCCCAGGGCTGCGTGCTGAGTCCCTTGCCACCCAGAACAACAACAGTATTGTAAAGTTTGCGGACGATACTACAGTCATCGGACTGATTACTGGTAGTTGGAGACGGCATATAGGAGAGAGGTGGCAGAACTTGTGGCCTGGTGTCAAGACTATAATCTCTCCTTGAATGCAGAAAAGACCAAGTAGATCATCATTGACCCGAGAAGGAAGACAGTGCAGCACATACCACTGTGCATAGGTGAGACAGAAGTGGACAGGGTGAAAACCCTTAAATTCCTCAGGACTTACATCAGCGAGGACCTCACTTGGTCTCACAATGCACAGCAGAGGATAAAAAAATCCCAGAAGCGACTGACATTTGGCATGTCATCCAAAATCCTCAGCAACTTCTACAGGTGTACGGTCGAGAGCATCCTCACCAGCTCCATCACAGTCTGGTATGGAAACTGCACTGCCCAAGACAGGAAGGCCCTCCAGCGGGTGGTCAAAACTGCACAGTCCATCTCTGGAACAGCCTTCCACTCACTTCAGGACATCTACTCCACCAGGGCCACCAGAAGAGCCCACAACATCATCAAAGACAGCACCCACCCACAGCACAGACTCTTCACGCTGCTGCCATCAGGTAGATGTTACAGGAGTCTGAGATCCAGAACCACAAGGATGACAGTTTTTATCCACAGGCCATCAGGCTGGTGAACAGCTCTCTAATCAAGCCTTCCAAATCTTGGAATTGCTATTGCTTTGTCTCTTGCTCCTTCCCCTCATTTCCTCTCTCCCCTGGAGGAATCCAGCTGTCCCGACTGTCTGCTTGTGTCAGGGCTGAGCTGTCCTCCGTCTTTGTCTCCATCTATTCTCAAGCCTAGTCCACACGGACATGGGTATTTTTGAAACCGAACTTTTATGGTCCCTGGTTAAAAGAAATTACCCGTCCACACCACCGGTGTGATAAAAAATATCTCCATCCACATGAAGCTGCAAAATCCACCTCCATCAGCTGGTCACGTCTAGAGTGCTCCACAAGACTCCATGAATACAACTGACTGTTTACTGTCGCACAGTGTAACATCAAACAATGTTGAGAAGAAATTGCGGTTTTCCTGTCCACACATGAATGCTGAAACCGGACTTTTCCAAAAAGTTCACCCTGGACTCTGGTCACAAAAAACTCAGGTTTCAGGAGCCCACAGTTGCGGTTATGTGTGGATGAAAGGCCAAAGCGTGCAAAGAAACACTTTCCCTCCCTGCTCTCTCTATTTTATCCCTGTCATCATCATCATCCACCTGAACATTACTATCTGGCCTGTTGAAAGTATAGGCTATATTCTGTGCTATGAAATCATACTTGAATTGCCTCTTTGCCATAAAGTGCTTTGTGCTGGGAGCTAAAGTAAATCAATCAGTTTATCAGATGGTTTGGATGATGACATTTGTATGTGTGGTCAATATGAGTGGTATTTATTTTTGTGACAATTTCAAAAAATGCAGACTTGGTGTGCAACAGCCTTAAGGATGTGATAACATTATTCTCAATCATCTATTGAAGGCCGTTTCCAAAGATAGGCCAAGTACATGGCACTTCTAAAGAGAGCAGTATCCAGGCGCCACTCTCTTCCTCTCTGCCTCACATTAACAAGAGATTGTGGCTGTCATGGGAAGGGAAACTCCACCTCTGTCTGACCCTCAGCACATTACTTTGCCTAGACAAATGGCAACTCAGCAAAGGTTAAGACAACAAATTCAATGAGGTAAACCCAACGAGTGTTTTATGTATGGGTTAAGACAACAGAATGTGCATTGTGCAGGTTGCACAGTTGCCCTTCCTCCATCTTTTGGTGCGTAATGTGCATATTCATGTTCTTTATTAAGAAACTGGTGTTATTGGTGTCAACCTGATAAATGGTCAGAGAAGCCTTACATAAACAGTTCTATTTAAACAAACAAGAAGAAGTGAAGCAAGTATCAATGGGATATCTTGTCTACAGTTGCTGTTTTAAATACAGGGAACACATGGTAAAGTTGTGAATTTAAACAAAAGTAAATGGTTAGGTTTAGGCCAATCTGAGAACCCATTGGCTAAATGTCTGAAGATGGTGTAGCCTCTGGGGGCAAGAGCTAATATTTTATATATATAATATGCCAAGACTTCCTCTTTGATGTTGGGATTGAGAGACGACGTCTCTATGAACAGATATCTGCATTTGAGTCAGTGTGTTTTGCTTTAGCTTCTTCTTAATTTAGTAAGAAGAAGCTGATGCAAAAAAGCTCAATCTTCCTCAGACAATAAATGATCGGTTCTGTGATTGCATGACAGCCAGTTAGTTCCCCCTCTTTTGCTCGCCACATAGACTTTTTACTTTTTGTTGCCTACAGTTTCTACGTTCCTATGCAGAATCTCTTTATAGACATTATGTTTAGGCAACAACGCCACTTGGTTAGGGTAAGGAAAAGATAATGGGTGTGTTTGTCACATAACTAAAGTCATGAGCGGGACATGAACTGGACACAAACTGCGGCCTCCTGGGTCAAAGTCCTCTGTGTGTTTCCTCCATCACCACCCGACCTCCTTTCCCACAATCTTTGTCGTCCTTTATGCTGGAGCAGTTGCTCTGAGTGTCAAAAATGGCCGTTGATGTGTTTATTGTTGAAAGCCTGGTACATTTCATACTGACGCTCAAGGATGCCATACGCCAGGGGCCGCGACAAAATGACGGTATTTGACGCCCTGGGAATGAGAACAGGCTGTGTATCCTCAGCTATAACACCTGAACAATCTTGTGGTTCAGTATGTGAAAACTAGTTCTTGGCAGCAAACTAGAACAGTTCTTAAGGGATAATCAATTGAAATAGTTCAATGTAATGTATTAGTTATCGATACAAACTGAACGTGTAATTCTGGCGTAAAATCATCCTGGGGTCTTTTTTGGCAAATACACTCATCAAATAAGCCATCGAGACAATTTTAAATGCAGAAATATGGTAGAGTCGCCATCAACCGAATGTGGCTAACACAGATTAGCTCTGGGCAGTATGGTGAACACATTAAAACGTCTTTTTTAACCACTAATACTGCTCAAGATAACACCAAACCTCTGCAGTAGCATGATAACAGTCCTTACACCTAAATAAATCATCAATGGGCTCCTTCTTTTTGGATTGACTTTGGTAATCTGAAGTTATCGTACTTGGCCCCAAAGGCCTCCGAAACTCAATAGCTAAAGACATTGTTACTCTGGATGATGTTGTGTTGTCCTCCAGCACCACAATAAGGAATCTGGGTGTTATTTTTGATCAGGATATGTCCTTCGATTCTCACATAAAACTAACAACAAGGACTGCATATTTTCACCTGCGTAATATTGCAAAAACTAGGAACATTGTGTCTCAGAAAGATGCAGAGAAACTTCGCTCATTGACACTTCATGAGTCCATGAAATGAAAAATTGAGCAAAATATATTTTTTACTGACCTTACATAATGCATTCCAATGCACTTCCAGCTAATTTAGAGTTATATGAACTGCAGGAATTTTTATGAGCCAACATTTTTTAACTTGTGCTTGTGTTATTCATCACGCCCTGTGATGAATAACACACTGACATAGTTGTTTTGAGGAATGAAATCACAGCATGGATTGCTTTTCTGACACCCTGCAGTCTCAAAACAACCAACAGAGACTGGGTCTCCTGTGTACTCTGTTCTGTCATCTCACTGTGGTGACACTTATCCTGCTTTGTCACATCATGTGAAATATCCCCAGGATATCTCCCAGAGGTCCAGTGGGGTTGGAACCGTGCTGTACTATCCCAAGTGACTTCATAAGTCAGTCTTCTGCCAACTTCAAGAATGAGGTGCTGTGAGGATTTAAAGGGGTGATTCATTCTTAAATTGAGTTACCAGGCAAGAGAAATGGTAGCCGACACACTACGCTATGCAAGCTATTAAAACAGAAGCTCAGACAGAGAGAGAGGGAGAGAGATTGCTGAAATAAAGGGAGGTAAAGTCAATGCTTTTACCATGTGTGCTGTAGGAGTTTCCTGCTCCACACAGCTCTAAGTGTTAAAAAGAGGGTCTCACTCTAATAGCTCTTGCCTGTTAATAACAAAAGCAGAACCACCAACATAAACATCACAAGTCTTACATATTAGATCGGACCAAGGGGTCTGGCTCTAATCAGAGAGGGCTAAACCTAACTGTAAAGAAGGATGTGAAAGAAAAACACACTACAAAATCCAAGATCTCTGGTAAGATGAATGGAAAAGATTAGATGTGGGCCAGAATTTATAAACTGGAAGGAAACGTGAGACCCCAGCACCTCCCTGAGCCATCCCTGTGCTTTTTATTAATATTTGGCCACCTATGTACAGCCAAGTCCTAGAAGTGATTATGTGGCTCCACAAGGCTGAAAGATGTTATCGACCTACTGAGCCAACTAGGAGGTAGAGTACGGTCATACCTAACCTCTGTGTAAGTGAGCATCTGATAACACCCATTCAATCACCTGATAAGAGCCAAGCCAGCTAGAAATATTGATGTTAAATGATTATGATGTTATGATTAAATGTAGTTAGAACTAAAGTATCACTCCTATCAAGTCTGAGCTGAGTCAATATTAAACTGTAGCTGAAATTATTTATTCTATTGAAAATCACAGTGGATTTTATTACACGTTTTTATATCAGATCATGGACCATGTATCTGGATCCATGCAACCTCTGACAAAGATCCCCATATCTGTCAAATTGTCATAACAAAACCATTTAATTAATTCAATTACAATTAAAAGCCTAGTATTGTGCAGGGTAATAAACAAGTTTTTAGGCCAAAGGAAAGTAGAACTGAGGTTTTCTTGCGTATTTGGGTAATTTGCTTCAACCTTCCAATCAAGCCCTCCACTTAAGTTTGAGTTGGCCAGGAAACCATAGCCTTCCATAGTGGAGAAACCTCCGTCGTCGCATCTAAGTGTGCTGTTTGTCATTAGCTGGTGCACTTGAATGTCATATGGCCAGGCTCGGAATGGAAGCTGTCATGAGAGACATTAGTCAGCTGGACTCCCCTGTCCAAGCAAACATGGAGACATGATGGGTGTAAACAATCACTTCAATATAACACACAGCAACTCCACATTTATCTTCAAGTGAAAAGTGAAACCCATTGACATTGGATATATTGTCAGTGCAAAGATAAATGAACAGTGTTTTTGTGGGGAACAGGACATTATTACCTAATTCACACCATTTGACAGATAGTCACTTCTTGACTTTTTCTACTTATACTTATTTTGAGATTATTGGATGGTGAAGGGGACGGTAAAGTTGAATTATGAAAACCTCAACATACATTACATTTTTATATATAATATATGCCATCATTATGTTTGAGCGTACTGCACATGAGTTTATGAGTCTATGAGTTATTATTTAGCCTGACATTGCTGTAACAACAGCCTATAGTTAATAAGGGCATTGTAATTTCTGTGTTAAACCTTTAGGTCAATGCTCATTGGATTGTCTCGCTCTCCTTCCCAAACAGCCTATCAAAATAAACAGTAAGGGCTGATGAGGGATGGCATGTCCACTGCAAAGACAAACAAAATGAAAAGCTCAATCACACGATGGGATCCGGTTTCGTACAGAGCAGCCCATAATGAGAAAAACAGACCAGGCCACAAAAAATGGAGTTTACTTCCAGCTTGGCAGGGTTATGACTGACAGGCCATTCCTTCATCTCACCACCAACGACCCCTCCTGCACTTCCTCGTTTCCAACCCCAAGTATTAATATTTGTCCTCTGGACTTTGATTTGGTGTGGTTCTTAATGAATTTTGACCATTTTTATAGTAAAAATGGCAGAAAATTCTGTGTTTCCTGCTTAATGAACGGAGTCTCTTCAGAGACGGGAGGTGAGGCACGGACAGCCGAGCCTCCCTCCAGATTGCGCAATCACTCACAAACTGGATTGAGCGCGTGCAAATGGCGCGTGCTTGTTCCCATTTCTGTGTATGTTTCCAATATGATGGTTGAGGACACTTTTATGTAATAAAAGCATACGTCTTCTTTTCCATGGTGTTCTGTAATGTATTTTACGTATGTGTGTAATATTTACACCTTATTGATAAGACATAAATACACAGGGTAAATGCTTGCCTTGAGGCAGGCAGTACCTCTGCCTCAAGGAAGGTGGCGATAGTGAGCAGCCTGCCAGCAGCCAGGTCACGGTGAACTCTAACCTGTGTGCAAAAAGTAAACACAAGAAGTGTGCTGTGCGACGCTGTAGAGCTTAGCGACAAGCTGTCATTTCTCCCCCTGAAAATTGTGGATTTGATTTCTAAACTAAACAGTTGCACTGGTGTTTTAAGATGGTTTTCAGCATCCTATTCGCTCCTATTCTCTCCTATTTTCTCCTATTCTCTCATCCTATCCTATTGGCATCCTACTGTATGTTTGTAAATCTGACTTGTGAGTCGGTGCCTCCCCAACCCCAACCCTCACTGCACGTCACTGCTTATACCAGTGTGCATGCACTGCTGATGCTCGAGGCAGTATGGAGCAGGGATGCCAAGAGTTTTTTCAACTGGAATTTACAGGGTTGCTAGAAGAAAGGTCATGGGGTTCAGCAAAAACTCTAAAACCCATCCTCTGGGCACCATGCATGTCCACAGCACTTTAATGGTGATCAATCCCGGAGCTGTCAACCATTCTTGATCTGGAATAAACTGTTATACTAAGATACAGAACAAACAAAAAAGCCATTCTGAAGTTCTACTGCCAGTGGAATGACATGTGAATGTCCCATGTGCTGAATATAGTAAATCTTTCAAGATTTTATCCTGCAGAAAGCAACAAGACTAAAACTGGATTAAGTCAACGCAAGGGCTCACGGGGGGTCCCACTGTGGGTGCCTACAGTTTAGGTTTTGATTTATACACTGGATGAAAATTAGTTAGTCATTAATTCTTGGCCCGGGTGACCCCAACGACTGTCGTTCAGACTCAATAGAGCACTAACGAAGTCGAAACCAACGGCCCACCAACAACTGTCACTCTAACGACGGGCGTGGGCACTTGGAGCACAAAGGGTGTCAGTGACATCATCGGCCTTGTGAGAGGTTAAATACCTTGATCTCCACACCAGTTAGTTGGACCAGTCCCAGCCTGGTCAGATGCGTACATGAACTGATGAAGCCTCTTGGATGAGAGGTGAAACGTCTTCCTAGACAAACAACCAGTCCAGTTGTTTTTGACTGAAATTGCTTTGCGGATAACGATGACCTGGACGAATGAGAACATTCACAGGCTCATTAATTCTTGATTTATTCTGAAATACTGTTATTTTTTTAATGCTTAGAATTTCAGCTGTGGCCATACCACTGCTGTACTATAATGTTTTTAAATAACCAAGGCACTTCAACAAAAACCTTTATTTTGTGGGAAAAAAAACAGTTTGCAAAATAGTAACCATTGTGTCAGAAGAGATGATTTCAACAGTGTTTTCTTCGGGCTATAGGATTAAAAAATGAATAGAAAATGTTGAGGCCACAGCTCTGAATGACTTCAGCACATCTGCGCCCACAGGACATCACTAGTTTCTTTCACTGCTCTGGTTTGATCTTGGTCCATTCTCCTTCAGACTCTTCCACAGTTCCACAGTTACTTTGTTGCCAAGAATTTTTTCAGAGATCCTCTATGGGGTTTAGATCTGGACTCTGGGCTGGCCATTTCATTGTTTCAATATTCTTAGCTTCAAGGAACTGCTTAACCTGCTTTACAGTGTGACAGGGGACATTGTCTTGCATCAAAATTGCAGCTGATTGGGAGACAATTGCAGTGGAGGTATTGCATGTTGCTGAAGGAGGTTCACCAAAACATTTGCATTCACCCTGCCATGTAGCTGTACAAGAGGCCCAACTCCTGCTGCAGAAAACATCCCCCAAACCACGACTTTTCCTCCTCCAAATGTAACAGACTTTCTCACACACTTTGGGTTAGGTCTTTCCCCAGTCCTACGCCCAACATTATGTTTCCCATCATACAAAAATAAATTGAATGTCCTCTCATCACTGAAGTCACTCTGGACCAGTTCTCCTCTGTCCAAACAACATGCTCCTCAGCAAAGGCAAGTCTAGCCTTTTTATTATTTCTGCTGATGAGAGGTTTGGTCAGTGCAGGGTGGGCTTTCAGTCCAAAAAGTCTTAAACAATGAGACACTGTGTGCAGAGACAGATCCTTGCCCTGTTCAGCAGTGAACTAGTGAGCACCTCCAGCTGCAGTGTTGAAGCGATTTCCCATAGAGAGTTTTCTCATAATCCTGTCCGCTCGTGCACTTTCTTTTTTACATGAACAGGCCTTTTTGAGGGACTTAAATTAATCTGTTTCCTTGTAAAGTTTCAATATTATTTCTTTCGACTGTGAACGCCCAACCTCTCTCTGATGGCTGAGAGGGTCATCCCTTTGGCCTCCATCTGGACAACAGCAGATAAATAGGGTGTGTCCAACAGTAACGTCAATTGTCACCAGGTGCCAGATTAACACCAATAACTGGGAGGAATCTGAAAGTGTTCTCTAATTTGGATCACTGTTTTTTTCACAAAATAAAGGTTTTTGTTGAAGTGCCTTGGTTATTTAAAAAAAGAGAGCTTATATACAATTTATATATATATATATATATATATATATATATATATATATACATACACTACCGTTCGAAATTTCCTTATTTTTGAAAGAAAAGCACTGTTTTTTTAAACAGTAAGTTTAATCTAATCTATACATTGCTAATGTGGTAAATGACTATTATAGATGCAAATGTCTGTTTTTTGGTGCAATATCTACATAGGTGTATAGAGGCCCATTTCCAGCAACTATCACTCCAGTGTTCTAATGGTACAATGTGTTTGCTCATTGGGTCAGAAGGCTAATGGATGATTAGAAAACCCTTGTGCAATTATGTTAGCACAGCTGAAAACAGTTTAGCTGGTTAGAGAAGCTATAAAACTGACCTTCCTTTGGGCTAGTTGAGTATCTGGAGCATCACATTTGAGGGGACGATTAAACGCTCAAAATGGCCAGAAAAAGAGAACTTTCATGTGAAACTCGACAATCTATTCTGGTTCTTAGAAATGAAGGCTATTCCATGCGAGAAATTGCCAAGAAACTGAAGATTTCCTACAACGGTGTGTACTACTCCCTTCAGAGAACAGCACAAAAAGGCTCTAACTTGAGTAGAAAGAGAAGTGGGAGGCCCCGCTGCACAACTCAGCAAGAAGATAAGTACATTAGAGTCTCTAGTTTGAGAAATAGACGCCTCACAGGTCCTCAACTGGCAGCTTCATTAAATAGTACCCGCAAAACGCCAGTGTCAACATCTACAGTGAAGAGGCGACTCCAGGATGCTGGCCTTCAGGGCAGAGTGGCAAAGAAAAAGCCATATCTGAGACTGGCCAATAAAAGAAAAAGATTAATATGGGCAAAAGAACACAGACATTAGACAGAGGAAGATTGGAAAAAAAGTGTTATGGGCGGACGAATCGAAGTTTGAGGTGTTTGGATCACACAGAAGAACATTTGTGAGACGCAGAACAACTGAAAAGATGCTGGAAGAGTGCCTGACGCCATCTGTCAAGCATGGTGGGGGTAACGTGATGGTCTGGGGTTGCTTTGGTGCTGGTAAGGTGGGAGATTTGTTCAGGGTTAAAGGGATTCTGAATAAGGAAGGCTATAACTCCATTTTGCAACGCCATGCCATACCCTGTGGACAGTGCTTGATTGGAGCCAATTTCATCCTACAGCAGGACAATGACCCAAAGCACACCTCCAAGTTGTGCAAGAACTATTTAGAGAAGAAGCAGGCAGCTGGTATTCTATCTGTAATGGAGTGGCCAGCGCAGTCACCAGATCTTAACCCCATTGAGCTGTCCATCCAGCCAATCCAACTTTTGGGAGGGGCTTCTAGAAGCATGGGGTAAAATTTCTCCTGATTACCTCAACAAATTAACAGCTAGAATGCCCAAGGTCTGCAATGCTGTAATTGCTGCAAATGGAGGATTCTTTGACGAAAGCAAAGTTTGAAGGAAAAAAAATATTATTTCAAATAAAAATCATTATTTATAACCTTGTCAATGTCTTGACCATATTTTCTATTCATTTTACAACTCATGGTGGTAAATAAGTGTGACTTTTCATGGAAAATACAAAATTTTCTGGGTGACCCCAAACTTTTGAACGGTAGTATATATATATATATATATATATATATATAAATAGAAACATTTTCTCCTCACCCTCCGCGGGTGCACAGGTGGTTGACCCTTTCTCTGAGCTCGGGTCCTCTACCAGAGGCTAGAGAGCTTGAGGGTTCTGCGCAGTATTTTTGCGGTTCCGAGCACTGCACTTTTCTGGGCCGAGATGTCTGAGGTTGTTCCGGGAATCTGCTGTAACCACTCCTCCAGCTTGGAGGTCACTGCCCCTAGTGTTCTGATCACCCCGGGCACTACTGTCACCTTTACCTTCCAGGCTCTCTCCAGTTCCTCTCTTAGCCCTTGGTATTTTTCAAGTTTCTCGTGTTCCTCTTTGCGGATGTTCCCACCGCTTGGTATCGCCACATCCACCACCAGGGCTTTCCTCTGTCCTTTATCCACCACCACGATATCTGGTTGGTTTGCCATTACCATCCTGTCTGTATCTGAAAGTCCCACAGGATCCTCGCTCGCTCATTCCACCACCTTTGGAGGAGTTTCCCATTTGGATCTTGGGGGTTCCAGTACATACTCTGCACAGATTTTTCTGTACACTATGCCAGCCACTTTGTTATGCCGTTCCATGTATGCTTTCCCTGCCAGCTTTCCCTGCCAGCATCTTGCACCCTGAGGTTATGTGTTGGATCGTTTCAGGTGCCTCTTTGCACAACCTACACCTTGGGTCTTGTCTGGTGTGGTATATCTGGGCCACTATCGCTCTGGTGCAGAGGGCCTGCTCCTGTGCAGCCATGATGAGTGCCTCATTGCTGTCCTGTAGGCCAGCCCTCTCTAGCCATTGGTAGGACTTATTGAGATCAGCCACTTGTGATGTTCCAGTGGTACATGACGTGTAGGGGCTTGTCCTCCCATGTTGGCTCCTCCTCAAGCAACTCGTCATTTGCTCGCCATTGTCTGAGACATTCACAGTGTTCGTCATCCAAGCTCCATGAATACATCAAGGATAAGCCTTGATATATTCATGGAGCTTGGATGTTTCCTGGATAATGGCTCTCATGCTCACTAGTCCATGGTTTCCTTCCTTACGGCTTGCATACAGTCTCAGGGTGCTGGATTTGGGGTGGAACCCGCCATGCATGGTGAGGAGCTTCCGGGTTTTAATATCTGAGGTCTGTATCTCGTCCTTTGGCCACCTGATTATTCCCGCAGGGTATCTGATCACTGGCAGGGCATAGCTGTTTATTGCCCGAGACTTGTTCTTGCCATTGAGCTGGCAACTTAGGACTTGTCTCAAGGTATTTGGCAGCTTTCCTTGTTGCCTGTTCAACGTAGCCATTTGCCTGTGGTGTTCCAAGGTACTTGTAACTGTCCTCCATGACTGCTATTGTTCCTTCTGGGAGTGGAACCCCTTCGGTGTGGACTACCTTGCCTCTCCGTGTCACCATCCTACTACATTTCTCGAGCCCGGATGACATCCCAATGTCATTGCTGTAGATCCTGGGGGTGTGGATCAGGGAATCGATGTCCCGTTCGTTCTTAGCGTACAGCTTGATGTCATCCATGTAGATCATAGCTCCATTCTTGAGGCGGTATCCATAGCCAGTCTTGTTGATTATTTGGCTTAGAACAGCAGTGGGGGCAGAGCATCTCCTTGGTAGATGCCACATTTGATGGATATTTACCATTGGCCTCGAGTGTGGTTTTCCACACCCTCATTGAGTTTGCAACAAAGGCCCTTAGAGTCCTGTTGATGTTGTACAACTTCAAGCATTCCGTGATCCATGTGTGTGGTATCGAATCATAGGCTTTCTGGTAATCAATCCAAGCTGTGCACGGATTGGTGTGTCACGACTTGCAGTCTTGTGTAACTGTCCTGTCAACCAGGAGCTGGTGTTTGGCTCCTCTGGTGTCTCTACCAATGCCCTTTTGTGCTTTGCTCATGTATTGGTCCATGTGCCCACCTATCTTAGCCACATTGATGCCGGACATGAGCTTCCATGTTGTGGAGAGACAGGTTATTGGCCGATAGTTGGAGGGGACTTCACCCTTTATGGGGTCTTTCATGATCAGGACCGTTTGCCCTTCGGTTAGCCATTCTGGGTGAGTCCCGTCTCTCAGCAGCTAGTTCATTTGTGCTGCAAGGCCCTCATGGAGTGCTGTTAGTCTCCTTAGCCAGTAGGCGTGGATCATGTCCGGGCCGGGTGTTATCCAGTTTTTCATACCTGAGACTCGTTCTTGGATGTCTGCCTCTTTGATGGTCACTGGGTTCTGTTCAGGGAGGTTGCTGTGCTCCTCTCATAACAACAGCCATTGTGCACTGTTGTTATGTGCTGCCTCCTTCTCCCATATGCTCTTCCAGAACCGTTCAGTTTCCAGCCTTGGTGGTTCTGCTCTGCTGTTATTACCCTGCCACTGAGCGTACACTTTTGCAGGTTAAGTTGCGAACAACCTGTTTATTCGTCTGGCCTCATTGTCTTTCATGAACCTCCGTAGGCAGCTGGCCAGTATATATGTACTCGGAGCACTTAGTCGGATATATATATATATATATATATATATATATATATATATATATATATATATATATATATATATATATATATACATATCAGTGGCGGCTGCTGGTCTTTCAAGGAGGCTAAGTTAATTTTTCCGGCCTACATCATGAATGTGTCTGTTTATTTATATGTAAATTCTACCCTTCGTGAGAAGATGATGATCTGGTGATCTGTGACCTCATCGTACCAACGAGGCGTCTTTTCCAGGAACTTGACCTGAGTACTCTCAATGGCCAGCAGAGCTAGGCTGCTTAAATGGCCTTGGCCCAGCTGGAGCTGCTGCGCCAGGCTACTGTGAAGTAGAAGCTCCGCAACTAGAACAGAATATAATTACTTTAATGATCCCAGACTGGGAAATTATTTTGTAACAGTAGTAGTAGTGGGTCAGCAAATAAACACTTTGTACATAACATAAATATAATCCAATATATACATAGTGTATATATACAGTGCACAGTGTGCTATAAACAATAACCAATAATAATATATACAACAAAATATGCAAAGTATACTATAACAATAATAGCAATAATGATATATACAACAAAACAGTAGAGAGACCAGAGTTATCTGTCAGGCAGAGGTGAGAGAGTTATTATATACAGTGATGGATTGTGGCAGGAAAGATTTCCTTGCTACGACGGCGAGGCTGAAGCAGCCTTCTGGAGAAGGTGCTCCGCTGTCTGAACATCATCCCCTTCTTGTAAACAGCTTCAGTGTTAGATCTCCAGTCCAGTCTGTGATTGATGGTAACACCCAGGTACTTGTAATCCTCCACCGCCTCCACATCCTTTCCCAGAATGCACAGAGGTTGGAAAGCCGATTTCCTCTTCTTCCTGAAATCTATCACCATCTCTCTGGTCTTGCTGATGTTCAGCCGCAGGTGATTCTGTCGAGTCCACTTCACAAAGTTGTCTACCAGTGCCCTGTACTCCTCCTCCTGTCCCTCACTTATACACCCAACAACAGCCGAATAGTCAGAAAACCTTTGCAGGTGACACGACCCAGTGTTGTACTGAAAGTCAGTGGTGTATAAGGTGAACAGGAAAGGAGACAGTACAGTCCCCTGTGGAGCTCCTGTATCACTAACCACCACATCAGACAGAACACTGCCCATACGGACAAACTGTGGCCTGCCTGTCAGGTAGTCAGTAATCCAGGAGATCATTGTATCATCTACTCCCATCACCCGCAGCTCCTCCCCCAGTAGCAGTGGCTGAATGGTGTTAAAAGCACTAGAGAAATCAAAGAATGTGATTCTCACAGTACCTCCTCCACCATCCAGGTCTAAAGCACTGGTATTTACTCCTGACCAAGGCTCAGGTTATAGAGGTGTTGTAGGACAGGAGACAGCTGGCTTATGCTGGTGGAGTATCTCCAGCTGTCTCCTAACCTGGCCTGCAGTCACAGTCATGCGGGGGAGGCTGCTGGTGTCTTCAGTGGAGGACGAGGAGGTGGAGGAGGAGGTGAAGGTGGAGGAGGAGGAGGCAGAGGAGGAGGAGGTGGAAGAGGAGAGGTGCTGCACAGGAGAGCTCACAGCAGGGATTTGACGGGGAGGGGAGGAAGCATTTGGGGCAGTGAGGGTGTCTGGGGGTCTGGAGGTGTCATGGAGACAGCAGAAGGCTGTGAGCTGAACCTATTGAAGAATCTGTTCAGCTCGTTTGCCCTCTCCAGGCTGCCTGATGACTGTCTGCCGCTCACCTTACACCCAGTGATCTGCTTCGTACAGTCCGGGTTGGCATGGTGGTGTATTCACAGAACCTAATGTATTCAGCTGAAGGAGGAACGTACACACCGATAATGATGGCAGACAAATAACAAGGCCTCATCCCCACAGTCAACAGTTCAATGTCCGGGGTACAGAGACGTTTCTTCACGTGAACATGCCCGTGATTACACCACCTCTCACTCACATACAGTGCAATCCCTCCTCCTTTTTTCTTGCCGCTGCTTGTCACGTCCCTGTCCGCCCAAACAGTGCTGAAACCGCGAATCGCCACGCTTTGGTCCGGGATGTGTGAGTGAAGCCATGTCTCTGTGAAACACAGACTGCACTCACGATATTCCCTCTGAGCCTTTATCAGCGCGGCAAGCTCATCCGTCTTGTTCCCCAGAGACCTCACGTTTCCCATGACGATCGCCGGTACAGCCGGTCTGTGTCTCCTCCTCTTCACCCTCCGTTTCACTCCAGCTCTGCAGCCACAGCGTCTCCTCCGCAGCTCCTTCAGAACCTCAGGTCTGGCTCAGGGCAGCAGTACAGGTTCACACAGCGCAATCAGCTGGTCAAGTGTGTGAACAATGCGCTCAGTGATGCGCTCCTGACCCTCCGTTGCTAGGGTTAGCAAAAACATCACAAAAAGTGCCATAAAAGTTTAAACATGGAAGTCGCCAAAAGTTCACACACAACACAACAAAACAAAAACTTTTTAAAAACTTAAAACCCTTGGGAGCTGCTGTAACAGGCTGCCACCTAGTACGGCGCCATAGCAACTGCTGCTGCTCGTTGGGGAAAGTAACCGCAGAGTGACAAAACAGTCAGTCGCCAAACACAATGCTAATTGTTTTTAACAAAGACAAAGTCAGATTCAACTCAGAACAACGGAATGAAAAACTTGGAAAATGTACCGCTGGATGTTTATTCTTCAAGATCGCTAATTCGCTCATTTAGCTGTCAATCAAAAAAGGATTCCGCCTCAGACAGCATCCAATAATCATGCAGAAGCCGAGCGTCCGGGCCAGCCCACTGTCCCTTAACCCCCAGAGATGCTGAGCGTCCGATGGGCGGGACAAAGCCCAGCATTTATACAATGAGTGTCTAGTTTGGCTGCAGTGGAACAACCCGCTCTACGCTTCCCTATTAAAGTCAGTAGAAGCTGAACATCTGACTGTGTAAAGCGCTTTGGCGCTGTGGGGATGAATGAGAAGCAGACTTCAAAGCTTTCAAAAGACAGACCTCAGTTCTAGCACAAAATCCAAGTAAACAATCCAAAATAGCTGCAGACACCTTGAAGACATGAGCACTGGGCCTCTGCTCACTGATTGTTATGTTGGCCCAGATCAACCATCTGCTATTCAACTGTTACCTGAAGAACAAAAACTGGAGGCCACTGTTTGTCTCTGTGTCTTAGATCAGCAGAGTAGAACCTCTGAGCAAACACGCCTCTAGTCGCTCTGACAGGCATGGGAGCTTTGGTGTCCATTTTGGCTCACTGGAGCTAGACAGAGCCACTGTAGTGCCTTTAGTGGCATCATGCCTCATAATCTGGGATATCAATGTCATCACGTGTGAACAGACACGAGAGGGTCCACCGTGGCGGCAAATACTGGGGACAGCGCAGGTGAGAAGCTCTCATTCGCTGCACTTAAAGGTACAGTGGAGAATAAAGGTGTGTGGTTGAGCTCTTCTTTGACAGGACAGCAGGTCTTATGCTTTACCACAGGGCTACTGATTTGAAGCCTGACAGGGATTACATTTCAAGTGCTCCAGAACAAAGTCCTAGCCCCTTTGTGTGTCCAGTGATGCAATGGAAACAAAAATGGTGTCTACTATATACTGTTCATCTTAAGGCAACAAGCCACTAATAAAACATGAAGAAGACTCAAAGCCCCTTGGACCAGCAGACTGAGCTGTTACTGACATTGGGCACATGCAGTGGTGTTATAAGATGGAAGAATATGATGGGTGAACATTACTTTAGACAGATGCAAAACTAGAAAAATATAAAATTGTTCCTGCCCCAAAGAAAGCTATTAAACAATCATCAGCATCAAACCAACAGCACAATGCAAATCAATATGCAACAATGTCAAATTATGCCACTGCTGTTGCAAAGGATTTATGACAATAAACCAACAAATATCCTATGATATCTTATGAAAAATCATGCACTACAATTTATATGATATCTTGAAATCCGAAATCTGATGTTCTATTTAACACTGTGGTGTTTAAATTTGGGAATCACAAGGTGACAGATAAGTTTAGACAACAGAAGTTGAAGGTTAAGGTGAAATTCCGGTGTAAAATCACCCCAGGCTCTATTAGGCAGATACACTTATCAAATAAGCCATTGAGATAATTTTTTCTGGTGCACGCTAACAGTCGCTAACAGCCGAATGCAGCTAACATGGATTAGCTCGGGCGGTAAGTTGAACGCATTAAAACGTCTTTTTTAACCACTAACACTGCTCCAAATAACACCAAACCTCTGCAGTAGCATGATAAGAGTCTTTGCACATTAACCGAAGCACCAACAATGTAGTTAGTGACATCAGAGTTTATCAAAAGAGTGTTTTGAAAGACTTACCTACTCGACCGGTAGCAGCTCCTCTCATAGTAAAGTCCATTCAAGTCGATTACCAAATACAATCCAAAGGGAAGGAGCCTATTCATGATTTATTCCAGAAAAACACGTAAACCTTGTGGTTTGATAGTTTGGTGAAATATAAGTTAATAATAGATGGTAAAAGGTTTAGAAAAGTCCCAGACAGCTTTCCCTGCAGCACCAAAACTTCACGCCAGGGGGTGGGGGGCATGTGTTGCCGGAAGACGCACAGTGAGTGCAGGCACGGGTAAAGCCGACTAGCCTGCAACTTGAAGTCAAGAGAGACAGGATGGTTTGTGTTTGTATCTTAACTGCAAAACAAAAATGAAAGCTGACAAACCAGAAACTTTTCATAGGCTGCCATTGCGGTAAAATGACTGCTCTGACAAACCAGTGGCTTATTGTTTTGAATGTGGACATTGAGAGGCTGATCGAGACTCTCAGGCAGGGGGATTACCGTGTCTGCAGCAAACATTTGGAAAAGGACAAATTAATAATTCCTAGAAGACCTGATCCAAAGAAGGCATGCTTGAAGAAGAATGCCATTCCACGAGTTCAGCAACTGACTACGGATAGACTGGAGGTAAAGATATTTCACCAACCACAAGGTTTGCCACAAACCACAAGGTTTACGTGTTTTGCTGGAATGTATCATCAATGGGCTCTTTCCATTTGGATTGTATTTGTAATCAACTGGTACCAGTCGCGTAGGTAAGTCTTTCAAAAGACTCTTTTTTATAAACTCCGTGTTTACATACTACGTTGTTGGTGCTTCGGTTAATGTGTAAGGACTCTTATAATGCTACTGCAGAGGTTTGGTGTTATTTGGAGCAGTGTTTGTGGTTAAAAAAGACATTTTAATGCGTTCAACCCGCTGCCCCGAGCTAATCCATGTTAGCCGCATTTGGCTGCGTCTGTTAGCGACTGTCCTGGATTTTTCCTTTAGTTGTTCATGCACGAAAAACTGTTTACCGTAAGTTTAGGCACCAAAACGACTTGGTTATGATTAGAAAAAGGTCATGGTTTGTCTTAGTACTTCCAGGGTACGAACACCGGTCCCTCGGGTTAAAGTCTCATGTTTTGGGACTCATCGACTGACCCCCCCATACTCCCAGTGTGGATTTTCACCTACACACACTACATCACCTGATTTCCTTAGCTCCAGACATCATTTCTACAGTAATAACATACATGGATTTCATACAAATTACAGTGCGTTCCGTTTTGTAGATATATGTAGTAACAGTAACAGCCTACACTATCATAGGACAGGGTGTGGCATGTGTTTTTGGCCACATGGACAAGAACATCGTGCGTTTTATTGTCGTTGAACTCCTTTATCTCAGTCCATGGAGTGAATTCTTGGCCTATATTGACTCTGGTTTTTGCCCGTCTCCGGTCAATCAGCTGCTGGGACAAATAACACCCCCTTCACTGAGGCTCAGACAACCCTGGCAACCAGAAATGCTATTGACTGCTACAAGTAGTTGTCCAAAAAAAATTCAATATTAATTCAGACTAAATACACTTTTTTATGGAAAAGCAATACATTTATTCTGTACCCCTCAAAATGCCCCGTGGGTGTATTATTTTAAAAAAATATATAGAGCTTTTAATAAAGATTGTTTGAATATTTGTGCTTGAAATGCTTAAGAGAATCCTGAAAAGTGACAAGTTCTTTCAAATGTGGGTTTCGGTTTGAACCCAATGTGCAACAGATTTAAGTTAGGACAGGACAATATAACCTGTGTAATCCTTTGCGTTATGGTCTTGGCTATATTCAGGTTATAGTCCAGCCGTTTTTACTTTCCACATCAAAGTCACAGTGACCTAAACATGCACGCACGCACACACGCACACACGTGCACACACACACACACACACACACACACACACACACACACACACACACACACACACACACACACACACACACACACACACACACAAACACACACACTAGATTAACTTGTTGTTAAACACAGGTGGTTGTGTTTTTCTGGTCTCCACAGTCCATGCCAACCCAAACACACAGACACTATGAACTTCAGCCAAACATTTACCACAAATAGCTAATTACCAAGCAACCCATACAATCAAAGGCCTGAAGCTGCAGACACCTGCCATGACATTGCTGCAGAATGTCAAAATGTATAAGGCCACATCATTCATGCACCTCTGCAAAGCATATGCGTTTACCTCAACATGATAGATAATAAGCAAAGATCATGTCTTTAAAGTACTTAATGTCAATCTTATTTTGTAAATAGTAGATTATCATATGTTTATATTATATTATATTCATCTTATAGTATTTTTAGTTAAGCATTTATTCTCAAATTCAAGCCAGTATTTGGGGGTGGGGGATGGCTGGCCAGCACTTAGAACATAAAGGCACTTAATGCCTAAAGGTTCGATTGAAACATTGTGAGTGGTAGAATGACCCATTGATACCAAAATATTTTAATTGAACTGATTTTTTTTTTTTTTTTTTACATTTGAAGTACTTTATTTTTCTGTTTCCTAAAATGAATGGGAGAGATGAATTACAAATGTGTGTAATCAATGGAACATTCAGTGTCATTGTCAGCATTATGTCACACAGACACCAAATGAAACCTAGTGTTGAGTACCCTGAGGCCCCACCTATTGTTACTCGTTATATAGTCAATAATTACAGATTTGGGAGCTTCTGCTAGCCACACTTCATTGTTTTTAAGCTAGTCCATTCTACTTCCGGTCTCCAGTGTATCAAAATAAAGGTCCTGCTTGCAGCAGTAGCATTATACATTACACCACCCACTCCTGCAAGCTCCTAAACCCCTGCAGTGTACCATGGGAGAGGGAGCATCAGTAGTGTCCCTGCGCTCACCCTCTCTGGATTCGCTCAGTCATCACCTCCCCACTGAGCTGATGCTGACACACAGTAAATAATAAGAACAACACTCCCCTCCATGGCCTCTCTCACATATACAAATACACTCACAGAGGGGGGATTAAACCTCCAATTCTATAAACAGGGCCTTGACAAACTTCAAGCACTGATCAGCCCACCATCACCACCACCCTCACTTATACTAGCTGCATTGAAATCCTTTCTCAACCCTCTCACACACACACACACACACACACACACACACATACACACACACACACACACACACACACACACACACACACACACACACACACACACACACACACACAATCAATGTTGGGAGGTAGACTCCAGTAATAATGATATCAGGTTGTGGGGGCTGTGATGTGAGACCTAGGATGCCAGATTAGTTCTCTCTGCACAGCCTTCACATATGAGTGTGGAGGCCCCAGGTCCTGGTACTAGAACAGCAAGAAGGTCTGGTCGGACACTACTCATCTATATCACACTGCTTGACATATTGGTGCCATGCCACAAGGTTGTTTTGTTTTGATGTTAAATGGGAATCAGTGACAGTTGGAGCTTTGATGGTGTTTTGTTGTGCGTTTCTACCCCAAATGAGAGGACTGCTGAAAGAACTTCTTCCTATGAGGTAGGTTCCTTGCCCTCCTCCGGAATTGTTTTGCATTTCATGCAGATAAATGACACACAAACACACACACACACACACACACACACACATACACACACACACACACACACACACACATATATATATCTATATATAGATATAGATATATATATGCTTGTGACCAGGTAAAGTACAGGGTATGAGTTTATTGGGGCTAATATCTGTCTCTGCCATTTTCTTGCCATAAAATGACAGTGTGAATACTCCCTGTAAAAAGTAAATATATAAATCATATCATACAGTATACTTCTTCAGTTCGAGGGTTACCGCCCCTTGAGACACCTAAGACCTTGAGGCCACAGTTCACTGCCACAGCTTTAACAATGGAAGCTTTGAACATTGCCCACTCCGGTTCAATGCCCCCAACCTCCACAGGGATGCCAGAAAAGCTCCGTCGGAGGAGTGAGTTGAAGATATCTCGGACAGGGGCCTCCAGACGTTCCCAGTTCGCCCGCACTACCCATTTGGGCTTACCTGGTCCATCCTCTGACCAAACTCATCACCAGATGGTGATCAGTTGACAGCTCTGTCCTTCTCTTCACCCGAATGTCCAAAACATACGGCCTCATATGGCCTAGACGATACGATCACAAAATCGATCATCGACCTTTGGCCTAGGGTGCTCTGGTACCACGTACACTTATCAGCATCCTTATGTTCGGACATGGTGTTTGTTATAGACAATCCATGATTAATCGAATAAGTCTAATAACAGACGAGCGCTCAGATTTAGATCAGGGAGGCTGTTCCTCCCAATCCCGCCTCTTCAGGTGTTTCCATCATTGCCTACGTGGGCGTTAAAGTCTCCCAGCAGAACTATGGAGACCCTACTGGAGCCCCATGCAGGACTCCATTCAGGGTCTCCAAGAAGGCCGGATACTCCGAACTTCTGTATGGTGCATATGCAAAAACAACAGTCAGAGAGTCCCACCAGATCTAACTGGTAGCACTCCACCTCATGCACAAGCTCCGGCTCCTTCCCCAAAAGAGAGGTGACGCTCTACGTCCCCAGAGCCCGGGTCTGGTCCGTCGAGGCCCCTCACCTTCACTGCCAGCCGTGTAGCAGCGCACAGGACCCCTGCGGTTCTTCCTGTCCACAGGACAGAGAGGGGGAAGGTGCAACGTAGCTTTTTCGGGCTATGCCTTTAGGCAACAAGTCTACCAGAAATCCAGCATAAGAATAAAGCTGTCATTGCAGAGAAAGCATGTCTCTGATCTGATCTAGCGGAGACTGGGCAGCAGTCTGTACAGCTTCAGAGGTTAAATCACTGACAGCCTGAACACAACATGGTGAACACATCTTTTAAGAGCCACACACTTCATCTGGAAGCTCATTTCTGCTCTTTTAAAAGCATTCAGATCCCTGGTTAGCACTAGCATAACTTCCGATTTAGCAGAGTAGGGTAAAGCTGCCGGCTGAAATGTGACAAATGTGAACAAGCGACGGGGTACTCACATTCTGGGCGATTTAATCGCCTCGGTCCCTCCCGCTGTGAATGCATCGTTAGACATTTCTCAGTATAAGAAATTATTTACAAAATACTTTTATGAAGTATATATCTGATAAGTACATAAAATTAAACTGAAAGTATACTGTCTTATTTTAGTTTTTGAGAAGAATACTAATACCACACTTGAATTAAGTTATTTATGGTAAAGTTATCCACAACTCTTGATAGTTCAAACACAAACAGTTCCCAGTGAGTGGAGCAGCAGTGGGAATGTGGCATGATGCACCCTCAGCTGCTATAAGCATTTAGTAGAGCACTGGATAGCTGTCCATGTGAATGTGAAGCTGCTATTAAACAGCATGGTGCTCAATCAACTTTCCCCAAGTAAACAACTAAAACACACATTTGTCCGGTCACTCACTTAGGTGTGGTTTGGTGGGGGGTTGAGAGAGGCTTCAGTAAAGAGTGAGCAAGTGTCCGTCCCCTCCTCCTCCTCCTCACTACCTCCTCCTGCACTGTAAATACCCCTGTTTATGTCCAGAACATCAAACGAGATGAACAAACCAACTGTCCATCCCCTCCCACTTTCCTTTTCTCCCATTCAATCAGAATTTTCTGTGCTACGTTCTTCTACACCACTGGATGAAAATGTCTACTCTACTTCACCGTGTTGTTGCGGCGTCTGTACTACCACACATCACATCCTGCTGAGAGCTAAATCTAATCAGCAATCGGGTAAATCTCAGGGGAGAAAAGAGGCCTCCTTCTACTCAGTCCAAGGGCCTCCTGAGCGACTCATATGCAAATTAGGGGCGTTTTTCGCAAGCTAGACCCGCCTCATTCAGGGTAGTCCACCATAGTGGAAACGCACCTATTGATGGTGTGAATATCGTTGTTTGGGGTCACTGAGGGAGGGGCGTGTATGATGGAAGTTGCGGGTTGAAGGTGAGTGTGAGTGAGGTGCAGAGGGCCTGTGTTTGGGTGCAGTGAGTCAGGAGGTGGGGGTGGTGGTGCAGGACCGGACAGTCAGGTCAATGTTGGCAGATAAAAGTCTTAACCCTCCTGGTTAGGGTGCAGGCCGCTGTGTTTAAAAAGCCTAGGTCTGTTTAAAAAAAACGTAAAGTTGTCCACAAATGGAATACTTTTCCTGAGGCAGTATCCTTTAAGCCACAGGTGCAGCTGACAGAGGTGGCTAGTCATGGCGTCACCACAACGTAAACCGGAAATAGTTAGTTGCTTCCCCGTGTCTAGCAGGCGATCCACCATGGACCTGAAGTCCTGCTTGAGGGCCGCGGACTGGCAGTTCTTTAAATTGTTGGTACCGGCCTGTACCAACAATTTTAGCTTCTTTGGCAACTCTCTGAAATGGTACTTATGACACAATGTGACTACAATGAGTCAATAAACACTGTTATGATAAATATAATATCCGACACATTTGGCTGGATACTTATGTTACAGTGTAACAGAAGCGTATTTATTCGGCTGATACTTATAAACACTTTCTAATGCATCACCATGACTGTCTTTATGAAAAGCAGCGAGCACAGGGATCAGAACAGATCGACTGACATGCTTTAGCAGCAGATGCCTTGGAGCTGGAAGATATTTTTATTGAAACTGCTCAGTTATTATTAACGTCAGCGTGTCACAGATAGGGTTACATGGCTTCCCCACTGTGGTCCTCTTTCAAGTTGACCCCAGTGTGGCAGGCATTTTGTCCGTCTTTTGAAGTGGGTTTGTTGGAAGCCCTCAGTCAGTTGACGGCTCCATGGTCTGACTGACATGCTGGCGAGCAAACACTAACCTGTTCTTGTTTTGTTCTTTTTTGTTTTGTTTTTTTCGGGGGGGGGGGCAATTGATGAAGTTTGGGAGAGCTTAGTGTCAGTTCTGGAGAAAAGCTTAACCTGCAATGATATGTGTTCCTAGACCTCGCCAGTGGAAGAACCAACTTCTGCAGGTTTTTCAGATGTGCTACTTTAGTGTTTGAGACCAGGAAAAGAGAGCTAGATGGATGAATTCGTGTGTGGAGGACCACACCAGAAGTGGCTTTGAAGACCTTTGAATGATTGATTACCCTTTTTGCTGCGCAAGAGCCCAGCTGAACTTTCTGTCTGGATCAAATCTCTGATGTTACTGGAGTGTCACATGCAACCTGAGCACTTCAATAGTCTCTCTCACTTCTCACTTCTTCACACAACACAATGCTCCAGTCGTCCTCCGTTCAACTGCTGTAGCTTTTCAGCTTTTCACTGACTGGTGCAAGACTTAGTGTCTCTGGTAAACCCATAGAGCTCCTGTTGCATTCTTTAACTCACCTCAGAGACCTGCCGTGCTAACGTCTTTACAAGACAACAAGAAGCTCCTACGTGGGAACAGACTGAATGGAATCTTACGCACTTTGGGTCCTCGTCCAAATTCACACAATTACAAAGATTCCCCTGAAATGAGAGCATTAGATTGTGTCTGTAGAGTGGATGGCATAAAAGAAATGACGTGGGGGGAGAAAAACAGGCCGAGAGACAGGCAGTGACGGGTTTCCTTGGTTGTATATGTGTAAAACCTTCAAATTGTATCATACATTAGAATATTACGCAAAACACCCTGAAAACAGAAGTGAACCTTCAGGAGGAAGAGCATTAATTAATTATCACTCTCTGTTTTCACAGAATCATAAAGTCACGTCCAAGTGTGTTTCCTTCCTCTCTCTAGTCTAAGAGAGACGTCCAGCTTCAGCAATGCAGATAAGAGGGATTAAGGAAAACACATCTCATTGAAATATGACAGCACAATGTCACGTTGAAGTAATGTATTTTGAAATAATATCTTGAGCAACTTGGGGCGCGGGGGGGGGGGGGGTTGTCGATTGATATAGGCACTTATTTCGTCTAGACATGCTCTATATGAAAAGTTTACCCAAAGCACTGCCTACATTCCTTTGATGACCATGTTAAGGGATTTTTTAATATCCCTCCCTATCCCTCCCAACGACCCACGTCAGACACGTTCACAATAACCACATCTGTCTCCTCAGACGGAGTAAGACTATTACTAATAAGAGCCAGCAGTGGGTCCCAGATTTTGTGGAATGCTGTCAAAGATCCCGTCTGTGAAAACCTTAACTTCTCTAACCTTAGACACTGTAAAATTTCACGTATCCTACTGTGAGTCGGTGGAGAAACATGTTTCCATTCAAGGACAATGTTACGTCTGGCGAGCAGGGTGGTAAAGGCCATGACCCGTTGTGTAGTAATTAGTGATGGGACACGATTAAAGAAATTAATCTAATTAATTAGAGGTTTTGTAATTAGTGTGCATTTTCTCCCATGTTTTCAAAAACACAGAAACAAAAATGATCCATCAACTAATGACAGTCCCTCCTAGCAGCTAACGTTAGCTGCAGCAAGTACAGCATTGGGGTGGAGCGGAGGCTGAAAAGCTCCGGTGGGAGGTGAATTCTTTCTTGCCCAATTTTTACACAGCCATGCCCTTGTCCATGCTTCTACTTGGTTGTTTCTCAGAACCCAAATGTCCGCCCACTGAACCCAGCACCAACTCATCTTGCTTCTCACTGGTTTAATTTCTTGTGTTGATCTGAGTTAGTTCAGTAGTAAGTAAAAAGTGGCTGAGGTAAGGTTTACAGTGTTAACTGCAGTTTTTTGTCACTTTAAATGCCTTGACATTTGCATTCATGGATACAACTGAAGGTAGGCCACATCAATTCCTAAGAAAACCTAAAAAAGAAAACAGTGGACCAGGTGTTGTTTATAGAAAGAAGTAGAATCCATGAAAATCAAAACACTATTCCTGTCTGGCAGGAGCTTTCCACTTCTAAAGCTCTATTCAGAAGAATATAGCTCTTTAAAGGCACAGCTTCTTTTCCTGTAGTCCAGGATTTTAGGTTTCAGTTTTCTACATTCTTCAACTATTTCAAAGCCAAATATGTTAACTGGTTCTCCAGCAAACAACATTAAATGCAAAAAATCACATTACAGATCTAAAGCCAGTTTTTATTCAGTACAAAAGCCTAGATCAATGTTATTAGTTGACAAGGTGTTTCAGAAGCAGAAACATCTTGTGAAAAACTGTTCTACTGTCCGACATAGAGGGGAAACATCCATCACTGTCAGCACGGCACATAAACTTCTTCCTCCTGAACTGACTGTTGATGTTACAGCTGGGCAGAGAGAGGAAAACAATCCCTTCCTGGACCAAGGTTTGTAGGGAGGAAGACTCTTTTTACAAAAACTTTTCATCAAAAGCATGTGGTCCGTCCCTAATAAAAGGGATTGTTCTGATTTTTTTTTTTTTTTTGGGGGGGGGGGGGGGGGGGGGTGTTGTATGAGGTCCATAATCTGTGTATGACCTACAGGAGAAGCCGGTTAGCACGCCCCAAGCTTGGAAGAACAGACGGGAGTTGATGGGGGACAGGACTGATCTACCGTAACTTTGAGTAATTCAAGCCTGGTGTAACCAGTACAGACAACTTTAGCTTTACTTCACCAGTCTCCTCTGCTCCACTCCATATGTGCAGAGACTCAAAGGTGACGGTAAAGTATAGACAAAAGAAGGTGACGGTTAAGTGTAGAAAACAAAAGGTGACGTGACAGTTAAGTGTAGACAACAAAAGCTGACGGTTAAGTTTAGACAACAAAAGGTGACAGTTAAGTTTAGACGGCAAAAGGTGACGGTTAAGTTTAGACGACAAAGGGTGACAATTAAGTTTAGACGACAAAAGGTGACAGTTAAGTTTAGACAACAAAAGGTGATAGTTAAGTTTCAACGACAACAGGTGGCGGTTAACTTGAGACAACAAAAGGTGGCGTTTATACTTTACCATAAGCAGACTGCTTGTGATTTTTTAAACGGTTAAAGCATTGCTTAAAGATGTTGATTCCCTCTTCAGTCACAACCATATGTTGAAGAGGGCAGTGTGTGTGTGTGTGTGTGTATGTGTGTGTGTGTGTGTGTGTGTGTGTGTGTGTGTGTGTGTGTGTTAGTGTGTGTGTGTGTGCGCGCGCACGTGCATGCGTGTTCCCTTTGGTTTGGTCTTTCAAGTGCACCTAATTACAACTGAACTTTGAAGGTGATACATAACCTTTTGCAAACGAGCTACTGCAACCATTCACTATGCCCTCCTGTAACCAGCTGAAGAAAAGAAAAACAGATTCTCAACCTCATTCCTAAAAATGCTCCTGAAACGTGCTGTTGTTGGCAGGCAGCCCAGGTCTATTAACATAAGAGCATGCTCCCTGTGGGTTTGCTAAATCACTACCAACAGGATGTGTGGAGCAACGTAACACAGGCCTCACACACTGTATGCCAAACTGGGAGTCTGAGTGTGTGTGAGTGTTTGTGTGCGTGCGCAAGTGTGTGTGTGTTAGGGGGACTCAGTCAGGGAGCTGTGGATAGCTCATTCACTTGAAAACTTACAGTATATCGGTTTTGGCTTAGTGTTTCCTGTAAACAGCTATTATTGAATAAATGTTATCTTAATGACTCCCATTAACTTAACAGAGCTATGGTGACACAGCAGCACAGTGTTTTCCTGGGGCGGCTGTATGCCAAAGAAAGAGGGTGTGTTGAGAAAAAGTGTAATGTCACGTGATTGTGTGTTTTCATCAGCTCTTTAAGGCAATAAATAAGCCTTCCAAACATCTAAAAACAAACCAAGAGCAAAAAGGTAATGCATCTTTAGGTACTGATTATAAACATTTCGAGTGAATAGTAAATGGACTTATACTTTGACAATTCATGCAGGAAAACAGCGTTCCTGAAGTATATTCCGGTTACGCATCTGTTGTTAGGCTACAGAAACATGGAACCATTTTGAGTCAAGAGATAGCTAGCTAATCATTTACATAGACCCAACAATTCCACCATAGAGTACGGTGGAGTGGTAACTCTAACCCTAACCCTTCCTAAGGGAAGCATATATGAGGTGAATAGAATTGGTCCAAGGACAGAACCCTGTGGGTCTCCGTGATTAACTTTAGTGTGCATGGAGGATTTATCACTAACATATACAAACTGAGATCTATCTGATAGATAAGACTTAAACTAGCTTAATGCGGTTCCTTTAATGCCAATTAGATGCTCCAGTCTCTGTAGCAGGATGCGATGGTCAATAGTGTCGAAGGTCGCACTGAGATCTAGTAAAACAAGTAAAAACAAGTCCTTTGTCTGAAGCTATTAGAAGGTCGTTAGTCATTTTTACCAGTGCTGTCTCACTGCTATGATTTGCTCTAAATCCTGGCTGGTAGTCCTCTAATAACTCATTATTATGTAAAAAGTCAGTTAGATATAGGTCTATTGTTGGCTAGTATCTCTGGATCAAGACTGAGCTTTTTAATTACAGCTACTTTAAAAGACTGTGGTACATAACCTGCTGATAAAGACATATTAATTATATCTAATACAGGACTGCTAACTAAGGTGACACTTTTTAGGTAACCTAGTTGGAATAGGGTCTAGGAGCCAAGTAGAATGCTTCGATGCAGAAATAGTAGAGGTTAATTTGTTAAGGTCAACTGTGGAAAAGCATATCATACCAATATATGAGGTCGTACAGTTGCTTCTAAGGTTCCTGTGTTTGAAGAAAAATTGGTGCTAGGCGAGTTGATTTTGCCTCTAATAGTTATAATTTTGTCATTAAAGAAGGTCATGAAGTTTATACTACTGAGGGTTATAGGAATACATGGCTCAGAAGAGCTGCGGCTCTCTGTCAGCCTGGCTACAGTGCTGAAAAGAAATCTAGGATTGTTCTTATTCCCTCTATTATAGATGAGTAATAGGCTGCTCTGGCATTATATTTTTAGACTTTCTTGCCAAACTAAGCGAGATTCCTCCAATTTAGTGGAACGCCATACTTTTCCAATCAATTCACTCAAAGAAAGACTTCCAGTTGAAGTTAAATACTGTTGTAAAATTAATTGATAAGTCCAAAATGTTGTTACCCTGTATGATTGATCATTTTACATGGCGCAGGCTGATCACTTGACACGCACCTAGCAACACGCCTGCTGAAATTATTTTTTGTTGTTGCGACTGCGATCTTGAGACGTAGATGGCAGTGTTCTGCTCATTCTTCATATTCAACCTTTAATATTGTTGCCTTATTTTTTGGAATATGCAAAATATACAGGGTGGGAGGCTACTCATTTTAATTTTTGCTGTTGTCTTCTTTGTACATGATGTAGCTGGACAGATAATATAAACTGTGGCTTATTAGTGTTAATGCTGTAAGTAGCATGCTAAAACGTCAAAATGAGACTTGTCCATTGTGGACTCACTGTCTCTGTGAGAGGACTGTGTTTTAGCATTTAAAGCAGATTAATGAAGAGTTCTCAGTTTAAATGTTTCAGGAGTCCGAATCTCTGTTATGAATATCTGATCAACTGAATACTAAAACTTGTGAATTTGGACCTCCAGAGTTGTAAAAAGTTATTATTCATCTAGAGCTCTCTGTCTTAAAAAGAACATATTACACAGGAATCTTTTCTTAATTCCATTTTTCATACTAACTTTCTCTCTTACTAACTTTCTTACATACCTGTTTCCATTTAATATAATGCCATGCCTTGAAATGCCACAAAAGTGTTGGATGTATACTCTTCAGTTCAGTATGGAGAGCAGTAGACCTTTGTGTACGTTGTGATGCATAATTTGATCACTAAGTGGCTTCAAGAGCTGGAACAGGCTATTGCTACAGTAGTGAAAGTGTGACATTGCCAGTGTGATATTCACACAGGGACTAATTAACACTGTAGAAGGCCTGAAATGTGTGAACATGAGCAATGTGTCAGTTACGTGTGAACTCAACAGACACATTTTGTTTGGCCACCGCAGCTGTTATCTTTTTACTCTCAGGCTGCAGTTTTGTGGTAGTAGCCAGTGAAAGTCTATTTAATACTATGATAGAAACAATCATACTGGCTAAACATCAGATCAACCAGCAGCAATGTTGATCCTGAAAGCTGTAAGCTGTTTTTGGGGAATTTCAGGACCATCTGGAAAACAATTCAGCTGTCCATGAGAATAACATTTGACTTTCAAAGTAAAGCTGAGGTGCTGTGTGTGTGTGTGTGTGTGTGTGTGTGTGTGTGTGTGTGTGTGTGTGTGTGTGTGTGTGTGTGTGTGTGTGTGTGTGTGTGTGTGTGTGTGTGTGTGTGTGTGTGTGTGTGTGTGTGTGTGTGTGTGTGGATGTCTTTATCCAATACAAACAAACGTGGTTTTGCATTCACATCCCTCAGTTTTTTACTCACAGTTCCTGCATGTTTATGGGGAAGCTTTCAGCCAAATCTTCCACCCATGTGCCAACAAATGAGTGTTTGTTGATTCTAGCAAAGGTTTGACTGGTCCACTTATTGAAATGGATCACATATGGACATTAGACTCTGAAGCATTACGATGCAACTTTATTTTTTTGATCATCTTTCCTATCCATTATAGTGCTGTGTAGTAAAGGGATGTGGACTGGGAAGTCTGGCAGGTCAAGAAACATGAGAAGTTGGACATTCAGGTTATAAACAATCCTCCTTGTTAGTCAAACTTATTTGGAAGACAAAACAAAGTCACAGAGTGAAGTTATTCCTAGTGTATGTTGCGACTTCCTGCTTCAACTTTGACCTACTGTGCTTTATGTAGGTGTGTTGTTTTACTGAATCCTGGTTATTACTGACATTCTGCATGCATTCACTTTCAGATTTATCTCCTTATAGAGTGTTTAAGGTCATCTGAAAACCTTTTTCAGACTTTTCAATGTTACCATATTCCCAGTTCTCAGAAAATACTCCAGATCTCTTAAAGAAATACCGGTGTAAAATCATCCCATGGTCTTTTTCGGCAAATACACTCATCCAATAGGCCATTGAGATAATTTTTTAATTTAACAACTATTAATGGAGATATCCCAGAGAGTCACTAACAGTCGCTAACATCCGAATGCGGCTAAAACACTGATTCGCTCGGGCAGCGCAGTGAAGGCATTAAAACGTCGACGTAGCACCAATGGGCTCATTCCTTTTGGATTGAATTTGCTAATCCAATTGAATGGACTTTACTATGAGAGGAGCTGGTGACGCGGCCAGTAGGTAAGTCTTTAAAACACTCTTTAAAGGATTTACTCAGAGATTTGGTGTTATTTTGAGCTTTATTAGTGGTTAAAATAGACGTTTTAATGCATTCACCATGCTGCCCGAGCTAATCAGTGTTAGCCGCATTCAACTGTTAGTGACTGTTAGCAACTGTCCCGGATATCTCCGTTAATAGATGTTACATGAATGATCTCTGATCTCACAATCATCAAATGTTTGAAAAACAAGTGAGCCAATCAAAGCTTTGTAGGCTATCATATGATAGGGAGCATTGTACCCAAGGGTCGTATCTGGATGGTAACCCTAGATTTGTGAAAACCATTGCAAGCCTCACTTCCCAACCAACTATACTAAGATTAACCATTCAAGATCAATACTTAACCATAACCATTCTGGATCAATGCCATACTGCTGCAGTCCATGTGTTAAAACACAACAAACACAAAAGTCACGTCAATACATTTTACATCCTGTGGGGCTGCAGCACTGTGCCAATACAGCCGGACTCCATTTTTCCATAAGAGGCCTTTGAAAAGTAATTGTACTTTGGGGATTGCAGTGCACTCAGGGAAAGTCAGATTAATTTACATCTAATTTCACCTTCACTATCAAGCTTTTATTAGGAACAGCAGAAATAGCTGCTTGCTTGTGGTCAGCTCTTGCTTTATGACTGTGCATTTCCTAAATCCCATTCACACAAACATGCAGTGAACGGGCCAATGTCAAAACAAGGCAAAATGGAGCCTTTGGACAAATATCTTTGTCAAGTGTCTTTGGTGCCGCTAGTGCATCATGCAAGACTTCAAAGGGTATTTATGTCCCTTTGATTTGAATTTAAAGATTGGTTTTGGATTCTCCTCTAATTCATAGTAACATAAAGTGAAATAACATAAATTATATAATCATCATCATGGTTAATGAACACCATCCACACACCAGCACACACCTCATCCCAATAATTTTGCATTCTCAAATTCAATCCTGACAAGAAACAGGAGGCCAAACAGCCCATAAAGACCCATCATTTCTCTCTGAGATTACTTTCTAAACAAGATGCTAACACGTTTAGGATGTGTCGTGAGCTAGGTGTGTGTAATGTGTTCAAACTGGAACAGTGGGAGAGAGAGAGGAGATCAGGTGGCTGAGAGCTCACTCCATTTATTATGAGGAAACCAGATGGTGCTTTCGTCACTCACCTTCTGTACTGCAATCACCTCTTCAGACTTACTTTCTCTATTCTATTCACAAATTTAAAAGGGTAAACTATTAGTACCTCATTGTTCAGGATCTTGTCAATGCCAAAAATGTGTGACTATCACACCTTTTCCTAACATACAACCAGAAAACTCTGGCAGTAGAGAGTAAAAAATAATGCAGATATACTATGAGCGATGTAACAGCTTGAGGAGATGAAAAAATCGCAAGTCTCCAAGTTATTTATTCATAACCAGTGTTGGGCACGTTACTTAAAAAAAAGAAAAGTCATTAGTTACAGTTACAGGGATGGCTCATGATGCCAGGCAGAGCAAGTGTGTGAACCTTTGCAAAAATAGATCTAGGGCAAGAGTTTTTCCATAGACTGTATATAAAGATGGACAACACGTCTCCACTTCCTTCCACTGTACAAAAGTATAAAATCACAAGTCGATCACAGCTGTCAATCATGATGTTTCACCCTGTTTTTATGGCATCAATTAACTGATTGAAACCAAACGTATAAGAAAATTTAACACACAATTCATGTTTGTGCTTTGTTTTCTCGCAGGTCTCTGCTGATCGTGGTGGTGCCTGCTGCCGTTGTCCAGCATGACGCTTCCTGCTGCTATTATCACTATTATTCAGAAACTTGTCACCATACTTATTATTATTCATATTCTATCACCTTAATTGAAGTTGTTTTTATTATTTATTAGTGTTTTATTATTAATGTCAGTCTGCTGTATTAACTGCCATAACATATTAGTCATATTCACATTACTATAGGTATTATTATAGTTACTGTTACTTTTGTGGTTGCTTGCATCTCTGGAAATGTGCCTCTGTCTGTCTATGTATCTGTCTTTGTCTCTCTCTGTCCATTTGTCTGTCTTTCTGACTGTCAGCCTGCTGCTCTGGCCATTGGTGTGTGCGTGTGTGTGTGTGTGTCTCTCTCTCTTTCTCTCTCTCTCTCTCTCTCTCTCTCCCTATCTCTCCTTTTCTTTCTCCCCAACCAGAGTGTGGTCTTGTCCCACTCTGTATGTAACGTGCCTTAAGATAACTTTTGTTATGATTTGGCACTGTAAATAAATTTGAACTGAATTGAAATAGTGATTTCATTACAGCCCATAAGCACTACGTTAACCACAAGTTAAAAACTGAATTGTATGGTTAATCTATTCCTATTCTATAAAATCTATTTTATAATGTAAACATTGTTTGACAAGATCAACATAACAGCCCTGCTGTGTATTTGGCTATACTGGCATTTTAAAAAAAAGGATCAAAGAGGAAGTTACTAAGTGACTAAAGGCTGTGTTAAGTTAACTTGCACCATGGCACACAGCCCCGACCCTCACTGAATATTCCACAACAATGACATAAGGCTCCACTTTGGTCATTGTTTTGGAAAAGCTCCCTGTACACACTGAAGCACTAAGCTGGAGGCCATTTTGGAAGAGGTCGCAGCTCCAATGTCACACTTCATTCATGTTTCAAAATCACGGGCTCATTCATCAGCAATGTGGCTACCAGCTGACTAGTAACTTCCAATCATGTTCATGCAGGCTTTGCACACGTGATTCATTGTAAGTGTAAGACAACAGCTGACTGATGACAGAAACAATAGTTTAATGATTTATTGGGCCACCTGTATGAGCTACTTCCTCCGGAAACAATATCAATTTTACATTTATGAAGATTGTAATGTTCCGTTATTATCCATTATTGTGCTCCCCTAATGTATGTACAGTACAAGGGGCTGGATGAAGCAAAATCTGAACGCTGTACCTTTAACAAAAGCAGTGTTTGTATCAAGCAGTCCAGTCCAGTTTAGTTCAGTTCAGTTCAGTTCCCTACACAGTAGAACAGTTAATTTTTGCGTTTCCGTTATCAAAAGTTGTGGATGTTCAATTCCTGCCCTTTTGAGGTGCCTACTATGGTAATCGGATACTAACAGGTGGAGCTGAAAACACTGCAGTCTGTTGGTTGGTTTAGAAGTTATTATGCACCATAGGTGATGCTCCAATAAAATTCTCAATTTCACATACGAGCAACACAGGAGGAAATGTCAAAACTAAAAACAATATATTACATACGTTGGTGACGTGTCTCTTACTATCTGATAACAACCTCACCTACATTTAGGAGTACTGCGAAACAGATCAGTGTTTAGGGACATGTCTGTAAGGGTTATGTTCGGTTCTAAGTACTGAGAGTGTTTGATGGAAGTGCGGTTAAAATAGTATTTATTGCAGGGCTTGTGTATTAGATTGCATTAGATCGTACAGCTGTGCTTAATAAACTTGTAACTCAGTATATGTGATAAGTTGTTTAAATGAGTTTTGGTTGACTATGTTTTTGGTAGCGTAATGTGTAATGCATTGTTTTGTGATCAGAAAATCCAAAGCTACTTACAAAAGAAGATTATTATTCAATTCATATTGTGATTTCTAACCAAAGCTCTACTCTGCCATCGTATTTCTAAACACTAGCAGTTATAAGTGCTAGAATGCTAGAAACTACAATAACAGACAGGGGCCTTAAAAGTCACAGCGTCCTCAACATGTCTCATTTATTTCTGTTCTTCCCCTGTCGTACTTGTTCCATCTTCCTCCTGGTTTATCTGCTTTGCTATATCTGTATTACTGTCAGTATCCTGTCTTTTCCCTCTCCCTGCCTCTGGCTGCCACATTCCTCCAAGAATGGCCACACACTGGCAGCTGCAATGTGAACTTATCACAGACGAAGAAAGGGGATCTGCAGTGCTCTCTTCCTGTCAGCACAGATGTCAAGGTGAACTTGGGGGACTCCTTAAATAACTGGCTTTGCCCCCCCCCCCCCCCCCCCCCCCCCAGCTGCCAAGATTAGAGGAAGCCTTCATCGTTTTTAGATGCAACAGTATTTTCAGCAAAGAGAATAGTTATACAGGACTTTAAAAGCTGGATGGATAATATCATGTAAAGTAAATCAGATCTGAAATATCTATCCCTCTGCAAGACTCCACAAAAGGCAGGACACTACTCCTTACTTTTATTCATCATGATATCAACACAGTTTCAACAGTATGTCACTTCATCCAGCAGGGATCCTTTGATGCAGGTCATCTCTCATCTGTCTCTACCAGACTGTTAACTAACTAAAATAAAAAGGCACACAATTCCCCCAAAATGTATACCATGTTAGAATATTTACCACTTGGTGTAAATCCATACAAAAGTGCCAACAAACCTTGAACTTGAAGTTAGTTCTGAATTAGATTAATATTAACACTAAAACAGCAACTACTAAGTATTCTGGGATATTTACCTGGAGTGACTGTAAGATTAATGAGTATTGGATATTTTGCTCTTCTCATTCTGCCTATATCATGTGAATGCAGTAGTAGCATTGAGGGTTCATGTGTGTTTTTTTACCATTTCCATTATTATTTGCCTTTATTTGGATAGTCAGTGCAGACAGGGAAATGTAGGGAGAGAGAGAGGAAAATAAATATATAAAAAAGTCTCCCGGCTGAGAGTGGAACTGTGCACGTATATACTGTACCTTATCCATCAGCCACCAGGGCACTGGGCATGATTTTCACCATCTGCACATGCCCACAATGCCTTTGTGTTAATAAACATATTAGGCAAAAGATGAATTGGTATTTGGTAATTGGTATTTTCCACATGTCCTGTAAATATATCATCTTATGACTTCAGGTATTAACTTTAACTGGGAGAAATTTTAGGCAAAGGTGCTAATGACAGAAGAAGACAGATTCAGCAGCTTATTTCTCACCTCAAATGTTTTCAGAAGGACATTTCAGTTAACAATTTTCTTAATATCAGAAAACGTTTCTGTTTTGAAATCGTGTAGCAGTCAGCTTACGAGTGTCAGCATTCGTAGATTCAGATGCAGCCATTGCGGGTGTAGTAGAGTGTAGCCTGTTTTCTTTGTTTTGTTTGTTCAGTGTTGGGAAGCAATGCAACCCCTCTTGTCCAAAAACATCACTCTGGACACATACATCTGGGTACTGTTCCTGTCGCTGACTTTAACATTACTACACACTTCACCTTTTTACATTAATAGAGGTCTGTGGAGCCTCTGGCATATTTTATGTGCATTTTTTAAAATTATAAACACAATGTCAAGATTTCAGGCAGCGTTGGACGGATGTCTTTCAGTGCATTGATCTAATGCCCTTCTCTTTGTGCCAGGAGGTCCAGTTGGCCTCTAGTTACACCACCACCAGTCAGGGTTTGTATCATGGGGCAATAAAAAAGTCACATTGTTCCTGCATAGCACCTTCTACACATGTTACCCTCTTGTCCTAAACAGTGTGCTATTTATATCTCACAGATACAAGCACAGCTAAGCTCCTCTGGTATTACAATGAGATGGCTGGAAGTAGAGCCAGTTCGGCTGGTGAAAAGATCCTTTCAGAATTGTTTGGGTGAAGCTTCTGGGGGAAAAAAAGTGAAACAATTGTCAAAGATAGATATAAACCAAATATATTTATAACAACAATACTTTTAATAAGATACCCTTATCAGAAATCACATTACTCAGTAACCGGTTGCGTGACCGCAGTACTGGACTCACGCACCAAACGCTCTCCTGTGTCAGGTGCTCGCCGCCCAGAATGAGAGGGTTTATTATTATTTAAGGGGCAGGTGCCTGATTTCCCGGTTGATAATCCAGTTTAGACACTGACAGGATTCAAACAGGAAACAGAATGAATCACTTCAGCATCAACCTGAATGTCAGTAACCTGATATCACCATATTAAAACAACCTTGGACCTTTGGTGAATGTGTTTGGAGGGTGAGTAACAGGTCTGAATGGGGTGACTAACCATGCCAGGCTGCCAAGCTGTGCGGCTGGCAGAGGGAGGGTGGAGGGGAGTTGGGGGTCAGGGTAGAAGGGTTAGATTATGTTCTCTTGTAATGGCTTCCCCTTGGAACCCAGCTAGGTAAACTGTCAAAGTCCACTTCCTCCCTCAGAAGTGACAAGCTCTTAGGGACCTTAAACCCACCCGCCAGCCCTCCCATCTCTTTCCTGCTGACCCCCACCCATCTCCTGTTCCTACCCAGGACTAATCCACCCTCACAGCCATTTCCATCCAAGCCAGTGTGGGGACGCTTCATGTTACTGGTCAATCCTCTGTAGGTATGGGCTGACAGCAGCAATGATAAGCCTACCCGGAGATAGAAGTACTCTCATCAGCAAAAATGAAACAGATTTTCATTAGTGTGTGTTTGAATGAAAACTATTCAAATCACGTGGGGGTCTTTAAGGGAAAATTTGACAACACTTAATTCAATTCTTTATTTAAAGGGATAGTAGACATATGCAACAAAGAACAGCATATGCAATATGCAAACTATATCATTTTCAATAACTATGTATATACAATCTGAACAGAGGGATGTATAGTAACAAAGATGTACATTCGCATGTTCAGAGACAAATAAGAGCAGTATGTAAGAAAGAGAAAACATGAATGATTCTCCTAAAGGGTTTTCAGACCACATTTTTGTGTATTTATTACTGTGGAGCTGTGATTGGACAAAGTTTGTGACCAGCTGCCTTTTTTCCTGTTTCACTTGCATGTGTTGCTCATTACTAGGTTTTGTTGTTCTGGTTGGTTGTTGGTTGATCCAATTGCGTCCAGAGGCATTTTGCTTTGCTCCGCTGATAATGCAACTTTGAAATTGGAAATCCCAGTCTAATACGCATGAGCAAAATACTCGGCTATAAAGCTGTCATGCTATAGTTAGTGAAAAGTGGGATAGGAGTTAAACGTTTTTTTTGTTTTTTCCCCATCATGTATACTTTTTTATTTACTATACATTTACTATTTACATTTACTATATTTGCCCATCTCCGTATTATGGAAGAGTCAGGAAGCAGCCAGTGCATAATGAGTACTATCAGAACTTGTTTAGATTATTATTTATTGATAGTTCTGCCTTTATTAGAGAGCTGACAGCAGAGCAATGAGGGGAACAGATCAAAATGATGTTGAGGTTCATGGTAAGTGTGACGAGGGAGGGCCTTACAATCTTCCCCTTATCCTAACCATACCGTAGTTGCCATGCACAGAGATTGTATATCAGCATTGAATGTTCATTGTAATCCTGTGTTTTGCAGAATTGTCCAATAATGTTCTTGTTGTCGATAGGCTTGAGTACAAGTTGGTTAGGATACTGTGATGGAGGTTTACAGGTTTAGTGGGTTTATTGCCTCATCTGAATCTCTTTTTAGTGATGCGGCATCATTCCAAGATCTCATAAAATAATTGATGTCCAGTGATATTATCACATATAGGAATGATGATAAATTCTGAATAAAACGATGAATGCTTGCACAAATAAGATCAATGATTAACCCTGCACTGTGGTGATCTGCTTTACAATTCACCCTTAAAAACACATACTTCCAGCCTTAAAGGTTAAATATGTAGAATCTTTATTTAAAGCTATATATTATTAAGATAATACACCCAAGGGGCGTTTTGAGGGGTACAGAATGAAAGTATTGCTTTTCCATAAAAAATATATATTTAATCTGAATAAATTATTTTTTTTTAATTCCTTCTGTCACTTTCTGTTTCCATTGTAGCAGCCAATCGCATTGGGCATTGTGGCTGAGCACTGGGTGAAATGGAGTTTGCCAATCCTGCAGCTGCTTCGGAGCTTCAGTGAAGGGGGCGTTATTTGTCCCAGCAGCTGAGTGACCGGAGACAGGCAAAAACCAGAGTCAATATAGGCCAAGCATTTAGTCCATGGACAGAGAGAAAGGAGAAAAGCGGCATTAAAACGCACGACCAAATGCCTATGTTTCTCCTTGATCTTGAACTGTAACGGCTAACAGTAAACTCTCAGTCAAACTCCTCTGCAATACTTGTTTTATGGTACGATTTGCTGGAGGGGATAGGTTCAAACAGGCTCAAACAGACTCCGGTCTCCTGTTGGCTGGGTCTGACCAACCTAGCAACCCGACTGCTGCAATCATTTTTTGTTGTTGCGACTACAATCTTGAGACACTAGAGGGCGGTGTTCTGCTCATTTTACACATTCAACCTTTAAGCATGGCTCCTCATTGTTCCATACAGAACCCTTCACCATAGCTTGAAGCCCTTTGACATTGTGACACTGCGGCACAAAGCAACCCAATCCTGGGAGTCAGGGCTTCTTTACTGAGGCGGAAATGCGATTGACAGTAGAGGGAGGAGGGGACAACCCTTTCCTGCTCTTCTTTTTCATTTTGTGGTGCACTCTCCCCAGATGAATTTAATTCCACCTTGCTTCTGCCTTGACTCCGCCTAGCTCCACTCAACCATCTGGGATCGCTCCATAAGAAAGTGATTTCAGGGGTCCAGCCAATCAGGACTGCCGGATGGGGGTTTTATAGATGTGAAATTTTCGCCCTTCTCCCGACCGGGTTTGGCTTTTCCCTGCGTCGCTCTCATCAGCGTCACTGGTTGGTTTCCATGTGAGTGGTTGAAGTAGCACGTCAGTAAAGATGACAAAAAAGTGGTTTATCCATTCATATGCAAGGATTTTTGATAAGGCCCAGCCTCCTGAGATCACTTTCCTATGGAGCGATCCCATATGGATGAGTGAAGCAAGGAGGAAGTCAGTCCCCTTTGGGCCTGATTACAGACTACCATTCCATCCCTGCATGTCCCTCTACTCTTTACTCTGACCTGATGAAACACTCATACTTGTGTGGCTTGTTTAAACACGTTTTCATTTGGTTCTCTCTATGGTGTTCTAAATAAAAATGCAAACATTGTTTATGAGTTTATGACGGGATGAGGCTGGTAAGCTTTTGCTTGTGTATGTTCACACCCATAAATCACTGTATAATGTATACAAACTGTATCCTCTGTCCTCAAACACAACAATGGCTGATCTTATTGCAGAACATGAAAACACAAACAATTCTGCAATGCACATGTTTATGTGACGACGAGGTACATTTCCTGTGACAGTGACTTAACAACAACGCTTATTTGAAGCTGCAAAACGTATAGTTGGGGGCTGTTGTGTATGGTTTGTCAGTCTTATATGTCAATGCCAAAAACTCTAAAAATGTCCATGTTATGAGAATTTGATGGACAATACATCTCCCACTGAATAGCTTTCATACATACTGAATATATATTTTTGGCTTTTATACCTTTATTTGATAAGGCAGCTGAAGGTTGATAGGAGAGGGTTGAGAGGGAGAGAAGGAGCGACAATGGCAGCTCCTAAAGGGGTTAGCTTAGTTGCTGCAATAGCATCAGTTTTATCACATCTAGAGAATTTTCTTCACTGAGAGAAGAGAACAAACCATCTGAGGAGTCATGTTAGACTGTAGTGTAACAATGATCCACTTTATTTTACCCCCTGGTCAGGCATTTAATAAAGTGTCTGTATCTGGGGAGTTCATGGCTGAGCTTGTATGGAGGACAATAAGTAAGGAGGCTTTGCCTGCTCTACACACAGTAGCTGGACATGCTTACACTGTAAAGTATTTTAAAGCTGCTCTGTGGTCCAGAATTTTAAAAGGTAAGAGGAAATTTGTTTTGGATTTTGGAGGGTGAAGCAGAATATAACACTCATAAACAGTCCTATTACAGTCTTCATTCAGCCCCAAACATAACTGATTGAATTGATATCCAGAGCTATAAAAAATAAAATCCACATTTAAATAATATATCCTAAAGCATAGTTTTTAATTTAAATCTCTGATCAGTGTCAGCCCAAGCCTGATTTATTCCTAATAAAGTAGTGACTCTCTAACACGATTAAAGAGATAGGGTTAGGGATGATTGCACATGCCGACAGTCTATAAATCAAACTCCAAATTTAGAAGTTATTTAGAACTTGTTAATACCAAAAGTATGCAGGTCATTATATCAAACAAATCATGTTGGAGCTGCCATTGAAAACAAAGGCTCTGTGGAATATTCATATCCTCAGGGAAGAATCTTTATTCTTGGCAGCATAGCTGGTCAGCAAACAGATAGTGAGTGAGAGGTGACACATGCAGAGCATAGTTTTACTCATCCAGTCATCCAAACCAGGGTTTTCTGGGCCGTAGAGATGAGGGTTAGACTGGGATAGGAGACGGCTTTAGAAAATGTCATATAATAATCAAATTTGCAGATATTTATCAAACACATATAAGATCACCCAATCTACTTACACAGGATCATTTATTGATACAAAGTATGTGGATTATTTTAATAAGGATCAGGAAAATGCCTGAATATTGAAAATGGCTGTATTATTAATACTGATCTACTTTATGAGTCGATAACTAATAATTTCCAAGACATTGCAGGAAGAACTATATAAACTGATACTAATGAGGAATTATATCCTTGAAATAAAAAATTTTTTTAACAAAAGTAAATATTAGAAAGAAAACAGCGCAGACACTCAGGTGGGTTTGAAAAACCCTTTATTTTAGTGGGTAAACTTTAAAAAACCAATGCATGTCGGCTTGCGCCTTTAGGCTGTATGAAGACAAGAAACACATCAAAGCAATTCTAATAAAATCAAGCTCCCGGCAGGAGCAGTCTGGAGACTGAAGAGATTCTACTTCTGGAATAATCAGAGCCAATGAACAGACCAATCTGACCACTAACAGGATATAAATATAACAATCTAACATAAACCATGGATTCCACAACAACACAATGCGCGAAACCAGATAAAGAGGTCTAATCATTACAAAACAAATAAAATATATTCAGCACAAAAAGGATAAGAGGTTGAATATCTTCATTGATGCCACGGAAGTTGGTGGCCTTCAGGGCATGAAGCCAGTAAGCCTCTCTGTTTGAGGCGATTGACTTTATCCCCACCCCTTACATCAACACTTATAACCTCAATACCTGACATTGGCCATGGGATAATTCACATTTCTTGTAGGAATGGCGTATTTCTTTTCCGCCACTCTGTCCCTCAGTCTTCTTTTTGTAAGGCCTTTATAGAAACAGCCACAGATACATTCACTTCGGTACACAACAAAAGTAATGTTATAATTTATGAAACCGGAAATAGAATACATTTTGTTGCTAAACACTCTAAAAGTGTCCGTTTTAACCATATTTCCACAGCATTTACAGTTACCACAATGAGTTGTGGTTGCCCTTTGGTCGACACAGCCAGGTGTTTGGAGCAGGAAGATAACTCTTACTAATTTACCCTTGCTGGTGGAGGCCCTTCTAAAACTAATACCTGGCGGCTCAGGAAAGAAGGGTCATTCTCAATGATATCTCAGTTTTTCTTTATAATGTGTTTGATCTGGACAGCTTCTTTGCTGTAGCGAGTGACAAAATAGGGCTTCTGTACTTGTTCATGTTTAGGTTTATGGCTGAGCAAATCCCTCCTCTCCAGTGATAAAGCTCTATTATGAGTAAGAAGCTCAGATTTATACCCTCTCTGTCTAAAACGCTGCTGCATGTCCATTGGCTGATTTAGAAAATCCTGATCAGAATCACATATACAGTACGTCTTAATCTTTGCATTTGTCCATAAGGGATATTCTTAATGAGCCACAGGGGGTGAAAACTGGTGGCTGCATGCAATACATGGTTCCGGATGGTTTTCTTTCTAAAAATGGAGGTATGCAAGTACCCTTGGTCATCTGCAGGTCCAAAAAATTGATGACTTTTAGGTCATATTCTAAGCTCAGCTTCAGGTTTTTGTTGAAATTGTTCACACAGACAAATCCAGGAGCTCTTCTTCTGTGCCCGAAATTAATAAAATTATATCATCTATGTACCTGCCCCACCACACAATTTTTTCTTTAAATGGGTTGGGATTTGAAAAGATAGTATATCTTTTCCTCCCATAGTCCCAAAAACAAATTTGCGCACTTTGGAGCAAAACATCCCATGCACCCATAGCTGTTCCTTTTTCTTGTCTATATAGTTGGTCTGGGAATAGGAAGACATTGTTTTTCATAATCCATTCAGTAAATTGGATGATAAAGTCATTCGGGTCATAAGGTCATCATGTCTTGACCCCAGATAGTGTCTTAGGGCGCACTCACACTGTCCGTCTGTACCGTACCCCGTGCTTTAGGGTACTTGTCCCCCCCTCCCTCTCCCCCCGCGGGCCAGGCCCGATTGTACTCACAGTACCTGGGACTTGGCGAATGCTTCTTGCCTGTCAATATGTCATCACGCTGTAACACGTCACACGCATTGATTGACCTCGTAGTTTTTTTGCGTCTTGTCCAACTGTTTTTGAATATTTTCATCCGACCAAATCTGCAGTAAACACTCCAACTCTGCATCACACCAACGTGAACCTTTCGCTGCCATTGTTTTAAATGTCCATGCATGGTCCGTCTTTTTTTTTTCTATGTCCGAACAGGCGCACATAAAATGACGTCAGAGCTGCTGTAGGCCTCATGCTAGTGCTCGTAGACGTGCGCACGCTTGTACTCATACATGTGCAGACGTGCTTTACAAAAGCCCACCTCTCCCAAACAGTTCGTGGCCAGCGAGCTGGTCGCAGGTAGGCGTGGTGCGGTTGCACTCACACTGGTCAAATGGACTAGGCTTTACCCGTAAAACCTGTTTGGGCACGGTACAGATGGACAGTGTGAGTCATCCTTAGAGCTTCCAGCCCTTCCTCATGGACAATGTTGCTGTAAAGGGACTCTACAGCCATAGTGGCCATTATGCAAGAACCAATATTCTTTATTTGTGCTCTCTTGTTTAAGTTTTCTGGGTGCTGTCCTGAATGTAAGAAGGTAGCTTTGCAACAAAAGGTTTAATGTAGTAATCAACCTATTTAGAACCAGGTTCTGTGATGGAATCATTTCTACTGATGATTGGTCTACCTGGTGAATTTGTCAAGTGTAAATCTAACACCAGATTCTTTCTCAAGCATATTTGTCACTGTGGGGCATTATGGAGACATCATGTAGAAGCAAGTTTTTTATGAACAAGTTCTATTAGTCTCTTTTCAAAACGATTGTTTTTACGGTTTCTTCATAAACTGCTGCTGAGATTAAAAACGACCTGTTCTTCTTTTCTGATCTATAAATGTTGTTATAATGTTTTATAGTCATGTTTAATAAGACCAAAGTGTCAAATAATGAAGTACTTGCACTTAGACTTGAACCCTGCTGACCGTCTGGGTTGGCTGTGCTCAGCTCTGAACTCTAGGGTGTCAGTCGCTATTATAGATTTCTCTGAATTTCCAGTATTTGTCTCCGTAGAAGAATCCTGACTTTCCTATTGGTCAGGCAACTACACACAGGCTCAAACTGTAAGCTGTGAGTTCGGCCACTTTTATGCTTTTTTGGAGTTTAGTTTTACTGCAGTTGTCTGAAGCAGCTCATAGGCTTGGCTCTATTACCACTGTCCCCCAAACACCCATCCTGGTCAAACCCTAATAGGGCCATTTGGTGATTGCACATACACAACATACCCAGACAGTTGATATGAGGCCCACTCAGCCATTAGCAATGTGTCTGGTGATTCATCTCCATCCAATTAAAGCAGTTTGTATGTTACACATATTTGTAGGCCTATTGCTCTGTTTCAGGGTCATGATAAACATCTGAAAGACAACAGACTCTCTGGCACCTCTGTGAACTCAAGTGTCTCCAGTGCTGCTGCTCTACTTTTAGCTACGTACACAGTTCATTTTTCACAGGCTGTTGAGAAACATGTCAGGATCGCAATAATACTCAGTGTCCTCGACATCCATGACACCCACATGCACACACCGGCCCAGAGTTACAACTACAGCTATGTCTGAGAACTACACAGAGATAATGTACAGTATTCATCTTAACAACAGAAAACCTTATGTCCACCTTATGTTAAGATTGGTGGTCGAGTAGGGGTGTGAGTTGAGGACCAGCTGTAGATAAACTGTATGGACATCAACTATAAGGAAAAGTCACTTTTTACTTTTTTGAGTGAAGATTGCTTAAAATATGTTGGAGGAGTAATGAAAAAATAGATCTTGATGCAAATGGGCCTGGCTTATACGGATGGATAGACACACACTCACGCAGATTCCTTGCTTAAAGGTTAGATTTTCAAGATTGTCATTTTTTCGGCCCCACTAGTGTGTCAAAACCAGCTTTGAGGATTAATGATTTCACATAAGGCATGTTTCCAGAGTTTAAATTATCTAACTTCTTTATCACATGAGCTATTTCCTACTCTTCAATGATTATCCACTTCCTTAAACCCAATGCATCTGTCAGTGATTGAACAACATGAGCTCATTCTGTAGTGTCTCTATCTGGGCGTCAGACATGTCCAGAATCAAAAGTATGACAACTATATGAGGATATGTGCTGCTGGTGCTCTTTAACTCTCCGTGTAGGAATGTATCCCACAATTTACTGAAGGAAGAGGCCTGCTGAACTGAGAACAGCTACAAGTTAATTGACAGAATACTGTGGATGTGTGAACCTCTGTGGAATTTGTCCTGCAGCACTTACATTGGGATGAAGGGCCAGTCTGAAAAGTAGGAGTGTTTACAGCAACCAAAACCAATGTATGGGCACCTGAATCTCCTTTTAATTTCTCCTACTGAAACAACTACCACAGAGAAGCTAGGAAAGCGCTTTTAGCTGGTCTGTATGTTTTGCCTGACAAGTAATTTACAATACAAAACTCCTACTCCCAGACTTACATTCAACCAGTTATGGGACACAGAAAGTCACACGAAGCTGTAAAAGTGCCAGACCATCTGGCAGCGCTGAGTTGAAAGACTTCCACACCTGCAGTGCCTGGAGAATCTCTTCTGAAGCTGCAAGCAAACCGCCACCTTAACAGGCGTTCACAAGCTATCTCACAGACACTTACCACCATGTTAAAACACTAACAGACCAATTAACACTAATGTGTAGTGGCTGTAGCCTCCCCCTGTTCTCACAGGACTGTCAGGCGGACACATGCATACAAAAAAGGTTAGTACCCTTGAGTTTTCTGCCCATGATAGAAGCTAAGCTACAGTTTTGAACTGTTCGATAACAACAGCTCCCATGACTCAAAAGTCACTGAATCGATTAAATTCTAACAAAATAGTCATTGTTTTATTTTGGTTAACATCTCAAGGTGTTCAGATTTCAACATTCAGTACAATAGTAAAAACCCATTTGACTTTGAAAGCAGACAAAAGGCTGAATCTCTATTAAGGGGCCAGAATGATCAAATATCTACACCACACAACAATAGACACCAGACCACACCAGGGATTGGAGATCTGTGTGGAGGTGATTAAGGATCCAGTCATCATTGTTGTCCATGTGCTTAAATGTTTTAATGTCCATATTTTGTGCTTAGGAAGTCTTGATGATGCATCTCAAGAGGTTTATCCTCTAATAAAACATTTAAAAGGAAAAAGATATGTATAGACGTATAAATCTCCTTAATTCTGAACAGCTATATATACAGTATATATATATATATATATATATCTTACATTCCAAAATATATAATTGCTGTTGTTGACGACTTAAACAAAAGCTGAAGGCACATTCTCAGAAATCATCTCTTACATTCCAAAATATGCGTGTGTGTGTGTGTGTGTGTGTGTGTGTGTGTGTGTGTGTGTGTGTGTGTGTGTGTGTGTGTGTGTGTGTGCGTTCGGGCGTGTGTGCGTGCGTGCGTGTGTGCGTGTGAAGTTAAATCAGTCGGATAAAATTAAGCGGGAAACATGTGGATGGGTGAATGTAAAGAGAACTTACCGGGGGGACACAAGCAGCTGTGGGGAGCCTCCCTCACCTCCCGCGTCTTCGGTAGTCGCGCTGCAAGCTTCTGCACGAGAGGAAACAGAAAAGGAATTACATATTAATATGGTGTTGCACCTAGCATGAAATTTCAGCTGTCACTCAATCTATTTCTTTCCTCTTAAGTCTCAGGAGATAAACAGCCTCAACAATCAGAGTTTTTGACTGAAATAGTTGAATTATGAATATATATCACTTCCCATGATGCTGAGAACTTTCAGGACTTCCTGTAGAAAGAAAAATTTCAAACTCAACTTTTAAGCCAACATGGATAAGCAGTCCAGTTACAATTCCATGAGAGCTGAGCAAAGGTGCTGATGAAAACCCCCTGATATGGATGAAAGCTCCAGAACAACAGCACCTTGGCTTGGGTCAGCTGGATATAACTATGCATACATGATAATTCATTACTGTGAGAAATGAGGGATTCAGAATATGTGTTTCTTTGTGCTAGAGTCGTCTGATTCCTGGAGCCCATGTAAAAGTAAGGGTTACATTGTTTCGCTGTCAAGGTTAGGGCTTTACTTTAAAACCATCACCAGGAGCATGCACAAGTGTCAATAAAAACAGCTGAACTTACAGTCTTTATTTTACACTAAAAACGATATTGTCTATTATTGTTTCATTGTTTAGCACAAGGTCGAAACACTTTTGGTCTTTCTCCAGATAGAAGTCTGCATGAGATCCGACCCTGAACCGAATAGAAAACCATGCAAGCACATTCTCCACAGCATAGCAGTCAGTCCCACTGGTGGTGGTTACTAGCAGAGGAATGCCAGCACGGCCTGTTTAGAGGCCTGCAACAGGTGCTGAAGGGGATGTGATGAAGGCACCGTCGGAGCATTGCTGCAGTATTCTGGGTACAGCCTGTTATCCCGGTCCGTGGGAGGACCATGTGATAGCCACACCTGCTGCCACACAGCTGATCTCAATGTTGATAACCATCCTGCAAAGAGAAGGAACCTATGTTCCCCGGTCTGTTATTTTTTCCACAATCAGTGTCTAAGAGCAGTCGCCCCATGTAAAGAGGCTGAAGGTCCTCAAGGCAGCGGCAGCAGGTTCGACTTCGATCTGCCGCCCTTTGCTTCCTGCCCCCCCCCCTCTCTCTCACCCCATATTCTATACAAAAAAAGTCTTGAAAACTACCAAAAAATAATCTAAAAAAAAAAAAGAATAGGCCTATGTAGACCCTAACACTACCCCCGACCTCTAAAAATAAAAGAGATAAAATAAAAGAGATATGATATAATATAGCCACCTGTTTTTCTTTATATTTCTTTATATTTTGCTAAAAATGTTAGGTTGTGATTTTATTGCTTGACATTATGAAACGCATGCACCAACATAACCTTTTAAAGCACTTTTTTCTAACCTTTATCCTGGGTACACACACACACACACACACACACACACACACACACACACACACACACACACACACACACACACACTTACATATATATACAGTTTTAATAGATTATTTAACATTTTATTTATTCTACTTGTTTTACTTCTTTTTCATTTTTTAATGAGATGATAGAATAAGGAGAGGCTAATGGGACCAGGGAACATAGGGATGACTCATATGTAGAAAACTGGTGTTTGCAGGGGGGTCATCCCTATGTTCCCTGGTCCCATTAGCCTCTCCTTATTCTATCATCTCATTAAACTAACTAACTAAGTTAAAAATATTGAACTTTTCCGACGGCATCGCGCTGCGACAGCCAATCAGCGTTGAGATTGCGGTAAGCGTCATCAAAGTTCTCCGTGAGACATCCAGGGGCTCACCAATCATTGTTGCAGTCCTCGGGGAAATCCGACTGTTCCTGTGGATATTATATAATGGATATAACTATGAACTGTGGATGGCATTTCTGTTCTTTTAAAAGCATTCAGATGCCTGTTAGGACTAGCATAACTTTCCATTTAGCACAACAGCAGTGTAGGCTGAGCTGGCGGTTAGCTTCAGTTAGATAGCCGCCTTGGCTGCTACGTGCGATAGACGCGAATGAAGCGATGATCAAAAATGTGACAAATGTGAGAATGTGGCACGATACAAGCGTCTGAATTGTATTTGCATCATTTGCGTTTGGTGGGAAAACAACATAACAGCACTCAAGCTTCACACTGTCGCGTCACATCGACGCTGTCTGTCCACACTTATCCATAGATACCCTGTGCACCAGCGGACTACTAATGGGTTTAACAAAGAGCGAGCACCGTCACTTCAAAGGGGCCCCCTGTCCACACTGTAGTGAGAGTTGTTTCCTCCTTATCTGGCCTTTTTAGCTTCAACAGCAGATGCATTTAGGTTTCATAGTAAAATGAGGATTTCTCATTTAGATAATTCAACAATGTAATCAAAGTGATTTTATCACTGACGCTTGCATCGCATGCTGTCAGGACACGGTGTTAGATTCTATCAAAATTGTAAATATTAGACAAAATTATAAAATAATAAACTTAATTTACTCTCTGTGTATGGATCAAGACAGACCTGCAGAACAGGCTGCTGGGTAACAATTAAAAAAAAAATGTTCCTTAAGTATGGGGTTAGCTATGGAACACGTTCTTAACATGTTTTTTTTTTGTAATTGTGAGGTATCACAAGCCACTACTGAAGATCTCAGCTGAGTCAGTGTTCTCAACAAGGAATGCAGGTTCACGCATGCCCGGACAGGACCTTCCTGGCCGGATACATCATGGATAGATGGGAAAAGGGGAGAGTCGTGTGCCTTGCCACACTGGATGTGGAGGATATTGAGGATGTGTACATATTTACATTCATGACAATTGGAATGCTCGCCTGTGGATGGGGAATGTTCACGCTCGGAGTGCTGTGGTCGGGATGCACTCTGACATCTCTGCAATTCACGAGAACGTGGAATGGATGTGAGTGGATGTAGCCATAATTTGGGAGGATATGGCGAACCTAAGTGCAGTGAAAGCTGCAGAAGAGAGGGATGATTAAAAAAAATGGAAGAAACCACCCCAGCTAATAATCAAATCACTAAATTGGGGCGCTTTGTGACTTTGTGACATGCCAGGCAACAAGACAAGCCTGTTTACTCATAACTAATATACTTGTGCAGACACACTCATAGTCTGTTTGACTGTCTAAAGCTAGACTGCAGCTCTGATTACCACCTGCTGTTGAAACATGTTATGCCAAATGTCATAAGAAAAATAGCAAGATGAAGATAATGCATTCTGTGGTAAGGGGGGCGGGACTAGATAAGCTTTTGCTTCTCCCGATTTCCCTTTCAGACATGTGAATTGTATAGATGTGTGATGATGATTGATTTAACTGACATGCCCAAAATAAACAAATAAATAATAAATAAAATAGATAAATAAAATCTATGGCTATGAACTCTATGAAACAATATATGAATCTATGCCTCAAAATAACCAATGTTCTTGTCATTCAAAAGTATGAAAGCAGAATCAATTGTGGGACTGCACACACATTTCCCTTAACACAATTTATATTATTCATGAACACTTCCAGGAATTGATTTTAGTTGATAGTGGCAGACCCCACTTCCAACTGGAGACGTCTTTAGTAAGACTAATCCAGAGAGCTGTGCAGCAGAACTGAAAGACCATCAGTCTCTCCATCTTTCCATCTGCCTTCAGCCTCACTGTCACTGCTGTGTTAGCTGCTGCTCTGCTCACATCCATCAGGCTACAGAAACAAGGAATCATTCTAATTTGAGAGATAGCTAATGGGTTCCACACCACTCAAAGAAGGACTTCCAGTTGAATACTGGATTACGTTAAATACTGTTGTAAATGAATTGATTATTCCAAAGGAGTCATTACCCTGTTTGATTCATCACTGACATTTTCACTCTGCAACGAACCTGGCAACCCGACTGCTGATTTTTTTTTGTGTGTGTGTGTTCCGGCTACAATCTTGAGACACTAGATCTTTCTGCTCATTCTCCTGTGTTCAACCTTTAACTGTTTACCAGAGGGAACTCAAATTCATTCAGAGCATTTCACTAAAAGGAAACTCAATAAAATATGACCTTTACAGCTGTTAACACCTCATTCACTGTGAACAGGCTTCTATCCTCAAAGCAATTTCAGTCAAAAGCAACTGGACTGGTTATTTGTCTAGGAAATCATCCTTCTATCTTCTTGCTACCATGTCAAGACTGATACGTGCAGTATTCATTTTGGAGCTTAAAAGAAAGTTTTTAAAATGCAGTTTTTCTCACACACACACACACACACACTCACACACACACACACACACACACACACACACATGTCTTCTCCAGCAAGCTGCAGATGTAGTCTAGCCTATATTATATGGAGGTCAGATATTACAAGGTTGAATATTATGTTCTGCACCGTTTGTTCAGTAGGCTACGCAACAAGTAAGCCTGTGTCTATGCTCCCAGTTTCCAACAATCAATGTGGTCAATGGTCAATGTGTGTTTGTCTTTTTCTTAGATCAACTTTGTTTGTGTGTGTCCCAGTGTGTGTCCCTGTCTGTAACACTGTGTGGTATGTCTATGTGACACTGCCTACATGTACATCTCTGTGTGTCCCACTTTCAAAGACAGGCTACCTTTGGGCATGTATAGGCTCATTGGGCTACCACCTTTCCATTGGAATATTTGCTTTCTACAGGCAATGCACTAGTTCTTTCTAGTGTGCTAGCGACAGGTTAGAGGCTTAGCGATACAGTACACAGCACTGTGTACATTAAAAGAGCTGCAAACTTGTATTTGGGTGTTGTCAGTATTAAATTCTGAAGACTTTTAACGTCTCAAAGCATGTTTCCACTTCATCAGAGTTTAATATGTCTGAAAATGTCTTTCCCTTTTGTCCAAGATATGGTCACATCAAAAACCAAGATGGCAACAGCCACAATGCAATCTCCTGGCTATAAAATACGGTATAGTCCACAAACCAACAGGTGACGTCATGGTAGCTATGTCCATCTCTGTTATACAGTGTTCCCATAGTGTTATACACTATGGGAACACTTCAATGAGTAGAGCTAAAGAAGTCTCGATGCAGCAGAGTCCTGATCTTTCAGGACAAATAAAAAAATTGATTGATTGATTGATTGATTGATTGATTGATTAATATATAGATTTTGAGTATATTATATGTTGGAAGCTCAACAAAATAAAGAATACAGTACTTTAGAAGCTAGCATGCAGGGTATAATAAGCTAACTTCTAACATTGAACTTTGTGTTGTTGTTTTTTATACCTTTGTAGGCATTTGGGATAGTGTCTTAGCTACATGTGTTTTATGAAGAAAAAAACATTTGAATTGTTTGAGGAATGTTTTTTGCCTGTTAGCAGGGCTTTTTGCAGGATTTTAGAGGCTGAGGTCATGTTTCCGCAAGGCAATCACTTCCTAAAAAAATGTTAAATTATCAAAACTATGAAGCTCTATTGTGTTCAATATTATATAAGTATATCATTATGAAATAAAACACACCACAAGACTGATACATTTTTTTTCCTTTTAACTATATATTTTTCATCATTTCATCATTTTTCTAATAACACTTACATTTCATATCACTTCTTTCATGGTGTCACTTCTTGTTTCAAAATGCCTTTTTAATTTCATATTATTTTTTATTTCTACTTTTTAATCCAAACACTTATTTTCAATCTAACTTCTTTCACAGTGTCACTTTTTTATTCATGTCACTTTTCAGTGTCACTTCTTTCATAATGTCAATATTTTTTTCATGATGTCACTTTTTTTAGAATGTCTACTATAATATACTTACTACCTACTAATATACTTCTAATATTTTGCACAGTAGATTTTTATGTGTGTACATGTGTACGTGTGTGTGTGTGTGTGAGTGTGTGTGTGTGTGTGTGTGTGTGTGTGTGTGTGTGTGTGTGTGTGTGTGTGTGTGTGTGTGTGACAAAGTGCAGAGGTGGCTTATACACTTCTACTTGAGTGTGCTGTTTGCATTAGGCTGTCTATTTATACTTATTTATTTATACTACACACACACACACACACACACACACACACACACACACACACACACACTAACACAAACGCAAGATATAGCCATGTATATGCATGCATTTGTGTTTGTGCTGTGTGCATGTATGCATGGACCTTGCAGTGTATTGGGTGACAGCTCTGTGGGGAGCAGAGTGAGGAAATCAGGAAAGAGGTACACTTTATTTTTCAGGTTTCCACACCTCACAATGTGGCCTCCAGCTCCCATCATGCCTCTGCACTCATTACGTGCACCAGGCTTCAACAGGTCTGCAGAGAGCACTTTGTGGTTAATTGTAAATGTTCAAGGGGCCAAGTGTGGGTCAAGATAACCCCAGAGGGAGAGAAGGTCAGGAATGTTTTCAGGGGTATGCTGCGTATCACATGTAGTGTTGTGTTCTAGGATTAGGCAAACTAAAAGGACCTGTCCAGCAGAAACTCCGCCACCGTCTCATCTCTTTTTAGAATCGGATGAAGCTGCATTAGCCTCCACCATCACTGGAATGCAGATCCCATATTGACCATATTGGTCTTGCCTCTTTCTTTTACATTTTAGTGTGCCATACGCTTATGAGGAGCATTTGATGATTACAAAAGAAAAGTGTAAAAATGTGTGTAAGTGATTGCTTTAAACAAGGTATATATAAAGTAGCACGGCTCCAGATCTTTATGTGTATCAAAGAAAACACTCAGCCATAAGTAGCCCCTTTATATCCCAGAACAATAACTGCAAAAAAATGTTTACAATAACTCCTTACTCAGAGCTAATGGATTCTGCTGTGGTCCAAATCTGACAGGAATAACAATAAGCACCAACTCTGTGCTGCTGGTACAGGGCACACTTCCCATAACAGAGGAAACGTCATCAGTGAAGGAGAGGTAGATTCTGGATAGTGTTGGCTGAAAGTACCACAGACTTCTCTCTCTACACAAAGGGACACATCTGTGCATGTGTCCCATTAATAATGACCATGTATACACACAGAGCGAAACAAAGAGACAGGCTGCATCGCCCCAGGCCCGTCTGGAGATGAAGACAGAGAGATCCTCCTCACTGGGGCCCCTGGAGGAGCTCAAGAGCCAGGCAAACAGGACTGTAGCACCAGCACCTTAGATTGGGCATAACTGTCCTTCAGTACTTCAAGCCCATGACTGTATGTTCTATTTGTGAACACGTAGTTTATGAAGGAGTAAAAGTTTATTGATTTTTCAATGTTAAGAATATATGTTGTGTCCTCTATGGTTGACATGACCTTGGACTGTGCATCACAGGAGCCTTTTTTTCAGAGTGCTTTTCCTTTTCATGTGTCCAGTCCGAACGCTTGTAGTTAAAAATCTCTGACTTGACCCCCATGTTACACAGGCCTGGGACAAAAAAGCATTCTAGTCTGCATGTAGGTCATATCTCGTGAGAAAACAATGAGGGGGGTGAATTTTTTGGGAACAGGCTAGTTTTTATTTCATTTAACGTTAAAGTTTATGAATAATTAGGGGCCTGGCCTGTTGAGTGACAGCTAGCCTCTGGTCCTCACTTCCCCTTGGAGGTATACGTCAGCCAGATGGACGTCTCTTCACAGGCACATACATGTCCTTTTATGTTAAGAGGAAATGAGGTGGGGTCTAAGTCTGACAAGATAGAGACTCCCTTAGGAGAGGACCATTTGATCAAGTTGAGAGAAAGGACCCGACGGGTCCCGACAGGCAAAATACTAATTGAAACCAACCTTATGAGAAAAACGAACTCTTGAACAAACACCAGTTGATGGAAAATACTTAATTGACAGAAACCAGCTTTGGGAAAATGTATTTGATGTTTTCTTAGATTTTTTTAGTTTGTCCCATGTGATTTATCACCTATACTGCAGCCAGCCACCAGGGGGTAGTATCCTGACTGGCTGCATCTCCGACAGATGCTCCACCCTCAACCTTAAGACTTTACAGAGGGTGGTGAAAACTGCCCAGCACATAACAAGGACAGAGCTGCCATTCTATGGAGGACGTACACTCAGCGGTGCAGGAATATTGAGGACCCTTATCATCCCAGGAACAAACTGTTCCAGCAGCTGCCATCTGGTAGACCCTACCGCAGCATCCGGTCTCGCACCACCAGAATCAGGGACAGTTTCATCCAACAGGCCTCAAGTCTGCTGAACTCCTGAACCACTTAGCTCATCAATATGCCACTTTCTAAGAGTCCACATTTGTTTACAAATGTCTGTTTACATCTCACACACGTTTGTGCTGCATTTGTTTGTACATAATCACTCAACTCTTTTACATCAGTACATATTAGGCACAAATAATATAATTACACATTTTTATATTCCATGTACAGTGTTCTATTTCATTGACAGTTATTATTATATATTTTTTATTCGAATTATTCTAGGTACAGTATTCTATATTGTTTACAGCTATTATTATATTGTATTTTTTTCTAGTTATTTCATGCCCACAATTCAATTCTATACATGTTACTTTAAATCCTTGGTCTTTGCACTACTTTTGGGTTTATTTAGCTCTCATCTCTTTTGTGTTTCTCTTCTACCTTTTCTTTTTATATTGCATTGTTGAAGGAGCCTGTGAAGCAAGAATTCCACAGCCAACGACTGTGAATGCTGCTGTAATTGTTGATATGACAAAACCATCTTGAATCTTGAATTCAGGTGTTTTGACTTCATTCTCGGGGGGGCTGTCAAACCCATGTACAGGCTATGGAGGGTTTTTGTCATCACCATAAATGTTGTTAGCATCTTGTTTGAGTCTGGTTAGCTTGTTGTTAGCTTTACCCTCTGTTAAAGCCTACCTTAGCATTAGTTAGCTACCTAGCTAATGTTGATGTCATTGTCATAGAAAAAAAACATTCGCTCAGCCGACGCTTTTTGATGAAGCACTGGGATAAAGCATCTCCAGTGTGCTGTCAGGAATTTTCTGCTAGAGAAAAGGCTACATGGACCCAGGCCCTGCAGCTCTCTGACAGACCACAACCAAAACCTGTGCTCACTGACCAAATCTGGCAACCTGGGCTATTACAGTTGTAAAGAAGTGCTGGTCAGGAAATGTTGGGGGGTTTAAGGCGGCTTGACCTCATTACTTGACTAAATCATGGCTCTAACCCTGAATATATCCTGACTTCTGCACATTTCCCAAAATGTTTCAACAGTAATTCACCAGTCAGCAAAACAAATTATCACTTAATGTCATTTTGCAAACACAGAGTAGGGGAGAGCCAGTATGATTGAAACAAAGGATGAATGAAACAGCGATTTCCTGGAAGACCATGCAAGTCTGACACGACAAATTTCATCCCTACGTTCAGCACAGACTGACCAACCCTGCAAAAAGATCATGTACTGCCTGTGGTCATTAAACGATTTAATGCATCCCTTGGAGAGTCTGTCACCTCCTATCTGTAATTCAGACCCAATCACAGACAATCTTTGATCTTGTATATATTTCACTACTGTAAATATTAATTTCTGTAAATTTAAATTTGAGTTTTTTCGAAAATATGTTTAGTCTGTATAATATTTGTTGTTTGTATATCTATATCTGATTCTGACTGATTCTGTAACGGCATCATACCGTTCCAAAGTTCTCCCTGCGAACCTGTTTTTGAATGAGGAAAGTAAAATATTTTGCTGTTTTTTTTGTAATAAACAGTTGTGTTTTTTTGTTTCATGTCATAATAATATGAGATAATAATATTAAACAACAGATGAATTAGTACTTTAACATGCCCTAAAGTGTGCAGTGTCAGAGTTTTGAAGTTTAAAGGCAAGAAAGGTTTTCATATCAGTGGCCACTCATTCAAGTCAGCGGCCCGGTCGGACAACAGTTCCATTCGGCGGCCCGTTACGACATCTATAGACCAGTCCTTCCGTGTGCCGGGAGGTTCTGCCCGGGGAGGCCCAGTAGAGCGGCAGGAGGCGCTCGTTGAGGGGGGGGGGGTACTGTTGTGATTTTGGACAGTCTCTCGTTCTCCTATTTGGTCGTTGTTTTTGTCTCCCTCTGTCGGTGTTTTCCTGTATGTGCTTTCTTTCTGTCTTTCTGGTTTGAGTTCGTTTTCCTGGCAGGTGATCCTTGTTTGCATTGATCATCTGCCACTCTGTATATAATCCGGTACTGAGCCTCACTCAGTGCCGGATCATACCCTCTACTTACCCTGATGTCTCCCTGTGTACCTGTTCCTCTTGTGCCCATTCATCCCGTCAGTTTGTATCTAGTTCTTCGTGTTTTTCCTTTGTGTTAGTGCACCTTTTTGTAAATTAGTTTTATTAAATTTGTTAATACTGTCTCCTGAGTTCCGTGTTTGCATTTGGGTCCCCTCCGTGTATTCTCCGTCGCCAATCCTGACACTACCATCTTGTCTGTTATGTTGCATAAAAACAAGAGTAAGGTCAATAGTTTCTGTTTAAAATCTGCTTTTTCATTTGTTCTGACTAGGTGGGGCGTTTGAAACAAATATCAACTTACGGTCAAAGTTTAAAAAAACAGCGTGATCGTCCGACTTATGTATTAAATGACACTTGTAACTAAGAGAATAAACATGTGAATCATTACTTGTATACCTAACGTCATCTTTTAACATTTAACTGAAAAGTGTTTCAACCGAACCGGCTCTCCCCTATCTTTTTTTCTTGGTAATTGCTCTGATAAAATGTCGACTCAGTCTAACACATGGAGCACCCTGCGCTGTCTCCTCTCCTTGTAAGTGTATTATACTAGTCCTAGTGAAAGGGGTCAGGGGGAGGGGGTATGATAGAAGTTAGGCCTAAGCAAACGGAGGAAGGGAAAACAGGATCCCTGCCTGACTTCAATCACTGTGGAAGAGCTTGTTAGTGTAGCTGTGGAAGTGGTCAATGAAAGGGCAGCAATTTAAGAGCAACAGATGTGAACGGTCAGGGAGAGCTCCTCACATGTTATCTCAGGGAGGATGAACACATGATATTCATAACATATGTGCTGCTAATGCTCCAATTCAGAGGTGTGCAGAAACATTGTTGAATTTGTAAGACATTCTGGTAGCACTTTCTAATTATGCTTCAAAAAGGCTTTAAAGTAATACCTGTTGACTCCATTACTGCTTTACACAACAGGTAGAAGCCATTGATAAGAACACGTTTTGGGTTTCAAGGTTGTTGGTTGGTGTGTGCCCTTTCTAACAAGGCAGCTTTAATAAAGTGTTCATCAATTGTTTCTTAATATTGATTAACGACACATGTATTAATGTTTTATAGAAGTTATTTAAAAGAAGAACTTTGGGTTGTCAAAAATATATAATATATATTGGCACTTAAAATTATTTGATTTGAATATGATTCGAACTCAATCACACAGTTTTTCAACCATAGTTTTTAACTACAATTCTTAGTTACTCAAGACTAAATCAAATAATAGTGGACTCTCTTCTTTTTCATCTTGCTGACTTATCCATCCTGTACCCATGTGGAGTTGAAGAAGACAGCACACACTAGAAACTGAGTGAAACGGAACCCTTTTGCTTAACCTTATAATTCCATGAACAGACCTATTAGCATCTGCACAAATTGCTCTTCCAGGTTAGAAACTTCATTGAACTGACCAAATACATAACACATAACACACAGCACACAACTACCCAAAATCTGACATAAACCAATAAAGACCTGAAAACTGAATAAGAATCCTTAAAAATATCATTAGTTTACACCCGAAAATATCCCAGACCATATCATCAACCAAATTCCCCATGAGGGTAATAAATGGGTTTATCAAAATGTCAATTTTGAAATTAAGGAGAAAACACCCTTCATATCAGTTGAATGTGTTAATTAGGGGCGTTTGGATTGAAGGTGTTTTTAAGGGGGGGGGGGGGGTTTTCGTTTCAATGGACAGATTGAGGCTCCGTGGGTCCGTGTTTTGTGTGTTTTAAGGGATTCATGAAGGATTCATTAATGATAGCTTGTTTTAGGGGCTGTGTGGAGAAGTCGTGGAATGAGTCCCGAAGGGCAATTTATAGTTGAATCGTGACAAAGCGCTCACCTCCTCCAAGATCTGGTCCAATCGACCGAAGATAACGGGCTCCACCTGTTCCGGAGACAACATCCACGCGGAGAGCTGCGCGTCCCGCTGCTGCTGCTCCAGACTTACAATCCTGGACTGCAACTCCGATGTCCGCGCAAAAACCACAACGCAAACTCCAAGGCACAGAACACATAGTGCAATGCAAATCGTTACGCCTGACAAATCTCTCCAATTTCTCCAAAGCGGCTGTTTGGAAGTCCTTCTCTCCTCACCCTGTTTACCAGCGACTCCCCGCTTCTGATCCGCATCCATTTTAGACTTCTAGCTCTGGTTTTATCCACACTGAAATCCCTGTATTCATCAGGTAATAGCAGCAGAAGATGAGCCCTGACGACCTGCAAAGTTGAGAGACTGTCTCTTTCTGCCGGGAAAAAAGTTTTTTTTTAAATGTCTGTTTTCTTCTTTAAGCGGTCTCTAAACTACCTTGCTGCACTCAGATGGGCAACTGCATTCAATTTAAAATAAGAGACATTCTGTAAAACGTCATCAGTCAATTGGCGATGTTGCTGCTCCACAGGGACGGACTCTTATTCCTCTGCGTTCCGCTCCGTTTGTCCCATTCGCTGCTTCTCTTCTGAGCGATCCCACAGTGTGCCGCAGGTCAGCCGTCAGAGCGCGTCTGTGAAACCCGAGCCACTCTCTCTCTCTCCTCTCCACAGCTCTGGATACCGCGGGCCCTTTTCTCCGTGTATGCTCCTCCTCTGAAAGGCTTCAGGTTAAATGCCGGGGCGGGATTCGTGGCCGTGTGGCTGCCCCCTTTGATCCGCGCACTTCATGAGGGATATTTTTAGGGTGCGCAAAGAGAGGACTCACAGGCACACGGCCTGCAGAAAATACTGCTCAGCTCCGAAACCAAAACAACGCAGCAATCTGCAACAACGCAGTATCTTGCTCTGTTTGCAAGTGGATCTGCTGGATCCTCTTGTGCTCGCTGCGCAGAGAGAATGGAGCACCAACCTCATGCCTATCAGACTAGAGCTTTGCATTGTGCTAATTTAGTTTTTACACAAACATGGAGATCTGTTCCTTCAAGTTGTATGGTAACTGGGATTGGAAAAAGTCACCTTCACCAAAAATGAAGGTGAAATTATGGTGTACCCATAGTATTCTATAGTGTGTATATTATTGGTGGTGAAAAGTACATTATAGAACAACATACTGTACTTTTTACTCCACTCTATTTAGGATACTTTTCAGATTAAAATTTCTCACATTAGTATTATGCCTTTTAAGACTAAAAATACAGCTTTAATATTGCTATGTTTTTTATTATGTATGTATTGTATGTATTTTTATTACTATGTTATTTGGGTGCGGCAGTAGCTCAGTCCATAGGTGACTTGGCTGGGAACCGTAGGGTCGGTGGTTCAAGTCCCTGTGTGGACCATATATGGAGCGTGGACTGGTGGCTGGAGAGGTGCCAGTTCATCTCCTGGGCACTGCCGAGGTGCTGTTGAGCAAGGCACCGAACCCCCAACTGCTCGGGGCGCTGGTCACTGGCTGCCCCCTCGCTCTAACATCTCTCCTCAATTGCATGTATAGGTCCTGGTTGTGCATGTGTGTATTTCGGGCCTGTGTGTGTAACATGTATGATAATAAGAGTGAAAATTGAATTTCCCTGTGTGGGATAAAAATAAAGTAATTCTTCTTAATTCTTCTTCAATTCTATTACATAAAATTGGGAACAGATTAAAACTAATCAAATTCAGCAGCAGAGATATCATGACTATTAGTTCAGGTTCAAGCTACAAAACAATGACAACTGTATTTCTCATAATGCAACTCCATAAAATCTTTTATTCCACCCTCCCTGACAGGTGAACTCCCACACCTGTCTAACTTTACATCTCAAGTTTGTAACTCAGGGGTTCTGTTATAACTGTGTAGTCTCCAAGCAAAGCCAAGCTGATATAACCCTGATGACATCACTGTGACATAATCGGGGGTAATTTTCTCTGTGCCTCAGCAGACATTATACAACTGTCTTCACTCGCTAAGTGCTAACGATAGAAATCCATGCAGAAATTGACAATAAAGCTGACTTTGACTTTTAAGAGGATGGTTCACATCCTTCAGTCACCTTCTCCGTCCAGTAAGAACATTCAGGATTTTACACTGAATATTTTTGTCTCATTCATATATATTTAATCTTCTCATCAGGAGTGGATCGTACCAACTATTCATGAGTTTGAACTTTGCCAAGTTATAATGTGTACAGAGTGTTTTTCTAGTGATGATTTGTCATCACTACATTTAAAAAAAAGGTCCACCACACACACTGATTGTCATGTAGAGATTAGTTGTAACTAAATAATTATACTGACTAGTGTTATTTAGTTGCACAGGAACAGTAGCTGAACAACTAACTATTAAATTATATAGTAAAGGGGAATTATTTGGCATATAGTCACCATACCTCAACTCACACTTTGAAGACATTTTATAAAATATGCATACTATACCTCAAATTCCATGTTGTACAATAACATTTGTTAGTTTGAATAATGAGACTTTTCCCCCCACTGTAAACTGCATGCATATTACCGATTAAGAAACACAGACATTTCTCCTGTAAGCCAACCTTAATTAAGTCATACCTACTCAAATACCCAATATAATAAGGATTGGCAGGATTGGCATCATAAAAGAGGCCTTGGATTGGTTTACTACGGACAGGAATTGAACCTCCCTCCCCTGGCTGTTTCAAGTGCGGTGTTTTACGTGCCAGCCATCCCTGTCTTATACTACGTCACATGCTTTCACTGTGGGGAATACACACAATAAATATGTGGAATACACACATATATCTGCGCATTACTTTTCGTTTCAATAAATGCATGAGAACACCCTGAATATATTACTAGGCCCAGTTAAACTGTTGTGGTCATGTGGTGCTACAGTGACTTCTTATTTACATAGTTGAATGCATTTGATAGGATAGCACAGATGTCTTTACCAGCTAAGATATTCTTTAATTTCTGATGTCACGACCCAAATTAGTTAGTCCTGTCTCCCTGTTTACATAATGCTTACTTGTAACACTTAACCTGGTAGTGGGGTTTGTGTTTAGGTTTAAAGTGTCAGCAGCGTTGTCCCAAGCTAAGGTCCCCCCATCCAACCTCACCAATTGAGGAGAGAAAAGCAGTAACAGCACTGAGCAAAGACCACAGCATCACAATCCTTCCAGCAGACAAAGGTAGATGCACTGTTGTTCTCAATACAACTGATTATCAGCCAAAGATCTCAGCACTACTCAGTGACTCTAACACTTACGAAACTCTGAAACGGGACCCTACCAGAGGTTACAAAAAGAAGGGGTCATTGGCAAATCCCAATATTACAGGTTCTACCCCCAGGACTCAACCCCCTGCTTATATGGACTCCCTAAAATCCATAAAGAAGGGGCCCCGCTCAGGTCCATTGTTAGCAGCATAAACTCGGTCACTTATAACATTACCAAGCACGTTGCCAATATTCTGGCACCACTGGTGGGCAACACCCCACACCACGTCCAAAACTCCATGGACTTTGTGAACAAAGTCCGAGGCTTAAAAATGGATCCAGATGAAACCATGGTATCCTACGACGTGACCTCCTTGTTCACCTGTATTCCAACCATGGAGGCTCTGGCTACAGTAAGAGAGCGGCTCACACAGGACGACTCCTTACACAACCGAACAAATCTCAAACCAGACCACATTTGCCAACTTCTGGATTTGTGCCTGAACACCACATATTTCCAGTTTAATGGCATTTTTTACAGACAGAAACAAGGCTGTGCCATGGGTTCACCAGTATCCCCTATGGTGGCCAATCTATACATGGAGGAGGTAGAGGACAAGGCTTTGAACTCCTTCAAAGGAGTAACTCCGAGCCATCGATTCAGATATGTGGACGACACATGGGTTGAAATCAACTCCAAAGAGGTGCAAACTTTTACTGAACATATAAACTCAGTGGACAGTAACATCAAGTTCACCAGAGAAGAAGTCAAGGACAGTAGTTTGCCTTTCTTAGACTGTGACATCCATATGGAGAATGACAGGCACCTCCACATTGGGGTTTACAGAAAACCCACCCACACAGATCACTATCTACTGTTTGACTCACACCACCCCCTGGAACACAAGCTTGGAGTTATCAGAACACTGCAACATAGAGCCGATAATGTACCCTCCAGCTCACAGGCCCAAGGGGAAGAACGCTAGCACCTGAGAGGCGCCCTCACAACTTGTGGCTACCCCAGCTGGACCTTTGTAAAAACGAAAAGAAAGAAAACCAAAGTGGTTAAGAAATAAAAAGAAAACAAGGAGACAACATAGTCATTCTGTAAGTGGCTGGGGTATCAGAGAAACTCAGGAGGTTCTTCAACAAACACTGCATCCCTGTGTATTTCAAACCCAGTAACACACTCAGACAGAGACTAGTACATCCGAAGGACAGAACACCACACACCCACAAAAGAAATCTGGTTTATGCTGTCCAATGCAACGAGGAATGCAAAGATCTCTGCATTGGAGAAACAAAACAACCACTGCATAAACGCATGGCCCAACACAGGAGATCCAACTCCTCAGGCCTGGACTCCGCTGTCCACTTACATCTCAAGGAGAAAGCCCACTCCTTTGATGACAACAACAATCCTCTTCCTCTTCCAGTTCCGGCGCTGTGTCGAGCGGCAGCCAGCAACAGTTGCTCCCTCTCTTTTCCGCACTTTTTAGCTATTTTATCTAATTTATTGTCTTTTTATTAGTGCTTTTTTCCTGTAAGTCGTCACGCTAACCTTAGCAAACTATGTTTGTGAACTCTAACACGTTTTTGTCCGTTTGTCTTATACTTGGGACTATTTTTGCTGACCGCATCTCCGTCTAGACGCAACAATGCGGCGGCTCCATTGTTTACACCCGTGAACAGCTGTTGTCGCTAACACCAACGGCGTTGATGCGGGACAGGCCTGAAAGCCCCACAGAACTGAGGAGAAAGTACAGGGGATGTAAGGCTCGACGTAAACACCGGGAAAAGAAGAGGAGATTTAAACCATCTCTCCCTTCCATCACCATGGGGAACATGAGGTTGCTGGCTAATAAGATGGACGAGCTGGCGGGCCTGGTGAGGTCTCAGTGGATGTATCGTGTGAGCAGTGTGCTGTGTTTCATGGAGACGTGGCTCCACGAGGACATCCCGGACTCTAACGTAACTGTGGATGGCTTTCAGACTATTCGGGCAGACAGGAGTCACCATGAGAGTGGCAAGAGGAAAGGTGGGGGACTGGCTATTCGTATTAACAACAAGTGGTGTATTCCTGGTCTTGTACTGTAAAGGAGCGTGTGTGCAGCCCGGACATTAAGCTGCTTGACGTGAGTCCGCGGCCATACTATCTGTCGAGGGAGTTATCACACGTGATCGTCCTGGTTGTTTACATTCCTCCGACTGCAAACGTGGCGCGCGCGAGTGACATCATACACACCGTCGTTGCGGGTCTTCAGACACGGCACCCAGACGCATTCATTGCAATATCTGGGGACTTCAACCACATCACTCTGGCTGCAACACTGCCCACTTTCCACTAATGTTAAGGAGGCTTACAGCTCCAATGCCCTTCCTCCTCTTTGAAGATCGCCTCATCCACCTGCAGCCCCTGTATAAGCCCCAAGTCCAGCGGCTTCCTGTGACCACCAGGACTGTGAGGAGATGGTCACAGGAGACCGATGAAGCTTTAAAGGGCTGCTTCGAACTTACAGACTAAGATTTGCTCTGTTATTCGCATGTGGAGGACCTTGATGATCTCACGGACAGCATAACAGGGTACATCAATTTCTGTGTGGACAGCGTTGTTCCTACAGTGACTGTTCGCTGTTTCTCCAATAACAAGCCTTGGGTCACCAGAGACATCAAGGTCCTGCTAAATGAGAAGAAGAGGGCCTTCAGAGATGGGGACAGAGAGCAGATGAGGCAGGTCCAGAGGGAGCTTAAGGAGAGGATTCAACAGTACAAAGATAGCTACAGGAGTAAGCTCAAGGAGCACAAACTCCAGCAGCACAAACTCCAGCAGCACAAACTCCAGCAGAATAATTTAAAGAACGTGTAGAGCGGCATGAGGAGCATCACTGGCTACAAACCATCTGGTAGCCAAACCGTAAGAGGTGGTAGTGAACGTGCCAATGAGCTGAATCTGTTCTTCAACAGATTTGATGAAATGGCTCTGGACCACCCCCCCACGGCTCCTCCACAACCATCCACCTCCAAACCTCCAGCCCTGCTTACACTCCCCTCCCCCTCAATTCCCTCCAGACTTTGCCCTACCTGTCCCCTCCCCTCCGCCATCACCTCTCTCCACCCCCACCAACGCACACAGCAGACAGACCTTCACTGCAGAGCAGGTGAGGAAGGAGCTGTGCAGACTCTGCAAAGGCAAGGCAGCAGGTCCCAACGTTGTCAGCCCGAGGGTCCTCAAAGCATGTGCGACCCAGCTGAGTGGAGTCCTGCAGTACATCTTCAACCTCAGCCTGAGTCTTGAGAAGGTACCTGTGCTGTGGAAGACGTCCTGCCTGGTATCAGTACCGAAGAAGGTGCGTCCCAGCAGAAGACTACAGACCAGTGGTGCTGACGTCGCACCTGATGAAGTCCCTGGAGAGGCTGGTCCTGTCACTTCTTTGGCCCCTGGTTAGCTCATCACTGGACCCTCTACAGTTTGCCTACCAGCCGAGACTAGGTGTGGAGGACGCTATCATCTTCCTGCTCCACCGTGCCTGTGCCCACCTGGACAGACCGGGAACCACAGTGAGAATCTTGTTCATGGACTTCTCCAGTGCGTTCAATACCATCCGGCCTGCTCTGCTGGGAAGTAAGCTGACGCCGATGCAGGTGGACCCTCCCCTGGTTTCCTGGATTATGGATTACTTGACGGGTTGACCACAGTATGTCAGACTGCAGGACGGAGTGTCTGACACTGTCGTCAGCAGCACTGGAGCTTCACAGGGAACTGTTCTTTCCCCCTTTCTGTTCACCCTGTACACCTCAGACTTTCAGCTCCTCTCTGAGTCCTGCCACCTTCATAAGTTTGCTGACAATTCTGCAATTGTTGGCTGTGTCAGTGAGGGGAAGGAGGAGGAGTACAGGGGCGTTGTGGACTCCTTCGTCGACTGGTGTGCAGCTAATCACCTGATTCTAAACCCTACCAAGACCAAGGATCTAACGGTGGATTTCCGCAGGAGTGAATCGGCCCCTACACTGATCTCCATCAACGGCGTGACTGTGGATGTTGTCCAGGATTACAAATACCTTGGAGTATACCTTGATAACAAACTGGACTGGTCCAAGAACACCTAGGCTGTTTACAAGAAGGGCCAGAGTCGTCTCTATTTCCTGAGGAGGCTCCGGTCATTCAATGTATGTAACACCATGCTGAGGATGTTCTACCAGTCGGTGGTAGCCAGTGCCATCTTCTTTGCTGTTGTGTGCTGGGGCAGCAGACGACAAGAGGATCAGTAAGATCATCAGGAAGACTGGCTCCGTCCTGGGGTTCAAACTGGACTCTTTGGTGGCGGTGTCTGAGAGGAGGATGCTGTCTAAACTGCACAGCATCCTGGACAACAACACTCACCCTCTCCACCAGCTGCTGACCTCCAGCAGAAGCACCTTCAGCCACAGACTCATTCTCCCCTGGTGTAACACTGAACGCCGGAGGAAGTCTTTTCTTCCGGTGGCCATCAATCTGTATACCCCCCCCCCCCCTCGGTCAGGTAAGGAACAGTGGATACACTGTGTCCTGAGCAAATGTCACTTTGTCACTTTATATCATCACTACATCACTTTATTTAGTTATACTGTAACTGATTTCAGTAAGAAAGGCTACTACACTTTACTGTACTTTACTGTAACTTAGTTCTGTATGAAATGCTGCTACACTTTACTGTACTTTACTGTAACTTACTTCAGTAAAAAAGGCTGCTACACTTTATTGTACTTTACTGTAACTTAGTTCTGTAAGAAATGCTGCTACATTTTTAACACTGTTATCACTTATCGCTCCTTCTCACTTACTTAGTTTGTACCTATTTTATTTCAACATGCTGCTAAACTGCACGGTGCGTATTGTTGTATATTGTATACACCTACGTTTAACCACAATGTCCGTTGCATTCTGTCACATTTAGGGCGCACTCACACTGTCCTTCCGCACCACGCCCCGGGCTTTAGGGTACTTGTCCCCCCTCCCTCTCCCCCCGCGCCCCAGGCCCGTTCGTACTCACACTGCCTGGGCCTCGCCCAAATGCTTCTCGCTGTCCATACGTCATTACACCGCAACACGTCACACGCCACAGCCTTGATTGACGTCATCGCGATGCGTCGCTTTGTTTACAAATCTTTCCATAGACCTCGTAGTTTTTGTGCGTCTTGTCTGACTGTTTTTGAATATTTTCATCCGACCAAATCTGCAATAAACACTCCACCTCCACCTCTGTCCGTGCATGGTCCGTCCTTCTATTTTCTATGTCCGAACAGGCGCACAGAAATTACGTCAGAACCGTCGTAGGCCTCATGCTCGTACACGTGCGCACGCCCCTGCTCTTACATGTGCAAAAGCGCTCTACAAAAGTCCACCTCTCTCAGGCGGGCCGTGGACGGCCCGCTGTCCGCAGTACTGTGAGGAGCGGGTGCACTCACACTGGTCAAACGCACAAGGCTTTAGTCGAAAAAACGGTTTTGGGCGCGGTGCGGAAGGACAGTGTGAGTGCGCCCTTAGTTATTGTTTGATTTATTTTATGTTAGCTTTATTTTATTTGATTTATGTTAGCTTATTGTCACTCTGATGCTTTCCCACCTTTGTATTGAAACTGTTGCACAATAATTTCCCTCGGAATAAATAAACCTTCTTAAATCTTGAATCAATGTCCAAATCCTGGACAGAGAGGGCAGATGGTTTGAAAGAGGAGTAAAAGAAGCCATCTATGCAAAAGTAGAGAAACCATCGCTAAACAGAGGAGGAGGTCTGAGACACCACTTATCTCCAATTTACAATGCTGCCTTTTCATCCTTCCCAGCAGATTCAACAATCTAACCTCAAAGAGCTACTGTTGGCCCCATTTGACCCAAACAACTGTCGTTAAGACTCAATAGAGCACTAACGAAGCCGAAACTAACTAACTTCCCACCAACGACTGCCACTCTAATAACGGTCGTTGGCACTTGGAGAACAAAGGATTTCAGTGACATCATCGCCATTGTAAGGGGTTAAATACCTGAATCTCCACACCAGATAGTTGGACCAGTCCCAGCCTGGTCAGATGCGTACATGAACTGATGAAGCCTCTTGGATGAGAGGTGAAACTTCTTCCTAGACAAATAACCAAGTCCAGTTGCTTTTGACTGAAATTGCTTTGAGGATCCCCTGGCATTGCAAACTGGCTCTAAAGACATTGAACATCACCTCTCTCGAAGATACGTGACCAGAGCTGGTGCTGTAGGTGAAGTTTTTCACCTCTGAAACCTGGAGGAGTGTGACTGGAAGAATTAGCTTGCCTTATCTGAGCCTGTGAGGTACTTTGTTAATAGACTTCTGATTGGCCATAACAAACACTATGTTCTAGCCATGGGTGGCTCATAAGTGTACTTGGTACCAGACCTCAGGAGGCCAAAGATCAATAACAGATTTTGAGGTCGTATCATGATTTATGTCTTTGATACTTGGGTGAAGGGAGGGGCAGAGCTGTCAACTGATCCCCACCTGGTGGTGAGTTGGATCAGATGGTAAACCCAAACATGCGTTGAGGATGAACTGAGCTGAACGGAACATCTGGCTGAGACTCCTGGCCAAGGTCTTCAAGTCCCAACTATTTTTTGTGTATAACGGGGTAAATTGGGGACATGGAATCTGCGTGGGTAATATTCAAAACTTACATTGGGAAGGAGTTGTGGTCAAAAAGTCGTCAGTGCTATTCACGGTGGCTACCAAAGAAGGGGGCTGTCAGGCTTGTTTGGCCTAGGGGTCTCCTTAAGCAGCAGACAGGTACTGGTTGGTCAGAAGGGCTGCAACTGTGGTAGTCACCTAAGCAACTGGGGGAGGAGTTATAGCAGGCTCGAAGGACTTTTTTGGCATCAAGAAGGATCTGGCATGAAGGGAAATCAGGGCAATGCTCAGGCTGTGTTCAGCAGGGGAGGATAACTGCTGACGGGACTGTGGCTATAGTCAAGCAGTGGAAAGAGAACCCGACCAACATGTCCTTTGTGGAAAAGGCAGAGTTTGAAGATTTAGGGGGACACTGCGATAGTCAAAAACTGTCTCAGTCGCAAGGCACCAGGGGTGGATGAGAGTCACTATGAGGTGCTGAAGGCTCTGGACATTGTTGGGTTGTTTTGGCATGCCATTTCAGTGTCACATGGAGGCAGCATGGCTGGGGTGGTTCTCATTTTTAAAAAGTGGGACTTGAAACTGTGGTCTAATTAGTGGATTATAACACTGCCCCCTGTGGAACATAGAGAAATGAGCTGCTTGGTCATGTGGCTTGTGGCTGGTTGAGCTGATAATAACGTGCATCACAGAGCCTCACAGAAAAGAGAGTTCAAATCTGTAGAGTGTGGAAGATAGAGATCTCGTGCTCACTCACACATCACCTCGTTATGATCCTAAAGAACAGAGGAATGCTCATTTTCTCATTTTAGGCACACACACACATTCTCATTAACTAACAATTTCCTGTGGTGCAAACACAGACACATCTGTTCTCTCTAGATAGCCATATAGGGACATGCACTAATTTCCTTCACACAGCTTTTAGTGTTATAATCTGTTGCCAGGCAGATTAACGCCCATTGCCGCCTTTTTTGCCTTTAAGGCGTTACCATCGACAGAAGGGTATTTAAAGCCTCTACCCCGAGACAACAACAGACTCTTCTGAAGTATGACCTAGTGTGTGTTGTATCAGAACTTGTCTCCGCTTTGCAAAGTGCTCCAATAAAGATATTGGTGTGATCTCAAGCCATCGTCTCAAGATCTCTCCTTCTATCCTCCGATCAACGGACCTGGGGAGGTAACTGCAGGTTGATCTCAACAATTTGGGGGCTCGTCCGGGATCGGAAGGAGGAGAAGGCAAATTCGACCCAAAAGGTTTCTTCATGGGGAACAGCGTGAGACACAAGCCGGTACATCAGTAAAGGTAAGCAGAACCTGTTTAATCGAAACTCTGCACATTGGGCATTCTAAAACATTGTGTCTTGCCTGCGCCACAGTGAGTAAACTATTTAAATTGAGATAATGGCAAAACTGAGAATGGTAAACTGAGAATGGTCCTGGGTCGTGGGTGACCCAACCGTTATTCTGACGAGGATACGGACAAAACCTAGGAGGTTACTGGGTTAGAGGCCCGGGGAACTGAGGATACCCGAATTCTATAAGTGAGTTTTTAGCTTACAGAGGCATCGCAATTTTGCTATAAGCCGAGTCTGGGACTCATATGTGTGTTTAAAGAAGTGTGGGAGGTTCGTGTGTATATCCACTTTGACATCAGACTCAGGTTCTGAGGAATACACATTTCTGTGGGACAACAGAGGGCGGTATAGTTTTGTAGCTGTTTTTATCTGAAACGGGAAAAGTGGTGCACGTTCTGGGGTAACCCCGAGATTGAAGGCGCACAGACCTGAGTCTGTGTAGAAGCTTCCTTTACTAGAACGGCATTACCGGCATTACCGGCATTGACCCCCGTTGACGAGAGCAGCGAAGTGTTATAACTTCATTCATGGTTGCATCATATAAGTCACCGGAGTGTTTAGTGTTGATTGTGAAAGTGAATAAAAAACAGAAAAGGCAGACGAGATACTTAGGCGCCATTTTGGAATAATTAAATATCGGGCTTGATGTTTTCTGACTCACAATAAGAGCGAAGTGAACGAATAACACGGTGTCCTGGCTGTTCCAATCAGAGGTGATCCGTAACGAACAAAGTCAGCACGATCAGCAAGAGCTGATTGGCCGTGGATGAGTCACCATCTCAGAATAAGGCTCAGAAGACAGTAATCATATAAGAAAATAATGAAAGGAGAATTTGATCCCGAGCAGGACGATGGAGGCTGGGGTCCGGTTAACCCCAACTCCAGATGGACGTCATTTGCAGTCCAGTTAGACAATATGATAAAAGTAGTGGATACCACCCTCGGACCGAAAGGGAAAGAAGAGAAATTTTCGGAAATACGAGTTAAAGTGGAAGGGTTGGTGAAGAGAAAAGGGAAAGAAATGGATGAGAAAGGATCATTGGGCAAGTGGTTATGGGAGAAGGAGTGTGAAAGTTGTGTGACAAGGGATGAAATGAAGAACAAGGGTAAGAATGCAGGAATAATGAAACATTCCGGATATAAGAAAAAAGTGGAAGCTCTGGAGGAATATAGAAGGTAGTGGTCGGAACTAGGGTTTTACTGGCAAAGTACAAAACACTTACACAAAAAAACCACACCCACTAAAAAACAACTCGCCACTTCTGCCACAGCTCCGTCATGTCCACCTCCGTATTCCGCTTCAGCCACGACTCAAACTTTAGAAACCCCTGGCATGTATCCAACCTTGTATATTACTGAGGGCACCCTCACAGTCGACGAAGAGGAGGAGGTGTACACACAGGATATTGTTAGTAACACCTCAAGCCTACAAACGGGCCCCATCTCACAGGCAACAGGAGGGGCCTCATGGCCACCTCCACCCCTGCCACCGACAGTTAACACCAGCTCAGGCGGAATGGACACTGCTCCATTTGATCTGCGCAAACAACGTGTAAAACAAGCCGAAGAATGGGCTAGGTTAGAAAGTGAATTACAAAAGTACCACTCGACACTGAAGCAACAAACCCAACCCCGACCTCCACCACACACCACTGCTCCAACTCCGACAGCACGGCCACCGTCGCAGCCTACAGGCTTCCCCACACCGAGCTCCAATACTCCTTTACCAGCACTCGATTTAACGGGTCGAGGATGGGCCACCTTTAGGGGGACAGGCGAAGAAGAACAGACTGGGAATTTTGTTCCTGTCACTATGGATCTGTTAGGATTCTGGGACAATAACGATCCGGCACCTGCCTGTCAGTCTCCTTCTGTGACAGACATACTAGAACGCGAGAGGTCTGCTTTACAGGAGAGAATTTGGGAATCAACAGCCACTGTTAAAGCCCTGGAAAATACTATTGGTAGCAGGGTTGCGGCCAGAAATCGCACAAGCTGTCAGGAAAATCTTTTTGGAGGGGCATATGGCAATTATCCACTGGTGAAGTCAAATAACAATAGAGGACGATATAAACCTTATAGTCAGGGAGACCTTGGCGCCATCGTTGAAAAACTACCACCAATGTCCGTAGGGGGTAACTTGTGGTTAGCCAAATTAGATGCGTTGACTGCGTGTCCCGCTAGGGGGAAAACTAGGCATGGGTGACTTCCGAGCGGTAGCTGCATGTTGCATGACAGGAGGAGACTTAGCGTCTCTTGAACAACAGGCAGGGACCGTTGGCCTAAGTGATGATACTCCATTTTTGGCGCTGAGCACTCTGATTGGTCAGTTTTTAAGGGAAAAATACCCATTGCCCAGCGCAACCGCCATGCCCGAAATGAGGTGGGATACTAAGCAAAATCCACAAGAATACATTGACATCGGCAAAGATTTATGGTTAAAATATACAGGCATGCACCCTGGCAAAGAAGGTACACAACGTGAATGGTTTAGACAGGCGGTACTGGAGGGAGTTCTGGAGGAAGTCAGAGTGGCTATGGTCAATAACCCGGATATGTTAGGGGCGGAGTCGACTAATTGGGAAAAACATCTCATACACCATTTGACTCGTGCACAAGACCAAACTCAAAAAGAGACAGAGGATCTTAAAGAATTACAGACACAACTACTGAAATTACAATTATCTGATGCGAGACAAAAAGTAAATGACAAAAAGAAGTCTAATAAAGACTCTGGGAAGGTGATGGTTGCCGCAGAATACACACCCGACTCATTCCACTGTGATCACATTCCATGGGTGCCACCACACCCACAACAAACGAGGGGCAGTGGGCGTGGCAGGGGATTCGTGAGGGGTGGCAGCAGGTTCCGAGAAGGGCATGGAAAGGGCAGTACAGGGCGTGGTCAGTCGAGGGAGGGTTGCTTTGTATGCGGTGACCAAGGACACTGGGCCAGAGACTGCCCCAGAGGACAGGGCGGTCCGTCACATTTCCGGGCCAGAGGCCGTGCATCTGGAGGACCACGACCTCCATGTCCTCCTTGGCCACCAGAGGGCAGCAACGAAGATCCCGGCCAGTTTCCACAGTGGGAGGATGGCTGGGAGGAGTCCAGCCAATATTGACACACCCCCGAGAACCACAAGGACAACAATCCCACGGCAGAACCAATGTTGTCTGTACAAGTAGGAACGGCCGAATTGCCATTTTTGGTTGACACGGGGGCCACGTGCTCAACGATAAAATCATTACCTCCCGGTTCTCTATCTTCAAACACCATCACACTCTTGGGCTTCTCTGGGGAAAAACAAACTCAGCCGATTACCAAACCCCTGTTAACAAAAATTGGCCCACAGACTTTTGCGCATCCCTTTGTTCATTCTCCCATGGTCCCTATGAATCTCCTGGGGCGGGATATGCTCATTAAAATGGGAGCATCCATCCTATGTTGTGCTGATGGACTGGTTGTCACTCTACCGGACGGTACTCGACTGCCATTTTTGAACGGCCCAGCCTCAGCTGGACAATATCTGCTGCAACCTGTAACCGAACAATGCGCCGACATATACTGGGGAACTATACAACCACAAACGCCGGGGCAGGGTAGCGTTCTTTCGGCTTACTCTCTCTGGAAACCCTGGATAGCTCAGATCGAGCCCTATGTCTCTCCTCCGGATCCACCACATGTCACACTGTTCTATGATAGAGCACAAACTGATTGGTATCAGGATAAACATCAAAGCTGCCTTGAAGGGCAGACTTGGGAAATTGACACACAATACATTTATGTTGCACCAGAGGGCGTGGCTGCTGCGGTCAACTTAACACCTGAACAGACTTCCTGGTACATGATGGATGACGAGGCATCACCACTCGTTCTCTGGCGCTGCATCCTCAACATCAGGCCAAGGAACTTGGGAGCATTGTTAAAAGGGCAATACAGCAAACGGATTGGGTAGACACACCACTGCCACAAGTCCAATATTCGCATACCACTAACACTTATCATATTTTAGTTTCAGGAACTGATCGGGTAATCTTAGAACATGCACAGTTGTCCAGACATCACGGTCGCGAGCAGACAGATCACCCAGAGGCCGCCAACATACTTGCCGGACTTCCTGCTAGTTTATGGGCAAATGGCCCGACGGACGTCGGCATGGTACAATGCTCGCCGGTCACTTTCCACATACAGGACGGCAGTCCTATCTGGATCATGCAGTATCCGCATAAGCCTCAAGCTGAGGAGGGGATAGCTGACACAATTCTGAGCCTTCTCCACTCAGGGGTCCTGAAGCAATCACATTCCGAATGGAACACGCCCATTTTACGGGTTGAAAAGAAAGGGACAGGTAAATATCGCATGGCACATGATCTGAGGGCCATCAATGACATCCTTCATACTCCCACAGTACCAGTTCCTAACCCATATGTTGCGCTCACGAATTTGGCTCCGGAACAACAGTGGTTCACCTGTATTGATTTGGCTAATGCGTTCTTCTGTTTGCCTTTGGCCAACGAGTTACAGGACATTTTTTCATTTACCTTCCAAGGACAACGACTTAGATACACCCGCCTACCACAAGGTTTCGCCCTCTCCCCTGGACTGTTTAATCAGACCCTCAAGGAACTGTTAGTCGACTGTCCCTTACTCGTCCAAGTGACTTTGGTTCAGTACGTAGACGACCTGCTACTTGCTGCACCAACGGCCGCGTTATGCCTACAAGCGACGCAACTCGTTCTGATTCATTTGGCAAAAGGGGGATTCAAAGTCAGCAAAAACAAACTGCAGGTCTGTCGAAAGCAGGTTTCTTTTTTGTGAAGGGTAATTTCTCAGAAGGGGACTAGCCTCTCTCCACCACATAAATCCACCATTTTGCATTATTCAAAATCTGTGTTAGTAAAAGACATGCTGTCGTTTTTAGGACTCACAGGCTATAGTAGGTCATATATTGCTGACTATGTTGGACTGACGACTCCCTTGTGCAACCTCGTGAAAGAACAGGGTATGCGGAATCTCTCAGCGTCTCTTGACTGGACCCAGGAGGCGGAAGAAGCTTTTATCAATCTTAAACAGGCACTTTCGTCCGCCGCTGACTTGGCCATTCCAGACTACTCGTTACCATTCTGTCTTGATGTCTCTGTCACAAATGCCTGTGCCAACGGCATTTTGTTCCAGAGAAAAGGGGGAGATAGGATAGTATTAATGTATGTAAGCATCATGTTAGACGAAATGGAAAAACAACATCATGACTGCACTCGACACGCAGCAGGTTTGGCTAAAATCATCCAGAAAACGGCCTATGTTGTCATGGGCCATCCATTACACGTTTTGACGTCACACAGTGTGGTAGCATATGTCAACTCACAAGCATTCACATTAACAGCGTTACGACAACGAAGACTGAGTTATATACTCGAAGCCCCGAATTTAACATTCACACATGAAGGAATAAATATGGCCTATCAAATGGGAACAGGAGAACCTCACACGTGCGCAGACAAAATATATAGGGATGAAAAAGTGCGACCTGACTTGCAGGCACAAGCAATTGATGGTGCCAGAGACTTGTACACAGACGGCTGTTGCTTTAGAGACGAGAAGGAGGGGTTAAAAGCTGCCTTCGCGGTGGTAGAGGATCTACAAGGACAGTTCGCCACACGAAGCGCGGAACGAATACAGGGACAGCAATCAGCCCAAAGGGCGGAGGTTCTGGCCCTTATAGCGGCCCTAAAACAGGGTGAAGGACAGAGAGTAACCATTTATTCAGACTCCGCGTATGCAACGGGCGCGGTGCATGTAGAATTAAAACAATGGTTAAGGACAGGCTTTCTGACGACCAACAAAAAACCCATCAAACATGAAACTGAAATGAGAGAACTGGCGAATGCATTATTACTCCCAAACGAGGTAGCAGTAATAAAATGCAAAGGACATGAGAAAGTCAACACACGAGTAAGACAAGGCAATGACGCAGCTGATCAAGCCGCAAAGAAGGCGGCAGGATACGTAACACAAGCAATAGTGGTATAGCTATCTGATCTGAGTGCACTCAAAAATGGACAAGCAGCAGCGTCTCCACAGGAGAAAACCATGTGGAAAGCTAGAGGGGCCACACAAACGGATGGTTTGTGGAGAGGCCCGGATGGGCGTCTCGTTTTGCCACCGGACGGTAGGCAAACCGCTTTAGCTGAAGCATACGGTGTTGGACATGTGGGTGTGGCTCAGATGATGGAAATCTGGAACATTGGTGGCATCCTTATCTGAAAGACATGGCCAAACACTATGTGACCACCTGCAAAATATGTACACAGTACAATGCCAGACCCACGGTGAAACCACATCCTGGACGATATCCTCTAGAACCCAGAGTCGGAAGAGAAATCATAATCGATTATACATATATGGTTATCATGGTAAGAGGGTATAGGTATGTGTTGATGTGTGTGGATGCATATACAGGATGGCCAGAGGCATGGCCTGCGAAGAAGGAAGACAGTAAGACGGTAATTAAGTTTTTGATAAACCAGTACATCCCGAGACATGGGTTCCCGGAGAAAACCAGGTCAGATAACGGAACACATTTCAAGAATCAGGATTTGCAGAAGGTTGAATCAAAGTTGGGTTTGAAACACAAGTTTGGTACAGTTTACCATCCCCAGTCACAAGGGAAAGTGGAAAGAATGAATCAGACTATAAAAAACAAATTGGCCAAAATCTGTGCACAGACCAAAACGAATTGGGTTGACACCCTACCATTAGCCTTGATGTCTGTTAGGAGCTCTGTGAATCAGAGCACAGGTTTGACGCCTTTTGAGTTGCAAACGGGAAGGGCTCTGCCAGGGCCACAGTCTAGGCTGCCTGGTATGAAAAATGATGACCAATCCCTAACCAACAGAGAGTATAACCGTGAATTGCAAAGTCTCGTTTCAGCATTCGCCAAATAGGTGACCGATCGACTCGGCTACGCGGAGGCCCAGCCAACGCCGGAGACAGACTGGGTGGTGCTGAAGGTCATCAAGCGGAAGTGGTCCGAACCTCGCTGGACAGGTCCATAGCAGGTGGTGGAGCGAATGTCCCACGCCGTCCGACTGAAGGGGAAAGGCGACACTTGGTACCACTGGAGCCAGTGTGCGGCAGTGGCAGAACCACAACGCTCCTTGAGTGAGGTGCATCAGGACCTGAAAGCATCGTGCACTGTACCGGCTGGTACAGAAAAAAAGACCACCGACCAACAAGGGGCAGAATAATCCCCCGGTGGCACTGGAGGGAAGGTAGTATACCTGAGCTCGTTAAAACCAACAGCCGAAGAAGACGACGTCGCCAGACCCACCATCTCCATGACAACGTGTCAACTGAACTTTTTAATTTTTCTATCTGTAATATTTGCTATTTCCTTTGCTTTAGGTTTGCTAAAACTAATACTCACAGGCACCACTAGGTTTTAGTGCTAAATCATGCTACTATTTGGTAATAGAGGAGTGTTATTATCGTGTGGTGCTCTAACATGTATAATTGTACCCCTGATTTTTTGGTTATGCGAAGGTCAGCATGAACAAAGTAAGGCAGTGACACCCCTTAGCCTGCATTCTCGTGAGAAACGAGGAACGCAAAAAAAGGATAAGTGCATACAGAAATATGGGGGAATTGAGTTAGATTACACCCTAAATTCAACCTCGGCGTTCCAATTTGACCTGTGTAGCGTAATTCCTTGTGGCGGCAAGCCAACTTCGCATAGAGGGTATAACGTATATCTCTGCCAGCTGGGGTGGCCAGGGAGCCAGGTTTGGTGTCCCAGCTGGAACCATGCCTGGCAGGCCACCAATCGAGACTTTAACCTGCAAACAACGACCTCGGAGGGAAAGGTAAAAACGGCGGGGTACTTTCGTATACAGAGGGATTTTAGTGCACAAACAAACCCATTAATAATGAGTGTCCTACAATTAATAACCAATCCGTATCCTAACCGCCCAAGTGGACATTGTTAGACTATACCGAAAACTCCTTCTATTTCTTATTAGGGTTAGATATCACAGGAAAGGACCCTATGGGCCTAATGAAACTGAACTTATCAATGATTGTCTGCAATTGCGAACGCTTGATGTTGAGCTCTTTTGAGAGCTCAAAAGGGGGAATTGTGGAAGATAGAGAAATGAGCTGCTCGGTCATGTGGCTTTTGAAATGGCTAAACTGAAGTTGGTGCACAGTGGGGTCATGGTACATAAACCCCTGGAATGAGACTAGTCCTGGCTGGTTGAGCAGATAATAACTTGCATCACAGAAAAGAGAGTTCAAATCTGTAGAGTGTGGAAGATAGAGATCTCGTGCTCACTCACACATCACCTCGTTATGATCCTAAAAAACAGAGGAATGCTAATTTTCTCATTTTAGGCACACACACACATACTCATTAACTAATAATTTCCTGTGGTGCAAACACAGGCACATCTGTTCCCTAGATAGCCATATAGGGACATGCACTAATTTCCTTCACACAGCTTTTAGTGTTATAATGTGTTGCCAGGCAGATTAACGCCCATTGCCGCCTTTTTTACCTTTAAGGCGTTACCATCGACAGAAGGGTATTTAAAGCCTTTACCCGGAGAAAACAACAGACTCTTCTGAAGTATGACCTAGTGTGTTGTAGCAGAACTTGTCTCCGCTTTGCAAAGGGCTCCAATAAAGATATTGGTGTGAATTCAAGCCATCGTCTCAAGATCTCTCCTTCTATCCTCCGATCAAATGACCTGGGGAGGTAACTGCAGGTTGATCTCAACACCCCCCAGACAAAGGACTTGTCTCTGTCCTTGTTTTACTAGATCTTAGTGCTGCTTTCGACATAATTGACCATCACAGAATGGATCATCTAATTGGTATAAAAGGAACCGCATTATGCTGTTTTAAGTTGTATTTATCAGATCAATCTCAGTTTTATACATGTTAATGATGAATATATAGAGGCATTATTTACACAAGCTAACAACAAGGACACAAGGGAAAAACACAGAGGAGCCTGGACGCAAACTGCCAAGTAGACTTATGAAACGATCTGGCAACAAGTAGGAGGGAATCCAGAATCTTTATAGTCATGGGATGATTAGTGGAAGTGGCTTCACCTGGCACTGCCTGTTGAAGGAATGCACGCCTCTTTGAAAAAGCTTATAGTTAGGGCTTACTATCAGCCTAGTCTGCCGGGGGATAATACTGTTCCTGTGATTCTCTATCCACTCTGTCTGTATAATTTATGTCTCATCAATGCATGTTTCTAATTCTACTTCTTCCCTGGAGTTGTTTGTGCTTTGTTGCCTTGCAGGGGTCCGTTTCACAAAGCAGGTTCGACAAACTCTGAGTCAAACCCTGTACTCTGAGTTGATCTACTCTGAGATAGGAAACTCTGAGTTTTTGGTTTCAGAACAGCTGATTTGCGTTAGCTTGATCAACTCAGAGTAGTTTGACCTGGAGTTAAGCGCGTGCACCACAAATAAAAAAAGACAGCATCAATGGAGCCCTGATTCGACGAGTCACCATGGCAACGGGGAAGGGGAGGGCTACTGTACAACTGCAACTGTAAATATTGATGCGCTCATACGGTGAGTTTGAGCATGTTTTTCGTCGAAAGTGTAACACCGCTGCAGCAGCAAAAGAGAGGGAGACGGTGCGGGAGATCATTGCTGCTCGGGTCAGTGCGTAAGTTTAAATGTAGTCCTTTGCAATCACAATAATATCACTGGGGAAACTGCTTGAGTGGTAGCCTATTAATTTATACAATTTAGGTGCATTCCCACGGGGGAGAAGCGCACTTGGCAGCAGCTTAAGATGAAACATAAAAACATTGTTCTAACAGGTAAAACATCGGCACAATCTCATGGTGGTGATGTTTTACATTGTAAAGTAAATATAACCGTAAGTGGCTGTTTTGTATGTTGTATAAAAACTCCCATTTGCAAAAAACGCAGCGCAACACACAATGGGCCTCATTTATCAAACGAACGTACGGCAGAAAAACGTGCGTACGTCCATTTCCTGGCAAACGTCTGCATTTATCAATTTGGACGTGAGCGTGAGCTAGGATCAAATCTCACGTCTAGTCTGAGGTCGTGTACGCACATTTCAGCCTGTGTATTTGCGGTGCAGCACAGCAAAATCTGGCTGAAAATAATTAACAAACCTCAGCTGTCATTAAGCATAAGCAGTCACATATTAAGAGCAGATCAAACGGATTCTTAAAATGAATAAAAAAAATAAAAATTGTGGTTGGAGCAATTGATTGTACTCATGTGCGTCTGAAGGCACCATCCATGAATGATTACGCATTCATCAATCGCAAAAACTACCACTCAATAAATGTACAGGTGATGTGTGATGCCAAGCTGTCACTTTTAAACGTGGTGGCCGGGGGGCACACACACGCAATTCTTTTAAATATCAAAGCAGCTCGGGGCCAGCCCCCCGCGACCCCGACAATGAATAAATGAATGAATGTGTTGGCGCGCGGCTGCAGCAAGAGGAGAGCCAAAGTCATCTCCTCGGTTCGTGGCTACCCTCGATAAATTGCATTAAATCAAACAAGGTATCAGATGATTAACATCTTGGTATGGTTCTTCTAGATGACAAAGGTATCCTCTTACGGAATACCTAATAACCCGCCGGTAGCGCCGGTGTTGTGCCGTATTCAGCACCCCTGCCGTGAAATGTTTCATAAATCACACGTGGGTCCTTTCCTACGACCTATTATGCGCTTAGATCTGCACCCGTTTCCACGCAAGTTTGATAAATGAGGCCTAATATCTGCTGGGATATGAGAGCATGACTTTGGTTGTCAATGTTGGAAATGTAAGGACAGATGAGGTTGTGTATGTAAATGGTGGACTGTGATGTAACGGTATTGTGCGTATTCAGCACCCCTGCCGTGAAATGCACCCTCTCGCATTATAGGTGATATTCTGGATCAGAACGCTATATAGTAGTAGTTTATATACCGGTAACCCAATTAAGAGCACACACTTTTGAACCTATGAATTGCAAGAAAAGCTGGGACATATTTAGGAATCGCTAAGTCAAATACATTCAACTTGCTCAAAAAATCCATTTCATTCATTTTGTAATTATGGCTGCAGTATATTTCCACAGAACATACAAAAAGGTGTTGTTTTGTGTTCACTATTATCCAAGTTTGTGACTTTAAACTCTTTAAAATAGTTTAACGACTGTAAGTAACCAGTGTTCTGGCCGTTGTGGGTTACTAGGATATATATATATATATATATACAGTATATATATATGTGTGTATGTATGTATGTATATATATATATACACTACTCCTATAGGTCGAAATAACAGCCTTCTGATGCAGAATATCACCTATAATGCGAGGGGGTGCATTTCACGGCAGGGGTGCTGAATACAGCACAACAACTACGGTACCGCTGTAAATGCAAGGACGTCTGATAATGATCTCTCGACGAATATTTAATTCTCTGTGCAGTAATGCTGCACCTTCATCAATGGGATCGTTATCAAAAGCACAGGCCATGGTAGTGGAAATATTCACCACCTAATATAACTTCTAATGTAGGCCTACTGACTGATTTTTATATGTTGTATAAAAAACTCCCTTTTGCAAAAAAACGCAGCGCAACACACAATATCTGCTGTGATATGAGAGCATGACTTTGGTTGTTAATGTTGGAAATGTAAGGACGGATGAGGTTGTGTATGTAAATAATGGACAGTGACGTGAAACGGTACTGCTCAAAAAGATAATTGCCTGGAAATGCAAGAACATCTATAATCAATAGTTTGATCATCTCCCGACGAATATTTAATTCTCTGCGCAGTAATGCTGCACCTTCATCCATGGGATCATTATCAAAAGGACATGCCGTGGTGGTGGAAATAGTCGCCACCTAATAAAACTTCTAATGTCTGATTTTTTCAATGCTTTTCTGAAAAAACAGACAGAACTATACTACGCCAAAACTCGCCTGCTGACTGAATGAATGAGGAAATCAAATACAGTGTGTGGCTTAAAGAGGGAGGAGACAGAGAGAAACTCAAGGTTTGCTGAGAAAAACCTGGTCCCGACCAGGTTAGGTTCAGAGAGCATGTTACCATGGTAACTGACCGAGAGGTTAAGTTACCTCTCTTTGTGAAACAGGCTAGAGTTACCCCTCTTTCTCTGGTTTGAGTTACCTACCTTTGTGAAACGGAAAACTCAGAGTTTCCCTCATTTCACGGTTAACAGACTCAGAGTTTTCACTAAACCTGCTTTGTGAAACGGACCCCAGGTCTCTGCTGATCGTGGTGGTGCACGTGATTGTGTTGTAAAAATTCTCTTCGACTAAGGTTTATCATCTTCCATCATGGCCAACAACTCCTCCAAATCAAATGACAAAATGTTTGTACTCATTGCCTTTAAAAACATTCTAACATTCTATAAGCTCTTCTGAGCACACACCCCTAATGGCAGCTAGCCAGCACTGTCTTTCAAAACTTCATATGCTACATATCTCAAAGAAAAGCAGCATCACATTGCTGATGCAAAAACAGAAGAGGTCACTGTTCCAGTGTGTCAGTTGCTGTGGAGAATTTACAGCTCCATGATATTTTGAGCATGTGTTCATGGTCTGCAGGGCTCTCCAAGCATACTGTATTTCTGTTTAAATGTGGTGGCTTCTTTAGGACACCATGTTGATTAATCTCTTAAATTGAGGGGTGCACTACCTTTAATAATACCAGGGTTCGCTGTTCTGCTGCAGCTTGGCCATAAGATAATTGAACGACCAGTTAAATCAAGATGGTTGACCTCATGCAGTGGCTTGTCTAATTGCATTTATAAAAAAGCTCATGGTGGTTTTCTTTATGGTTGCAGGCCACCACAGGATTTTTAAAAGGCTAATAAAGAATTTCCTGTCTTGTGTATTTGCACTGTAATTGTAGTTAGTGCAGGAGATGTCCCGTCAACTGTCAGCCACATCTTAGGACGCCATGCGCCTACAGAGGTTCACTACATAATGACGCCATGTGCTGTGCTGAGTCCTTGTAATTAAACTGTGGTTCAGTGTAGCCAGCTGGCTTTGTGATTCTCTGAGTTGAAAAACACTTTGAAAATGATCTTTAAATGAAAGGTACATTTATTGCAATTATAGGATTCTTTCAAATTAAAAGTGACTAATCCTGCTATTATCACAGCTGTGATAGAGCTTGGAGTTGTAAAGTGACTTGATAATTAGTTTACCACTTGTTTCCATGCAAATCAGTGCAGTTAGATGCCTCAGTCTCACTGCATTCATTTGATCTTCATCAACCCATTGCCTTCTTCATAATGTCTCTATGGGTCCATGGTGCATCACTCTATGACTATTACTATTTACCTGAATTTCTCAAAGATGATTGACAATGTAGTTCTTCTTCTTGGATTTAGATTTAAATTTAATGATTTGGTATATATTTGGTGAAAGTTGACTGTGGTGTGCTACGATTTAAGAACCAGATTTATAACCCTTTCAAATGTAAATGACCACCATAAACACCAAAATCAAGAGGACATAAATGTATAGGCCTAATGTTGTGATCACACTGGCTGTGTAAATTACTTTGGTAAATGGCAAATGTACTTGTACTTCTATAGTGCCTTTCTAGTCTACTCAGGGCACTTTCACACATTCACACAGACATTCACACTGATGGCAGTGGACATCTACATACCATCTGATCTAATCTAACCATTCACACCACATTCACACAACCATGGGGAGCAATACAGTGTTCTGTGTCTTGCCCAAGGACACTTGCGGACACATGCGGACACATGCGGACCAGAGGAGCTCGGTATCGAACCGATGATCTCTCGAACATTTTATTTCCATTCCAAATTTTGTTTATTGACATCTTTGTAATGTTGTTGTATCTAACTGCATCATAGACTTCAAAATGTGGGCGTGTGAACACTCGATAAAACTGTAGTCATCAAATATGCAGATGAATGTGTGTAACGCTCGTTTTGTCTGAAAAGAATTTGATTGAGATATACAGTACATAAAAAGGGTAGCTTCTGTTGTGAAATGTTTGTTTAGACACTTAAATAAGCAATTCATGTTGTTTTGTTTAAATACAGTATTAAGGAAATTTTATAGTGTGGTTAAAACTCGCCTTTTTACATTATTGACAGTACATGATTTATAGTTACCTCTCCGGGAACCATTACCTTAATGTGGTGGAGAGGTTTGTGTGTCCCTGCAAACCTGAGGGCTGTGTTGTCTGGTGCCTAGTGCTGCTGGTAGGGTCTCCCATGGCAGAGTGGTCTCAGGCAAGGGGCTGGACTTAGAATTGTTCACAAAGACTCTATGGACAAACAAGGAAGAGAGACCCTGCCCGGAGGAAGCCTGGGCCCCCCGTCTGGAGCCAGGCCCAGACGGAGGGCTCGCCGGCGAGTGACTGGTGGCCGGGTTTGCCACACAGCCCGAAAAAGTGACGTGGCACCTCCCTCCTCTCCATCCTGTGGGCCCACCACTCGCAGGAGGAACCGCTGGGGTCAGGTCCCCTGCTGCACGGGTGGCAGTGAAGGTGAGGGGCCTCGACGAACCAGACACGGGCAGCAGAGGCTGGCTTGAGGGACGTGGAATGTCACCTCTCTGTGGGGGAAGGAGCCGGAGCTTGTGCGGGAAGTGGAGCGCTACCAGTTAGATCTGGTGGGGCTTACCTCCACACATAGTCTCGGTTCTGGAACCGTACTCCTGGATAGGGGTTGGACCCTATTCTTCTCTGGAGTTGGCCAGGGTGTGAGGCGCCGGGCGGGTGTGGGAATACTCACAAACCCCTGGCTGAGCACCGCGGTGTTGGAGTTCATCCCGGTGGACGAGAGGGTCGCCTCTTTACGCCTGCGGGTGGTAGGGGGGAAAACTCTGACTGTTGTTTGTGCATATGCACGAGAGATCCTGAATGGAGTCCTGCATGGGGCTCCAGTAGGGGACTCCATAGTTCTGCTGGGAGACTTCAACGCCCACATGGGCAATGGTGGCGTGATTGGGAGGAACGCCCTCCCTGATCTACATCCGAACGGCCGTCTGTTATTAGATTTCCATGCTAGTCATGGATTGTCTATAACTAACACCATGTCGGAACATAAGGATGCTCATAAGTGTACGTGGTACCAGAGCACCCTAGGCCAATGGTCGATGATCAATTTTGTGATCATATCATCTGATCTGAGGCCGTATGTTTTGGACACTCGAGTGAAGAGAGGGGCAGAGCTGTCAACTGATCACCATCTGGTGATGAGTTGGGTCAGAGGATGGGGGAAGATTCTGGACAGACCAGGTAAGCCCAAACGAGTAGTGCGGGTGAACTGGGAACGTCTGGAGGAGGCCCCTCTCCGAGAGATCTTCAACTCAAACCTCCGGCTTTTCTGGCATCCCTGTGGAGGTTGGGGGCATTGAACTGGAGTGGGCAATGTTCAGAGCTTACATTGCTGAAGCTGTAGCGGTGAGCTGTGGCCTCAAGGTCTTAGGTGCCTCAAGGGGCAGTAACCCTTGAACACAGTGGTGGACACCGGTGGTCAGGGAAGCTGTTCGACTGAAGAAGGAGGCCTTCTGGGATATGTTATCCCAGAAGACTCCGGAGGCAGTTGCAAGGTACTGATGGGCCAGAAGGGCTGCAGCCTCTGCTGTGTCAGGGGCAAAGCAGCAGGTGTGGGAGGAGCTCGGAGAAGTCATGGAGAAGGACTTTCTGATGGCACCAAGGTGCTTCTGGAAAACCCTTGGACACCTCAGGAGGGGGAAACGGGGGAACTGTCCAAGCTGTTTTACAGTAAGGACGGGACGTGACCTCAGCGGGTGAGGTATTCGGGCGGTGGAAGGAGCACTTTGACCCCTTTTATCCGACCAACATGCCCTCTTTTGTAGAGGCAGAGCTGGAGGCTGATGGGGAATCATTGTCAATATCTCTGGCGGGAGTCACTGAGGTAGTCAAACAACTCCACAGTGGCAAAGCCCCAGGGATTGATGAGATTTGTCCAGAAATGCTGTAAGCTTCTGGTTTGGAGGGGCTGTCTTGGTTGATACGTCTCTTCAACTTTGCTAGCAAGTCTGGGTCAGTGCCAAGAGAGTGTTACGACCCCGCTCATGGGGAAAAGGGAAGCAACATAAAAATGTTTTTGGTAAACAAGTTATAAGTATATATATATATATATTATAAGTAACAAGTTATTTATTTGCAGGATTTAAAAAAAAAGAACAGGAAAAAGGGCATGTTGGATGCTGCTCAACTAAAAGAATAAATATAACTTAAAGAGGTCTCTCCAAAATGAGAGATAACTACTAGCAACTTCCAAAAATAATTACTCAATGTCAACAATAATCAGAAAATACAAAATAAGCAGCACCCTCTCAAACCTAGTGTCTCTAACATCAAGGTACTACAGGTGTCAGGTTGGTATCTGAAAACCTCCACTAAAACCTTGCCCAAATTCCTTAGCGCAATTTCAGAGATAACACAAAGGAAAGTCAAAGAGCACTACACACACACACACATACACACACAAGGGCCAAAATCACAGCGAGGGCAACTATTTAAGCAAAGGGACGGTCTGGAAAGTGGTAGGTGGTTGGAGGAGATTGCCAGACACTGCACCAATCAAATCACCAGCAGAACCAGAAAGTATGCAGGTAGGTGGTTGGAGGAGATTGCCAGACGCCGCATCAATCAAATCACCGGCAGAACCAGAAAGTAGGCAGGTCTTGTGCCAGCCATACCTCGGCAAGGGATCCCACATCCTGCTTAGCCTGACATAGATGCACAACACAGATACACATAGATACTGGAGGAGGCCGTAACACCCCTCCCCTTAAGGACAACAATAAGTTTGCAACAAATCACCTTTTTACAATGAACACTATTTCTATATTCTTGAAAGAGCATCAGCTAACACATTCTCAGATCCTTTCTTATGACGTACATCCAGGTTGTAATTTTGCACGACCAAGGCCTACTGCATGAGTCGCTGGTTGTTGTTATACATGTGGGAAAGAAACACAAGGGGATTATGGTCAGTGTAAGTTACAACTGGCAGAGAACAGGAACCAACATATACCTCAAAGTGTTGTAGGGCCAACAGCAAAGCAAGGGCTTCTTTTTCAATGGTCGAGTACTTAGTTTGGTGCTTGTTAAATTTAAGGGAAAAATAACACACTGGATGATCCACAACATTACCATCCTCCTGCAATAGTACTGCACCAGCTCCAACCGCACTGGCATCTACTTCCAGTTTAAAAGGTTTAGTGAAGTCTGGGGCGCGAGCACAGGGGCATGACTTAAGACCATTTTACACTTTCAAATGCGTGCTGGCACTCTGGAGACCAGGCAAAATATACGTTGGGGCTGAATAGGTTGGTCAATGGCTGTACAACAGCAGAAAAGTTACGGCAAAAGCTTCTGTAATAGCTGGCCAATGGGGAATTATGTTATGGCGGTGACCTTAGCCTCAACAGGTCGCACCTGACCCTGTCCAAGCTGTCTCCCCAAGTAGATGACAGTGGCCTTACCAAAATCACATTTTGCCAGATTTATGGTGAGCGTTACCTGTGTGAGTCTGGAAAACACCTGCTCCAGGACTCGCACATGCTCCTTCCAGGTCTCTGTATAGATGATCAAATCATCCAAGTAAGCGTTACAGTTAGGTAATCCAGCCAACACGGTATTCACCAACCTTTGAAAGGTGGCCGGAGCATTACACATTCCAATGCCATAACAGTATATTGTAGGAAGTAATCGGGGGTAGAAGTATCAGTAGAAGTTAAAGGGGACCACCTACGAACTAAAACTTCCTTATCTAACAGATAAGTTACTTTTTCACCACTTGCTTTACCATTACTCACCACACTTGAAAAGCATTTCTGCAATGTTGGGTCAGCCCTCTGCGCAGTGATCAGGCGCTCTCTGGTGACTGGGAGAGTTCACCACCTCTTTCTCCCCCTCAGCTTCATCTGAAACAGCTAACATAAACACACTGTCAGCTAATAGGAAATCAGAGGCATCAATTTTACTCTTCCTCGAACGAGCACGCATAGTAGCACAGGTGGGAAACACAGTGGACTGTAGCTGAACCACTGGAGATGATTCATCACTCACCGGTGAATCTAACACTGCCAATGCAGGGTGGGCTTTACCTCCAGCAAGGTCATTACCCATCAATAGAACAATACCCTGGATTTGCAATTCAGAACAAAACCGCAACAGGAAAAACTCCAGTAACTAACTTAGACTGGATGTGGATACTATGTACCGCTCGAGGAACATATCCCATCTCAATACTGCGTAATATTGAGCCATAACCGCAGGCTGATTTTTCAGAAAACGGAAGCGCTGAGGCCAGAATAACGGACTGAGAGCAACCTGTGTCTCTCAGAACACGCACAGAGCGCTGGTCAGCAGGCTCCCCGGTGAGAGAAACAAGTGCATCAAAAACAAACGGCTTAAAGCAAATGTCAATAGCTTCCTGCTTGTCACACTCAGTAGTTACACAAGACTCAGCTTTAATCAACCCTACACCTTTAGGCTGGGAAGCACGAGTGGATTGGTCCTTGTTTTTATGGACCAAACTGTTGTGGACCTGTCTTGTGACAGTAGAAGCACTTACGCTCTGCACTCTGCAATCTGGGTGGACTACGAGATGATGGAGCAGAAACAGTATTAGGAAATGAAGGAGCAGATACAGGGTTACAGGGTGTATTACGGCGGGACCCCTCCACAGAACTTGAAGAGAAACTAGCCTAACACGTACTCATCCGCTAGGACTGCCGCCTCGGATAAGGCACTTACTTTCTGCTCATTGAGATACACTACAATGCTCTTGGGCAAACATTGCTTAAAGTCCTCTACCAGAATTAACTACCTTAATGAGTTAAAGTCATTTACTTTACAAGTAGAGCTCCATTTATCAAAAAGAACTCCCTTCTCTCTAGCAAACTTGACATAAGTTTGACTCTGAGCTTTTCTGCGATCTCTAAATTACTGCCTATACGCTTCACGGACTAACTCATAAGCACGCAGAATTGCAGACTTAACAGCATCATAACACAAGCTGTCTGCTAAGGGGAGGGCAGAAATGGCATCTTGGGCTTTTCTATGAATTTTGCACTGAAGTAGGAGTGACCATACCTCAGCCGGCCACTGCAATGCAGCCGCAATACGCTCAAACATACCAAAATAGGAGTCTACTTCAGTCTAACGAAACACAGGCACAAAAGCAATATCCTTGCTAACATTAAATGCGGTTTTACCAACATTAGTGGAGATGGTGGAAGAAGGAGTCACTCCTGAGTCAACACGTACACCTTGCACTGGCTCTGCTGTCTGAGTCTCAAGCTCGAGCTTCAACTCCAACTTTTTTACTTCCAGCTGAAGATGGAACTGTGCCTGCCTTTCACGATCCTTTTCCTGGGCTTCCAGCTGGAGACGGGCAAGGCGGACCTTCAATTGGGCCTCGTCTCTGGAGCCAGTAATGATTGAAGGGGATGGATCATAACGAATAAGCGTGAACAGTGTTTTCATCGCCCACCTGCCTCGCCTTGGCACCAGACTCAGTTTGCTCAGGTCCTACAATCACTCCTTGTTCCACCAACTTAGCAATTACTAGAGCTTTGAGCTCCCTTTTCAATAGGTGTTTAGTGAAAGTGATTTCAAAGTGGACTGCAATTTGGCTTAACTCATCCTTCCAACAGCTATCTATTTTATTCAAGGTAGGATTGGCTACAAAGTGCTCCAAATCAAAGCGCTCGCCATGGTGCCCACTTTCCCCGCTACACCCCCCTACAGTCACACTGTCCGCCCATACCTTGCCCCGTGCTTTAAGGTACTTGTCCCCCCCTCCCTCTCCCCCTGCTGGCCAGCCCGTTTGTACTCACACTGCCTGGGCCTCGCGCAAATGCTTCTTGCCTGTCCATACGTCATCACGCCATAACACGTCACACGCATTGATTGACGTCATTGCGATACGTCGCTTTGTTTACAAATCTTTCCATAGACCTCTGAGTTTTTGTGCGTCTTGTCCGACTGTTTTTGAATATTTTGATCCGACTAAATTTTTCATAGTTTTCAGGAAAATTACATTTTTTACCTAGACCCACACATTTGGTTAATATTCAATGTATCTTGTCAAAATGGTTTATGGCTCAGTCTGAACATGTTGAACGGACGGACAAAACAAAAAACTCTCCCGCTTCAGAGCGCCGCCATGTTGGATCGCATAGAACGCTCACTGAATTCTGATTGGTCGAGAGGACATATCGCATTTAGGCTAAAAATAGGTTTGGCGCTGGTCGCGGTTTGGAAAGGAACTGCATCTTGAGGACCATTTTAAAAAAGGAAATGTAGCGATTTGGCATGAAACATTGATGAAGCAGTGAAAAGGTTCTGTATACAGCAAAGTGGCATGACAAACTCATTTTTTTAAATTTGGCTTTTATCTCGTTTTGGAAAAGAGCTCTTCAAATGAAGATGTGAGAAATGTACACGACATTACTTGTTAATATATGTAATTCAGTATTACTACAGATGTCACAGGAAGTACTTTTATTTTTAATTAACCTACTCAGAAGTTTTGTTGTGCCTTCTCGCTTGCTTGATGAGATGAACATAAGACCGAGAAGAAAAAATGTCTGTCATGCTAAAGTTAGTTCACTTTCCTGCTTGTAAATTGCAGCATTTTGAGCAGTAAATGTTCACAGCAAAAGACAAGCGTGTTTTGGTCATCATTCGAAGGTGTAGAAGCCTAAGTGCAGTTATTTTTTGTTGGAGTAAGAATAAGAATATTTACATAGTGTATAGTTTATACATATGGTATGCTTATAATGGAGGAATTTGTTTATGTTTTGGTAAATAGGGCTGGCCTGAAGGGAACCATGAGCAGGAGCTTGTTGAACACAAAATGTTGGTCCACATTTTTGGGGCATCACTTGCATCACTTCACTGATACGAGTGAAGATGCTTACGGAACAACAAGCTACCTGCTGTTGCGCAGTGAAACCGGCAAAGTGCAATCCAATCTCATGATGGCAAAGGTAATGGTTGCACCCTTGAAATCTCCAATGATACCAAGAATGGAGTTGACTGCTGCTACAGTTGCAGTCAAGATGGACAAGCTCCAGAAGAAATAGTTGAGTGAAGACGGTTTTTACACAGCCATCTGAAATCAAAAGAACTCATTCAATAAAGGTCTTGTAGCATGTTAAGGGTTGTTGACAGAGCCAGACTCAAGTTCTGCACATTTGATGCATCATAATATGAATATGTGAATATGAATATGAATATGTGAGGAAAAAGCAGAAAGTCTGAAAAAGATATGAGAGAAAGCTTCTTTGGCAAAGTTATCAGCAGTTAAAAGCAGGATTTAATTATTCCTAATAAGTCAATTAGGAAGTTTAATGTTGTGTGTGTGTGTATTTCAAGATTCAGGAAGTGGGTTCTTTCTGTTTGCAATTATCCACCCTCACTAAGTGAGACAAGAGGTGGAGGGGAGGACTATATGTCTTCATCCCCCCTCATTGATCACCCTCCTCTGAGGCCAAGTGTCTCAATGTCAAGGACATTTAGCTGCTCCTCAAAAGGTGTGTCTGTGAGTGACTCATGTGGTAACACACAACATCTGAAGCAGGAGTGTAGTGTTTCTATAGTGTTGGTGGACTGTCTCTTAATGATATTCCTACAGAATTGGGTCCCTCACTTTTTCCATATACTTTGAGAAATAATTATCTTACAGCTAATGCTAGCATCAGGTCAACAAAGGGAACATGATGAAAAAACTTCAAAACTAAATGTGGATCTCTCTTTGCAGTTTAGGTGGCGTTGATAGTGATTGTATTAGTTTTGGGAAACTTAATGTTTGGTTTATTTGATTCATTAAAAATAAGAAACAGGGAAAGATGTGCAAAAGCCAGAGAGTTTAGACTTCAGGCTCCCCTGTGGTTCTTCAGCTGAAAGAGAGAGAGAGGGATCATCTCAATATCAACAACTCTTACAAAATAGGACAAGTAGCATCAACTACTGATGTGATGTGAACTCATATAAAGTTGTCTCATGGTCTTGGTTGTCTTTTATATATGCAACGAGTGTACACATGGTAAGTATAAAGTGTCCCTAATACTATATGAGCTATAGCATCATTGGTCATAACCATGCAGCACCACTGCTGTGATTCCGTATTATATTTCAGTATTACCTTAGTAAGTATAACTACTAACAGTATATAACAGATAGACAATATTAAGCATGATTCCTTACAGAACATGGCAGAACAGTAGAACATGGTCCTCCAACTCCCCTCTCCCTTTGTTGTCTATACATCATCAGCTGTGCTGTAACATAATATAGACTGGGAATCGTCAACCAAACTCCCAAAGCCTAAACTTTCTGTTTAACCTATGTGTGATGTAATTTTTTTTAGTGAATATAACAGCGTACAAATAAAGTCTAACTTCTTACCTTTAAAACTAATGTCCGTTTTAATGTTTTTTTGGCCTGGTTTATTAATTTGTTAACAAGGTGACAGTTGAATTAGCCGTGTGCTCCTCTCGGCCCTACTCGGACACCGCGATCTCCTCGCCCTAAAAACTGGGAACTGCTGGTCGTCCACATTAACATCAATTCAATTCAATTCAATTTTATTTATAGTGCCAAATCATAACAAAAGTTATCTCAGGACACTTTACAAACTAGGTTTAGACCACACTCTATGACTTATTTATGATAAACATAGACCCAACAATTCCCCCGTAGAGTACGGTGGCAACGAAAACCTTCCCTATTACAGGCAGGAACGTCAGACAGACCCAGCTCTGTGGAGGATGGCCATCTGTCTTGACCGGTTGGGGAGGAAGAAAAGGAGAGAGAAAGAGAGAAAAGACAGACAGATGGACAGAGAGAGACAAAGACAGACACAAAGACAGAGAGTGCTGTCAAAATATCGGGGACCATACTTCAGACCGTAAAAACACACATTTCAACAACTCCATGATATACTGTAAAATCTTCTTAATTTCCATTTTTAATGTAGACCACCACAGAAGACGTCCTTACTGCTTTCTCTCATTAAAGTCACTTTTGTTTACTAATTAGACGTATAAATGTCCATGTATAAATATGAATTTTCACTTGTAGATTCTAAGAAGTGTGAAAATGAAATCTACTCCACTTTGATTGCGATCACCCAGTAAAAGCACTACGAAAGGACAGAAATCCCGTCAGACAGGATGGGACAATATCAGCGAATAATGTCTAACTGGTGACACACTGGTGTCCGTGGTTAGCATTAGCTGTGTTGCTAACTTTATCCAGCATTCTTGCCTCTTCTGTGAACTTTAACTGTCCTTAAATCTATTAATTAAGTGGGGGAAATCCACTAACATGCTTTAATGCACATGCTACTTTGATAAAGATGTGCTGATAAAATACAATCCAATTCTTTAAACAACTCTCACCCTTTAAAAGTGCATCCAAACAGACTGAACTCTTGACTTCTTCTTGGGTGTTTATTGGCGTCTGGCACGTCCTGAACTTGTGCATGTGTACGTATAAAATGTGTGGGCTCTCTTGCTCTGCAGGGGGATGATATTGGTAGCAGTAGTACCAGTAGCTATAGTATTTACCAGCAGTTACCATGCGCAGCAGCAGTAGTAACACCTATCAACAGCATCAGTACAGTTACCATTCGCAGCAGCAGTGAGAACATAAAAAGAAAACCCTCTCAGTTTGTAAATTTCAGAGACACTGTAAGAGGAGAGGATATGGACACTGACAACAAACGCAACAGCAGCGTAAGAATCTTTATAACACTGTCCTTCTCAGAGATCAGACATGCAATGGATGATGCTGTCGTCCTGGGTGGATTCTGAGGCACAATTGCCGCAATTTGTCACGTGCTTTTAAAAATCAGGGAAATGTCCCAAGGTCAGAGGATGTTCACAGTCCCACAGGCAAAATATCACTAATCACTGGAAGAGTCCTGTCCTGTTAAAGTGAACACATGTGTCACACAAGGTTATCCATTAGAGAACACTGAGAATGAGAGTCTTGGATTGGACCACTACACAATAAGTCATTGAACATGTTGGTATTAGGGCGATCAATTTTTCCCCAAATTTGGCTCACAAACAAGATTCAGTAGGGTAGTAACCAGGGTGCGAAATACTCTGACCCCCGAGACCCCCTGTGTGAAAATACTGCATTAGCCCCCTTTTCACCTGGTCCTATTCTCATCATTGTTTTGGTATCTGCTTAATCCTTAGTTCAGTACAGTGTTTAATTTTATTTTAAAATGATAAAATGATTTGTATAAATTATAAATAATAATAAATAACAATAAAATATTTGGGATCATCTTGTTAGGTGTATCTATAAATATATATACACAATACTGTGTGTATACACACAGTATACTATGCTAAAGTGTGGTGTGGAAAAAATTCTGTAAACGAAAGAATGCTTTCAAAAATAGACGTGTTATTTTCACCCTCTGTGGGGGCAATTCCAGGACTTTTTGTTCTTCTTTATGCTGAAGATAGTTCTGAATAAAGTTGGCTGTATGTTTGGGCTCATCCTGCTGCCCTTAAGAATATATGGCTCAATAGAGCTGTGGCTCTCTGTCAGCCTGGCTACAGTTCTGAAAAGAAATCTAGGATTGTTCTTATTCTACTCTATTAAAGATGAGTAATAGGCTGCTCTGGCATTACGGAGGACCTTCCTATATGTTTTTAGACTTTCTTGCAAAACTAAGCAAATTCTTCCAATTTAGTGGAACGCCATTTACTTTCCAATTATCGCGATACTTGCTTTAATTCACGGGTTTGTGCATTATACCATGGAGCTAACTTCCTCGTTATCTTCTTTTTTAAAGGAGCAACAGAGTCGAGTGTTCGTAGTGAGCCTGCAACACTGTCAACAAGGTGATCAATTTCAGAGAAACTGACGTTAGTATAAGGATCTTGAATATTATTATAAGGCATTAAATTAAATGCTGATGGAATCGCCTCCTTATATTTAGTTACAGCACTATCAGATAAACATCTAGTGTAGAAACTTTTGCCCAGAGGTGAGTAGTCCTGTAATATGAATTCAAAAGTTATTAAATAATTGTTTGATAAAATAGGATTCTGTGGAAAGACTATTAAGTCTTTAATTTCCACACCATAAGCCAAAACAAGGTCAAAGGTGTGATTAAAACAGTGCGTAGGTTTATGTACACTTTGTTGAGCAACTGAAGTCGTTCCTTTAAGCAAGGATGGGATAGAATTCCACCTAAAACAATTAGTGTCCTCAGTTCCCAACTGCTTATTGAGCATTAAAAGGAAAGTTGATTTAACACAGTGGTAAACATGCTCCTGTCCCAGCTTTTTTTGAACGTGTTGCAGGCATGAAATTCAAAATGAATGAATATTTGCCAAAAAAACAAACAAAAGTATTTGTATGCAATTACTCACATCGCCTCACATCACCAAAGACCAGGTCAGAGGACAGCTGAGGAAGCTTCGGCCCAGGAAAGCAGCAGGCCCGGATAAAGTGCGTCCGAGACTACTGAAGACCTGTAACACACAGTATACTATGCTAAAGTGTGGTGTGGAAAAAATTCTGTAAACGAATCAGTACTGGGGGAACCACTACAACGGATCTACAACATTAGCCTGCAGCTAGGGAGAGTGCCTACCCTATGGAAGACATCCTGCATCGTTCCGGTTCCCAAGAAGAACAGGCCCCGCAAGCTGAATGACTTCCGACCGGTGGCACTCACTTCACACCTGATGAAGACGTTGGAGCGGCTCTTCCTCAGCCTCCTCAGACCCCAGGTACAATATGCCCAGGACCGCCTGCAGTTTACGTACCAGCCATATGTTGGTGTGGAGGATGCCATTGTGAGGTGAGCGCTGGCCTCTCTTCTCTTCACCCTGTACACCTTGGACTTCTGCTACAACTCGGAGCTGTGTCACATACAGAAGTACGCCGATGACACAGCCATCGTGGGATGTATCAGGGGTGACAGAGAAGAGGAGTATCGGAGTCTGGTGGGGGACTTTGCTCTCTGCCACACTAACCACGTACAGCTCAACACCTCCAAGACGAAGGAGCTGGTCAATGTTTTTGGGAGGTCCAGACCGAGACCGCGACCAGTCCTGCTAGAGGGAGCTGAGTTGGAGGCTGTGGACTCATACAAATACCTCAGGCTGTGGCTGGACAATAAACTGGACTGGACAACACACACCTGTTCAGGAAGACACAAAGCAGGTCGTACTTCCTGAGGGGACTGCGGCCCTTCAAGATCTGCAGCAAACTGCTGTGGATGTTTTACCAGTCTGTGGTCACCAGTGTCCTTTTCTACACTGTGGTGTGCTGGGGGGGCAGCATATCCAAGGACACCTCCAGACATGGATAAACTGATCAGGCGGGCCGGCACACCGCAGTGAGGACTGTCCTGTCTTTGGGTTTTCTGTCTTGTGAATTTCATGTTTTATTTTGAAAAGTAAGTCTCCTCTCGTTTCAGGTCACTTGCCCTTCCACTTGTGTCACCAGTCTGACGTTCCCCCCTGATCCCTGATTGTTTCAACCTGTGTTCCCCTCCCTCATGTGTATATAGTCTGTGTCTTCCCCTGTCTCGTTGCCAGAGTATTTCGTCCATCATGTCGAATACGTCCAGCCCGATCCACAGCCTTGTCCCAGCCTTTGAGTCAGAGTATCGCCACGCTCTTGTTTTCTGCTTTTCTGTTTTTACTCCTCCTGATTTTGATTTTGATTGCATTTTTGTCAGCTTTGTTTTTTGGAGAAGCTTATTTTATAGTCCCTTTGTTTTTCTCCTGTTCAGAGTGACTTTGTTTTGTGTTTTTACTAGCTCAGTGCAGCTTAAGTTTGGTTTTCAGCTTTTTGCGAGCTGAGGTTTCAGAATAAAAGCCAGCATAACCTGTTCACCTTCGCATCTGAGTCCTCATTCCTGCCCAGGCCTGACACCGGTTCTGTGGTCGGCATGAAACTGGACTCACTAGTGACGGGGGCAGAGAGGAGGACACTGGACAAACTGCTGGACATTATGGACAATGCCAGCCACCCCCTGCACATCGTCATCAGCAACCAGAGGAGCCTGCACAGTGGAAGGCTGCTCCTGCCCAAGTGTAGGACCAACAGGCTCAAGAACTCCTTTGTCCCTCAGGCCATCACACTCTACAACTCCTCACTCTGGGGTAGAAGGAAATAAAGGGGACAGAAGAGAGGGAGTGGGAGCCACTCACTGTGCAATTAATAATCTACTTTTACATACCTGGACATTTATCTTCTTCTTTATTGTGCAATAACTTTATCCACGACTTAAGTGCAATAATTTAATCTTACTTCTCGTTTCTCTCATATACAGTCAAACATATTTTGTCTTATACATTTCCTCTACATTTAACTTATCTGATTTAATTTTCCGTGATTTTTAAACCTTCTGTATTTATTTAACTAAGAGTTTATTGGTTATCCTATACTGTATTTTTTTATACCTCCCTTGTCTTTTTGTAATCTGCTGGAAACTCAATTTCCTTGCAGGAGTCATCCCAAAAGGATCAATAAAGAGAAGTCTAAGTCTAATTGAAAAGAGGTTGTAAAGGATTTGGAAACCATTGTATTCTGTTCTTATTTACTTTTTACACAACAACCCAACTTTATTGGAATTGGGGTTGTATGATTATCAAACCCTTGAGCTTCAGCTGCTTGACAATAAGCAGCACATTAGAACCAGACAGTAGGGAGAAACCTATAACATGCAGGGCTGTAGCTCTCCAGGAGCATGGTTGGAGACCACCGAATTACAGCCTGTCGCTTTAGTGAGTTACATGTTGGAACTATTTGAACAGCTCCCAAGAGTCTTTTCATCACAGTCATGCTTTCGGGATCATCTTGCCAAAACCAAAACCTGTGCTCACTGACCATATCTGTCAATCTGCACTACAGCTGAAGACACAGCACAAAAGTACAGGGCAGATGGATACACTGTTGGTAGGTTTACAGCATGTTACTCCTTCTAACATCACAGATAGATGGTGTGGAGGTTGTGCTGGTGGATTGTTTATTGTTTGTCTGTCCAAGACCTGGAAAAATGTTTGTACAAAAATTACTTTTGAACAGGTTAAACTTTAAAAATAACTTTAATTCTTAGATAGGAGCCTTTCCACCATGTTGCTGCTTGCTTGCTCTCGGCCTACTTCTCAGCTGAAAAACACAGAAACACCCTAAACTTTCACAAAGTGAGGCTGATCTATGAAACATACTGGGCTGAAGTGTTATGAGTCTTCACCCCAGGCCTCTGGTGGTTGTGTGGTTTTCTCACTCTTCTATAATTAGTTGCTTGCTCCACCCTTGATGTTGTTTTCTTTTCGCATATTAAAGAATTGCTGACATCCTTGTCAAATAAATTATAGGTTTTCATATGCTCTTCTGGTCAAGTTATTTTGCTTCTCTGTGAGCTGGACACCTGCCCCTTAGCCGATCAAATGCCCGCCAAATGATTTATGTCGGTCAACAAGGTCTGAAATGGATGTAATATTGTATATGATCCCAATAACTGAATGGCAATATATGGCTCCAAAAGTGTGTGACATTTTAAAATGCTGATCTTCTCTTTGCTCTGAAGAAGTCACAGGATAACATAGTTGGTCAATTACTGCTGGTTTCTCCCATAAGCTCTTAAAAGATAAGGCAGATGAATTCAAACATTTAAGCATCCTTTACCTGCCCTCACTATTAAAAGGGAAAGGGAAACATCATTTGTCAAACATCAGGAATGCTCCTTTTTCTCTCAGCAGCTGAAAGGTTGTGTCTGTCTTTGATGGGCAGTAGCTGGCAGGCTGAGAAATAGTAAACAAACTTACTCTGTATCTTTCAAGCCATGAGTAGATAAATTCATTGTTGATATTGGATCACACCAGAATTTAAATTGACCTAAGTGACCTTTGCAGGTAAGTTCAAGTACAACCTCTGCTACTGAGAAATTAAGCCAATGTGCCAAAAACTGCAGTTCATTGAGTGTCCACTTGAGGCTGGCTCCTAAACAAGCAAATCCCCACAGAGCCCCATGTTAAAATGCCCAACTTTACAGCAGAAATAAACATGTTTACAGCCTGGTACAAAAATTGTTATGGTAGAGTCACACAGACTGCGCCCTCTCCTGGACTCTATGGGTACAACTCTCCTTCAATCCCGTACGCAGCTGGCCTGTAGGGCATGCCTACCTTTCTCGCCCTTTGCGGGTATAAAAGCAGGTACACCGCCAGCTGCCCTTATTCCTTTTACTTTCAGCGTCGGCGAGTGCCCACTGTCACACTAGCTCCAAGGAACGCAGTCCCGCTTCAAGAATAACACCCCTGCTCAGTCTGCCCTAACGGCATTATCGCCCTGGCAGACCTGCATGCTCTCTGCTTTGAGGGGCTTGGTAGGAAGCACGCCAGGCCGAGCTAGAGCAGTGCCCTGCCTGCCAAGACATCCCCCGGGGTCGCCAGCAGCGAGCCAACTTCTTCTCCGGCGAAGCTCTTCTCTCTGACGGCAGTGAGGAGGAGGAGTGGGAATCAGAGGAGGACGCAATGGAGGAGGACGCCGCTCCAGAGACTGTGTTTCCCAGTGTGCCCCCTCTCGAAGACGCTCTGGCTGCACTCATTATCCCGGACTCAGCCGGTTGGTCAGGGCACAGAAAACCACTACCAGCTGCCGCAGGATAAGGACACGCTGGAATATTTTGACAGAATAATTCAGCAGCTGGCGGTAGCAGCAAACAACCTGGGTGTGCTGGGTGTAGCAGCAGTGGCTTCACTCCTGTGCGACACCCCCCTTCCCCTGGCACTGTGCAGTGTCATCGGTAAGATGAACAACCTCATACAGGGAGTTGCTACTGCTGCCAGACGAGTGATGTCCCTGTCGGTCGTCGGCTCCCACCAAGTCTGGCTAGGTCTCACCGCCCTCCCCAGAAGGGACCGAGAGAATATTCTGGCTGCACCGGTCTCGACAGCGGTAGATGACGGCGCCTCCTCCAGCCTCTTTAGCCACTGCATCACCGTAGTGAGGGAGCCAAAGAGGCTGGAGGAGGCGCCGTCATCTACCGCTCGCTGTCGCCGCATAGCAGAAGGGAGAGGTCAAGCTCCCCTGCCACTTCTTTACAGTGAGGCGGAGAGAGTGCCACCAGTGAAGAGGCTTTTTCGCGTGGGATCCCCCAGCTGACCCACAGCTGGCCCGCCTCAGCAACGCCCCGCACGGGACCCGACCCCAGCACGGGACCCCTGCACGGGACCCCTGCACGGGACCCCAGCGCGCCAGGTGTTGCGGCCTGCAGTGTGCTGTCCTGGGGCACACAGCGACTTAAGTGACAGTTTATGGGATGGACGATGCAAGCAGGCTGCCTAGTCGCCCTCCCTCATTGTTCACATGGTTCTGTATGTTCGGCTTGTGTCGACTGTTCTGTGGATGTGAAAACTGTTTTTATTAAAACATGTTACTCCACTAAAAGAGCGAAAATTCCCCCTCCCACCTCCACCATGCTCCTGGCTTGCCACGCGGCCCCAACAGGGGTAGCTACTGTCGGTTAACTTGTGTTAACCGCAGCAGGCCCGGCTTTCAAGGGCCTCCGGTCACAGTTTCACAAGCTCACTCAGACAACACACCCACTACCGTCTCCGTTTGGTAGAGCAGAGCACTGTTGTCAACCGGGAATTAGTTACACCTGTTCCTCCATATGATCACTACAACTGGCGGCGATGCACAAGAAACTATCGCTCCCAACTGGTTGTAGGGACCACACAGTTAGCCCTGCATGCTGCTGGCCGACACCGTGTCACTTCCTCAGTCAGTCCGGCTGTGACGATGAAGGTAATCATTGTTTACATCAGCAATGCAGCCCGATGTTTTCGGACAATAAGACGGTTATCTCACGTCAGTTGGTCTCTCACTCGTTTAACCCGCACTGCTACAGTGTAGCAGCCAGGCTAACACGAGCTGTCTCCCCGGTAAACAGCAGAAGAGCGGCCAAGGTGTCTGACCGCTCTAATCCTGTGACTGTTGGGTGGATCTAACAGCAGCAGGGACGCCATGTCTGTGAAATGCTGGGCGGCGGCAGTGCGTTCGGTGACACCACGCCGGCTCGGACAACAGAGATGCGTTCACAAAGGGCCCCGAGAGCTCGGACAACGGGCCTGGTGCGTTCAGGGACAACTCCCCATGGGCCGAACTCCCGTTTTGAGGCTGGTTTGGCGGCATAAAGTGCTGAAATTGTGTACCACAGCTTTCTAAAGGCCACTCTACAGCTGACTGCGCGCCCTCTCATATGTTTTTACAAAGCATGGCGGAGCAGCTGTGTACTGACAGACTAGCTGGACAGGACCCTCAGACTAGGATATTCTCTCCAGTTCCGCAGGCTCCCCCCAGCGTTCAGGGCAGGCCCGGAGTGGCTAATCGGGAGGACCGGGACAATTCCCGGTGGGCCGGTCTGACTTTTGGGCCGCGAGGGCCGGTGTTCAATTATTATTTTTATTTATTTTGTGCCGGTGTTCAGTCATGGCACTGAGTGGAGTGGGTATCACGTGTATGCTGTTACCGCTGTCGCTGGTCATATCAGGGAGCTGGCGGTCTGTTAGATCATGCCAATGAAACTGGGACGCGGACGCAGGTTAAGGGCACGCCCACCAACAAGACACAGACGCAGACGCAGCCTGATGTAACGTACGTGTCGTGCACTAGTCCGCACACTTCAGTGGTGTTTGCCTAGCTCCAACCACAGATGTACAAGGAAAATAAAAACCCAAAATGGAAAATAAAAAGAGCAAGGGTGGCGCAGAAAAAGCGAGGATTAAAAAGAGAAAAGCCCTGGAGACAGACGCAGCCAAATGTGCAAAAATCGGCAACTCTCCTCTCACACTCGGTGACAGCGTCTGGCAGCGCGCAAATTCTCGGTGACAGCGTCTTATAACGATCATACAATAGTATAATATAATTTTATATATAATATCACGGCCAAAAGCTCTGTGCGCCTCCGGATGGCCGTAGCACGGGGAGCTCTCGTAGGGATTGGGCTTCCCGGGGTTTGTTTACCGGCGTTGCTGTGTGGAACCGGTCTTCCGCGTTCCACACAAGACCGGATTTTTTTTTTATTAGTGGAAAAAAATAATACAAAATAACTCGGTGTTGGCCTCAACCACTGGTAATACCGCATACCGTGGCAACCCTGAATGTTACTAATAATTGGCATAATAATTTCTTATAGCCTGTCTAACCTAACGTTACATAATTTAAATAATATTATGATGCAACGCCACATAACTGGCCACAAACTTTAGGGGATTTGTAGCCCCTCAGATACAAGATGCATCACCAAGCACCAGCCATCAGCCCACAGGTCCAGAGTGTGCAGGTAGGATTGCTCATTAAGTGAATATTGAGGTGGTTCAGGATCATCTGGTAAGGATGAACCCTGGGCGCCTCCCTAGGGAGGTGTTCCAGGCACATCCAGCTGGGAGGAGGCCTCGGGGAAGACCCAGGACCAGGTGGAGAGATTATATCTCCACACTGGCCTGGGAACGCCTCAGGATCCCCCAGTTAGAGCTGGTTAATGTGGCCCGGGAAAGGGAAGTTTGGGGTCCCCTGCTAAAGCTGCTGCCCCTGAGACCTGATCCAGGATAAGCGGATGAGGATGAGATGAGATGAGATGAGATAATGAAGAGTATGGTTTAGACCTAGCCTGGTCCTACCAGACTCGTACTTCATTTCATTTGCACAGAGAGTCTGGACCTACTCAATTGATAGACTTTAACTAACTTGGAAGGCAGGTGTCTGTTGAAATTTAAAACTATTGGATCTGCCCAGTGCCACTCTGGATCTGCCATAACCAATCGCTAACGTTTGGCCGGGAATCACGTTGCACGCAGGCTGTAAACAAACCAAACACTACATGAAGATGTAAACGAGAGCTGATTGGACCCAGATTGCAATTGATGATGATAGAGGATTCAGCACTACAATAATGAAACTGACTTGAATTTTTGACTTGAAGAAAGGGGAGATTTGTGACGAGATTTATGAACATTTTTATGATTTAGAGTCAGAGGCAGAGCCAGGAGCCAGTGGTGAGGAAGAAACAGGTGAGCTAGTGTGTGAACAAGCAAGCATCAGTTCCAATTAAACCACTTTCTTTGCCCCAATGATAGTAGTGGCCCGTTATACTTTTGATCATAAGTAATAGTAAGAATTACAGTAGGAATTACAAGGCTTTAGAGAACAGTGCGCTATTGTTTGCTTAACATGTAAAGTTATAATTACATTATTTTAATATAATAGGTCGTGATCTAAAGTGGGCCGGTCTGAGGTATGAAACTCCAGGGCTGAAAATGAGTCCCACTCCGGCCCTGGTTCAGGGGCAACGAAAGATAGAGTTCCTCGAGAGGGAAGTTCAAAACCTGTTATCAACACATTCCGTGTCAATTGTCCCTCCTCACGATAAAGGAGCCAACGAGTTGAAGGACGCTTATTTTCATGTCAAGATGGCACCAAAACACAGGAAGTTCCTGCTTATTACATTTCAGGGAACAGCCTTCGAATACAACAGGCTCTCATTTGGCTATTCCCTGGCCCCTCATACGTTCAGCAAATGTGTGGCAGCAGAGCTACAACCGCTGCGCAGCCAGGGGATGAGGGTCTTCTCTTATCTGGACGACCTCATTGTGATGGCCAGGTCCAAACAATGGGCCATTTTTCACACAGCTCAGTTGATACTTCACCTAACCAAGTTGAGATTTGCCATCAACTGGACGAAGAGCTACCCCCAACCAAGCAGGGCAACCTGCAGTACTGGGGGTCCCCACAACATTTGTTGACCAGGACACCATTAGGACGAGTGACCTTGTTCACGTCGGTGTTCACGGATGTCTCCCTGATGGGTTGGGGAGGCACCTGCGTGGGTTTTGTGTGGCCTCTGGGGGAGGACCTTCACCTCAACCTCCTTGAGTTACAGGCAGTGTTCCTGTACTCCAACACTTCAGTCACTTATTAAAGGGGAGACATGTGTTGGTGATCAACAGACAGGGTGGTGTACATTCCGCAGGCCTGTTAGCGATGGCAGAGAACCTGTGTTCATGGGCTTCAGAGCACCTGCAATCTTTGAGAGCCCTCCACGTTCCATGAATCGAGAATAGGAACTGGAAGACGAGTGGAAACTGCAACCAGAAGTGGTACAGCAGATCTTTACATGATTCTGGAAGGCAACAGTGGACCTGTTTGCCAACAGGTCGAACACCCACTGCCCCCATTGGTTCTCCCTGAGCCCACAAGACCACCCACCCTTGGGGGTGGACGTGTTTGCACATGCACCATGGCCAAGAACGCTCTATGACCCCCCCGTCTCATCCCCCAACTACTGAAGAGAGTGAGAGTGGAGCAGCTGAGGGTCATTCTGCTCGACTCCGTGGTGCGCAGAGCTGATACATGATACAGGCGCTGCTGGTCCGGGACCAGTCATTTCGTCGGGCCCCGGAAGGGGACAGACTAATGCGGGCTGGGCTGACTGCACAGGCGGTGAAAACCACCCAAGCGGCTATGGCTGGATCCACCATAGCCTGTTACAAGGCTAAGTGGTTGGGTTTCCAGCATTGGTGCGAGAGAGGGAAGAGAGAGAAGTGGACCCACTGACATGTGCAGTGGGGGACACTCTTTCCTTTCTACAGCTTTTGATTAAGAGAGGGCTGTCTCACATGACTGTTAAGGTTTAAGCTGCAGCCATCTCATCATGGCACGAGGAGCTCGGCGGATGTTCAGTCTATGCCCACCCTCTGGTAAAACGGTTCCTGCAGGGAGTCAGCACGCACTTCTGCACCACAGTGGGAATTGCCATTGGTGCTCAAGGCTCTTACCCCTTTGAGCCTTTGGAACACTCCTCCTTAAAGGTTTTGTCGTTCAAGACAGCATTGCTGCTTGCTCTCACGTCAGCCAAGAGAGCCAAATTGTGTGCCCTGTCAGTCCACCTGTTGTTTTCTCCTTTGCGGGTACCGTAGTGGTGCCATCCTTAAACAGTTCTTTGTTCCTAGGAACATAAAGAACTTATTTCGGTCCAGAATCATCTAGCTGGAGGCTTTTCCCCCTCCCCCTCATGAGGATTCAAGGGAGGCGGAACAGCATCTTCTATGCCCTGTGCATGCGTTGACATACTATGTCGACCGGACGGCCACTGTCAGGAACACTGACAAGTTCTTTGTGTGTTATGGTGACGGGACGGCTGCGAAGCCCTGTCCAAGAAACAGTTGGCGACATCTACGGCCCTGTTCAGTGGTGTGAGTGTTGAGGACATATGTACGGTGACATCGTGGTTTATACCCTGCCCATTCATAAGGTTCTATCTTTCGGACGTGTCAGGCTCGTTTTCCAGGTCTGTGCTCACTGTAGGGTCACAGGACCTGTGAGAGGACAGATGTTTAAAGTGTTTTATACTTGATCCCCACAGGATGTCATGCACCTGCATTGCTCTGGTGGATGCGGTCAATGAGGTGCACAGGAGGTCTAGGGTTGAGACCCCTGCGAGGTAAGACCACAACCTCACCCAGCCTAGCCTGGTGCCGCTAATTGGGATGAAGTTGGACCCGTTATCACGGCCATGTTAAAATCGTGCGTCCCTCTCGCGTCCTCTGGCTGATGCCCGGGTTGGTGTGGCGCCGGCTGGCACGGTGAATTGTTCGGCGCGTGTCCTGTCTCCGCTACTATCTTTTGTCTGTAAACATCCGTACAGTACACGTAGTGAGAACTGTTTCGCCCTCTTGCAGCGTAACTGTCGTGGCTGCAGGCCTGAAGAGCAGAGTGCTGGACAGCAGGGTATTCCCCATTGAGGTAAGCCGCTCATGTTAATCTACCGATGGTTTGTTTCACCATAACTGTTCCCTGAGAAGTCTTATTTTGCTAGGCTGAAAAGCTGTGGACCTGGCCACTCTCTCCTGCTGTCTTAGAGGCTGTCCTCTGTCTCACCAGCTGTGCCCGGCGCCTCGCTGGGAACAGAACTGCTGTTTTAATTTAATATTGTTTTGGTTTACCGCTGTTCAGACTGTATTGGTTTCGCCTTGAGTGTTTAAGCCACGTAAAGATAATGTGATTGTGTACAGCTGTTACCCGGCTTCTGAACTAATTTAGGAGTAATCACGCCACCGTTTCTCACTCTCTGATTTACCACTTGGCCTGGCCTACCTGCTGCTTTTACTAGTGCCGGGAGGCACCGCCATCCAATCGTGATTATTATGTCCCAGTGTTTATTTTCGGTTATATTATTTTTGTCTTGTTCTTTTGAGATTAACTTGGTCGTTGTTGTTCAGGGGTCCATTTCACAAAGCAGGTTCTAACCCTGAACTCTGAGTTGATCTACTCTGAGATAGGAAACTCAGAGTTTTCGGTTTCAGAACAGCTGATTTGCGTTAGGTTGATCAACTCAGTAGTAGTCAGTAGGTCAGTAGTTTGACCTGGAGTTAAGCGCGTGCACCACAAGTAAAAAAAGACAGCATCAATGGAGCCCTGATTCGACGGGTCACCATGGCAACGGGGAAGCGGAGGGCTACGCTACAACTGCAACTATGAATATTAATGCGCTCATACGGTGAGTTTGAGCATGTTTTTTGCCGAAAGTGTAACACCGCTGCAGCAGCAAAAGAGAGGGAGACGGTGCGGGAGAACATTGCTGCTCGGGTCAGTGCGTAAGTTTAAATGTAGTCCTGTTGCAATCACAATAATATAACAGGGGAAACTGCTTGGGTGGGAGCCTACTAATTTATTTAATTTAGGTGCATTCCCACGGGGGAGAAGCGCACTTGGCAGCAGCTTAAGATGAAACATAAAAACATTGTTCAAACAGGTAAAACATCAGAATAATCTCATGGCGACGCCTCATTTTGAGTATGTTTTACATTGTAAAGTAAATATTACCGTAAGCGGCTGTTTTATATGTTGTATAAAAAACTCCCATTTGCAAAAAAATGCAGCGCAACACACAATATCTGCTGGGATGTGAGAGCATGACTTTGGTTGTTAATGTTGGAAATGTAAGGACGGATGAGATGGACTGTGACATGAAACGGTGTTGTGCCGTATTCAGCACCCCTGCTGTGAAATGCACCCCCTCGCATTATAGGTGATATTCTGGATCAGAAGGCTGTTGTTTCCACCTATAGCAGTAGTTTACATACAGGTAACCAAATTAAAAGCACACACTTTTGAACCTATGAATTGCAAGAAAAGCTGGGATTATATTTAGGAAACGTTAAGTCAAATACATTCAACTTGCTCAAAAGATCCATTTCATTCATTTTGTAATTATGGCTGCAGTATATTAAGGACGTCTATGCGCGGTCTGATAATCATCTGCCGACGAATATTTAATTCTCTGCGCAGTAATGTGTCACCTTCATCCACGGGATCGTTATCAAAAGGACATGCCATGGTAGTGAAATATTCGCCACCTAATATAACTTATAGTGACTGATTTTTGCAATGATTTTCTGAAAAAACAGACGAAACTATACTATGTCAAAACTCGCCCGCTGACTGAATGAACGAGGAAATCAAGAGGGCGGAGACAGAGAGAAACTTGAGGTTTTCTGAGAAAAACCTGGGCGGGACCAGGTTAGTTTCAGAGAGCATGTTACCATGGTAACTGTAACTGTTGTCATTTATTTGGATTTTATTTTGTAATTTTCTATTGGTTTAACTGGCAATATAAAAGGGACTTTTATTTTGAAACCTCCACTGAACTGCCGTAACGAGAGTTCATGAGACAGAAGCATGCAGGCACCGTATGTGTTGCGGGTAAGTGTGATAGTTAAACGAACGAGAGTATTACATGTTGAGAAGCAAATTAAGAGATATTGAAGATATGAAGGCGTCAAGATGATTTCCTTTCGTAGCATGCAGCCAACGAGGTAATTTGTCTGTTTGTATTTTACTTTCTTTATGTATTATTTCACGGCTAATAAGCTAACATGTGTTTTTGTGTTTAATACTGTGTATTATTAGTTTTCACGGCTTTGACTTGGAGAGAAGACTTCAATAAACCAGTAAAGGAAACCACTTGTGTTTGTCGTGCTTGAGAGGGAGTTACAGTGAAAACTCGGACTGTTCATCGACGCAAGTGGATGATTCAGCGAGCCGAAGAACGATCGTCGAAGGACTCGCAGATGAGTGGAAAGCACGCACTTGCTACACATAGTTTAAACACACATACACGGACGGAAAATGCAACATTTCAAGGCAAAGCCATAAAGAACTTGGACACTAACAAGAGTGGGCTAAAAAGGGCTTTATAAGACGTTATCACAACTGTTCATGATGAGCTGATTTCATTGTTTTGCTGTGTGTGGTAATTACGACCTTTCTGCTTAGCTAAAGATTCAACTGAAGCTTGCCATTTAGTTAATTGTCATTCAATGCTATACGCTAATTTAAAGTGTGTGTTTTGGTAATATTAAGTGAAGGCTATTTGCCATATCACATTTGAGTTCTCTAGATCTGTTAGTGGACATTTTAATTAAATTAATTTCAAGTTTCTAAGTGCCTTTTGAGGAACAGTGAAGTATTGCTATTGACAATATAGCTTATATTAATTTTAAGTTTAAACGTATACACTTACATTTAAGAGTAATTTATATTTAGGTAAGTGATAGCAGTTAATGCTAAGGTTATTTACCTTTTCTGTTTTTGAAGTTTACATATACAGTACATTTTCATTTATTTAGTCAGTTTAGAGTCTACAGCTCAGGTAAGGGACAGTGTTATGGATAATGCAAATCAAGACTCTTCAGAAGCTCAAGTGAGTGACACTGAAGTCCAGCAAGAGGACGTAGAGCATCCAAGACGTGGTGAACGAATCCGCACTCTAACAGAGAAGGGTCAAGAAATGCAAGAAAACAAAATCTAAGCACTTCAACAAAGGTTCAACTATATTTACAGCAAATGGAGAACACAAGTTAAATTCTCTTAACAGCCATTATCACAATCATCAGAGCCTTTATCAGATACTCTTCTTAATGACATTATTGGTGATGTCAGAGGTCTTTCTGCAGATGTCCAGCGAGTATATGATGAACTGCGTAGTCTTTCAACTCCAGACCCAGACATGCGCAGAAGAGTGGACCTGTGTGTAGAGATTTCAAACTTTATTGTTTCTAGAGCCTCAAGTCGTCTGAGTGGAAAGATTCCAGTAGAAGAACAGCATGATTGGCCTGAAGCAGGTTCTCTTTGGAGCTCAAAGAAAAGTGAAGTTGGTTCGGTCTCCTCGATCTGGAAAGCTGCATCGGAACAATCAAGCAAGTCCTCTGTGAAACGGCAAGAAGCTGCTGCTGACGCTGCTGCAAGCCAAGCTGTTCTGAAAGTGTTGCAAGAACAAGAAAGAGAGCAATTGGAAATACAGCGCCTAGAGGCGGAAGCTAAAAGAAAGATAGCTGCTCAAGAGGCAGCAGTTGTAAACTGCGTTTAGAACAAGAAGCAGAAGAGGTGAAGAGAAGAATAAAGAAAGAGGAGGAGGAAGCTGAAATGAAAGCTCAACTAGAGGAAGAACACGCCGTTCTTCAAAGGACTCTGGAGGAAAAACGGAGAAAGATAAAGCATTTGGAAGCGGTAAAATAGCTCAATGCAGCGCAGGCAAGAATGCAGGTGTATGATCAGGGGTTGGCCATAAAGGAAGAGCCTAAAGACCTACAAAGTCATGACATGGTAGCAGGAAACCAGCTGCTTGGTCCCATAAGCCGTCTGCCCTCGGTTTTATCTCCTGTCCCACAAGTTGCGACCACCTCCTCACATGAAAGTACAGCAGAGCTTGTCAAGCTACTGGCAGATGCTTTGAGTGCCAACAGAATCCCAGTTCCTGAGCCTTCAATATTCAGTGGGGATCCATTGAAGTACAGCGACTGGAAACTCTCATTTGAAACGCTCATTGACCAGAAAAATATTCAAGACAAAGAGAAGATATACTATCTGCGTAGATACGTAAGTGGACAAGCTAAGACTGCACTTGATGGCTATTTCCTACTTGGAACCGAATCTCCCTATGTTGCTGCATGGAAGATTTTGGAAGAGAGATATGGAAACCCATTTACAATTTCAAAGGCATACAGAGACAAACTCCAAGCGTGGCCCAAGATGGGATCTAAAGACAGCTTCGAGCTCAGAGAGTTCGTCGATTTTCTCCGTAGTTGTGAGGCTGCCATGGTCCACATCAAGGCATTGCAGATCTTGAATGACTGCAATGAAAACAGAAAGATTCTTTCAAAGTTACCAGATTGGCTAACTGCGAGATGGAACAGGAAAGTCATTGAAGCAGAAGAACAGACCGCCCAGTTTCCCTCCTTCAGCCAGTTTGTGAAAATCTTGACAAAAGAAGCGAAAATTGCTTGCAATCCAGTTACATCATTGCAGTCACTAAAGCAAGGTGAAACTGACAAACCAAAGTACCAAAAATATCAGAATGTTAAAGCAAAGACACTGACCACAAGTTCCAATGAAGAGACTGTCAAAACATGCATTTTCTGTAAGAAGACTGGACATGCTTTGCACAAGTGCAGGAAGTTTGTGAAGAATTCAGTCACAGACAGAGTGAAATTTGTTCAAGCTGAAAAGCTATGCTTTGGTTGCCTTAAGTTTGGCCACCTCTCAAAGAGCTGCAACAATAGGAGTGTTTGTGACACATGCCACAAGCGACATCCTACTTGTTTGCATGAAGATAGAGACAAGGAAGAACAAAAACTACCAAGATTCAAACAAAACCAAAGTCAAGAGAAATCAAGTACAAGTCAAGAAAGGAACAAACAAAACCCTCAAGCAACACAACATAAAGAAATCGTCACAGTTGCCACTTCAAATCGAGTAATCCTTGATGAAGTAAATACACAGACCTCTGCAATAATTCCTGTTTGGCTTTCATCTGCAGCTCAGCCAGCGCAAGAAGTCCTTGTATATGCTCTCTTGGATTCTCAAAGTGACACAACATTTGTTCTAAGTGAAGTAGTTGAAGCTTTGGAGGCCAACAAAGAGCATGTCAAGTTGAAACTCTCTACTATGACCTCAAGAACTACAGTAGTGAGCTCTCAAAGAGTGAACAACTTACAAGTCCGTGGCTTTTACTCTAGTAAGAAGATCCTTTTACCACTAACCTACACTCGTGAATTTATTCCCGCCAACAGAACTCACATACCAACTGATGACACTGCAAAGGCTTGGTCCCATCTAGAGCACCTCCAAGAAGATATAGCACCTTTGCAAGATTGTCAAGTAGGTCTACTCATTGGTTACAACTGCTCTCAAGCTCTATTGCCACGAGAAGTTGTGTCAGGCAAAGAAAATCAGCCCTATGCACAGCGGACTGATCTTGGATAGAGTATTGTCGGTCATGGGAATCCTTGTGTAGACTATGGAGATGCTTTCGGAATCAGCCATCGTATAGTAGTGAGACAAGTGACACCAGGTGTTGAGCCCTCTTTCAATCTTAAAACAGAAGTGCACTATGTGAACAGATCCAAAGTCAAAGAAATTACCCCTTTAGACATCCTAAAGGTACTTGAATCAGACTTCTCAGAAAGAGCTGGAGAAGAGGATCCTGTGTCTCAAGATGACCTCAAGTTCCTGTCAAAGATGAGAGAAGGCATAACCCAAAAGGACAATGGTCATTGCGAAATGCCATTGCCGTTCAAAGAGGAAAGACCAAAACTTCCAAACAATAGGATATGCGCAGTACATCGCCTTAACTGTCTTGAAAAGAGACTAAAGAAGAACGAAACATACTACAAGGACTATGTCAACTTTATGGATGACATCATTTCACGTGGTGATGCAGAGAAGGTCCCCATGGAAGAGCTTGACAACAGTCCGGCATGGTACATTCCACACCATGGAGTGTATCATCCACAAAAACCCGGAAAGATACGTGTGGTGTTTGACTGTTCTGCTAAGTTTCAAGAAACATCTCTTAATGACTATCTGCTCACTGGACCTGACCTGACAAATACATTGGTAGGTGTCCTATGCAGATTCAGAAAGGGCTCTATTGCAGTGATGTGTGACATTGAAAGGATGTTTCATCAGTTTCATGTGAAAAGAGAAGACCAAGATTATCTACGATTCCTTTGGTGGGAGAATGGCAATCTGGAAACCACACCATCAATCTACAGAATGAAGGTCCACCTGTTTGGAGCGTCTTCGTCTCCTGGTTGCGCCAACTTCGGCCTGAAACATCTGGCGGCACAAGGTCAAGATCAATACAGCGAAGATACGATACGCTTCATTCAAAGGAATTTCTATGTAGACGATGGTCTGGCAAGTGTCCAAACAGAGAAGGAAGCCATCCAGCTTGTCAAAGAATCAAGAGAACTTTGTTACACTGGTAAGTTAAAACTCCATAAGTTTGTTTCCAACAACAGCAATGTGATGGCATCCATCCCAGAAGAGGAACGTGCCACTATCAAAGAACAAGATATGGCCTTAAGCCTACCACATATGGAGAGGGTGCTTGGAGTAGAGTGGTGCGTCACGTGTGATTCATTCAAGTTTCGCGTTCAAGTCAAGTCCAACCCACTAACAAGAAGAGGTGTACTCTCTACTGTAGCCTCGATGTACGATCCATTAGGATTTATGGCACCTTTCGTCCTTCTAGGGAAACAAATACTCCAACAAATGTGCAAAGACAAGATTGGTTGGGATGAGGAACTTCCGGAAAACTTAAGACCTCAGTGGGAGTCCTGGATCAGAGACCTACCCAATCTAGCTGAAATAGAGATTGAAAGATGCTACTTACCTTCAAGTTTCGGCAATGTTAAATTGTATGAGCTTCACCATTTCTCCGATGCAAGTGTTTCTGGATATGGTGAATGCACTTACCTGCGAGCTGTAGTGAATCTAATGAAGTTCATTGTTGTTTAGTAATGGGAAAGGCAAGAGTTTCGCCGACCAAAGTTACAACAATACCAAGGCTGGAACTTTCAGCGGCGGTAGTTGCAGTCAGAACCAGTGACATGCTCCGTAATGAACTGGAAATCCAAGACCTCCAAGAATACTTTTGGACAGATTCCACAGTCGTTCTTGGCTACATAAATAACGACGCCAAGAGATTTCAAGTGTTTGTAGCTAACCGGATACAGAGAATCAAGTCAAGCACAGAGCCTGAACAATGGGCCTATGTGGGATCCGAAGACAACCCGGCAGACCATGCCTCTCGGGGCTTAACTGCAAAGCAGCTCAAGACTTCCAATTGGTTCTCCGGACCGAAGTTTCTTTGGCAAAAGGAACTACCTGACAGAGAGTGCAAGGTGGGAGAAGTTAAGGAAGATGATCCTGAACTCCGCAAGGCTGTTGTGTTCAACACTAAGGCAAGGGAGGACATATCATTAGTCGACCGCCTTGAGAAGTTCTCTGATTGGTCAAGGGTAGTACAAGCAGTCGCCAGATTGAAACGACGAGTCAATGAACACAAAGGTGTAAAGCAAAGAACCAATGAAGGCACAAGTTTAGAAGAGAGGAAAGAAGCAGAGATTGCTATTACTAAACTAGTTCAAGAAGAAGTGTTCTCAGATGAGATCAAGAGTTTGAAAACAAGGAAGGTTGTTGCCAAGACAAAACATAGCACTCTGTATAAGTTAAGTCCAATTTTGGATGAAGAAGGTATCTTAAGAGTGGGAGGACGCCTAAGTCAAGCCTCGTTACACCCACATGTTAAGCATCCAGCGATACTACCCAAAAACAGTCACATATCAGACTTGCTTATCAAGCACTTTCATGAAAAGGTTCATCACCAGGGACGTGGAATGACGGTAAACGAACTGCGAGCTAATGGATGGTGGATCCTAGGATGCAGCAGCGCAGTGTCGTCGCACATTTTCAAATGCGTCAAGTGTTGAAAGTACAGAAGACATACTGAAGAACAAAAAATGGGTGACTTACCTCAAGACAGAATGGAAACGACTCCACCATTCACCTACGCCGGCATAGACTGTTTTGGTCCAATCCATGTTAAAGATGGAAGAAAAGATGTTAAAAGATATGGTCTCTTACTTACCTGTCTATGTTCGAGAGCCATACACATAGAAATGCTTGATGACATGACGACTGATGCTTTTATCAATGCTCTGAGAGCGTTCATTGTTATAAGAGGAAACGTTCGTCAGCTACGAAGTGACCAAGGCACCAATTAGAGAGACAAATTAGAACTGTAAGGAGTGTTCTTACTGCTATTCTCGACCAATCAGCACAAAGACTTGACAGCTCCTCATTAAGAACATTCTTATATGAGGTAATGGCAATCGTTAATAGCAGACCACTCACTGCGGAACACTTGAATGACCCATCCGCACCTGAACCTTTGACTCCAAACCACATCCTCACCATGAAGTCAACCATCATTCTTCCTCCACCCGGACAGTTTGTGAGAGAAGATTTGTATCTTCAAAAAAGGTGGCGTCGAGTTCAATATTTGGCCAACGAATTTTGGATTCGATGGAAAAAGGAATACCTATCGAGTTTACAACCAAGACAAAAGTGGCAAAAGAATAGAAGAAATCTGAAAGTGAATGACATTGTGCTTTTACAAGATGATCAGGCACCACGCAGTGAATGGAAGCTGGCCAGAATAACAGATGTTTATCCAGGGTCAGATGATAGGGTGAGAAAGGTCAGATTATTGGTTAGTGACACCACATTTGATGATAAGGGTAAATCCACAACAAAGACAGCTTTTCTTGAAAGACCTGTACATAAGCTTGTTACTTTGCTTGAAGCAGAATAAGATGTTTAATGTTAAGCCTGACATTCCATTATAATGGTGATGTAATAGGAAATGTTCAATTGAATGTTTGAAGAGTTCTTTGCAACAACTGTTGTGTGTAGAAAAATCCCACATTTAAGATTGGTGTGATTTGGTGGGAGTGTAACTGTTGTCATTTATTTGGATTTTATTTTGTAATTTTCTATTGGTTTAACTGGCAATATAAAAGGGACTTTTATTTTGAAACCTCCACTGAGCTGCCGTAACGAGAGTTCATGAGACAGAAGCATGCAGGCACCGTATGTGTTGCGGGTAAGTGTGATAGTTAAACGAACGAGAGTATTACATGTTGAGAAGCAAATTAAGAGATATTGAAGATATGAAGGCGTCAAGATGATTTCCTTTCGTAGCATGCAGCCAACGAGGTAATTTGTCTGTTTGTATTTTACTTTATTTATGTATTATTTCACGGCTAATAAGCTAACATGTGTTTTTGTGTTTAATACTGTGTATTATTAGTTTTCACGGTTTTGACTTGGAGAGAAGACTTCAATAAACCAGTAAAGGAAACCACTTGTGTTTGTCGTGCTTGAGAGGGAGTTACAGTAACTGACCGAGAGGTTAAGTTACCTCTCTTTGTGAAACAGGCTAGAGTTTCCCCTCTGTCTCTGGTTTCAGTTACCTCCCTTTGTGAAACGGAAAACTCAGAGTTTCCCTCATTTCAGGGTTAACAGACTCAGAGTTTTCACTAAACCTGCTTTGTGAAACGGGCCCCAGGTCATCTGATCTCTTTTAGTATTTTGTTTATTATTGTTTAGTAGTTATTATTTTCTATTAGTGTAAGATTACTTTGGATGTTAATTAAGATGTGTTATATTTGTGGGCGGTATGTTTGTGTTCTTTTGGCCTAGTAAAATACTTTAGTAATTTGTTTCTTTTCTTCTTTTGGGTGCTGAGGGCTGGCACGTTCGGCAGCCCTATTCGCTGGTTCTCACGAGTTCCGTTGTTAGGTGTGTTGTATTTGATATCTGCGCCATGGTAATCCCCAGCCTTGTCTCATAGAAGTGTGTATTTTACTGTGGTAACATAGTAACCAAACAATATATTTAAATAAATAAAATGTATTTATTGTATCACAGAACCCGTACTTAAATCTTTTTTGTATTATTCTATAATTTCCTGGGGGCAAAATTTCCTTTAGGTGGCGTTGTCGCTGCTTTCCTCCCCTTGATCCTGCCAAAGAGACTTGAGCAGGTTCGATCCCCAGCTCCCCCGGTCCACATGTTGAGGTGTCCTTGGGCAAGACACTGAATCCCGAATTGCTCCCTGTGCTGCGCATGGGTGTGTAAATGTGTTGTGAATGGTTAGTTTAGATTAGATGGTATGTAGACGTCCACTGCCATCTGTGTGAATGTCTGTGTGAATGGGTAAATGAGACAAGTAGTGTGAAAGTGCCTTGAGTAGTCAGAAGACTAGAAAGGCGCTATAGTACAAATACAAGTCCATTTACCATTTACCATTGATTAGGTTGTCACTTTCTCTTAAATATATTCACAGAAAGATAGGCCATCGAAAAGCTTGAAAGATCTTAATGTTTTAATGGAAACATGACTAAAGGTGTCTTGCAATGGCTGACTTTATCTTGGTTGGCTATGGTTTCTGAAAATCACAGCTCAGAAAATTTGAGGTACGTTAGTGAAGTTGTTGAAGGCTTTGGGTTTGTTGTTCTTGCTGTTTGTCACTGGATGTTAGTAAAGAGTCAGTAACACCAATTGTCACTGATGACAAAGCTGACCAATATGACACTCTGTAACACATGGCTTAGCCTTTAAGGGATGACTCAACAGACATATGGCCTTCTTACTAACCACTACCACATGCATAGAAAAATAAACTATGTGCTTATTAGATGCCTTTGGTGTCATCCTCCTCCAAGCAACCCCTTGTCTCCCACTCGCTCCCCCCTGCCGTTGTACCAGATCCACTTTGAGGCTGGTATGGTTCATAACTACAAGATGACAAATTAGAACCTGCCAGCCTGAGGTTTTACTGTAGAAAGTTGTTAAAAGCACATGTGGAGCAAAGTTCTCTTTAATGAAGAAAGAAAAACAAGCTGAGGAAGGCAGAGGGAAAACATATGGGCACTGGCTGATTACTGGAGCTTGATTTGCAGAGAAAAGCTGAAATTGGAGTGCCCAGTGTATCATCCATCTGCTGTCAAAGTGTGCCATTGAATGACATGGCTTATTTGCCTAGTTGCAAATGATTTACTGCTAATATCCACAGTATAGTTTGAGTATTGGGTCAATGACTCTCCCCTGTGCTGATTCATTTAATCCATCACTGATGATTATGAAGGCAGTTTGCGACAATTAGGCTTCATCTTTGGTAAGTTTTGATGATTGGTTTACTTCTGTTCTGGATGGAGACAGTTTCTTAGCCAACCATTTTATTCACGCTCAGAATTCCATTCATGTAAAACTAAACACTCTAAGCCCAGTGTCCGAAGGATTTATGCAGGAGAGACCTGCAAATAAAATTTTGTCTTTCTATTCACCCTGACATCCTAACCTTAACCAAGTGTTTGGTTTGCCTAACCAAAACAAAGGGAGATGCAGTCTGGCACATAATTCCAGAAAACCACAAATTCTTAACTTCAATGTTCAAGTTTTGTAGTTCAGATTAAAAAAACAAGATCAAATTTGTGACCTTGAAGGCACGACACACCAAGCCAGCATCAAATAACTAATGACGACAAAGGCCTCATGTTCCCACGCCTCATGTTGCCTGTGTCACGCCCCAAAGTTGCAATTGAACACACAGCAAAGACTAATCTAGTCTAGTCTTTTCTAGTGTAGCCTATATTTACCGTACATACCTGAGAGTGGTACATCTTTTCATCTCTCAGCAAGAAAGAGCACAAGTGTATGTACAAAAATTCTGAGGTAAATGCTTTAACCATAGTTTCCATTAACCACAATCTCTTGCTAACCTTAATCATATGTAGCCTTCACAATATTTCCAATAATTAGGGTGAACTTATCCCATTTTGTCCCATCCGAAGTAGCTTTAGGTCCAGTAGGGGGCAGTGGTGGTGCAGCAGAATAATAGTTACAACAGCGCCATGTTGATGTTGAAGAGAGAGACAGTCGAACGGCAGGAGGCTAACGAAGGAAAACTAATCATGCAGATAAGAGAGTATAAATACTAGGGGCGTGACAAAATATGAGGATATTTCTCGTTGAGGTGAAAAGTTGTCTCGGATATCAATATGGAAGTAGAAACAGCAACAGAGTGACAGATAAGACACAAACAATATGTAAGCAGTAAGCGATGTAAGATAGTGCCGTCAACACGTAACACAAACACGTTACACATTACATGTTACACGTAACACGTGACACGTGACACGTGAGCCCTGCAGCTTCTTTAAAATCAGGCTACAAAATTTTGTCACAGTGTTGCCACTTGACAGACCAGAAGCCTCTGTATGTGATGAGTAGAGAGAAGGCATCGTTCTCAGCTGTCTGTCGGCAGCTCCTGAGTCGAGTGACAGGTGCTGTATAACCTGCCTTCACCAGCTGACAGACAGACATTTACTAAACCAAAAACGTTTTCATGTCGCCTCCATGGGAAAAAATTAACAGTGTTTAATTGAGGTCCATACTTAACCGGTGTGAGTACCATAGGCTATAGCGTGACAGTGAGTACTATGCAAAGACACTCACAGCACCACCACAGCTCTCTGCTGAAAACAAAATCAAGAAAATATTGAAAGTTAAAAAAGAGTATTAAAATCTTGTTTCTTTCTCATGAATAATAATCTCAGTATCTGGTATTGTGTATGGTCTTGTCTTGTGAGCGTTCTCGTCACACCCCTAATAAATACAGATAAAAGGGCCGTTAGTTTAATGATTCCTGTGAGCAAAAAGTTACAAGTACCTGGTTGAAGTTCTGCAAATGATAATTGTGTTTGCATTCAATTCTCTGGTTAGTGTTTTGTTTAATATCATCAGTCCGTGCTAGTTGCAGTAAGCTAATATAAGAATTTATGTCATATAGCCTCGCTAATTGGCTATATCTTGATACGAATTTGAGTGAAACAATCAGAGTAGAAATTGAGTTGAATGAATTAAGGTGTAATGAAAATGTCTTAAGCCCAGTTCAGACAGAAGATTCGCGATGAGACAAGTTGAAACTACTTTTAGTGTTCAGTTCTGCAACGTTCTGAAACCTGCCAATTCGAACCAGTGAGAGGAGGCGAGTGTATCATCTCAATAGCAAAGCGTCTCTGTACTCCGACTTCTCAGGCTTTTTTTCGCATATGGATAAAATATTATGTAACAATATGTAGCATTATAAAATAAAAATGAGGACAGAGATAGTTAGATACTTGCTACAGCTGCATTTCTAGTTGTGATGAAACTGCATAAATTTTATTTCCCTGATTCACTGCTTTGTCCTTGATTACAGCACTCCCTCTCCTTATTTATTGTATTGCTCCCTCGACCCTCTCTCTGTCTGTCCATCTCTTTTTATCTCTCTCTCGCATGCTTGTTGAGCCTTTGTCCAAAATGGCCATTTCAACCTGGCCTTCCATTCTAAAACCAGCTGCTGGTGATTTGACAAGTCAAGTCACAGGCGACAACATCAGCCGATTTGAGTCAGGATGAGACGGGTCAGTTCACACCACTGCAGCTTTCCCCTGCAACGTTCTAAAACTGTTTTGTGGCATTGCAAATCTTTGGTCTGAACTGGGCTTTAGAGAAAAATGCTGGTCATGTTGCTGTGTATTATACAAGGGCCAGTTTAACACATTATCTAGAGTGTATTTAGTCATATTAGAAGTACTTTAAAGTCATTTATTTGGACTTTTTGAGTGTTCAAGATCTGTTAATATTCTAATTTTAAAGAGGATATCTGAATGTTGAATGACAGAATGACTGTCTGTTGGACAAACTTTCCAAGGACAACAAGAGCAGAGAACATGCAGAAGAGGAGAGAAGGACTTGTGCCAAGTGTACAGAGCTTTCCATTTGCCAAGACGGCTGATAACTCTTCATCACATCATACAGATAAGCACTGAGATCTCACCGCACTTCTTTAAAGGAAAAAAACACCCGGATACATGAACACTGGTTGTATTTCATTTCAACATTTAGTTTTTCTTCATTTTGTTTTTTTTGACCAAAGGTCTTCTCCTCAACCTGAGTTTGTTGATGGTTAAAGAAAAAAATCCCAATTTAAAGGACAAATATGGGAATAACACAAGTTTGAACAGACTAACAAACTAAACTTACATTTTCCTACTTCCTCCTTGAAAAGTACCTCGATTAAGCACCTTGATTAAGCACAAATATTGTAGGGAAAAAGGGAAGTTATTCAATGTAATACATAATTCTGCCGAATCATTCAATAGCAACATCCTAAGAGATAGGGTTGCTCAGTCAAACCGTTTTTTTTCATGTCTGTATTACTGTAGGTATTGTTGCATAATCTCCATTGTTGTATATGTAGTAATATAGAGAGAGTATAACTCTACTGTCATTTATTTGGTCTCAATGAATAGAATGCTTTAATGCACTAGAGGCAATCCGAGCTTTAATCTAGACAAGCTAATCAAGATTTATGTAAAGGAAATGAAAGCAACCCCACTCAACTATCATGTAGCATTACCAACATTAATGACAATTTACTGCTGGTGATATTTCTGCAGTCCCTGCAAAGTAGGAATTGGATTTCTAAATAATCCGTGGGTGCATGATTTAATTAGACTAACCACAAAAGTGAGTGAGCTCATTGGAAGAAGGTTTATTTTTGGAGATGTGATTATAAAAGTGTTGCTTTAGCATCAGGTCCTGCGTCCTGCTTTGCAACCACTTTTGTTTGGTAATGCCTGCTGGCTTCATGCTCAGACCCTAGTCAGAGCACTGATTTAGAAGCTGGGGTTTGGCCTGCTCCAAACATGGGCCGAAGCCAGCACCGCTAAAATGATCCAGATCCAACCACACACACTTACTCTGTGGATGGTCAAGATGTCAGGACATGACACAGACTGAGGTCACTGCATGGGATTGCGAGTCATTTGTTTTAGCAAGTATTCCTGAAGACACCTTATGCATTGTTTAATCTAAAGTGGAGTGATCCCACAATTTTTCAGGGCAGATTATTGTTTTATTTTAAACATGTAAAACTTAAAAGTTGAATATATGTAGAATCTTTATTAAATTAAGCTATACATTTCTTTTTAAAATAATACATTCACTTGGGGCGTTTTGAGGGGTACAGAATGATAGTCTGAATTAATATATTAAACATACATTAAACATAAACATATTTTGACGGGTTTGAGAATGACATTCTATCCCGTTCTGTTTCCATGGTAGCAGCCAATAGAGTTGGGCGTTGCTGGTTGCCAGGGTTGTCTGTTGTTGGGTGAAGTTATTTTAGGCTGGCACTGGGTGAAATGGAGTTTGCCAATTCTGCAGCTGCTTCGGAGCCTCAGTGAAGAAGACGTTATTTGTCCCAGCAGCTGAGTGACCGGAGACGGGCGGAGTCAATATAGGCCAAGCATTCACTCCATGGACTGAGAGAAAGGAGTTCAACAGCATTAAAACGCACGCCCAAATGGCTACGGTTCTCCTTGATCGCTAACATCGCTTTCATCTTTACTTGCTGGAACAGCTAACGCTAACTGTCAGTCAAACCCCTCTGCAATACTTGTTTTATGGTGCAATTTGACGGAGAGGATGGGTTCAAACAGGCTCAAACAGACTCTGATCTCCTGTAAGCTACTGGGCCGGGTCAGTCCCTAGGTTTTACACACCACTAAAAGAAAGACTTCCAGTTGAAGACTGGCTAATGTTAAAGAGCAACTTGCAGGTTAGAGACCCCTTTTAATCAATGTTTAGGAAAATTATGTAGAAACTAAATTAAAATATATACATACATGAATAAACACTACATCAACATCTGGAGTCGTTTTGTAAAGAAAGTTTACATCTGCATCAAAAAATCGCCTAACGGGATGTGACGTAGGAGAAGTTAGTCCGCTCAGTTTCATATATGGATCACAATGCTTATTTTGTGTTTTTTTGACACTAAAGGGGCTGAAAATGTATATTTATAGGCGTATCACGGACCATAGCCGTATAAGTATGATCCTTAAAGATGTCCGCGAGACAGGGACAGGAGTAATAACTGAAAAATATCTGAGATCAGCCAGAGACTGAGGAATTGTGTGAGTAGTGAACAGCTCTCTGTCAGTGACCGCTGAGCTGACGATCGCTAACAGCAGCAGATAACAGTCACAACACTGTAAAGTCATGCTTTACCTAAACTAGTATTGGTAATAATAATACTGCACAGGCACGAGTATTAATACTTACCACTAACAGAAACAAATGTGCATGTTGTCAGTCATATCTGGAATCAAACCCTATCTCCACACTACGTTTATGGTGCTGTAACGAAGAAAGAGCAGCACGGATTGAGAGAGCACAAACCGAGAGAAATAATTTATTACTCTATTTACTTTCTTCAGTTATCAAATGTTTAGACCAAGTTTAATGAGCGTCCAGCCGCTTTTAAACCCCACTGGCCCTCATTTATCAAACGAACGTACGGCAGAAAAACGTGCGTACGACCATTTCCACGCAAACTTCGGCATTTATCAATTTGGACATGAGCGGGAGCTATGATCAAATCTCACATCCTGTGAATTTGCGGTGCAGCACAGCGAAATCTGTCTGAAAATAATTAACAAACCTCAGCTGTCATTAAGCATAAGCAGTCACACATTAAGAACAGATCAAAACAGATTCTTAAAACGAATAAAAAAAATAAAAATTGTGGTTGGAGCAATTGCTTGTTCTCATGTGCGTCTGAAGGCACCATCCATGAATGATTACACATTCATCAATCGCAAAAACTACGACTCGATAAATGTACAGGTGATTTGTGATGCCAAGCTGTTGCTTTTAAACGTGGTGTCCAGGTGACCAGGGGGGACACGCGATTCTTTCATATTTCAAAACTGCTGTGTTGGCGCGCAGCTGCAGGAAGGCAGACTGCAGAGCCAAAGTCATCTCCTTTGTAAGTGGCTACCCACGATAAATTGCATTAAATTAAACAAGGTATCAGATGATTAACATTTTGGTATGGTTCTTCTAGGTGACAAAGGTTATCCTCTAACGGAATACCTAATAACCCCACTGGCAAACGTCGCTACAGAGCAGGAGCGCAGGTTCAACAGTGCGCACACACGCACATGGGTCTCAGTGGAGCGCTGCTTCGGGCTGGCTGCCTCCGTTATTCTTTTCCATACAGCGTTTTTATGGGCCCCTTTTTTCCACCCTTAAGACTGCCAAAAAGCACATCTTTATTTTGCTCCATCTCGGATGTCAGGATGCCGATCTCTGTGTCGGAAAAGTTTCTCTTCTTACCAGTGTTTCTTCTCTCCACGTTTGACCTCAGTGGGCGAGGCCTCAGAACCAGGAATATTTAAGGGTGTAACATGTTAATGACGATCGAATTCAGCCGCCGCATTTATCAAGGCCCACTCAATCTTACGCTGAGATAGGTCAGATACGAATGTTTCATAAATCACACGTGGGTCCTTTCCTACGACCAATTCTGCGCTCAGATCTGCGCCCGTTTTCACGCAAGATTGATAAATGAGGCCCAGTGTGGGTCAAAGCAGCCCAGACTGAAATGGATACGGTTTTGGCTCAACAAGTCTTGACAGCTGATCTGCATGTCCAGAAATATTATTCGAACCTCATGCAGCTGTGTTACATTACAGCCCAGTCCAAGTGGTCAAAAGTATAGCTGAAATAATGAGTAATTTTGATGAATGAATCAAATAGTTTTATAAAGAAAAAACTCACTCATCTTCGAATACGAATGTTTCATAAATCACACGTATGTCCTGTTGTACGACCAATTCTGCGCTCAGACCTGCGCCCGTTTTCACGCAAGATTGATAAATGAGGGCCATTGTCTTTTGTACCATATACCTGATGTTTTATATGTAAGGTTGAGGTATCTCTTTGAACTCACAAATACTACAGCTAAATAAATAAATAGTAACATTGACAATAAAAAAGCTATTCTATTCAAGATGACAACCAGCACTCTCGTCATGACAGAACATCTCATCATTGCGTTATAAATGAAAACACAGGTATGCTGGTGTCTTCTAGATGTGATTGATGACCTCAGACTGTTTCACATAACTTGGTGATGGTGGTGTATGCTGGTTTTGAAAGGAATTCTGTTATTACTATAAAATGAATTGTACTTTTTTTTTAGGGGGGCGTTCAACATGAGGTTCATGGTAAAATTAGTTTTCTTTTCTTAGCTTCCTCCATCCACATCCTCTGCAGTCTCTTTGCCTCTGCCATGATGTCTGTAGAAGCTGCTGAACCTGGTTCTATAGCCCGCTCACCCGGCTCCGGTACTTGCGCAACACTGATGCTACTCTCCGCCAGCATTATCCTTGGCCCTAGTCCGAAAAAACCCTCTCCTCCCAGCGGTCCAAAGCTACTATGCTAGTGGTGTTAGCACCAACACTCACCCAGTGCTCTGAGGTCTCAATCCCGGCAGCACAGCTGACTGAGCTAACTAACTAGCTGATGGCATCTACAGTTACTGTAGCAACAAGTAAAGCTTTCTGTCATTTAAGAAAGTGTAAATGACAGAAAGGTGAGGCAGTAAAGTATGCATCAGTACCGGAAACACAGCCGTGTAACGTTAGGGTGCTCTTATTTTCCCGGTGATATAATGCAATTCAGAGTAAGATATTGGTGCCAACATACTGGTGCACCTCCTTCAGCCCCTGGTGAATCTGACGTCCCCGGTTGGAGGGATGGTCATGGCCATGGAGACTCAGCTGGAAGAAAACACATGTTTAATTTTCTAATGTTTGTCAGCTTCGACATGAACCAGCCGAAGTGTTTCAGCAATAACAACCGAGGTGTGGTTAGTACTCTTGCTGTAAAGCAGCCATGGAACACAACAGACTGTTCTGTGTTTAAGTGTGGAAAGGAGGTGTGTCCCTCTGAGTTGCCGAAGTTTTCCGGGGTTTTACCGCTGGTGTTGTGTGTCTCTCAGTCTGGAAAATAAAGTTGCATTGAGTTGCATCAACATGGTATCCCGTCTCCTGTCCTGTTTTTACATCACTAAAGTATAGGAAAACCCCTAATGCTTGGCTACATTGGTGGCAGCAGTGTTCTTCTCTAAACCGCTGTTTGTGTTTCTTGGTGCGTTTCGTCTGTTGCGGCACCGTGTCCATGTTTATTAGCTTAGCTGCCCCAGTATAGCTAGTTTGCTAACCTTGCGCGGTGCTTTGAAGACGGTGCGCTACATTGTCGACGTGTGGCGTGCAGACGAGGACCCTTTTAAACCTGGTTTCGAGCATGCTGGGCAGATAGCGTGTCCAGTGATGCAACTCTGCTCAACTTTATTTTTCAGACCGAGAGACACACAACACCAGCGGTAAAACCCAGCAAAACCTCCATCCTACGGCAACTCGGAGGGACACACCTCCTTTCCACACATAAACACAGAACTGTCAGTTACATTATTGTTAGCTGACATTAGCACTAGCAGTTAGCATCAGATTTTGTCAAACCTACAAGTTAATCTTTAAAGTCAGTTTGCCAATGTTAAAACCCTGAAGTGTAGTTACAGAGCATTAGCTTGTGATCATGTTTGCACAGCTAATGTATTTATAACTGTTAAGTGTACCTTAACAGCAATGTTGGTGTGTGAGAGAGCTGTGAGTGCTGTGATTCAGAGCAAAACATGTCGATTTACTCTGAAATGTTCTATAATAAACAGATATATCCACTCCACTTACATGATGTAAGCAGTTCTGTGGTCTTCGTGACCTTCTGCCACTACTCCTCCATTAAGTGACAGCATATTGTGAGTTTAATTCATCATGAGGACATTGTATCAGCAAGTTAAAGTATCAGGTGTTTTATAAACCGAAATAATGATAATACACATACGTAGATTTAGAGCTGGCTATCTCTGAAGCTAACAGACTGCCATTAAAAACAATTGGTAATAGCCCTGCTAACGTAAACTTTGACAGTCTACCTGGTGTGTTGATGGTGGATAACTGGTGGATAATTTGCTTTTACCACCATAACCAAAAAAGTCAAGTATGATAACCAACAATGTCGGTGTGGTGAGTATACAGTTTAGTGTGTTATTACCCAGTATAATTGTGTGCGACTGCTTACGTTAGCTAGCTAGCAGACGATGCTAATCTGCTTACCAGTTACTACTGGAGTCAAGACAATAAGATGAAAGTGATGGAATAATTTAACATAATAATATCAGAGGATGTGTTAACATGTCTGAATGTGTGGGAGGTTAAAGTATCGGTATCAGTAGTTATTTAAAATCACAATTCCCACAGTTTCCTAGCTTCCTAGCCACTAAAAGCTTTCTGCCCCGAGACTCACGTGCAAGGTATTCGTAGCTGTGAATGGGCATTATGTTACCTCAGGCTCTGTGGGTTGTACTGGGATGGGCTCTGTGCTGGGTGCACTCAGACTGCCCCTCTTTTGGCTTCAGCCAGCGCAGCATGGGCAAGCACCACAACACAGTAACAGCAGAGAGTAATACGACGATACGAGACTGTCACCGTCAGTCTCGTATCTTCGTCTCAGCTCAAGCGGCAGCAGTGCGAGAGCAACGCGTGCGTCTCACTGAACAACACAAACATGAGCGAGCGGAGCGCGCCAGCAAACTGAACGAAGCTCACTCCTCTTCCAATTTATTCCACCGACCGCAAACCCATTCTGCTTTACAGAAAGTCTTGAAGACGGAAACTCTCTTCGTCCCGAGATCGACCCAACAGAGAATATTCATCGTCCCGGGGACAATGGGACGTTGATAATCTTAATCCCTGGTATCAGGAACAGGATTATCCCCCAGAGCAGACTAGGTATATAGCAGCATCATTAAGCTTTATCAAAGAGGAAAGTTTTAAGTTTACTCTTAAATATGGGGACGGGGTCTGCCTCCCAACAACACTTGGGAGTTCTCCATTCTGCTTTTGGAGGCTCTAGGAACGACAAGTAGCCCGGCAAGTCGGGTAATACGGTACTATAAGCTCTTTAAGATACGATGAAGCCTGACCAATAAGAGCTTTGTAGGTAAGGAGAAGGATTTTAAATTATATTCTAGATTATACAGGTATCCAGTGCAAAGAAGCTAATACAGGAGAAATATTTTCTCTTCAAGAGGTGAATGGTGGGAAATGTCTTATGTTTTGTGCCAAGTGCACCTATTTCCTATGACTAACTAAAACTCTGCCTATATCTTTGAGTAGAAGTAACTTTCTCACTGCTCTGACAGAGTTTACTGCCTTCTTGAGATGAAGCCAGAAAGAGTTAAGCAGCGGAGAAGCCGCACCCTGCACCACTGCCCGCTGTACCAGCTGCCTGCTAACTGTGCCAGGGGAGCTGGTTGTGAGAGTGAAATGAAACCAGGCAAAGCCCCTCATCTCCTGTGACTTGTTAAACATGCTGCTCAGTAGTCCAACAGATATGACACAGATACCTCCCTGTGGAGTCAGATCTATTCTGCTACCCCCCCCCCTTTCCTCTGGACAGGCTCAGAAACTGCTGAAGATGTGTAAGAAGGAAGCTTTTCATTCTGAGACTGACACCATAAAAAATATTTCACTGGAGCTGCAGAAAACCCGTATTTTTCCTTTATTTTCCCAGAGAAAGGACAATTGCCAGATAACTGACACTTTGGCTGCAACATCATAAATTAACCAATAAGTAAAACCCGGAGGCCCTGGTGTCAGATCCATGGCCTGAACACTACAATGATATTTATAGATATTTGGCAGGACAGTTTGACTTTAACAAAGAGACCTCTGGGTGGAATTTGTTTCCAGCAGAGGTCCTGTGCTTTCTGGTTTGGAAACTGATCCAGGATTTGGGTAAAGGCTAATAGCAGTGAAACCAAACTTGACCCGTACAATTCTAGTTTTGAGGATGTTAATGTTTATGGAGAGTCTATATAGTGTGCATGAGAGCAATAGCTGGAATACATTTTATATCTGGAAATTGCTCTGCTCAGTTGTTATTGATTCAACATTTGATACTAATTCAGACTCCACTCCGTCTGAAGTCTGAGCTCGAGTAATAGTCTGATTCACCAGATGTAGATTGTTGGGATAGAGTCTGCCATTAGTGGACTACGTCAGACCCCTTCCAATATCTCCTCTATGTTGCAAGGGCATCGTTGCTGTATCTGTGGCTTAGCACCATCCAAGTCGATTGAGATTGGTTTAAAGAAATACATAGAAATCTGAATGTTTTTCCCCATGTTTTTCCCCATCCCAGAAGTGCAGTGCAGCCAGACTTTTCTCCAGCGCTGACACAGTGCTATTAAGGTAAGTTGCAAGACTACACCTGTAATAATGATTTACTTTTTATAACCTGATATTTCATTATGTATAATCTGATGTATAACGTTTCTACTTAAAACAGGATGAACTTCTAACTCACACCATGTCTCTCACAAGAACCTACAGACAAGTTAGAGTGTCCAATCCACCTAACCTGCTGTATGTCTGTGGACTGTGGGAGGTTACCAGTACACTGCAAGGAAACCATAAAGAGCAACAACATCCTTGGGATACAGTATGCATGTTTTCTAATTCATACCTTTTAACACTGACTAGAACACAGTATTTGAATAAATATCCCCCAATAAAATCCTATCACATTTCTTGTCCATCTAATCTGGCCTGCATAGACTGTATAAAAATGGTCGTAGCCTACCCGTCCAGGTCCGTTCTCTCAACTTGATCCAATCAAAAAGCGATTTATGTGACGTTGGGGGGAGAGAGATATCTCCATCTGGATGACGTATACTGTACCTCTCGGGTGAAGTGAGGGCCAGAGGCTAGCTGTCACTCAAGAGGCCACGCCCCAAATTATTCATAAACTTGAACCTCCAATTAAATAAAAACTATACCGGTACAAAACAATTCACTCCTTTCAGTTTTATCATGGAGATATGACTTAAACATAAAGACTAGAATGCTTTTTGTCTCAGGCCTTAAATAGGTTTAATTATGCTGTGAAAACGGCCTGTTAAACATGGGGGTCAATGAGAAACTGCTCTATTGCGCAAACTACTGGACACTCTGAGAACTGCAGTTTTTGGAACTTCCTGATTGGATCAACAAGGAAGTCTCTGTGGTGGGGGCTTGGGCCTGCCTAGAGGACTAGGGGTTTCACGATCACAACAGTGGTTTTGCAAAGCAGTAGTCAGCTCTTCTGATTTTAATAAAGTTATTTTTGATGATACTGAATACTGTGAGCTGGTCAGCCGAAACCAAACTTCTCAGGCCAGCTACACATTTATTGTAAAACACATGAAAGAAGTGCAGTATACTGTATGAATAGAAGGAAAATAAAGCACTTTGGTTTCTGAAGTAACTAAGTGCTAAGACTAAAATGGTATGAAAATAGACATACTGTAAATACAACAAATAAAATCAATAATTTGACACAAAATATTGATTTAAAAATTATTTTAGTGATTTATAAATGGTCCTCCAAAGTCTATTATCAGAACTGAATTTTGTGATTTCCTTTACTGACTACATTTCCACCATAAGTCGGTACATAGAAATTCACCAGAATGTAGGAAATTAAGTGTTTGACTCAAAATATCCAACTTAATATATGTTCCTCCCACAATGTTGAAATGAAACCTACACCCTAGAGCCTTGTGATGGGGAGTCTTTGGAGGAGAGGTCATACCCTATAACTTAAGAAAAAGAGGAAACATAGCTGCCAGCTCGAGAGTCTGAGGGAGTTTGAGCATGGCAATCGATGTTCCACCCCAGCTATCAGTCAGGACCTGGGAGGTTCGTGCAGGAAGTTGTCTGCTTATGCTCCCAGCAGCATGACTGCTGTCTCCCCTGTGCCCATCGCTGGAGTGGAGAGGAAGTGCTTTGATGCTCCTGTGAATGCTTTCCACCTCCCACCCCCTCCAACCTCCCGCATCTGCTGGCTGAAATGGCTCATGTGTAACGGCCTACCACTCAAAAGGGAGTCATTTACATGCACAGCAGTAACTGGAGTATGGTCTTTTCTGGTATGGGGAATAATCGGATTATTGCAGTTCCACCCGTATACATGAGCGGGGGAGAATAGGAAAAACGACAGTAGGTGGCGCTCTGCCAACATACAACTGGTCGGAATCGGCTTTTTCTTCCTTTTTTTCTGTGTTGACAGCAGTCAGATTGCTATACTGTTCACAATACACAACTTGCTGTCTTGTTTTCACACAACTTGACTGACTGGTGGCAGGGGGTCGCACACAACTTCATCTTTCACCAGGAACAATCCCTGTGTCTGGACTCCAAACTACGTTTTATCACAAAAACACATGTGCGAAGTGAGACAGGAGACGACATAATATCATGCACAAGACAGGATTATTCGATGTCCGCCCGAAACAACCACTCCATGTTGCTGGTGGCTGATTTGCAGCAATAAAACAAAACAGAAAAGAGGGTTAAGGGGTGTTTCTGTTGGCACAAAATAGCCTGTTTAACACACGTCCAGTCTGTTTTCTCTAGGTGCAACTATAACTTAAGTCCAAGTTCCTATTGTTAGAGTCGACCCCTCCCTCAGGGTTCCCTTCAACCTATGTCTTTGGCTCTCATTGACTCTTGGAATCCTCGACAGGTCCAGATATAGCCTACTAGATATCTGGAATGTGTCTGCACCAGCGAGCCTCTCTGCTTCCATTTTTGCACGTTTCACACATCAGGCTCAAGCACCAATTTGCGAGCATTGATTTCACTATGATCAGGGCTTTTTCTCGGGGAGCTCCAAATACTGTTGGTGAGTTGAAAATCAGGCCTAAAAACCTGTATGTGTAATAAGTCATTGTGACTGCCTGGCTTTGTCCCCACTATCTTTGCTATCTGCTGTGTTTAAACCTCTACTTAAAAAACACATTTTACTTTTTTACCCTTTTCAGTCTGCACTGATCACTGCACTGATACTGAACCTACTAAAGTAAGTCAAAATGAGCTTCTGATGGAATCAGACTCCCCCTCAGTACTTCCAGTACTGGAACTCAGTGCAGCTTTTGACACTATTAATCATTGTATACTCCGACTGGTCTGGCGGAGGTAGAGAAGGAGAAGCTGGAGGAGATGGAGAAGAGGCTGGAAGAGGTAGAAGAGGAGAGGCTGGAAGAGATGTAGAAGAGGCTGGAAGAGGTAGAGGAGGTGAGGCCGGAGGCTCACAGGTGAGGTTGAAAGAATAAACGGCATAAAGTAGCAATAGAAAACTAGAAGAACTACTAGAAAACACAGTGAACTGAAAGAGTTAGAGTTTTACTGAAAATACCTCTGTCCCCCCCACCTCTGAAATCAAAATTTCATCCTTGGATGTAGCTCTCAGCAGGATGTGACGTGTGGTAGTACAGACGACACAACAACGCGGTGTAGTAGAGTAGACACTTTTATCCAGTGGTAAAGAAGAACACAGCACAGAAAATGAAATGTGCACGCACATCTTTGCACAGTCTCGTTAAAATAAGTGCTGCAGCTGCGGGGTTGGACACACACACAGACACACACTGTGCTGCACACGGGGTGACAGCCTGTCTGTCAATAAACACTTTTACAGCGCCCATAATTTTTAAGGTGGAGTGTTTTCTTTCATGTTACTAACTGCTATCTACTGTAGGTAACACACTGACTAAAATACTATAATCCATCCTAAAGCTGCCCAGTTTTTTACAGAAAATCGTCAAGTCTTGCAACATTTCTTGTGAGTAAAGTTTTATGTCCCAGATCCAGTTATTTTCAGTGTGGCCTGCATTGATTAGGAGCCACCATGAAAATCTGAAGATTACACACAAACAGCCAGGCAGAGAAAAGTATGCCTTTCCCACAAACAAACTGTAGGCAGTGATTTTTCATGAGGATTTATGTTACAGTCATTACTGCATTCTGAGAACCTGCATTGTAAACTTGAGAACGGCAGGCACTTTCAAGACACTGGCAAGTGATTGGATGAACCATCTGTATCACAGGCTGCTGGAGTCGCCACTGTTGTTTTGAATGAATAGGCACCTCTCCACGTCATCGTCACCCCCTGCTTCCCTCTCAGCTGCCAGTAGTTCCTCACAGGATGCTGATTGGCCGGCTTACCATTGCTCAGAACACAAAAGCATTAGTTGGACCCTGCTTAGATGGATTTGTGTGATAATGAGATCCCACAACTCTCGTGTCCACGAGTGATCTGATCACTCAAGACGCATTTTAAAACCAGTGATGGACAAGTTTGTGCAATGACAATACATTAACCCTGAGTATTTAAGCTTAATTAACAGATACCATTTAGTTCATTAACATTTTTCCTCCCTGAGCTCAGCAGACTCTTTCATTTGTTCTATGCCAGAAAATACTTTAGCTATAAAAACACACACACAGGTCTAAATGCTGGCCTGTAGCTAACTGTCAGCGGAGAAAACATGAAAGAACCTATTGTAATCACTGCAAATGAAAGGCTAATCAGTCGCCCTCAGAAACAGTTTAGCCTGGCAAGGATCAGTAAAATACCAGTCTAATGCTCCCTACTCTATCTCTGCCTCAATTTCACCATCTACAGCGTCAATTCACATCCCAAACTTCCTCCATCTCAGCCCTCGACAACTACACTGAACTTGCAGGATCAAGCATATTGGACCCCTGCGAGACTGAAAATAAACAAAAATTGGCACACAAGTCAGAAGTGGTGAAAATGGCAAAAATGAATAAATATGAAATAAATATGAAATATAAATATAAATGAATAAATATAGTAGATCAATTTAATTAATTTGGAATTGAGGACGAAAAATGATCCAAAATGAGGGGCCGGAAAAGTATAAGCGGCACATTTATGGATATTGTCAAACACTACAGCTACATAGGAGTGCATAGACTGTATATATATTTATTGTATCAATATAAATTGTAGCAATAGGCCTCAAAGTGCAACAGCATAACAGCTTATCAAAACAAGTAGTGATAGGCAAACTCAAAGCAACAACCTTGTCAAAAAACAATCCTTATTAATTGAACATACCTGTTAACCTGTTTCACTCAATTATTGGACTAAAGTACAAGTTTGAGGCTCTTCTCCTTTACTTGAATATTTTTTTCTTTTCATGCTACTTTATACTTCTACTCCACTACAAATCAGTGGAAATAATCTACTTTTTAACTCCACTGCATTTATCTGATTACTTCAGTTACTAGTTACTTTACCAATTGAGATTTGTACACATGAAACATAGTCAGGATTCATAAAATATTATATGATTCCCAACAGAATGTAGGCTTACAAGAATATATGAAACATTAGTTTATTCATCATAAACTCGACTGACAAAAATTAATGTAACATAAATGCAGAGTATTTTTTTTTTGTCAACCTTTCTTTTTTTCAGAGTAGAAAGAGACATTGATGTGGTAATTTAACCACAGATTTAACCAGACAGAAACGATTAAGAAAAACAATAGAATGAGCGTAGCGGGAGCGTGCAGAGCATTGTTGTCGTGCGCCTAGAGGGAGCGCAGGGAGTGCGTGGAGCAAGTCTCCCAGAGCGCCGGTATTCGACGCACTGAGATCAGAGAGGACAGCAGTACAGTTACAGAGGGGGATCCAGAAAGGCCTACAGAGGTAAAATCTTGTTATGTTACCGACTGTCTTTCTATTTACATTTCTTAACATTCTGGTGGAATATAGAGTGACATTTAGCCCACACTGAAGTATTAACACATTCTCATCCTTTTTTAACAGGGCATGGCTGGGCAGCAGCAGGAGGGTCCCTCATCTTCCACTGCACAGACTGACACAGTGAGATGGATGTTCAGTAAACACCAGAAATTCATTCTGTGGAATTTATGTGCAACTGTATAATGTCCTCCTTGTATGTATTCTCAGTTACCAGTCAAAGACATTTATAAAATGAAAATGTCTTGGACCGACAGATTAGGAGGGCAGACCTAGAAATTAAAATACTGGAGCACAAGTTAGAGGTAGGTGCATGGTCACAGGTGAATTATGTTAACTATTGGAACATTAACTAAACTAGCTGTTGTATTTGCAGGAAATAAAGAAGACCAAATTAAATATGTATTACGTCTTTATTTGACTGCTGTGGTGGTAGTGATGATGGTGGTGACTCAATCACTAAAGTGATGATGGCATATGGTGGTCTCTGACTGCTCTGCCGTTCAGCATTGCTGACAGGTGGATAGGGTCATCATCAGGTTCTTCAATTTGTAGGGCAGGGTGTTGCTCTCCTCTAATAGTGGCAATATTATGAAGAACAACACATGCCACAGGCCCTCTCAGGGGTCACCCTGAGGTGACGTAGGCACTGGAAACGGGCTCTCAGCAGGCCTATGGTCATCTCAACCCGGTTGAAGTTCTGTTGGGGGCCTAGTTCAAGGTCAGGTTTAGGTTTAGGTTTAGGTTTAGGTCTAGGTTGGCATGGGTAACCTCTGTCACCCAGCAGGGTGAAACTCTCCTGTGATGTAAAGTGGATACATAAGAGTATATTAAAAGAAGGGAGACAAGTGAATTATACAGTATTGTGCAAATCTTTAGGCTGCTTATCACGTTGCAGTCTGTTGCTCAGGTTAGACTCCCGATAAATCAGTCATGAACAGACCCAGGCCACTTGGCCTCCACATTGGAAATGATGTATACAGCATCACATATGATCTTGACAGTGCAGAGAATGACAGATGTTGAACTATGATGCAGTCTTTAACATTTTGAAACAGTAAATCCACATGTACCTTCACATTTATGTTATGAATGAACTTCCTATTCACATAATCTGCTTCATTATGTGATGGAGCCGTGATGGGGATGTCTGTGCCATCTATGCAGCCAATCACACTGGGAAATCCTGAAAGAAATTAAAATGAATAATCCCAGTCAGAGGTTGCAGCACAGTGTCATTGGGCGTTGTCAACAGAATATTATTTAATATTCATTTAATGGATCTCTACATCATTCACCTGCAATCCTATGGAACTCCTCCTTGATGGCTCTGACAGGTTCATGTCCAGGGAAAATGATAAAGATGGGTAGTAGCCGTTTCAGGGCGAGGCACACTTTTCTGACCACTCTGCATACAGTTGCCTTGCTCAAGTGCTCTGCATCTCCGACGTTGTATAAAAAACTCCCATTTGAGAAAAAACGCAGCGCAACACACAATATCTGATGGGATGTGAGAACATGACTTCTGTTGGAAATGTAAGGATGGATGAGGTTGTGCTTGTAAATGATGGACTGTGACATGAAACGGTACCGCTCAAAAAGATAATTGTCTGGAAATGCAAGAACATCTATACGCGGTCTGATAATCATCTCCCGACAAATATTTAATTCTCTGCGCAGTAATGTTGCACCTTCTTTCACAGGATCATTATCAAAAGGACATGCCATGCTAGTGAAAATAGTCACCACCTAATATAACTTCTAATGTTGGCCTAATGACGGTGACGGAGAGAAACCCGAGGTTTGCTGAGAAAAACCTGGTCCCGACCAGGTTAGGTTCATAGAGGATGTTACCATGGGAACTGGCCGAGAGGTTAAGTTACCTCTCTCTGTGAAACAGGCTAGAGTTACCCCTCTTTCTCTGGTTTGAGTTACCTCCCTTTGTGAAACGGAAAACTCAGAGTTTCCCTCATTTCAGGGTTAACAGACTCAGAGTTTTCACTAAACCTGCTTTGTGAAACGGAGCCCTGAAGACATCTACACACCCATTTTAAGTCACAGCGACACCTACTGACAACAGGAAGTAAAGCTAATGTGACAGACATTGTCTAATTTACATGGTGTGGTTTACACATGATATACAGCCACATGGTATATAGTTGGTGTTTGTTCTCTAGCGTCATATAGTGGACATAGGAAGCGGAGAAAAAATTTAAATTCATAATTTGTACATGCAGTGTCTGATTAAAACCATGAAACCATTTAAAAAATAAATGTGAAGCTTTCATCAACATGTTGTATCACTATCAGACTATAGTATTAAGACAAGGAGGAGTGAAATAGATGCATGTCCGAAGACCAGCACAGCTGTATCCGGGTGTTGATAGAGTTGGTCTGGGAACAGTTGCTCTATAAAGTCCCAGAGCCAGCAGCGATTCCCAATTAAAGGCTTTGCTGGTGTTTCTTTGGCATAAATCACAAGTTTAACCCTAGGGAGCTTTGGGTCTTGCCCTCCCCAGCTGTCAGTGTTTATATTTAGTGCTACAGTCAGAAAGATGGAGCTGTGGTGTAGGTTAACTGTGAAACGCAACCTGCTGGGCTGTTTTATTGTTTGGCCTATATTTTCCTCCTCAGTGGTCCCTGTACATGTATGCAGGTATCAGAGACTGAGCTACATTTCCAATGCTTACCCAATGCTTCTTCATATTAGATGTTCATCAGGAGCAGAAACACTTCTGACAAGTATTTTTCTGCTGTTACGGAAATCTGTGCAGCTGTCTATTGTTGGAATCATTACATTTCAAATTCCTATGAGTGGGATGTAAAATAATCATGTGAAAGTACAAGATGTAATTTTGTGTGCATATGGAAACAAAATCCAAATCTAATTTAATTGTATAATTAATAAATGTTAAGTGTTTCCATTTTAATGAGTACAGTGTAGGCATATAATGTAGGAGTGCCCAAATGTGTGAAATGCGTGTCCCTATTGTTGATCTTGAGTACTTCTATAAGTCATACTTAGGATATCTACTCATTCTTTAATATGTCAACAATAACTGGAAACATATTCCTCCATCCAGTATTTGAAGAAAATGTTTTGTTATAAACTTTACTATGAATTATACTTTTTGTTATATTTAGTTGTTCTGAAATGACTGTTAACAAACATTCCCTCAACGCATATATCAGTCAATCTTTCTGACTTCAGTGAATGCTTAGATCTGTGAAATCTTTATTTTGTTTCATAAAATGTGGTCCAGGGTGGCCTTTGGCACCAGATGTGGAGGACCTCCTTCTCTAGTCGCCAATAACCTTCGACCCTTTCCAGAATGATGCTTTGACCATTCTTCAACAGAGGCCGTAACCGTTTCCTACCATACAACCACTTATGACATATCCCAAGGTCCATACTGAGGTCGCCTGATGCTAACTGAGCTTTTTCCATGAAAACTGGGAGATGCTTTTGCCATTTGCTCTTTCCAAGGTCACAAATTGACACGGTTTTCATACTATTTTGTGCGCAGGGTAAATTATATCTAGACTTTTCTCACTTGTAGATTTATTGCAGTGCATTAGTATTAGTGTTATTCATCCTGGAACTGAACAGAAACCTTTGAGTGCTGCAAAAGTATAATATATGAAAAGACCCAGATTGTTATGTATTATCATCTCAAAAGGTTACTGGCAATGTATCCAACCATCAAATATACATTTTAACAGCATCTACAGATTGTGGGGGAATGTTTTCCAACAATAGGAGTCATCATGGATGACGTCCACACAGCTTCCTCTCTGCACACTGCAGCATTTGTTGGTGGTCTATTTGGGAAATACAGATTAAGAAGTCTGTAATATTCCCTTCCAGCTAGGATAACCTTCTTTGTTCCTTGAACCTTATTCTTTGACTTATCAGGGCATCTTCTGCTTTTCTTTTAAGAACATGTTTAAAATGTACAGATATCAGGAACAAGGACATGTTCTTTAAAAAAAAAGACAGCAAGACATATGACATCCAGAATGAATGCTTCAGGTTCACGAAAGAGAACATGCAGGACAGTGGATATGATGCAAATTTCTGGAGAAATTCTATCAATGAAGGGCCTTTTACAACCACAAAATGATTCGAGCTGGCTGAGGTTAGAACTATAAAAAAAGGAAGAATACCTTCCATAGGCCAATCATGCTCAGTGAACTACAGCCAGAACCTACCACTGGATACTGAGTTGCATCTTATCGGATTAATGGGGCAAGTTCAGTGTTTTCAAAGCAATAAAGCAAGTATTTACTCTTTGATCAAGCCAGGGGTTTTGTTTTTGCTTTACTTTTGCAATGAAGCTCTCTGGACTGCAGTGAGCTGAGACAACAGGGGGCCGGTGGCAATGGCAAATGGTCTGTATGGGGTAAAAGGGTAAAACACATTCAGAGTTAAAGCCTTAACCGTCTGATCCCACAAACAATAGCTTATTACAAAATGATGCTTGGCGTGTATTGAGAGTGAGTATCTGACATGAACAGGCAATTGACGCCTATTCAGAGACAATGGCCCTCATTTATCAAACGAACGTACAGAAGAAAAACGTGCGTACGACCATTTCCTGGCAAACGTCGGCATTTATCAATTTGGACGTGAGCGGGAGCTACAATCAAATCTCACGTCTGGTCTGAGATAGTGTACGCACATTTGAGCCTGTGTATTTGCGGTGCAGCACAGCAAAATCTGGCTGAAAATAATGAACACACCTCAGCTGTCATTGAGCATAAGCAGTCACATATTAAGAACAGATCAAAACGGATTCTTAAAACGAATAAAAAAATAAAAAATTGTGGTGGAGCAATTGATTGTACTCATGTGCGTCTGAAGGCACCATCCATGAATGATTACGCACTTATCAATTGCCAAAACTACCACTCGATTAAAGAAATGTACAGGTGATTTGTGATGCCAAGCTGTTGCTTTTAAACGTGGTGGCCAGGTAACCGGGGACACACACACGATTCTTTTATATTTCAAAACAGCTGGGCTCCAGCCCCCCGCGACCCCGACATTGAATGAATGAATGAATGTGTTGGCGCGTGGCTGCAGCAAGACGCACTGCAGAGCCAAAGTCATCTCCTCGGTTCGTGGCTACCCTCGATAAATTGCATTAAATCAAACAAGGTATCAGATGATTAACATCTTGGTATGGTTCTTCTAGGTGACAAATGTATTCTCTTACGGAATACCTAATAACCCCGCTGGCAAACCCCGCTACAGAGCAAGTGCGCCGTATTCAGCACCCCTGCTGTGAAATGCACCCCCTCGCATTATAGGTGATATTCTGGATCAGAAGGCTGTTGTTTCCACCTAAAGAAGTAGTTTATATACAGCTAACCCACAACGGTCAGAACATTGGTTACTTACAGTCTTTAAACTATTTTAAAGAGTTTAAAATCACAAACTTGGATAATAGCGAACACAAAACAACACCCTTTTGTATGTTCTGTGGAAATATACTGCAGCCATAATTACAAAATGAATGAAATGGATCTTTTGAGCAAGTTGAATGTATTTGACTAAGGGTTTCCTAAATATAATCCCAGCTTTTCTTGCAATTCATAGGTTCAAACGTGTGTGATTTTAATTGGGTTACACCTGTCCAACAGTGCGCACAGGCGCACTCGGGTCACAGTGGAGCGCTGCCGTTATTATTTTCCATACAGCGTTTTTATGGGGCCCTTTTATTCCACTCTTAAGACTGAAAAAAGCACATCTTTATTTTGCTCCATCTCTGATGTCAGGATGCCGATCTGTGTGTCGGAAAATTTTATTTTCTAACCAGCGTTCTTCCTCTCTGTGTTTGACCTCAGCGGGCGAGGCCTCCGATCCAGGAATATTTAGGGGCGTAACATGTTAAAGACTATCGAATTCAGCCGCAGCATTTATCAAGGCCCGCTCATTCGTACGCTGAGATTGGTCAGATACGAATGTTTCATAAATCACACGTGGGTCCTTTCCTACGACCAATTCTGCGCTCAGATCTGCGCCCGTTTTCACGCAAGATTGATAAATGAGGCCCAGTGTGGGTCAAAGCAGCCCAGACTGAAATGGATACGGTTTTGGCTCAACAAGTCTTGACAGCTGATCTGCATGTCCAGAAATATTATTCGAACCTCATGCAGCTGTGTTACATTACAGCCCAGTCCAAACTTCCCTTTCCCGGGCCACATTAACCAGCTCTAACTGGGGGATCCCAGGCCAGTGTGGAGATATAATCTCTCCACTTATACCTGGAACACTTCCCTAGGGAGGCGCCCAGGGAGCATCCTTACTAGATGCCTGAACCACCTCAACTGACTGTCAACGTAAAGGAGCAGGGGCTCTACTCCGAGTTCCTCACGGATGGCCGAACTTCTCACCCTCTCTCTAAGGGAGACTTCAGCCACCCTCCTCATTTCGGCCGCTTGTACCCGCAACCTCGTTCTTTCGGTCATTTCTTTCATGACCATAGGTGAGGGTAGGAACGGAGATTGACCGGTGGATCGAGAGCTTTGCCTTCCTGAGCTCTCTTTTCGTCACAATGGTGCGGTAGAGTGACTGCAACGCCGCCCCAGATGCTCCGATTCTCCGGCCAAACTCATGCTCCGTTGTCACCTCACTCGTGAACAAGATCCAGAGGCACTTGAACTCTTTCACTTGCTGTAAGGACTCATTCCCTACGTGTAAGGTTAGAATTCCAAGCTGTACAATTGCACAAGTATGATTGGTTGTTACTAGGCAGCTGGTAGCCTAACAGCTGATATGTAAGCCACTGATCTTATTAGTGTGAGGTATACACACACACACACACACAGTTGTATGAGATGTATATTGAAACACGTCCATTCTAAAATACACTTTTGGTGCAACTTAAGACACATCATCAGTGTTGACACCTGGATTCATCGGGTGTTTCGGGTCTCACAACAGACACCCTCGCCCAGGGGACCCAGTCGGATGTTTTTGATGATTCTCCTGTTGTGCTCCCAGCATCTTGAGCGCCCTGATGAGAGACTGGCCAGCGAATCCTCTGCATCAGACCTCGATGGGGTTGCATCAGGTCCTCCATCCCCTGCTTCGGCATTCACCTGCCAGCTCCTCATACTTGGCTCTCTTCCTCTCAAAGGCCTCCTCCATCCGGTCTTCCCATGGAACAGTCAACTCCAGCAGGATCACTCCGACACCAGGGCCATGTCTGGCCTGAGTGTGGTCACTGCAATGTTCTCCGGGAACTTGAGCTGACTCCCTAGGTCGACCTTCAGCTTCCAGTCTCGGGCTGTTGCTAGCAGCCCCCCTGCTTGACTCCTGAGCTGCTGTGGCTTCTCCCCAGCCCTAACAAAGGCGATGGACTGCCTTGCTGGTAGCTGGTGTTTGCTAGTGGAAATCCCTGTGCTGATTGCCTCCGCAATGACCCGTAGCACTTGGTCATGGCGCCAGCGGTAACGCCCCTCTCCTAGTGCTCTCGGGCAGCAGCTCAGGATCCAGCTCTCTGGCAGAGAGGGCACAGTGGGTTCTCAGCCAAGCCCCAGCGGTGGAGGTTGGACAGGCTTGAGAGGACATCGTAGACTGACTGGACGAGAAACTTGATCCGGTATGGCTCACATCGCCATAGCTCTGTCCATGAAATCTTCCGGTCAGCTGCCTCCTCCCATCTGGTCCACCCCCCCTGCTGCCGCATCCCTACTGTCCTACTGCAGCAGGCTTCCTCCACCCCTGCCCGGACCTCCTCCTGGATCAGCTGACGCCTTTCTTTCCCCTGGGCCTTGTTGTAGGAAGGTCTTGGGTTGCTCCCGAGTCCTGGCGGGACTCAGCCTGGTCGACTGCCTCTTGAGCACACCACTTCCTGCTGGTCCTCACTTCTATGCCAGCCTAGGAGACTTTGATGTCACTGGAGTCCCTATACAGCAGCACCTCTCTTGCACGGGTATCCATAAACTCCTCCGTCAGACTGCTGAAGGGTAGTTTGAGTTTGTTGTTCCTCCCGTACAGGGCGATGTTGCTGAGGCTTCGTGGTAGGCCCAACCACTTCCGCAGGAAAGAGCTGACCTGTCTCTCGAAGCACCTCGACGTTGGTCATTGGCACATCATAGACCCGCAGTGGCCAGAGGAGTCGAGGCAAGATGCCATGTTGGTAGAGCCAGGCTTTAAACTTCCCTGGTAGCCCTGACTTATCCACAGCTGTCAGCCAGGTTCCCAACTCCTGTGTTGTTGCTTGGAGAGCTGCGGTGTCCTTCAAGGTGCAGTCATAGATCTTGCCCATGGAATCTGGGTGTCCCCTATTGAGAAGCGAAACCTTTCTGAAACCTTCCCCTTCTTCACCACCAGGGACCTGGACTTGGCTGGCTTGAAGCTCATCCGTGCCCAGCAAATGAGACGTTCCAGGCCTTGGAGGATCCATCTACATCCCGGGATTGATGTAGTAGTCACTGTCAGATCATCCATGAACGCTCTGATAGGGGGCTGTCTCATGCCTGAGTTGGTAAGTGGTCCTCTACACTCCACCTCTGCTGACTTCACCAGCATATTCATGGACAAGGAAAACAAAACCACAAAAATGGGGCATCCTGTGATGATGCCCTTCTCTAGCCAATGAAATGCAGATGTTACTGTTCAGGAAGTGACTTTCAAACTGAAGCAGCTGTAGTAGTCTAGTAGGGGTCCTTGATCTTGCCTGGAACATGGTGTCGGTCGAGTGAGGTTTCCACCAGCTTGTGTGAAATGGACCCGTAGGCGTTGGCAAGGTCGAGCCAAAGGACTGCCAGGTCATCTTTGTCTTCCCGTGCCTCCGGGATCAGCTGGGTGACGACCCCTGTGTGCTCAATGCTTCCTGGGACCTTTGGGACTCCCCCCTTCTGCACAGAGGTGTCAATGTACGTGTTCCTCAAGAGGAACTCCATCATACGCCGGGCAACAATACTGAAAAATATCTTGCCCTCGACGCTGAGGAGTGAGATGATCCTGAATTGCTCGATGGTAGTTGAGCTCTCCTCCTTTGGAATCAAGACCCCCTCTGCGTGTCTCCACTGCTGGGCCACCTTCTCCCTTCTCCAGATGACCCTGAGGATCGTCCACAGTCGCTTCAAGAGTCTGGGGCATCTCTTATAGACCACATATGGCACTCCGCTGGGGCCTGGTGCTGAATTAGATCTTGCTGCCTTGACAACTTCCTCAACTTCTTTCAAAGTTGGCTCCTTGGTGCCAAATGCAGAGGTGGGTTCTGGCGGAGTTATCAAGGTTCTGCATGGCCCAAGATCTTCCTCTCTAGCGCTATCACTGTAGGTGGCATTGAGGTAGTTGTTAACCTTGTCTTCAGTGCAGGCAAGGTGACCATTTCTCTTTAGCCCGAGGATCTTCTTGGTGAAACCAAAGGGACTCGAGATGAAGGCTACGCGTCTCCTGGCTCTATCCCTACCCCTCCTCCTATGCCACTCTGCTCGGCGGAGGGTGGTGAGTTTTTTCCTCATGATGCTATGTTGTTCCTTTATGCCAAACCTTTCAGCACCAATACTGACAATCATCGCAGACATTGACAGCAATTTCTGGTCTGCATCTCCCCTTGCAGTAGCGTCAAGGACTTGGTCCAGATCTTCATCAAACTGGAACCACTCTCTTTCTTTGTTGGCAGCAGGCCACATGACCCGACGGTGTTCGGAATGCTTGAATCGGGAAAAGGCTTGTGGGGCGTGGAGGGACTGGGCACTGGGGGTTGACTCGTAGCCGGGCTCCTCCTGCGTCTCACCAGGTATTGGACCTGTGCGTTGCACGACCTGCTTCTCCGTCAAACATCTCATTTTGGTCTGGTGGATCTTACGACCATGCGGGTTCTTGCAGACTTTGCCACACTGACAGACTGCACTCGTAGTCGTTTTTCCGTTCCGTTTCGTCACCTGTTGGTCAGTCCTGTTGGGGTGCTCATCCTCCCCCCCTCCTGGGGGTATGATTCCTTAGGGATTTTCGTAGCTTGTTTATGGGTGCACCCTCACAGGAGCTGCAGTTTGGGAGCTAAAGTTTTCACACTTTGATGATTTTTTTTGGTTATTTTGTGTGTGTGTGTGTGAGAGAGAGAGAGAGAGAGAGAGAGAGAGAGACATTCTGTGTGTGTGTGAGTAAGAGACAGAGAGAGAGAAAGAGTATGTGTGTGTGTGTGTGTGTGTTGACCATGGACTGTATAATGAATGGACGGAGCTACGGTGACATCACTCATAGATTTGCGAACCTCCAAAAACATACCGACCTGGACACTGCCATGTGCCCGCCACTTCTATCAGCAACCTGACATCTCTGAGCCGCTGCTGCTGCTGCTGCTGCTGCTCACAACATTAGCTTTGATAATCGGAGGTAAGCTGTGCAGCTAACTCAACCTTCATTACTGTAGGAGTACTACATTTGGTAAACATGAAAAATAACCGTTAACCTTGTGTTGTTATTGTAGCTTAGTTGTGTAAGCTGTCACTGTAGTTTCTTGACGGGGGATAACGTGAATAATGGAACGTTAACGGCATTATATTACATTATTATAATATAACCTTTAGTTTGCTAATGTCGTGCTGTTTGTTCAAGACTCAGGATATCAGCAGATGGAAATTAGCTAATTAAACTAGTTTACACCACAGAATACTGTCTGAGTACAGCTCAGCATTATGTGTGTTAAGAATTAACATTTGTACACTTTTGTTTACAAGTCCTTTCAACTGCATTATTGATAATGTTAATGACATTAAAAATATTGAACTAATAAGCCATTGATAATAATCTTTTCTGATTCAGGAATAAAAACAGCGTGACAGTCACCATGGCATGTACATCCGCTCTATGTGAGTAATAAGTTACTTTTCTATTGCTATTTAATATAAAACAGTACAGCAGACATTTTATTTTTTATAACTAACGCTTTTCCTCTACAGCCTATAATATGATCCATTTCTCATCATTACACAATATTTTCTGTCCATCCAGCCAGTATGTGGATTATAGGAGACTATGTCCGGTGATGGGCTGACAGAGCTACAGAGAACAGAGGAACAGCCTTGGCATTGAGGGAGCTGACATACTGCATTTTGTATTTACTGTATGTATTTTTACATAGATACACTTGAATGTAAATTTTGCACTGAATAATTATTTATTACATTCTTCTGTACACATTTAAGTATTATCTTCACAGGGCTTACATAGATAATATAATTGTTGAAATTAATTCAGATTTTAATGTGCAATAAGTGTTCTTATGAAGGTCTTGCCAAAGGTTTGTTGATGTTTTTATGGTGCAGATGTGGTTTGGATTTTTACATTAGTCACATGTACAGTATTGTAATCAGACAAGAACACATTGCTAAAAGTTTTTGCCACAACTTGTAATCAGTTACAATGCTCTTTAGTATGTTAGCTGTTATCAACATTATAGAAATGTGTCTTGTGAATAACCAAGTAAGAGTATTCTGTAGTTCATGTTAATACACTCAGTACTGTAAAATCAAAGCAGGGAAACAGAAAACTAGGATCATCATTTATTACTTTTTTCATTTACAATAACTGTGGATATGAATAAAAGTATTGTGCACATTAAGGACAGAGAATAATAAATAGATTGCAAAAACTGCAGTGGGTGATATAAAGAGCTCACAATATTAACAGAGCCTGGTGAGCATAAGTGATTTGGCGATTGTGTAGCATAAAGTGAATACAATTTGCATTAGGTTTTGCAACCCTGTGTCTTAGAATAAATATAAATGACCATCCAGTCATCATCACCACAAAATGTTGTCAATGCAGTCGCCCTTCTCTTCAACCAGATGACTGACACCTAATCTGCCCCTCCACAGAAGAGCTATTCCTTCTGTTGGCACCAGTCACTCACTTTTCTCTGTGTGGAGACCCTTTACAGATGTAGCAAAAATACAAACAACATCAAATCAATAAATTATACCATATATAATAAAGAGATACCTCAAACGTTACCAGATTTACTGTGTGAGTAGTGCATCCTAATACATCCGTCTACCTTCTTGTCTAAGAGGAACTGATCCTCCTCAGAGTGTGTACTGCACAGACCTGACGTGTCTGATGGGCCCAGTTGTCTCCAGCCGAATGCTTGGAGTATCTTAGCTCAACTGGTTAAACTGAAAACAAACTGCGACCACCGAAGAACAACATCACGGCTGTAGGTTTCCACGGCTGATGTAACGTTAGGTTTGAGAGTCAAGAGCTCGGAGACCTGTCAATCACAAGTAAGCCATGCCCCGAATGCATCCCCTGCTTTATCGTCTATTTGACTCAAACTGGGACCGAATTTGAAAAAATTAACCCTTGTGAGTATTCTAAAAGGCAACAAACTAACGATAGAGACAATAAAAAGCTCTGTAACTGGCTTATTGTAGCCACGGAGCATGTTAGAAGTTGATCATTTTCACCGTTGACTTGAATGCAACCAGATGTCTTCTACAACCCATGTATCACCCCCTGCTGACCACCAGCTAGAATACAGGCTTAAGGCACTTTCGCGTTGGTTTCCTTTTTCAGACCCAGTTGCTCCATCCATTCATTTCTACAGTCTATGGTGTTGACCAAGCCCCCACCACAGTATCTTCCTGATTGATCCAATACGGAAGTGCCGGAAACTGCAGTGCTCCGAGTGTCCAGTAGAAGTAGTTTGCACAACAGAGCAGTTTCTCATTGACCCCCATGTTAAACAGGCCAATTTTCACGGCATAATTAAACTCTTTTAAGGCTTGGGACAAAAAAAACATTCTAGTCTGTATGTTTAGGTCATATCTCCATGACAACACTAAGGAGGGTGAATATTTTTGTAACAGGCTAGTTTTTATTTTATTGGAGGTTAAAGTTTAGGAACACACCGTGTTAACGTTAGCTTTGTTGTGCTAATTAAATAGCCGCACTTGCACCATGACTTGCTATCTATGACACATACACAAGATGCTAATCTGGAGCAGCGCGAGGATTCGGCCATGAGGGTCGGTGTTTTACAGTCTATGGGCATGGGACCGTGCTGAAAATCAGTTTATATCATAGATCATAAATGCTGCGTGTACTTCACTCCTGGAGTCAGTGTAGTCTCTGCTAGAGACACGGGAGTGCCTGCACTCAACTTGCTGAGCCAGTGTTTTTTTTTCTTCTTCTTTTTTCAAACTTTATTTCATATCATAGCCGGTTTAATCTCTGCGAGACACGGGACTCCCACGCCTGTTTATCTAGTAACGTGTTCTGTTAACCTAGCTCCCAGGCGGTGGAGCTAATGTGAGCTAATGTGGCTAATTCTGTAAACGTCTAACAGACGGACAAGATGGTGGCTCCCAGAGGCGAATATGATTGGATCAAGTTGAGAGAACGGGCCCCAGCGGAGAGGCTACGTCAATTTTTTTTTAAAGTCTATGGTGTTGACAGCTGACGGTTTAAAAAAAATTGCTGGCAAGGAGACGGTATGTGTGTGTGTGTGTGTGTGTGTGTGTGTGTGTGTGCACAGCTAAATTAATTTGTAATATTTATACCACTCTACCTTTATTTTGATGGAATACAGCAAGAAAGTGTCAGACACTCAGTTAAAAAAAGAAAACAAATCTCCCAACAGGTAGGGACGCAACGTGAGTCCCATTCTACCAAACAGCACGTCTGAACGAACCCACGTTTACAGAGCTCTGCTGTTAATAAGTATGCACAAACCGAAGTTAAAACAAAGCTGAAGCTGAAGAAACTTAAAAGTTAAAGGAAAAGACTAGAGACTTAAGAGTGTGTGTGTGTGTGTGTGTGTGTGTAGCAGAGGGGGACACAGCAGCAGAGCAGCGCTGTGACAAACATATCACAGGACGCAGACACAGTCTACTAATTAGGATTTTCATTCAATCCCAGCATATAACTCGTATCATAGTTGTACTCGGCAAAAGTGCTTCAACCGTACCGAATGGCTCATCTCTACCAATCACCTTCCAAGTTACACACCAAGTTAATTGGCCTCCACCTGACAACAAATGTGGCGGCTTTGATTACTTCAGAATAAAATCAGCTGTTCCTTGAGGATTCTGCTCCCAGTAGTGCATGGTAACATAAAGAATTCACCATTGTTGAAAAGATCCTTTCAAAAGAGCTCCAGGAAAAAGTTGTGGATAGGCACAAGAAAGGAGAAGGATATAAAAATATTTCAAAGGCTTTAACTCTCCCTCTGAGTAGCGTTCAGAGTATTGTCCAGAAGTGGAAGGCATAAGTCACCACCCAGACCTTGCCTAGATCGAGCCGCCCCTCCAAAATGTATGACCGAGCCAGGAAAAGATTGATCAGGGAAGCTACCAAGTGGCCCATGGTGACCTTGAAGGAGTTACAAGTCTTAATGGCAGAGGTTGGTTGATCTGTGCACGTGAGATCAATTTCACAAGTTCTATATATATGGCAGGGTGGCAAGAAAGAAGCCTCTTCTGAAAAAAATGTCACACTGAGTATTATTTACAGTATGCCAAAATAACATATTGAAGATTCTAATGCCATGTGGCAAAAGGTTATATGGTCAGATGAGACCAAAGTTGAACTTTTTGGACTGAACTCTAAGCTCTATCTTTGGCAGAAACCAAACACAGACCACCACCCAAAACACACCATCCCTACAGTGAAGCATGGCAGCATTATGCCGTGGTCTTGTTTTTCTTCAGCAGAGACTGGGCAACTGGTTAGGATTGAAGGGAAAATGGATGCTGCCAACTCAAATTCTTGAGGAAAACCTGCAGCCCTCTGTTAGACACTTGAAAATGGGCAGGTGGTTCACCTTCCAGCATGACAAAGACCCAAAACACACCTCCGTACAAACAACACAGTGGCTAAATGACAGGAAGGTGAATGTCCTAGAGTGGCCTAGTCAGAGCCCTGACCTGAATTCTACAGAACATTTTGATGAGATACACTGAATGTAAACCTTTAAGCCCTCTTCTCCAGGTTTTTTAACCTTGAAATAATCAAATTCTCAGTTTTTCCAGAACTGTATGTGATCCCTGGATAAACATGTAAACTGTTTTTCAGTTAAGGCCATTGAATGAGGTTTTACATTTGTGTTAAATGAATGTCTATGCCGACTAATTGCAACCATGCTGAAGTGTAGCAGTTGCTCTGAAAGCCTCTCATTACAGCTGAGCACTGCTGTGTTGACTCAGGTGCTGTTCGTCTTATTAATGACCATTGCAGGAGTTTGTGGGTGGTAATTTTGGCCGAGGCAGGTCGATTCATATGTCTACTTAAGTGACAACTTAAGTGCATCTCTGACAAATGTGGCTCTTTTAAAGGTAAAATTAGGGGCCAAATGGAATACAAATCAGGTGATGAATACTATCCAACACAAAGGGCTCATTATTGTTTTTCCACTGTCTTTCAGAGGCCTCTTAAATTGAATAGTAATAGCACTTAGTGGGAACATTTCTCTCCTGACCTCTTCCCTGCAGCAGTTAAGAAGTCCTGGGACCAGACCATGTCCTTTGGTGGGACAGGTACATAGGGAACCGTTTTGACGCCTGATGAGCCAGTAAATTATGTTACCAGCCACAACACTTTGTGGATCTCCAAGAGAATACAACAGTGGTGGATTGAGCCAAAGCTTACAATGTTTCAAAAAATAACATCCACATCATTCAGTGTAGTGCAGTAGCAGCTGCTGGTCACTGTAACTATTAAATAGGGTTTCCTGTATACACATATTTTTTATGAAATGTCATGAAGTCGCAATTGCACAACCCTGCAGTGGCTTTTAATTTGACCCGACAGTGAAAACACATCTGTGCAGTGCTTTAGAAACTGGGAGATGCGCACCGAGGAGAGGCAGGGAGAGATGAGTAAGGTCTTTACATACCGGGGGGTGTTTGTTTGTAAGATTAATTATCATGTCGACATAGTTTTTTGAATTGTTGTTTTCTTTATGACTACATTCAAGCAGAACGGGATTATTCCATAACACAAAGGTGGCTGCCCCACTGCTGAAAAAACAAACAAACACTGATTATGTGTTTTGTTATTACCTGATTTAATGCAAATAAGCAAATGTATAATACCATTTCTTCAGAGGGCAGTGAAGCATGCAAGAGAGCTCAGCATGGACATTACATTACATTACATATATAAAGCAAAATCCAAGTTTGAGCATCAATTATTTCAGTAATAATTCCCTTGTCCCAGTGTTGGGTAAGATTACTGCCAATAAATTTAACCAGTTACATTTCAGCATTACCTACTGGGAAAAATGATGATAACTATGATTGATAACCCCTTCACTGTAATGCTATCACGTACATATATATATATATATATATATATATACATACACGTACACACACACACACATATATATATATATATATATACACAATTGAGACAGACTTTGAAATCCCCTTATTAAAAGGATAATATAGCTAATGCAAGGATGTTGTAAGGGTGCAAAAAAAGCTAGTTAGAGGACACAGAGTTGAGCTCACATTGGCACCCTCATCATAGCAAAAAATATATACCTAATTACTTACATATATTAACTATATAAGGAAACCTTTTCTGCTCAGTTTCAGGTTCATACAGTACTTCAGGTTCATACGGTACTGTATTTTGCGTGTCTTCTAGAATACATTTACATGCTTTAATGTTCAAAAAACTTTTCTCAAACTGCCCTGAGCTGCTGCACCTGTATTCACCCTCTGTTTGAGACGCTCTGTTATAGCGCTGTCTCTTTAAGACCAGTAAGGCCAGTTTGCTCTGTTTGGTCAGCATATCCAGGTCTCTGCATCTCCATTTCACTCCGCAGACATGAAAAATCACTCACCTTTTGGCAAAATTTGCCATCATAACGTTAGCTAACACAGCAGGAGAGATAACAGATTTACAAGCCTCCGGTGGAAGATTTATGAATTAACAGCAAAAGTGGGCCATGGAGACACTGGGCCAGACAAAGAAGACCCCTCACACCCCTGCCCCTTAACACTAATATTAATTTTGCCCAAAACACTTTTTCAAAACCCATATTCATCTTGGCAACTGGCTTACTTTTTCCTATTTGCGGCAGATTGCACTATTTTACGTTGTGCTGTTGCACATTTCATGAGAGAAGTTGTCTTTCTTATATAGCATAATGTGACCATGTATAGATAGTTACTCTATTATACATTCATATTGATTCTTCGCACAAAATGAATCAGATTGTTACTTTTAAAATAATATTCAAGCCCCTGCCCCCAGAATTGATCTGAAAATTGGGGAAAATTTACATTTACACAAAGCTGAGGCTCACATGGATTACTTTTACAGAATGTTGATCTCATTATTTTAGAATGCTGAACATTCAGCATTGTAACATTATATACTGTATTAAATGAAGAAAAGCATAATAGGTCTCCTTTAACAGAATTTGGCAACCCCCAATTAAGTATTTTTCAGCATGACATTTGTTGTATTCCTGTTCTTGTGTTCCAGAACAACCATGCTCACATATTTATTTAGTCTGTGTTTTTCGTATCTTATTTGTGTTCTCAGTACCTGCTCAGTATCTGCTCTTTTTATAAGAGCATATAACATTTCATATATACGATATTCTTTATTGAATTTCAATGTGTCGTCTAACACATGCCCAGAAACAAAAGGATGACAGACGGACGGATGGCAACCACCTCTGACTCATCTACATGTTTTCTGTCAATCAACAAGCATTGTCCCTAACAGACATTTACCAGTTCAAAAAGCTTCTTCAGTTCAGTTACAGTATTGTGTTTGAACTGACAGTGTAAAATAATCATCTTATTGTCCTCAAACAGAAGAGCAGCTGTCGCCTGTTGACAAAAAAGCCTCATGCCTCCAAATTGACTGAAAATCTGTAGTAGACTGGGGCAGATAGCTTGATGACAGAAGGGGGTTCATTAAAAAACTGCATGCGACGCACTGAAAGACAATGAAATCCTTGGTATTACAAAAGCAGTGTACAAACATTGGATTTCCTCAGTGCTTGTGTTGATAAAGGGGATATCCTGCTGGTGTAGATACCATAATCACCTCTCACTTGAAGTCACATCTCCTTCTATTTAAGTCCACTATCAACCGTAGAGGTGGAGTCAGCAGTTGTAAGATATATCTTTCCTTTCAAACTAAAAATACATATAAGTACTTGACAACTGTCATTAAGTGTTTCTTCTTTTTGCCAATAATCTGTCATCCTGTCACTTCCTGAAATCCTGAGACTCGTAAAGTCGAAAGTTGTGATGGCTGTATGAGACTTAGGGCGCACTCACACTGTCCACTTGTGCCATGCCCAAGCACGCTTCACAGCTAAAGTCTAGTTCGTTTGACCATCGCAAGTACAACTGTACACAGGCTCAGCACGCTTGCCAGCTGCAGCCTGGTTGAGATAGGTGGGCTTTTGTGAAGCACAGATGCACAAGTGCGGGCGTGAGCATGTGCACGTGTATGAGCACAAATCCCAGCTGTGGTCCTTCTGCGTGGAGTTTGCACGTTCTCTCTGGATTCTCCAGCTTCCTCCCACAGTCGAAAGACATGTATGTGACCCTATATTGCCCCTGAGTGTGAATGGTTGTTTGTTTCTATGTGCCCTGTGATAGACTGGTGTTCTGTCCTAGGTGTGCCCCGTCTCACACCCAATGAGATCTGGATGTTCCCACCGACGGACATTTAAAAAAATGCCCTTGAACGTGGTAGTCTGAGGTGTAGTGTTTATTGCAGACTTGGAAAGATGAAAAACGTTCAAAAACAGTCTGACAAAACTAAATCTCCGAGGGATGATGACGTATATAGCAAGAAGCATTCGTGCCACCCAGATCATTTCAAGTAATGTGAGTACAATGGGCCTACTCTAAAGCACGGGGCACGGTACGAATGGACCAGTGGCAATTGCTCTAAGACTGCATGCGAAGCTCAGCTTGCATTAAAATGTCACCAAAAAAAAAAAAAGTGGTAAAATATGTACTGCTGCATGTACATTTCATTGACTAAATACACGCCAGAAAGCCTTCACCTTTTGTTCAGAATCAGCTACTTATCACAGGTAACCGGCGCAACTTCCTTCTCATTCCCCCCCACGGCGCCACAGCGCTTTACACAGTCGAACGCTAGCTTCTACTGACTTCAATGGGGAAGCGTAGAGCGGGTTGTTCCACTGCAGCCAAACTAGATGCTCATTGGACAAATACTGGGCTTTGTCCCGCCCATCAGACGCTCAGCGTCTCTGGGGGTCTATGGGAAAGTGGGCTGGCCCAGACGCTCGGCTTCTACATGATGTTTGGATGAGCTGTCTGAGGCGGAATCCTTTTTTGATTAAAAGCTAAATGAGCGAATCAGCGATCTTGAAGAATAAACCGGAGCCACCGGAGCATTTTCCAAGTTTTTCATTCCGTTGTACTAAACTAATCTGGAGACTTTACCCATCCCCAGCGACTTTGTCTTTGTTAAAAACGAGCATTGTGTTTGGCGACTGTTCTGTCACTCTGCGATTTCTTTCCCCAAAGAGCAGCAGCAGCTGCGGAGCTTCTCCCCATGTCACGATCACTCACACTCACAGGCAGTCACACTTGGCCATCCTACACAATCTTTCAGAGCAGATACCTCAGCGTTTTGCAAATTTGGAAAGCATGCGCTTCTTAGAATTAGCCAATCCAGGGAGAAATCGAGGGAAATTTGATGAGATGAGACAAGTGTTTCCAGAGGAGGCGTTTCAGAGTGTTCTGAAAAGTTATGGTCAGTTCTTTGATTCAGGGAGACTGAGGTCTGAACTTCAGGTCCTTTATTTAAACCAGGACTTGCAGGGCAACAGGGGAAAGCTGTGTGATTTCTTGCTGTTTCTGAAAGACATGGAGTTGGACAGTGCAATGCCTCAGCTGTACAAACTGTTGTCATTAGTAGCAACAGTTGGAGCTACATCTGGAGGTGTAGAGAGGAGCTTCTCCTGATTGAAGCAGCTCAATTCTTACAGCAGCAACACAATGAGGCAAGGCCATTTAAGCAGCCTAGCTCTGCTGGCCTTGAGAGGACACTGGTTAAGTCCCTGGAAAAGACGCCTAGTTGGTACGACAAGGATAAGATAATCTTCTTAAAAAGGAACGAAGAGTAGAATTTACATATAAACAAAAAAACACATTTATGATGTAGGCCGGAAAAATGGGTTTCCCCTCCTTCAAAGACCAGCAGCCGCCACTGGAATAGACAGTGTGAGTGTGCCCTTTATCTGCGATCAGACTGTAGTAGATCCCATTTGTCAGGTCCATTAATCAGGTCTGTCCGCACTGTTATTTGCAAGTCATCATATTGGATATACAGTATGTGTCCAGACTGTGGTAGTAACATATGCTTTTCATCATGAGAAATGGAGTTCCATCATTTGGTCCTCCAAAGATTTTTGTTTTTAACACATTACCAGTAATACAAAAGACACTTTGAAATCTGATTTAAGTGGCTGGACTGGATTTGAATTGCATTACAAACCACCTCCAAATGGTTGATCTGATTTAAAAAAAAAAAAAAAAAAGATTTAATTAAAAAAATTATTTTTTGCTTTCCAGAATTCCTAAAAATGAATCTGGATATAATTTTTCGATATGCCAAAAAAAACGGATTCAGGCTGCCAGTCTGAACAAGTAAACAAAAAAAAAATAGGAAGTGTTTCTGCTTAAAAGTTAAATGGCTAAAAAAATAATCTTATCTGATATAACAAGTGTGTCTTCGATCTCACAGCCTCTTGACTTAAGCTGTTTGTTTACTTTGTTTCTTTTCTGTGTAGAAATCATATTTCTCCTGTATTTCCTTCTCTGAAACGGCTACCTGTAAAATCCAGAATATAATTTAAAATCCTTCTCCTTAACCAAAGCTCTTATTGGTCAGACTCCGTCGTATCTTATAGAGCTCATAGTACCATATTACCCGACTAGATCGCTGCGCTCTGAGAATGCAAGGCTACTTGTCGTTCCTAGAGTCTCCAAAAGTAGAATGGGAGGAAGAGCCTTCAGCTACCAAGCTCCTCTCCTGTGGAACCAACTTCCAAGTGTTGTTCAGGAGGCAGACACCGTCCCCATATTTAAGAGTAAACTTAAAACTTTCCTCTTTGATAAAGCTTATAGTTAGGGCTTACTAGCCATTAATTCTGCTGCTATAGGCCTAGTCTGCCAGGGGATAATCCTGTTCCTGATACTCTGAGCTTCTGTCCTCTCTGTTTGTATCATGTCTCATTAATGTACTGTATGTTACTAATTCAACTTCTTCCCCGAAGTTGTTGTGTTTTCTTGTCTTGCAGGTCTCTGCTGATCGTGGTGGTACCTGCTGCTGTGGTCCTGCGTGATGCTTCCTGCTGCTATTATTACTGTTACTACTTATTCATATACAGGATGTCCCAAAAAAGTTTTAAATAATTATTAAGTAGGTGTTTATTTAAAGTCATTTAATTTTCAAAATGTAGTAGAACATACATCATTTTATTGTTTTGTCACTGCCTGTTCTCAAACTGACGTCCCTTCTGGACCGGGCACTGCTGACAACGCGATATACGCGATGGAATCATACACATCACGAAACAATTCCCTTGGTATTTGCGTGCATTCACGTTCAATGGCTGCAGGTCTCATAGTGTAGACTTTGTCTTTTAGGTATCCCTATAAAAAAAAGTGTAGTGGTGTGAGGTCTGGTGAATGCGGAGGGTATTTTCAACGAAACTCCCTCCTAAATTGTCTTAGCACTTTAACTGCGTTTTCATTCTTCCAGTAGCATTTTAGAATTAATTTCCTTTCTTTAATGTTTAGTCTGGCTGCAAACATTAGTTCCAATTGATTTAATCTGAGAAGAAAACGTAAAATTGAGTTATCAGCTGCTAAAATGTGTATACATTTATTTTGGGACACCCTGTGTATTATCATTAGTCATATTTCTTATAGCATTGCAGCTGTTATCACTACTACTCGTATCCAAGATCATATTTACTAGGGATGAGCACGTACAGCATTATCTATATCTGTATCTGTATCTGTTTAAGGGGCGCGGCTCTGCTGCTGACCCAGTGTCTCACCTGTCTGTCGTCTCCTGTCATTTTCATGTTTAATTGTTGTTTTAAGTAATCAAGTCAGCATTCTCTTTGTGGCAAAATGAAGTTCAGCACTGGCATGTTACTTCCACTGACTGTGTGCATTTCTTTGCACTAGTTGCCAAAGTATGGAGTTTACACGGAAAAGTCGGCATCTCACTTACATACAGGACCAGCTGTTGTCACTCAGGCACTCAATCAAACCGGGAGACTCTGGTCTGAAGCCACTGGTCAGGTATCCACAACTCAAAAACACTGGAAGGCACTAAAATAAAGAAAAGAGAATTTGTACATGTTAATGTACAAATCCTCCATTCACACTAAAGTTAGTTACGGAGTCCCACAGAGTTCTGTCCTTGGACCGATTCTATTCAACTTATATATGCTTCCCTTAGGAAATATTATAAGGAAGCACTCCATAAACTTTTATTGTTATGCTGATGATACACAATTATATTTGTCGATCAAACCAGATGAAACCCATCAGTTAGATAAACTTCAAATGTGCATTAAGGAAATAAAAAGCTGGATGACCTGCAATTTTCTGATGTTAAACTCAGATAAAACTGAAGTCATTGTACTTGGCCCCAAAGGCATCTGAAACTCAACAGCTAAAGACATTGTTACTCTGGATGATGTTGTGTTGTACTCCAGCACCACAGTAAGGAATCTGGGTGTTATTTTTGATCAGGATACGTCCTTCGATTCTCACATAAAATTTACGACAAGGACTGCATATTTTCACCTGCGTAATATTGCGAAAATTAGGAACATTGTGTCTCAGAAAGATGCAGAAAAACTAGTCCATGCATTTGTTACTTCTAGGCTGGACTACTGCAACTCCTTATTATCAGGCTGCTCCAGGCTGCTCCAATAAGTCTGTTAAGTTGTTTGTGCTTTGTCGTCTCGCAGGTCTCTGCTGATCGTGGTGGTGCCTGCCGCCGTGGTCCGGCATGACGCTTCCTGCTACTATTATAATTTATAACCTTAGCTGTGCTTGTTTCAACTATTCTGCTGTATTAACTGCCATAACATATAAGTCATATTCACATTACTATAGATATTATTATAGTTACTGGAAGTGTGTCTGTCTTGGTCTTTCTCTGTCCATCTGTCCGTCTTTTCTCTCTTTCTCTCTCCTTTTCTTCCTCCCCAACCGGTCAAGACAGATGGCCGTCCTCCACAGAGCTGGGTCCGTCTGACGTTCCTGCCTGTAATAGGGAAGGTTTTCGTTGCCACTGTACTCTACGGGGGAATTGTTGGGTCTATGTTTATCATAAATAAGTCATAGAGTGTGGTTTTTACCTAGTTTGTAAAGTGTCCTGAGCACTATAAATAAAATTGAATTGAATTGAATTGAATAATAAAAGTAAATAATGCTTCAGTTGTTCAACTTTCCCACTTTAGACTGCAAGTTCAAGGCAATTCCTGGCAGTTATCTGGAGCTGACTGAAACTTCCAGTTGGCTGGGAGTTTCATGGTAAGGTACCATGAAGATAACTGCCGTAAAGGAGGATTTACATACCAATATAAATAGTAGTAATAGGCCTCAAAGTGCAAAAGCAAAACAGCTGGTCAAAAAGGCCAACTCAAAGTGCAACAACCTTGTCAAAAAACATTCCTGGTTAAATGAACATACCTTTTACCCAGAGGTTTTCACCCAATTATTCTAGTTTCAGGCTCTTGTCCTTTACTTAAAGTGAAAATCCGGTGTAAAATCATCCCAGGGTCTTTTTAGGCAAATTGGGTTATCAAATAAGCCATCGAGACTATTTTTTTCATGTATGAATTATTACGTAGATTTTCCAGAGAGTCGCTAACAGCCTGTCGCATGGAGTATGGTGAAGGCATTAAAACATCTTTTTAAACCACTAATACTGCTCATAATAACACCAAATCTCTGCAGTAATATGAGAAGAGTCCTTACACATCAACCGAAGCACCAACAACATAGTATGGTAACACGCAGTGTATTAAAAGAGTGTTTTGAAAGACTTACCTACTGGCCCCGGTACTAGCTGCTCTATTCAAGTCGATTACCAAAAACAATCCAAAGGGAAGGAGCCCATTGATGATTTATTCCAGCTAAACACGTTAACGTTGGGGTTTGCTGCAGACATGGTAACCCCTCTGCCTAAGCGTCTCCATCAGTGTCTCAATGTCTAGATTCAAAACACTAAGTCACTGGTTTATCAGAGCACGGCCATCGTACCGCAATGGCAGCCTATGAAAAGTTTCTGGGTTTTAAGGTCCGTGTATCTTTTGGTCATTCGATTTTCAATTCACAAATTGATATTAAAAAACCAAAAAATGAGTGGTTATTTGATTTTTGTTTTAAAATACTAAAATCAATATTAAATTACAAGGTGTTTTACAGTATTGGATTTTCGTTTTCTAGTTATGATAACAAAAACTAAAATCACTAGAAGACCAACATTAAAAAAAACAACTTTTATTTTCATATTCTCCAACCGGAAGTTTCAATTTCCCCAGTAAAGCAGCTGTGAGGACGGTGCTGTGTTGGAGAGGGATTTATGCGTCTTAGATTTGAACTTGTGACAACACATGGTTAAGGTCCTGAGGGGTTTGACTGTTGGGAGTTGGGACTGGTTTTGTTCAAAAGTGCAGAATTGTTGTTGAAACGCTAACCTGTTGTTGTTGTTGTTGTTGCCATAGCTTTGGTAAACATTCCGGTAACGGTAGTTATTATTATTATTATTATATGGATAAAATACAGCCAACCCATAATACTTGATTGATATACTAAGAGCTGTAATTAACGTTAGATTTAAGGCCACAGAAGCTGTATCTTTTAGTCTATATTAGCTTAGCTACAACCTTCCAAACAACAATAAGACATGAAATCCGGCATTTCTGAATAAAACCTACTGTATTTTTCGGATTAAAAGTCGCTTCGGAGTATAAGTCTCACCAGCCGAAAATGCATAATAAAGAAAGAAAAAAACATATATAAGTCGCACTAGAGTATAAGTCGCATTTTGGGGGGAAATTTATTTGATAAAATCCAACACCAAGAATAGACATTTCATCTTGAAAGGCAATTTAAAATAAAAAATAGAATAGAGAACAACAGGCTGAATAAGTGTACGTTATACACGCATAAACAACAAACTGAGAATGTGCGTGGTATGTTAACGTAACATATTACGGTAAGAGTCATTCAAATAACTATAACATATAGAACATGCTATACGTTTACCAAACAATCTGTAACACCTAATCACTAAATCCAATGAACTCTTCTTCCTCGGTGTCACTTCTGAACAACTCCGCCAACTCCAAAGGTAGACAATGCGCCGCTTAGCTCAAGTATTAGCAGGTAGTGTTGTGGTTTTATGTTATTGCGTAACTATTGTAGTGCGCATTGTGGGTCTCTATGATAAATATCACACACGGCGGTGAGGCTGTAACATGTGCTCTTTGCCCTCTGCACAACTTCATAACACAAATATAGGAACAATCAATCACCGCACACACCGAGTGACACAGTCATGAACAGTCGAGCACCGAGTGCTCGATCAGATACACCACAGGTAGCATCTTTTTTTTCACAATGCACTTCTGCCATGACCCGCCCCCGCCCAATTTTGATTGGTTGACATGTGTGTGTGACGATTGCTGATATACGCCTAGTCTCTTACGTGATTGAAATAAATAATAGCCCGGGCCATTATTTGATATTTTACGGTAATGTGTTAACAATTTCACACATAAGTCGCTCCAGAGTATAAGTCGCACCCCCGGCCAAACTATGAAAAAAACTGCGACTTATAATCTGAAAAATACTGTATTACAAATAGCAATAGTCAGACCCGCTAGAACTGTAACTGATGTGTTATGATAAGTAATCCACATTACATCACTGCATAACCAGTGGTCGTTCGCTGGTATGGTCCCTATCCCGACACATCCCGTCTGGAGCAGTTTCCTGTCTTTTCTTGGTGCTTATAGAATTAATTTACACACTTCTAAGAATGTACAAGTGATGTTTCATATTTGTACATAGACATTTATACGTCTAATTAATAAAGAAAGTGATTTTGAGAGAAAGCAGTAAGAAAGTTTGGGCAAAGCTCAGCCTGAGTGTATCAGGTGGTGGTTTACATTAAAAATGGAAATGAAGAAGACTTTCACTGTGTATTTTGGAGCTGTTAAAGAATGTAATTCATTATGAAGGACTGAAGTGTGGTCCTGAATGTGTTGACAGACTTGTTTGGAGCTCCCGTGTTTACTGCAAGGAAATCGGGGCGTCCGAGTAAGGGTAGCACACGGCTAATTCACCGGTGTTAGCATCCTTTAGAATGTCTACCGTAAAGACAAAGCTAAATATATGGTTACTGTTACGGCTGTTGTTATTCCCCTCTCATATGTTTAAGTGTTTGTACTGTATATGCAAAGTAGGATGTGTGGCCACCTGTCGGGAATTAGTTCTGTCTGGCCCAACCAACTTCCTGGTTCCTGTGGATCCTGATTGGTGCGGCGGCCTGCAGTATTCCTCCATCAATCAAGAAGAAGAATTCCTTTATTAGTCCCGCGAATGGGGAAATTAAATTTTCACTCGATTATTTTTTCATTTTACACACACACAGGCCTGAAATACACACACATGCTCAGACAGGACCTATATACATGCAACCAATGGAGAGATGTTAGAGCGAGGGGGCTGCTAGTGACCGGCGCCCCGAGCAGTTGGGGGTTCGGTACCTTGCTCAACAGCACCTCGGCAGTGCCCAGGAGATGAACTGGCACCTCTCCAGCCACCAGTCCACACTCCATTCATGGTCCACACAGGAACTCGAACCAGCAACTCTCCGGTTCCCAGTCCAGTCACCTATGGACTGAGCTACTACCACCCCAGCAGCGGCTCCAGTCACTGGTCACCCATAAGTGACGATTTCGGGATTTGCTCTTCATCCTCTACACCGATGACTGCAGAACCACACAGCCTAACTGTCATCTGGTGAAGTACGCTGACGACACCGTCCTCCTGTCTCTGCTGTCAGGCCCATCTCTGCACCACGGACCAGCTCTTCAGGAGTTTGTGGAGTGGTGTGACAGCTCCTGCCTGGAACTGAATGTCAACAAAACCAAAGACATGGTGGTGACCTTCTCCAACAAGCAGAGGGAACTGGCTGCATCAGCAAACACCGTGATCCACGGGAAGCCTGTTGAAGCAGTTGAGGAGTACAGGTACCTGGGCACCATCTTCTACAGTCTGCTGAAATTCTCCTCCAACACAGAGGAGATTCTCAGGAAATGTCTGCAGCGGAAATACCTCCTTAGGAAGCTCAATTCCTTTGGAGTCAGCAAGAACATCCTCCTGACCTTTTACTACTCCTTCATCGAGAGCATCATCACGTTCTCCATCACATGCTGGTTCTACTCCACCAACCTCCAGAACAGAAACCGCCTGCAGAGCGTCGCCATGGTCTGTTCTAAGATCATTGGACTTCCTGTTAGAACTCTGTCGACCATCCACGAGCAGCAGACACTCAGGTTAGCTGGTCAGATCATGCAGGACCCCTCTCACGCTCTCTTCTCAGCGTTTGAGTGGCTCCCCTCAGGACGCCGTCTTCGCTGTCCCTGCTGCAGGACACAGAGGAGAAGAGCAACCTTCATCCCCAGGGCTGTCCAGCTCCTCAACTCCTGACCCCTCTGACCATCCCCCTCCCCACTCCTGACACCCTCCCCTGGACACTTCACCCCCCCCCCCCCCCCACTCCAGACATCCTCCCTGGACACCGCACCCCCCTCTCCCCCCCCGGACACCCCTCCCTTCACCCCTCCTCCTCCCCTCTCCAGACATCCTCCCTGGACACCATCACCATCACCCCCCCTCCCCACCCCTGACACCTTCCCTGGACACCTTCACCCCCTGGACACCCCCCCCCCCCCCCCCCGGACACTCACCGGACACGTGAACTGGCTATCTACCTCCACTCCTGTCCTCAAAGCTGTGAACTACTGGTTGATTCACAATTCCACTTATTCTGTTCACTCTGTTTATAATGTTACTGGACTGTTGCACTACGCCACTTATTTACTCTGTTTATAATGTTACTCCGGTCTGTTGCACTACGCCACTTATCTACTCTGTTTATAATGTTACTCCGGTCTGTTGCACTACTCCACTTATTTATTCTGTTATTATGTTCACACCGGACTTATTCTGTTACTCTGTTCTTACTGGTCCACTTGATTCTGTTAGTTATGTTAATTTATGGTATTAATGCACTGCTCCACTTTATTGTGTCTATCAGGTCTTATATTGTATCCATGACAGCACTATGGTCACTTTATTTTTCAGTATTCATCTGTTACACAGAGCTAGCATATACTTAGACTGCTGTTTTCCTGCCATGCACCACTATCACTTTATTATCTAGCTTATAGTTATATATTATATTTATACTCTATTACTGCACTATAGTTCTGTTTACGTCTGCTCATTACACACATGTATCATGTCTGACCTCATCTGAATCCGATCACTGTCCACTTATATCTTCTCTGCACTACAGTTCTGTTTATACCTGTTTTAACAGTCTACTGCATGTTTACATTGTTTACATCATAAACACCCGTTCACATGTCTGCTTACATCCGATACACACATGTCTTTCTACATCTCACGCCGACGATGTTCTCTGTATCTAACCTGTACTAACACACTAACATCCTGACACTTATTCTACCTGTACTAACACACTAACATCCTGACACTAACTCTTCTTTTACACTTGTACTCTTGTATTAGGTTAAAAGGTTTTTGTATAATTGCACTGTCGTTATTTGCTGCTCTGTGTGCCCTGAATTGCCCCCCGGGGACAAATAAAGTTTTTTGAATTGAATTGAATTGAATTGAATTTCTGTGACTCAGACGCCTCGTGCCTTGTTGTGTGCTTTACTGTTCACTCTTTGAGATTGGGCCAGGGTGGTTTAATTCACGTGCATCTCGCTTAGACCATAGCTGTTTTATGTTTAGTAATGTTAGGGATAGGGGTGCTGCTCACGTTGGCCCTTATTAATCAATCTTGCGTGAAAACGGGCGCAGGTCTGAGCGCAGAATTGGTCGTATGACAGGACCCACGTGTGATTTATGAAACATTCGTATCTGACCAATCTCAGCGTACGAATGAACGGGCCTTGATAAATGCGGCGGCTGAATTCGATCGTCATTAACATGTTAAGGCCTTAAATATTCCTCGTTCGGAGGCCTCGCCCACTGAGGTCAAACACGGAGAGACGAAACACTTGTAAGAAAACAAACTTTTCCGACACACAGATCGGCATCCTGACATCCGACATGGAGCAAAATAAAGATGTGCTTTTTGGCAGTCTTAAGAGTGAAATAAAAGGGGCCCATAAAAACGCTTTATGGAAAAGAATAACGGAGGCAGTCAACCCGAAGCAGCGCTCCACTGAGACCCGTGTGCGCACTGTTGGACAGGTGTTTCAGCACCCCTGCTGTGAATGCACCCCCTCACATTATAGGTGATATTCTGGATCAGAAGGCTGCTGTTTCGACCTATAGGAGTAGCTTATATGCAGGTAACCCAATTAAAAGCACACACTTTTGAACCTATTAATTGCAAGAAAAACTGGGATTATATTTAGGAAACTCTATCAAAAGATCCATTTATTTCATTTTGTAATTATGGCTGCAGTATATTTCCACAGAACATACAAAAAGGTGGTGCAGGAATTTTACACACAATACTTTAGTCAAATCAGAAGGACCTCACATAGTATATATTGCGTAATTCAAATTCTACAGGAGACTTTCTGGAGTCAGCAGAGTCGTTGGCAGTTTAGTGCGCCAGCAGGCATTTATTAGCAGAAGGACATCGGATGAAACAGACGTCTGGAGAAATGTTCTATTCTCTATCTAGAGTAACTGTGTGCAACACAGTACCCGTGATCAGAGGCAAGAAGTTCTGATATCTGGAGTAACTACTCCAGCATTTATGCTTGTTACAAAGGCGTGGTTATGTGTCCGATGGGCGTGCATATGTGTATTTCAGAAGCAGCCGCTACTCCATCTTCCATCTTCCATCCCCGCACGTCGGGGTGTCATGTGTTCCGCATGACTCGTCTTCTTTATCTGTGAAGGAAGCACATATTCTCATCCTCCGTACAGCCTGTCTGCTTGTATGGTTGTTCCTGTCTCCTCCTTGTTGTTTGCGAACGGCAATTCTCTAATCTCAACTAGTTGCCAGGTGCATTTGTGCAAGCTGGCTATTTCATTGTCTTTGTAACCTTGACTGACTGCCAAAAGTTCGTGTGCTGATGTTTTGCAAAAAGTTTGAGCCTGGCAGAGGCACACACTATAACACTTCTTAAATAATTATACTTATTGCGTCTTATTATCACACTCTCATTAATCATTACTAATACACACGCTAACACATGATTATGATACTTCACTCATTGATTTTTAATTCTTCAGTGTTGTTTTGTGTTCGCTATTACCCAAGTTGGTGATTTTAAACTCTTTAAAACAGTTTAAAGACTGTAAGTAACCAATGTTCTGACCGTTGTGGGTTACCTGTATATAAACTACTCCTATAGGTCGAAACAACAGCCTTTTGATACAGATTATCACCTGTAGGTGAGGGGGTGAATTTCACTGCAGGGGTGCTGAATACAGCACAACACCGGCGCTCTTGCTCTGTAGCGGGGTTTGCCAGTGGGGTTATTAGGTATTACGTTAGAGGATACCTTTGTCACCTAGAAGAACCATACCAAGATGTTAATCATCTGATACCTTGTTTGATTCAATGCAATTTATCGAGGGTAGCCACTAACCGAGGAGATGACTTTGGCTCTGCAGTGCGTCTTGCTGCAGCCGCGCGCCAACACATTCATTCTGTCGGGGTCGCGGGGGGCTGGAGACGAGCTGTTTTGAAATTTAAAAGAATTGCGTGGGCCCCCCCCCCACCTGGCCACCACGTTTAAAAGCGACAGCTTGGCATCACAAATCACCTGTACATTTATAGAGTGGTAGTTTTGGCGATTGATGAATGCGTAATCATTCATGGATGGTGCCTTCAGACGCACATGAGTAAAATCAATCCCTCCAACCACAATTTTTATTTTTTTTATTCGTTTTAAGAATCCGTTTTGATCTGTTCTTAATATGTGACTGCTTATGCTTAATGACAGCTGAGGTTTGTTAATTATTTTCAGCCAGATGTTGCTGTGCTGCACCGCAAATACACAGGCTGAAATTTGCGTACACGACCTCAGACCAGACGTGAGATTTGATCGTAGCTCCCGCTCACGTCCAAATTGATAAATACCAAAGTTTGCCAGGAAATGGTCATACGCACGTTTTTCTTCCGTACGTTCGTTTGATAAATGAGGGCAGTTGTGTTTTGTTTCAAAGGAATAGTTTAGTGGAAGATCTTTTGTTCTCCTTGTGCTTCAGCTGTGGTTTTAAAGAGTCCTTTCTCATTTATATTTGTTTATTCCTTTAGCAGCACCCGTAGGCCATACCTTTAAATTACTCAGAACAGCTGGTTTTATGTTGCTTCCCTTTCCCCTTACGAGCTGGGTTGTAACAGTAACAAAAGTAAGAAGTTAGACTTTAGTTTAACACCATTAAATAAATTTAAAACATTACACAAGCATTCATATTTGAATGACAAAAAGGCCTATGTAGAACCTAACCCTGACCCAAACCGTAACCCCTAACCCTAACAAAATGCTGAATTAAATCTGTGAAGGCAGGGGCTTATGCGAACTTGAAACATAGGATCTTAGACACATAAGCATCATTAATTATTGGGACCAAGTGAGCAAATGATCTAGCCCGACTTTGACCATCTGTCAGGTACATGTGTCCCCGCCATTAGGCTTAACATTAAATTGCTACATACACATTAAAGCATCAGTAATAGTATTGCAACATATGATACACATAATGATGTCATTTGGAATAATGAATACTTTTAGGCTACTTTTGTTATGTACTTTTACCATTTATAATGGAATACTGTTATACCGCTCTGTGCCAAGGCCGTAATCACCTATTCAAGGCTTTATAATATAGATTTGTTCATGGGTGGAAAACTGCAAATAAGAATGACCAATGTATCTGTTCACAAGAGACAAACATTTGTGGTGATGATAACTCACTGCATTATTTTCAAGGTAAACTCTCATTTGTTTTCCATGTATCAGTTTTAAGCACATGGGGAAAGCATTAGCCCTTAATGCACTCTCTAATGACTCTATAGGCCTGTGTTCCTAATTCTCTTGTGTTCAAGTTCAAGTCTTCTCTGCTTCCTGAGTAATCATCAGTGGTTTTTCTTTTGTACAAGTTCAACATGAAAGCACTAAAGGCATGCCAATTTCCCACAAAAGGCCTGTAGGATGTGGAACACTGTGACTTTTGACCTTGGCACCGTCTGGTGTAAGAACAGTTGTCTGAACACAATTACAGTAAAGAAACTGAGTCAGGCTGAAAACAAAAAAGCAGACATAGTGAAAGTGAATTTTACAGCATGTCATGTTGAATTCTTACGAAAATGATTGAGGTATCTTGGGAGGCCTTAACTTGTTACAGAAATGATGGTCATCAGGAGCAGACTAAACTTGGCAGACAATGTCATACTGAGTGAAATACCAGCCCACAGTGACTGGAAGCTGGGAGTGTAAGCAGAAAATGAGCCGTGGAGTTCGACATATTAGTAGCAAAATCATTTGAGAAAAAAAAGAAAATAAGTCTAATTAAATTTAAGTTCTTGAGCTAGATTGCTTTACAGCAAGAAATAGCTCAAGATTCTTGTCAGGGGGACTAACACTCATAGGCTGAGTGTCCATATAGCCTTTATGTTTAAGCAGCACCATCCTTTTTCAATTGTTCCCAATGAAGAGAAAGGTGTTCCTTTTTTTTTGTGTATAGCTGTTTGATATAAAGTCGCTCCTTTTCAGGCAACACTCTTTTAATAAACTTTGTGTTCACATACTACGTTTTGCTGCTTCAGTTAATATGTAAGGACTCTTATCATGCTACTGCAGAGGTCTGGTGTTATTTGGAGCAGAATTAGTGGTTAAAAAAGCCGCTTTAATGCGTTCAACTTGCCGCCCAGAGCTTATCTGTGTTAGCTGTGACAGGCCGGAAAATCTAGTCCACACACAAAAAAAATGTCTCGATGGCTTTTTTGATGACCGAATTTGCAGAAAAAGACCCTGGAATGATTTTACACCGGCATTTCACTTCAACCATAAATTGTAACCTCCAATAAAATAAAAACTAGCCTGGTACAAATAATCCCCCTCACCCCCAAACAGTGTTGTCATGGACATATGAGGTTGGGGAGGTTGTGGGGTTAGGGAGAGCAGATATGTTTTTAGGTGCTTTCTTAACAGTGCTAGATAGGGAGGCAGAGCGGATGTGAAGTTGTAGACTGTTCATAGGTAGGGACAGTTGCACACATTGTAAATACTAACATAGGATTTACTAAAAAATAATTAGTGGACCAAACTCAGTTTTTATCAGCCTGTTCTCAACACTCATTATTACTGTAATTTGGGGTTGAAAACGTTTGCCAACTCCATATACTTGTACGTTTTTGAATTATTTGAGTTTTTCCTACCTTTGCACATGCTCAGATCAGTCCTCATTTACTTGGGCTTTGTAAGGGAACATGCCTGTGCAAGCCATGGGGCAGCCAAAAGTTATTTCAACAGCAGTCACCATTTTCCTGATTCTTGTGCTTGTCTCACTGATTTGTAAGAAAATATTTTATCCTTGTACAAACCTTTTTTCTGTCATCAGTTTTTTGTGTTCGAAAGTAGTATATGCACTAGTCTGATTTTTTAGAAAATAGTATTATACTTTAGCAAGCTAGACGTGTACCTCGTCTTTCTATCTTGTTGTATAATGGTTGCTTCTTTTTTCTTTTTTTTTTAAAGTAACTGCTGGACAGAAACTGACCAAGTTAATGCAGTCAATGTTTATTTAGAGCTCTACTCTCCAGTAAATACTAACATAAAAAATTAGTGTTTTTATAAGAAGAAGCAAATCCAATGGGTAGCAAATATAACATTGCTGTTCTAAAGACGATGTGTGCTTCTTTGCAGGATCTGGGGTCCGTTTCACAAAGCAGGTTTAGTGAAAACTCTGAGTCTGTTAACCCTGAAATGAGGGAAACTGAGTTTTCCGTTTCACAAAGGGAGGTAACTGAAACCAGAGACAGAGGGGTAACTCTAGCCTGTTTCACAAAGAGAGGTAACTTAACCTCTCGGTCAGTTACCATGGTAACATGCTCTCTGAAACTAACCTGGTCCCGACCAGGTTTTTCTCAGAAAACCTCAAGTTTCTCTCTGTCTCCGCCCTCTTTCAGCCGAACACGGCGTTTGATTTCCTCGTTCATTCAGTCAGCGGGCGAGTTTTGACATAGTATAGTTCCGTCTGTTTTTTCAGAAAATCATTGCAAAAATCAGTCACTATAAGTTATATTAGGTGGCGAATATTTCACTACCATGGCATGTCCTTTTGATAACGATCCCGTGGCTGAAGGTGCAACATTACTGCGCAGAGAATTAAATATTCGTCGGGAGATGTCCTTTTATATACTGCAGCCATAATTACAAAATGAATGAAATGGATCTTTTGAGCAAGTTGAATGTATTTGACTCAGCGTTTCCTAAATATAATCCCAGCTTTTCTTGCAATTCATAGGTTCAAAAGTGTGTGCTTTTAATTTGGTTACCTGTATGTAAACTACTCCTATAGGTGGAAACAACAGCCTTCTGATCCAGAATATCACCTATAATGCGAGGGGGTGCATTTCACGGCAGGGGTACTGAATACGACACAACACAAGTTTCATGTCACAGACCATCTCATCCGTCCTTACATTTCCAACATTAACAACCAAAGTCATGCTCTCACATCCCAGCAGATATTGTGTGTTGTGCTGCGTTTTTTTGCAAATGGGAGTTTTTTATACAACATATGAAACAGCCACTTACAGTAATATTTACTTAACAATGTAAAACATGCCCAAAATGAGGCGTCACCATGAGATTGTGCCAATGTTTTACCTGTTTGAGCAATGTTTTTATGTTTCATCTTAAGCTGCTGCCAAGTGCGCTTCTCCCCCGTGGGAAAGCACCTAAACTAAATAAATGAATAGGCTCCCACCCAAGCAGTTTCCCCTGTGATATTACTGTGATTGCAACAGGACTACATTTAAACTTACGCACTGAACCGAGCAGCAATGTCCTCCCGCACCTTCTCCCTCTCTTTTGCTGCTGCAGCGGTGTAAACCTGCTCAAACTCTCGTATGAGCGCATTAATATTTACAGTTGCAGTGGTAGCGTAGCCCTCTGGCCCCCATCAGGGCTCCATTGATGCTGTCTTTTTTTACTTGTGGTGCACACGCTTAACTCCAGGTCAAACTACTCTGAGTTGATCAACCTAACGCAAATCAGCTGTTCTGAAACCGAAAACTCAGAGTTTCCTATCTCAGAGTAGATCAACTCAGAGTTCAGGGTTAGACTCAGAGTTTGTTGAACCTGCTTAGTGAAACGGACCCCTGGTGACAAATGAGGCCCTAGCATCTGTCACAGATGGTGTGCTGACTGTTCTCAGTGAAGATGGTCCTCAGCAGGATCACAGCTCAGTGCACCTCCAGCTCATCCATATGGACATTTTAAAATTAGTTTCAAAATTAATATTCAATACGAGTCAGTCAATAACAGTCATTAGTTTATTGATATTTGTGAGATGGATAATATTGTTATTATTTGATAATATTTACAATAACATTGGAATTGACAGCTAAAATAACGACAATATCATACTTGTTTATTGTTCAGCCCAGATTTGTCCAATATTAAGTGTTGTTATAGTTAAGTAAACCTGAAAAACAATAAGTGAGTAGAATTGAAAGTGTTAAGTTGTGGTTAGTGATTGATTTAAGTAGGGTTCAATTTGTATCAAGCAGTGTACACAAAATAAAAAAATTAAGTTATCACAAAGCATGACTTTAAAGTTACATATGCTTAAAAAGTTTGTTAGTTGTACTACTTCATTTAAGTGTTGCACACTCAGAATAAACAAGTTATTATAACTCACTGTACTTACCTTATTTTTTCTTGAGTTTGTATACTTTTTTTCAAGTAAAGCCAACTTATTATACTTTAAAGAAGGCCCTATCCCCATAGGTACAGAGAGTGAAATGTAGGTCCTGTTTACATAGCAGACAGTTTGTAGCTAGTTAGAATGGTAAAACAAATCCTGTTCTGCTTCTTTACCAGCAACATCCAATTGAACAAAATCTCCAAATAATGACCCAAAAAAAATCAGAATACATCTTAAATTTTGTATTAACTTACACAAATTAAAATACATTACCAATCTAAAAAAAAACCAAAGCATCAATTAAAACCATAGGTAACAGTCATACTTCGTCATAATATGGATAATTCCCATTCCATGGAAATGTCTTTCTTGTCCTATTAGCTGTTTTTAGTCCGTGTATACATAATGTTTCCCGCTGTAAATTCCAAGGCCAAGATAAATACTGGTGAGATGATGGAGAGGCTCAAACCTCAGATGTGTCCCCAGTGTGCCTGTATTTTGGTTTGTCTTGTCTAGGATGATAGCTTTCCGAGAGCTCCAAGTTCCTGCTGTCCAATGGTCTGAGACCACCGCGGTTCCTCTGAGAGTGTCTTGGCCAACAGTGTGGATATTTTTTTTTGTTTTTTCCCAAATTTTTCAAATTCAATTTTGCAGACAAGTACACAGGAAAAATCATAACAGCCGTACAGTGTGCCTGCATTTAAGTGAAAAGGGGACACCAACACGGACCCCGCCATCCCTCCCAACAACCCATGTCAGGCAAGGTAAAATAAATACAACTAATAGCAAGATATAAATAAAATAATTTGAGGAGGAATACCAAAAAAAAAGAAGGGGGGGGGGGGGGGGTCTCTCCTTCCAGGCACTAGGAAGTGTCCTCAGCATCATCAGGTATAACAGTAATACTATTGCTTAAAAGAGCCAGTGGGTCCCAGGTTTGGTGGAATGCTGTCAAAGATCCCCTCTGTGAAAACCTTAACTTCTACAACCTTAGACATTGTAAAATTCTGCGTATCCAGCTATTATGAGTCAGTAGAGAAGCATATTTCCATTAAGGGAGGATGTTACGTCTGGCGAACAGGGTGGTAAAGAGAATGACACGTTGTGTAGTAATGGGCAGATTTTTAGACAGAGGAAGCCCTAAAAGAGCAGTCAGGGTTCCACATTTGTGTTAAGAGCCTGTGTGACGGTTTGAAATATATCAGACCAAAATTAAAAAACTTCGGGCACGTGACTTCCCAGAACATGAGTGCAAAGTCGGTTGGGGACTGCTTACAGCGGTTACAAGCAACACTGTGACTAGGGTATATCTTAGCCAATTTAGCGTTGGTGAAATGGGCTCTGTGAAGCACCTTCCACTGTAATAGGCCGGCACAAAACGAGAATGAGTGGACCAGTTTCAGATTGTCCCTCCACTGGACCTCAGTAATGTCTACACCTAAATCCTTGTCCCATGCATTTTTAGGTGATACAGTGGGGACTGGGCTGAGAAGAGCAATCTTATTATAAATGACTGATATCAATCGTTTGTGTTGTATGTTGAGGGCCAGGAATTAGTCCATCTTAGCTTTAGGGGGGGCGTTCTAAAAATGTGGGAACTGAAATTGGATAAAATGTCTCATTTGAAGGTACCAAAAAAAGTGGCTATTAGGCAGGCTGTATTTGTCCGACATAAATGCAAAGGAGGTAAAAACCCCCATGCATACAGGTCATTAAGTGTTTTGAGGCCCTTATCTGACCATATGTGGAATGTAGGGTCGGTGCAGGGAGGGAGAAACGCATAGTTATTCAAAATTGGGGCTAGGATTGAAGCCCTTTGCAAGCTGTGCTGCTTCCTGAACTGGATCCCGATTTTTATAGTATTAATGAAACCTTGTGCGCAGTTATGGGGAGCTTTGAGCAAATTGTAGAATGCAGAGAGCAGGAGGAATATGTTATCTCAGTATGAGCCTAGGGTGGGCAGACATCTGCAACTCCACCGTGGAGCCAATATAAAGGTTTATTTATGTTGCAAGTGTAACCAGGCTCAACTACAATCTGCTGTAGTTGGCTGGCTCAAACCCCTCGACTCTGCATTGTGTTAAATGATGGCCCGGAAGCTTACGTTGCAGTCCGTGGGACCGTTTATTCTGGACAGGAACAGAATATGTACTGGTCACATACAAGCTCAACAAGCAGCTCACATGCAGGACACTCAATCGCACCTCTCATTAACTGGCCAAATGACACAATACAATATAATACACAAATACAGTGTGTGAATAATGTACCTGGACACGAACAGAATATGTAATGGTCACATACAGGCTTAACAGGCAGCTCACATGCAGGACACTACAAAAGAACTGCAAGCTAACGTTAGCACAGAGGCTAAGAAGCTAACTGAAAAATTGTGTTTACACCATTCAATGAACAATCCAGCACCTACAAGTGCAGCGACCCACTCCTAACTTGCACATTAACATTTTAAATAACCACAGCACCTCTTTATCCATACAAGAGAGAATATTGACACAAATACACAATAATCGTATGCCGTGCTGCACTTTGCAACTCACCTCAATCGCACCTCTCATTAACTGGCAGCGTTTCTAACGTGCACTTGGCATTCATAAACTGCCACTGAAAAAGGGCTCTGTTGAGCCACTAAACTCCCAAACATATATTTCCAATAGAAGGAAAGTGGAATCCATACATACTGTGTTACAAGCCCAGAAGTAGTGGCGGAAATACCATCTTAATAAGATTAAACCGGCCTGCAAGGGACAGGGTGAGGGCCACCCATCTAGACAAGTCTGACTTTCCCTCTCCTGGCGCAGGCCTCGCATATGATTTTCTCCCTCACCTGGTATCTGTGCAGCCTGATAATGACTGCCCGTGTTCTCTGGCCTGGTCTAGGCTTCTCAGCTAGTGTGCGGTGAGCTCTGTCACATTCCGGCGGTAATTCCAGGAAGCCCTCGCCAAAAACCTCCAGAAGGCTGCGGCCCCTCCACTCTTTCAGGCAGTCCAATCCCATGTTACTGCGCCTGCTGCGGGATCCCAGTTCGCTGACTTTAGCCAGCAGCTTAGCATTGCTCTCTGTTAGTGTGGCACAGGAGGCTTCCAGCATTAGCAGATGCTCATCGTGTAAATTTGCATTTACCTCAAGGGACCCTATCTTCTGATTGTTTGGACACTGTGGCGTGGACTTGGTCCAGCTTTGCTTCAAGGGTTAGTAAAGCGGCTATACCACTGCTGTACTAGCCTGTTTTTTTAAGATGGCAAGCTGCTCTAAAATGACTGAAACCCTGAGACAGCAGGTTGTCCAGATGAAGGCCAAAGGGATGACCCTCTCAGCCATCAGAGAGAGGTTGGGCGTTCACAGTCTGTGATTTCAAGAATATTTAAACTTTACAAGGACACAGATTAATTTAAGTCCCTCAAAAAGGCAGGTAGTCCACGTAAAAGAAGTGCAAGAGAGGACAGGATCATGAAGACTCTCAATGGGGAATCGGTTCAACATTGCAGCTGGAGTTGGTCTCCAGTTCAGTTCTTAACAGGGCAAGGATCTGTCTCTTCACACAGTGTCTCACCATTTAAGACTTTTTGGAATGAAAGCCTACTCTGCAGTGACCAAACCTCTCATCAGCAGAAAGAATAAAAAGGCTAGACTTGCCTTTGCTGAGGAGCATGTTGTGTGGACAGAGGAGAACTCCGCCTCACGCCCGATGTCAGCTGGGATCGGCTAGGTAAGCCTAGCTAAATGGAAAGTTACGAACAGCCTTGCCAAGTTTTAGGATCGACCTTATCACTTTTTGTTGACACTGTTTCACACCGATGTGTAATTGTCAGCAGTTGAAATGTGCTGAATATACTGTATATGTTGTTTTTCTCTATTGTAGCATTAAAGGTTATACACCTTATTACACTATGCCAGGGCTATTCAATTGGTGGCCCGCGGGGGAATATTTCCTGGCCCTTTGAGTAGAAGCGTCTGTGAAAAAGTAATTCATGACCGCTGTCCTTTCTCGTAACGATCTCAGCGCGTCAAATACTTGCACGTTGGAAGACTTGCTCCATGCGCTCCCCGTAGGGGCGTGGCCACAACCTACGCATGCTCCCGCTACGCTCTTCTTCGTGGGTTTCTGAATCCCTTTGACAGCTCGCTTAGTTCCGCTCTGTTGTTGTTCTCAATCGTTTCTGTCTGGTTAAATCTTTGGTTAAATCACCACATCAATATCTCTTTCTACTCTGAAAAAAAGAAAAGTTGACACAGAAAACCGTCAGTTCACCAGATAATGGACAGAAGTTTTTGTTTCTGTCACTGTGTAGCCTGTAATTACTCTGCAGGCATATCTGTGTGTAAAGAGTATAAGTTTATAAGGCATTTTCAGAAAAATCATGCTACTCTGCATTTATTTTACGTAGAATTTTGTCAGTCCAGTTTTTGATGAATAAACTAATGTTTCATACTGTATGTAAGCCTGGTAAAGTACCTAGTAACTGAAGTAATCAGATAAATGTAGTGGAGTAAAAAGTAGAATATTTCCACTGATTTGTTGTGGAGTAGAAGTATAAAGTAGCATGTAAATAAAATACTCAAGTAAAGGACAAGAGCCTCAAACTTGTACTTAAGTCTAATAATTGAGTGAAAACCTCTGGTTAACAGGAATGTTAATTTAACAAAGTTTTTTTTTGACAAGCTTGTTGCACATTGAGGCCTATTGCTACTATTTACATTGATACAATAAAGACAATATACTATGTACTCCTATTTCGCTGCATTGTTTTATAACATCCATTAATGTGATGCTCATATTTTTCCGGCCCCTCATTTTGGATCATTTTCTTCAACCAGCCCCAATTCCAAATTAATTTGAATTCTTGATTTCTGCTGGTTCCTAGTTAAGCTGTCTCTGGTTAAGTGCACTTGACCAACCCAGCAAAGTGTGACCTCTTCACCCAAGCCATAACATGTTTACAGTATTACACATTTTGACAGTGGGAATCTTATTCCATAATAGGTGAAGATGGGGATGGAGGTGTGAATGACCAGGGTAGCAACCAGGATGGAGATGGAGATGGACGGATGGCAGCAGACGAACCAAGCACCCAAGTGAAGGACTCTATGGGGGGAAAAAACAGCCTACACAACCATGCAGACAATTACTCAGTGTCTATATTAAAAGTCAATTTGAATGCATTTAAATAAAATTACGGATGGCAGCAGACGAACCAAGCACCCAAGTGAAGGACTCTATGGGCGAAAAAAACAGCCTACACAACCATGCAGACAATTACTCTGTCTATACTAAAAGTAAATTTGAATGCATTTAAATAAAATTACTCCTTTCCAGTGTCCACGTTATTTTGTTACTCATATTTTTTTAAATGGATTTTTCAAAATATAATTTCTTCCCCTTGTAATATTCATCATAGCTCAGTAAACAAAACATGAATTCACATTTAGTATTTAAAAAAAATTAAACTCTGTTTTTAGCATACAGCTCGTATTATTTCCATAAATCACCTTCATTTTACAGTTCACACAGTGAAAACACTTTTTTTTACACTCTCGTCAGCTAAGCTGCATGAATTTTTCCTGCCTGTGCCTACTGGTTTAGCACCGCATTAGCCAGCACCGACCGGCTATGAAAAGGTTTACACACAACAATGAACTAGCAGCACACTATTCATAAAACACAACACAGGCTTCAACATTAATAAATTATTCAAACCGGTTAAAATCTGTCCCGACTGGTTTTAGAGAGTATTCAAGGCAAATTCTCACCTTACTTTTTTTTTTGTAGCACTCTGTTACTCACCGGGATTTCTATTGTTTACACAATTCACGTCAGAAGTGTGAGACGGGTTAACAGCAGCGGGGTGGGCGATCTTGTTTTGTAATCAGCTCTACTGGTATCCGAGGGTGGGGAAGACAACCAGCGCCTCTTAACAGCCTCCCACAGCAACCTGCGGCGGAAAGAAGAGGATTTTCCCAGCTCTCTGGTCTCCTTTGACCAGACTGGTGGAGAAACTCTGCCACTGCTACTGTCACAGCTGGGACGGAGTCCAGTTCCGTGAGAGGGGAAGGAGGAGGACCAGCCGCTAGAGAATCATCGGCAGGGTGAACAGGGATATTAGGTAGAAGCGTAGCAAAGCAGTTAGTGAAGCCATGCAGGGACGCCCAGTACTTACTTTGCCCACCACCACTGACCAGGGGGCCTGTGAGCTGGGGGTTGAGCACAAGGAGGGTCGGTAACAGGGTGATTGGAAGGGTGTCAGCGATGGCTGGGTTCATGAAGGAGATGATTTTCGACTGTGTGGCTGCGGTGTCAATGAGGCAAGATTATTTATTCTGTTTTTTTTATCCCTGAGGTGAGTGATGTGTTTTCCTGCTTTCCAGCAATCATCACAGGGGTTGGTGGCGGCTGGTGAGGTGCAAGGTGCCATGGTTGGAGCAGATGGTGGCTGTGAAAAGAAAGAAAACAGCTCCGGCAGCAAAAGTGTTCTTTGCTTATGATAGTTTGGCTAGTAGCTAGCTCAGTTGTTAGTGGAGCTATCAGCAAGAGACGCAGTAGAGACTTACATACGAGGAATCCAGTTGGAGTCCAAGGCACATGTAGCAGACTGTTTAAAAGGCAGTAGGAGGCAAAACTCACCAGCACAGGCCCAAATACTGGGCGCGGCGAGGTTGTTGGGTGTCCGGTAAGCTCTGGGCTGTTTAGGACAAATAAACAAGAAAGGTAAGCACAGTCAATGACTCCCTGTGCAGTACTTTTTGGGGAGTCTCTAGAAGTTGTGATTTGTGGTGACATGGTATGAGTTGCATACGGGCAAAAAAAACACTTTGTGTGCCCCTTTATCCTGACATCAGAACTGCACCCCTGCTTCCAATCTGGATGTGGTTGGGGTTGGACGACCTGTCCCGCCCTCCTGCCGGCCACAGCCATTACTTCTCGTAGCGAACGTCATGACACAACGCACATTGTCGCCCTAGAAACAAGGCAGGAATGCTCTTTCAGGGAATCACCACAAGTTGAAAGGGACTTCCAATGGTGGTTAATCTCTGTGACAAGAATCTTTTTCGCCTCTTGAAGTTTCCTTACTGTTATGAAAATGTCGAACGCTCTTCTCTTTGTCCTAAGAAGAGCTTGAGGTCGACAGAATCTGAAAAGCATTTATAACAATACATTAATTCATATATAATATTTATAAGATCAGCATTCATCTATCTATGCTGGAAGTATTCAACAGACTAGTGTACCTACCTCTGTTTGGCAACTGCCATGGCCAAGATGTCTCTCCTGATAGAAGTTTCCAAGCCCAGAGTTCCTGTGCTCGAAAACATTCCATTGTATTTTTCCACAACAGAAGTCAGGCTTCCTTTCTCCTCCCTGATCTTGTGGTTAATTCTGGCACGTCCTTTGTTTCTGTCTGTGTCTTTGTAGAGACGCTGGGAATAATAATAGTAAATAGTAAAATGCATCCCAGGGGCCAGAGCGGGCGACATTGAATCCTATTTGAAACTTCTGGCTAGGGATAGACGTAAATATGGTAGGATTGTTATTCACGTCGGCGGTAATGACACCCGATTACGTCAATCGGAGGTCACTAAAATTAATGTGCAGTCGGTGTGTTCTTATGCAAAAACTATGTCGGACTCCGTAATTTTCTCTGGTCCCCTGCCCAACTTGACTTGCGATGACATGTATAGCCGCATGTCATCATTCCGTCGCTGGCTGTCTGGATGGTGCCCGGTAAATAATGTGGGCTTCGTAGATAATTGGCAGTCTTTCTGGGGAAAACCTGGTCTTATTAGGAGAGATGGTATTCATCCTACTTTGGAGGGTGCTGCTCTCATATCTAAGAACCTGGACGCAGTTGTTAGCGGTCTAAAACCATGACAACCCAGTGTTGGGATCAGGAAGCAGAGTCGCAGTTTAATACACCTCTCTGCGCTGCCCTTATCGCAGGTGCCCAGGAAGCAGAGTGGCAGTCTTACACACCTCTCTGCGCTCCCTGTGGAGCATTTTCCAGCTCAGTTTAGTATACAAACACTGTCTGCCCCACGATCATTTAAATTAAACAGATCAAAAATGAACAGAAGAGGAGCTATAAAGAAAAACTTGATACAAATCAACGCAAAATCTGCGACAATGCAACAATATCAGAAAATAAAATGTGGACTTTTAAACATTAGATCTCTCTCATCTAAAGCTGTATTAGTAAACGATCTGATATCAGACAACCATATTGATTTACTCTGTCTGACCGAAACCTGGCTGCGTCCCGAAGAATATGTTAGCCTAAATGAATCCACTCCTCCCAGTCATATTAATACTCATATTTCTCGAGGCAGTGGTCGAGGAGGAGGCGTTGCAGCTATTTATAATTCAGGCCTATTAATAAACCCTAAACCTAAACTAAATTATAATTCATTTGAAAGTCTTGTTCTTAGTCTTTCACAATCAACCTGGAAAACTGTGCAGTCAATTATATTTGTTATAGTGTACCGTGCTCCCGGTCCCTACTCTGAATTTCTGTCCGAATTCTCAGAGTTTCTGTCAAATTTAGTCCTTAAATCCGACAAAGTAATAATTGTAGGTGATTTTAATATTCATGTGGACAGCGATAATAATAGTCTCAGTATCGCGTTTATCTCTCTATTAGATTCGATTGGTTTTAGTCAGAGTATACATAGACCTACTCACTGTTTTAATCACACCCTCGACCTTGTTTTGGTTTATAGTGTGGAAATTGATGACTTAATAGTCTTTCCACAGAATCCTATTTTATCAGACCATTATTTAATAACTTTTGAATTCATATTATAGGACTATTCACCACAGGGTAAAAGTGTCTACACCAGATGTTTATCTGATAGTGCTATAACTAAATTTAAGGAAGCGATTCCATCTGCATTTACTTTAATGCCTCATCCTAATATTCAAGACTCCTGCACTAACGTTAGTTTCTCTGAAATTGATCACCTTGTTGAAAGTGTTGCAGGCTCTCTAAGAACAACACTTGACTCTGTTGCTCCTTTAAAAAAGAAGATAATAAAACAGAGGAAGTTAGCTCCGTGGTATAACTCACAAACCCGTGAACTAAAACAAATATCGCGAAAGTTGGAAAGTAAATGGCGCTACACTAAACTGGAGGAATCTCACTTAGTTTGGCAAGAAAGTCTTAAAACCTATAGGAAGGACCTCCGTAATGCCAGAGCAGCCTATTACTCATCTTTAATAGAGGAGAATAAGAACAATCCTAGATTTCTTTTTAGCACTGTAGCCAGGCTGACAGAGAGCCACAGCTCTATTGAGCCATGTATTCCTATAACCCTCAGTAGTAACGACTTCATGACCTTCTTTAATGACAAAATTATAACTATTAGAGACAAAATCAACTCGCTTGGCACTATTTGTTCATCAAACCCAGGAACCTTACAAACTGTACGACCTGAAATATTCTTGGACTGCTTTTCTACAGTCGACCTTAACAAATTAAACTCTACTATTTCAGCATCAAAACCTTCTACTTGTCTTCTAGACTCTATTCCAACTAGGTTACTTAAAGAAGTGTTACCTTTAATTAGCACTCCTGTATTAGATATGATTAACATGTCTTTGTCAGCAGGTTATGTACCACAGTCTTTTAAAGTAGCTGTAATTAAACCTCTTCTTAAAAAGTCCAGTCTTGATCCTGAGGTACTAGCCAACTATAGACCTATATCTAACCTTCCTTTTCTCTCTAAGATCCTCGAGAAATTAGTTGCCAATCAGTTGTGTGACTTTTTACATAATAATGAGTTATTTGAGGATTTCCAGTCAGGATTTAGAGCAAATCATAGCACTGAGACAGCACTGGTGAAAATTACTAACGACCTTCTAATAGCTTCAGACAAAGGACTTGTCTCTGTACTTGTCTTACTAGATCTTAGTGCTGCCTTCGACACTATTGACCATCACATCCTGCTACACAGACTAGAGCATCTGATCGGCATTAAAGGAACCGCACTGAGCTGGTTTAAGTCATATTTATCAGATAGATCTCAGTTTGTACATGTTAATGACAAATCCTCCATGCACACTAAAGTTAGTCACGGAGTTCCACAGGGTTCTGTCCTTGGACCGATTCTTTTCACCTTATATATACTTCACTTAGGAATTATTATAAGGAAGCACTCCATAAATTTTCATTGTTATGCTGATGATACACAATTATATTTGTCGATCAAACCAGAAGAAACCCACCAGTTAGATAAACTTCAAATGTGCATTAAGGAAATAAAAAGCTGGATGACCTGCAATTTCCTGATGTTAAACTCAGACAAAACTGAAATTATTGTACTTGGCCCCAAAGGCCTCCGAAATTCAATAGCTAAAGATATTGTTACTCTGGATGATGTAGTGTTGTCCTCCAGCACGGAATCTGGGTGTTATTTTTGATCAGGATATGTCCTTCGATTCTCACATAAAACTAACAACAAGGACTGCATATTTTCACCTGCGTAATATTGCAAAAATTAGGAACATTGTGTCTCAGAAAGATGCAGACAAACTTGTTCATGCATTTGTTACTTCTAGGCTGGACTATTGCAATTCCTTATTATCAGGCTGCTCCAATAAGTCTGTTAAGAGTCTCCAGTTGGTCCAAAATGCTGCAGCTCGTGTACTAACTAAAACAAATAGAAGAGAACATATTTCTCCTGTATTAGCTTCTCTGCACTGGCTACCTGTAAAATCTAGAATAGAATTTAAAATCCTTCTCCTTACGTACAAAGCTCTTATTGGTCAGGCTCCGTCGTATCTTAAAGAGCTCATAGTACCGTATCACCCAACTAGATCTCTGCGCTCTGAGAATGCAGGGCTACTCGTCGTTCCTAGAGTCTCCAAAAGTAGAATGGGAGGCAGAGCCTTCAGCTACCAAGCTCCTCTCCTGTGGAACAAACTCCCAAATGTTATTCGGGAGGCAGACACTGTCCCCTTATTTAAAAGTAAACTTAAAACTTTCCTTTTTGATAAAGCTTACAGCTAGGGCTTACGATAAGACTTTATTCTGCTTAATGATGCTGCTATAGGCCTAGTCTGCCGGGGGATAATACTTTTCCTGATACTCTGAGCTTCTCTCCTCTCTGTCTGAATCATTCATGTCTCATCAATGCATGTTACTGATTCAGCTTCTTCCCCGGAGCTGTTTGTGCTTTGTCGTCTCGCAGGTCTCTGCTGATCGTGATGGTGCTTGCTGCCGTGGTCCTACATGACGCTTCCTGCTGCTATTGTCACTGTTACTCATATATACTATCACTAGTTTAATAAACTATAAAATTTGTAGCTGTATTGTAGCTGCTATTGCCACTACTCATCATTGATCATGTTTGCCACCATAATTATTATCATTTTCATATTCTGTCACCTTAGCTGTGCTTGTTTCTACTATTCTGTGGTATGAACTGCCTTAACATATACGTCATATTCACATTACTATAAATATCATAGTTACTGTTAGGCTTTGCTTGCATCTCTGGAAGTGTGTCTGTCTCTGTCTCTCCCTGTCCATCTGTGTGTCTTTTCTCTCTTTCTCTCTCCTTTTCTTCCTCCCCAACCGGTCAAGACAGATGGCCGTCCTCCACAGAGCTGGGTCTGTCTGACGTTCCTGCCTGTTATAGGGAAGGTTTTCGTTGCTACTGTACTCTACAGAGGAATTGTTGGGTCTATGTAAATCATAAATAAGTCATTGAGTGTGGTCTTTACCTACTCTGTAAAGTGTCCTGAGATAACTTTTGTTATGATTTGACACTATAAAAAAAATTGAATTGAATTGAATTGAATATCTCTTGACAGATGCCACCAGCACCTCAATCCTGACCGACATTGCAGCAGCATCAGCGGTGGTGTTGGTTGTTGCTATATGTAGTTGCAGATCGATTTGAGGCATTAATAACCTGTATAACAATTTGAATGTATGTAAGGGGCTCGCTGCTTCCATACTGGATCTCCTCGTTCCCCTGGACCTACCCGACGACTCGCACTCACCATCAGGACAGAAAAGCTGTACCTGGTCGACCACCCAGCAATCTTCACCAGAGCCGCTACCTCATCTTGGCCAAAATATTCACCAAGTTAGACCTGCACAAGGCTTATCATCTGGTCTGAATTAGAGAGGGAGACGAGTGGAAGACCGGATTCAACACACCCAGCGGTCACTATGAATACAGGGTCATGCCTTTTGGACTTACCAATGCCCCCACCGTGTTCCAAGCCACAATAGATGACATTCTGAGAGATTTCCTTGACCAATTTGTGTGTTAACCTTGATAATATCTTGATCTATTCTCCCGACTGTGACACTCACCAAGACCATGTAAACCAGGTTTTGAAGAGACTTTTGGACAATGACCTATATGTTAAAGCTGAAAAGAGTGTGTTTCATGCTGACACCGTCTCCTTCCTGGGCTTCATTGTAGCCCCTGGAAGAGTGCAGATGGATCTGACAGCCAATAAAGTTCAGCAATTCTTGGGATTTGCTTTTACAGGCAGTTTGTCCAAGGCTTAAGCGCAATAGCCTCTCCTCTTCATGCTCTTACGTCCTCCCAGGTTCGGTTCCTCTGGTCTACAAGAGCAGAGAAGGTCTTCCAGATGCTTATGCAACTCTTCACCTCTGCAACTCCTCACCATGCCAGACCCACAGCGCCAGTTCGTGGGGGAGGTGTACACCTCCAATAAAGGAGCAGGGGCAGTCCTGTCCCCCTTCATCTCTGCAGTGTCTTCAAAGTGGTTGAAGAACAGGACAGCAAAATGCATCCCCCATCCCCAACAGGACAGCAGAAAGAAACTATGATGTCGGCAATCAGGAGTTGCAAGCGGTGAAGCTCGCCTTGAAGGAGTGGAGCCATTGGCTTGAGGGGGCCGAACATCGTCACACTGTTAGGTGTCCTGTTTTGGATTTTTTGTCTTGTGAAATGTTTTATTTTGAAAGATTAATCTTCCTCTCGTTTCAGGTCACTTGCCCTTCCACCTGTGTCACCAAGGTCACCCAGGTCATGTGTATATAGTCCTCGGCTTCCCCTGTCTTGTTGCCAGAGTATATTGTCTGTTTGTGTACTTCCAGCCATTACCACAGCCTTGTCAAGGAAAAAAGCCTGCATTTATCGTAACCTGACTGCATTTGAGTCCTCCTTTGCCCAGACCTAACAGAAACAACGTGTACTGCCTCGTTACACCCCCATTATTGGGTAACCACTGTTGTATTACCTTGATTATGCTAGCCCACACCTGTTTGATGGAGACGTACTGAGCAGAGAGAGGAGAGGTGAAGGAATGGAAATCTACTGAGAAAAAAGGGAGGGATTCGCTTCACTATTTAGTTACAGGAGCACTTTTTTTTAGTTAGATTTAGCTGGACACAGGCTTTTGTGCTTTTGCTGTCAGACCCGGGCAGGAATAAGGACTCAGATGCGGAGGTACGCAGATCAAACTGGTATTTTTTAAATCCAAAGCGTAAGGCTCTGAGCCTATAAAACACAGAACAAAAAGCTGCTCTGAACAGGAGGAAAAACAGTCATCAAAGTTAACAAATAAAACACAAAAACAAAGTCGCTCCGACCAGGAGGAAAAACAAGGTGAGCAAAAGAGAATTCAAAAAACAAAGTTAATCTTACTAGGCAACAGGGAATACAAAAACCTGAGCGAGGATACTAAGATCTCTTGATATGAACAAGGCTGTGGAAACGGGCTGGAAACGTTCGGCATAAAGGACGAAATATTCTGGCAACAAGACAGGGAAAGACACAGACTATATACACATGAAGGGAGGGGGCCACAGGTGGAAACAATCAAGGATCAGGGAATGACGTCAGACCGGTGACACAAGAGGAAGGGCAAGTGACCTGGAAGGAGAGGAGAGTTACTTTTCAAAATAAAACAGGAAATTCACAAGACAAAAACCCGAAGACAGGACAGACCTCACCGCGGCGTGACATTTGCATTGTTGAATCTCCAGATATGTATATCTGCTCTTGTTAAATAAAACTCTTATTGATTGATTGAATTTCCGTCTTAGTTGAATCTCTTCTCATCTACAAACTCGGGGAGGCTGGAGTCTCGCCTCCACATTATCTAGCCATCTCACATGCTTTTGACATATGTTTGGTCGTCACAGTTATCGGTGAGGAAGGTATTTACTATTCCACCTCCTCCCCTATTGTTAATCCAGCCCCTTCCTAATACTTGCCACTCCATTTTACCTGGTTAAAAAAACCAAGGCATGTTATAACTTTGTCAATGTTGACCTGGAGGTGTGGAGGTTTCCATATCAAGTGATTCTGTCACATAGTAACGATTGCTTACTTAACATTTGAAGTTATGGGTTTTGGCTTGTAAAAGCACTAAGAGGAAGGTGTTGTGAATTCCCTGCTGGGAGGAGTACACCTCACAGCCAAACTGCTCTATGCAGATACTGACAGACTGTTTGCCCATGCGCAGTGTTTTTGATACAATGTTCCGTGCAGTATTTTGATACAATTTTCCGTGTAGTTAACCAGTTGAGTTAATCTTTACCGATCGTCAGCGCTCTTCTTTATTCCTTTTTACAACAGTGTGCGTCGGTGATGATACATCACACACACACACACACACACACACACACACACACACACACACACACACACACACACACACACAGACACAACTATACTAAAGTGTTCTTCAGTGTCCTGTTTGTTTGGATAATGGAAAATAAATTTATCTAAAGTGTAGAAGTTGCTGCGTCTTCTCTGACCGGAGGATTAGGCCAGTATATACACAGTCAGCATATCATCACCGAAGCTGTTCCTTTACAAGTGGTCCTTCGAGCCGGATTGTGTGTATCACTGCGCCATGGCAACTTATGGCAACCATACAGATGAACAACCTCCAGTTGTGCGCCGCTCAAGCCGGTCTCATCAACTCCCCAGGTATCTACATGACTTTGTCATTGATAACCCTGGCTATGTGAATAGACACGATACAACACACCAAGTGATAGAAGTGCAACAGGAAGAGCATCAAGACCATACGGTGCTCACTGGGACAGAAGATTTTAGGCTGGAAGGGATGGAAGCCCGCATGAAAGACATAACTAGGCAGATGAAACAGCTACAGTCAACTATAGACAGTGTTAAAGGTGAAGCTCACCCTCTACAGCATCCATCCAACTTATCATATCCTCTCCGGAGCTCAAGCCTTCCTCATATTGATCACACTGGAGTGACAGGGCCTAGAGTATCCCCCCCTCATGGATAATAGGATGAGTTGGACATCAGCTGATGGAGGATATTGTCAGCTCTCAGGCAACCGCGAGCCTCGTCCACCTACAGCACAGCCCATACAGTATGGAGAACTCAGCTCAACAACTCAGCCATCTGTTCAGGTAGCAGCACAACTGCTGGATCTCAGTGAGTCTCCCTATCACTAAGCTACTCCAACTGGATCAGCTCCAGAGCTTTCAAAGCTGCCTGTAGTTCACTCGGCTCACTATACATCAGTTGCCCAGCCAATATATGTACCTTCTCTGCCCGTCCAGCATGCAGGTCAGCACGTCCCGCCGGGGCACAAACCAGCTCAACAGGCACCACCGACAGTGTTTCTGCCAGCCCAGCCTGCATCTCAGCAGAGTTATCCTCATTATGTCCAGTATCAGACCACTCCTCATCCTGGACCACCACTAGGATTTACACCTGCTTCATCCAACAAACAAGGGATAAGACCAAACTCTCGTGCTATCGCTTCTTATCAGCCACCTACTGATGTAGGAGCAGCCTATTCAATTCCACATACTAAATATCCCCTTGTAGCTCAACCGCAGCTATACCAATCTGGATCTCAGTCAGCTGTACACTACCCACAGCTTACACCTATGGTTGCTCCACCTACAGCACCAGGATACATCTCTCCCTACAACAATCCTGCAACACTCACCATGACAGAGATGGCTATTGCGGCCTCATATGGTATTCCAAAGCCCAAACTGCCTCTTTTTAGTTAGTAGTTTCATCATGCTGAAAAGGGGACTGGATAGCTTACTTGGTCCACATCGACACTTAACTGAAGATTATAAATACCAAGTATTGCTTGATCACCTCAAACTGCCAAGTGCCTACCAAATGGCAAAGAGATACATCCATGACTCAACACCATACACCAGTGCAATGGACGCTCTGCAGCAACGATATGGGCAGCCAAGACAGTTGGTCCAGAGAGAATTACAGACCATATTGAACTCTCCTTCAGTGAAACCTGGTGATGCAAAGGCCTTTGAAGATTTCTCCTCAGCTGTAAACACACTGGTGGGGATGTTAAGTCACGGTCCCGCTCAGTCTGAACTGCGTTGCGGCTCCCACGTAGACACCCTCCTTAGCAACTGCCTGCTAACTACAGGGCTAACTTTGCTAAATTCTGTATTAAAGAGGCATCATCCGCAGCGGGAGCGACCAGACATATACATTACCTGACCTCGCTGAATGGCTGGATATGAAGGTTCAGGTGTTTCACGTGCTGCAGAAGCCAACCCAGCTGAGTCCAGTCGTATCACACAGAGAGAGCATAAAGCAGGTAAATCACAGTGGGTCAAACCAGCCTCCGTTTACTACAGCAGTGACTCCATAACCATCAAAAACCAACAGATATCTCCACAGCGACAGCACACTGCAAAAAGTCAGCTTTAAAAAATAAGAAAAAAAAGTAATAAAATGAGGAATATATTGCTTGAAATAAGCAAAATTATCTGCCAACAGAACAGGAAGATTTGACTTGACAAGATTTTTAAAAACAAGTGAATATATCTAGCCTTAAAAACCCAGGGATGTCTTAAAACCAGTGCATTTACACTAAAAACAAGTAGATTTGAATTGATATATTTTAAGAATTTGTTTCTCAATATGTAGGACAATGTGCTTAAAATCAGCATATGCTAGTGCAATCATCTTCAAATAAGGTTTCATGCAAGTAAATATATCTTAAAATCAGCACAATCAAACTTCAAACAAGTACATTTGTCTAGATAAGTAAATAAAATTTAAGAATAATTTACTTGATATATAGGAAAATATGCCTATATTTAGCATATGCTAGTACTATCAGCCCAAAACAAGGGTTTATGTTAGGCAACATAGACTGAAATCAAGAAGATTTGCCTAGATAATGAGAACAATTAAGAATGATTTATTCTAGTATGTGGGGAAAAAACACTTAAATTTAGTATCCAATGCTACTGTTAAATTCTTGAAATAAGGGTAAATTCCCTGAATACACTGAAAAAAACATTTGTCAGGGTTGTTAAAGAAATACATGAATCTCAATTATCTTCAATGTCTTTATTGCGTTATAAGTACAACATTTGCTTTTCAAGTACAACATTTCCTTTAAAGTAGAAACAGTAAAAGCCTGAACTTGCTATTACAGGAAAAATCTGACGAGTTTTCATATGGTTCTCCGTACGGTCAGTATGAAAGCCCCCATAAACATCCGGTTTTACCCACCAAGAGTTATTACAGCCAGCAGCTAACATAGACAGGCAGCTACAGCTCTTCACTCTGGGGGCATGGCAGCCTCCATGCACATGCCCCCAGAGTTTAGGACTGTAGCTGCCTGTCTGTGTTAGCTGCCGGCTGATGCAACTCAAGCTAGGTAAAACCAAACCATTTTTTTCATATTGACAGTACTGTGACTTAAAATGGAGATCTATGTAAAAACTCAAATTTCTCCATTAACACACTCCAGCTTGGTGCATGAACGCCCCCAAAAACATCCGGTTTTACCCATCAAGAGTTATTACAGCCAGCAGCTAACATAGACAGGCAGCTACAGCTCTTCACTCTGGGGGCATGGCAGCCTCCATGCACATGCCCCCAGAGTTTAGGACTGTAGCTGCCTGTCTGTGTTAGCTGCCGGCTGATGCAACTCAAGCTAGGTAAAACCAAACCATTTTTTTCATATTGACAGTACTGTGACTTAAAATGGAGATCTATGTGAAAACTCAAATTTCTCCATTAACACACTCCAGCTTGGTGCATGAACTTCAATGAAGATTTTAAAAGAGCAAATTAAAAAATAAAAAACATCTATATAGGAAGTCATGTCCTGGTTGTGGATAGGATCCAAGAGAACTTGTGTAGACAAGATCTAACGTGAAAGATACAATGCATGCCATTTTACATTGTGCTAAACATCCAGATACTCTTTTGGAAAGGTTGTGCAGCTGAACTTAAGAGCAAAGTAAAAAGTAGAAAACATTTAAAGAAATAAAAATAAAAAACATTTAAGGAAAAATAAAAAAAGCAACAACCTCAAAATCTGAAACAAGATTATCCACTCATTTCCACTCTAAGCTAAGAATTTCCTCCACTCACCCATAGCCTTTCTATAAGAGGAAGTCATGTCCTGGTCGTGGATGGCATCCAGGAGAACCTCGGTCTGCAGCACAGACAGGAGTGTGGCAACACACTTTGGATATGTAAGGTGAAAGATGTAATAGCATGCCATTATATATGTTACGCTAGCATCGATATCCTCCTTTGGGAAAGTCAACACAGGCGTGGTTCCAATAGCCAGTATGCAGGTTGTTTCGCAGACAACTACGACTGGGCTGGAGAGTGGTCTTGCTCGTAGAAAGGTGTTGGGGTCTTCTGTAGGCTGAGACACACAAAAAGAAAAATAAATACCACAATGCTTTTTGCTTTGTATGGTAAAGTAATGTGAATTCTTATGCAAATTTTCTTACCTCAAGGATGTGAAGCAAAGCCTCACTTGCATGCGCCAACTTCTTGGGTGGTGCCACAGGTGATGGAAATAAGCTTGGCAATGCCTTCATCAGAGCGATTGACTGCTTTACTGTTAAAAAAAAAATGTTTACTTGCAGCTAGTTATTAAATACACATTAATACTTCTGTGGGATTCTCAATTGTTATGTTCTGTAAATACCTTTGTCCAACAGTGGAGGCCTCATGATCTTTTTGGAAACTCCATAAAACTGTGCCCTCTCAAAAAAGGTCGCCAGCCGGGTATTTAGGTCACGTAGGAAGTGGGAGTTCCCTTTGTCAAGGATCCGCCGGAGTTCATCCATTAGCTAACACACAGGCAGACAAGACAGAAGAGATGTTATTAAAATGTACATTACAATTCAAATCTAACAGAGCTAAACATTAACCTTAGAGAGGTTCACCCTTCCCTGTGAAGCGCTTTGAGTGTAGAGAAAAGTGCTATATAAATGTAATACGTTGTTGTTCTTGTTGTAATGTTTTAGTTTTGGCTTAGGAAGCAGGGCTGCATACAATGAATACATTTGCTTACATGGTCCAATTCTCCAAAGCAGGAATACGCCTCAAGGATCTTTACAGGCCTGTCCTGCTCCTTAGTCACATCGGAGTCAATGAAAGCCCGTCTTGACTGGAATTTCAAGGTCTAGGAGCTGGGCAACATCCTTCTTGTTTGGCCTGGTCTTGGTTTTATACATATCCTGCAGAGTTTTATAATGTCTTGCCCGATTCTGTAGGCTGTCCGAAGTTTCTGATGCTAGAAAAGTTAATCAACATTTAAACATAGCAATACCAAACATTAAGAATGTAATTTCCATTTCAGGTTAGCTGGGCCATTTTATAATTTACTTAGATATGTCCTTGTTAGTAATATTAGAAGCTCCATTAATACTGAAAACAATATCCACCATTTCAATTTGTGCACATACCATACGATTGTTCAATCTCTGGGCTGCTACAGCGTGGTGATCTCTCCAAGATCACAGTAGAGGCAGTAGAGGAGATGGAGTCATCAGTCTCATCAGTGGACGTCTCCTGTCCGGACTGAAAGCTAAGTCTCCGTGCCTTCTTTCGCGAAGGAGTTGCTCCCTGCTATTTTTTAGGAGTTGAAACATTTTGGACTCTTTTTAAGAGCTGTTTCTTCAGAGATTCCTGACAAGACAGACAGAACAGATTGTGTAATGAATAGCATTAAACAAAATTGTATACCGTAATGAAGGCGCACAAGCAGACACGACTGATGAATAGTGTCTTACCCACTCAGCCCCACTCTTGGCCGATTGATCCCGAAGCATTGGGTAGTAGTCCACGAGGCGCTTTGCCATAACTGTGAGCTCCCGGTTGCATGGATATTTAAAATCATCCTCTGTAGCTCTTTTGATTGCAATCATGCTCGTGATGGTATTTCTTATTAATCTGCAACGAAGATCTTTGGACAGGCTAAAGTCTCCCTCTCCATCTCCAGCACGCTGTTTGTCAAAGAAAGCACTCCTTGCCAGCTCTAATTCTGTGTCTGTGTATATGACATACTGTGGGCTGACAAGTTGTACCGTTCTGCCATGTTGGGGTCTTGGGCTTGGAGAGGGGAGGGAGGATGGAGAAGAAATGGGGGATGGAGAGGGGAGAGGGTTGGAGGAGGAGAAAGAGGATGGAGATTGAAGTGGGGGAAGAGGAGATGGGTGGGTGGGGCTGAATTCACTGCTGCCTGGTCTATGCAGCTCTGATGTTTGACCCTGTATAAAAGATACATTTATTGGTGATTATAAAAACAAGGAGCTCTACTCTGTGACAGCTACCAAACAACTCCAACAGTTAACAAAAGTCTGATGTAGGATGGCTAAGAAATGCTTACTTGACTGCAGATTAAAAGTAATTACCTCATTTTCCTCATGACTGAGTCTCCAAATGGTTCTCCTTCTTAGGAAATGCTCTGGCCCAGGAAAGAGGTCGCGCAAGTCCTCCTTTGAGAGGCTTGGCAACATATCTTTGCTGATATTAGCAGCTGAAAAACAAATATTACCACACATTAAATATATGTTAATGAATATGCAAATGCATTGTCTATTGAGAAAAAAATTGTCACATGAATATTGTCAAACTGTTTTTAAAACACCTTGTTGCGTGAAAAGTAGGCCTATGCAAACTGTCCCAATTTCTAGCATGCACGTGTTTACCATGCGGGTGTCACGCAGGCAGCATGCAAGCTCTAACACGCCACACAGCTGACACGCTCATGCCATGCACTCAGTCTGAATTCGCCCTAAAGTTTTTGCATCTTAACAAAGACAGGTTACCTTAATTTCAGAACAGCCACTTAACCTTGGAAACTTAAAATACAGATGTCCTAATCCTGCTAACGTTAGAAAATGGCCCCAAATTTAGTTTGACTAGTTCATAGTAACGTTAACAGTACATTTTAAAACTCTATAAGACGTTGATAATAGAAAGGGCGCCAGAGAGTGCTACGTTTACGTTAGCTCTAAGCTAAACAGATGTCCATTATCCAAGGCCAATTCAAAATCATTTGTACCTTAACACTGTTCACGGCATTAAAATGCAATTAATTACGTCAACTGGTATTGTTGGTGGCGCCGTTATTAGCAGTTTGCAGTGTGCATAAGTTCTAGCTAGTTCGTTTGTTCGTTTCAATTAGCATGTTAACGTTAATGTGTTGACCAATTTTCCAATTCAAATAAATGTTAGCTTCCTGAGGACAAGTTTGGATATAAACAAACATATAATACCTTTTAGTATTTCAGCTGTTGTATTATCCATGCCCGCTTCTTCCATTGCGTAAAACGAATTGCTGAGAGAGTCTCCTTCCAAATCCACGATGCAATCTTCTGGATGCTGAAGTGGTTCCGTGATGCACCTGACCTTATACGTAACGAACCTTCTTCGCGCCTTGACATGGAAGCTACCATTTCATGAGGGGTGACCGAAATATTTCAAATGTTATACATATTGATAGTATGCATAAATGATGCAGTCATGGGTAAAATGTCATACAATTATTACAAGAAGATAACAATACATTTCATTCCACATGTTGATTGCAGATGGTATTGTGTACCTATAAAAACTCTTGATCACATGCCTTCCCTATAGGTAATATCCTGAGCACACATGAACATTCTATTTACTATGATGTTACGTTTCCCCCGCGGTTTTCATGATCTTTGTGTGCGCTCTCGGTGAATTTCAAGATGCTTTGGAGATGCGTTATCTGCTTGGTTTTTGTTACCTACTCACTAAAACTGTTAATGAGCCATTATAATCGATTGCACAGTCGCAGCCCTGATTTCAGGTTGCTCTGTGGTATTGATGGTTGCACGGAGGAATATATAGTGTACAACTCATTCTACCATCATGTAAAGAGAAGACACTCCCAACACCTTCTTGAAGGCGCCAGACCAGAGAACGGCAGTCAAGCAAGTGTACAGCGACAAGTAAGTGCTAGCCTATTAAGTGTAAAGTGTGTTATTTGATTAAAGCCGTACATTTTTTCAAGGCTTTATTTGTGGAAGTCATTTTATTATAAATGATTGCAAATTGTTGGAATATGCTTGGCTTTTTTCCCCCTCTTTCTTATTATTATTAGGCTAATGTAGCTATAAGCAAAACGTATGGGGGGAAATCGTTTAAATAATGGTAATAGCCTAGGCTACTGCAGTCTCACTTACAATATTATGTAAGGTGCATAACATTAGGCTACACACACACACACACACACACACACACACGGTGAAGAAGTGACACTTCAACGAATCAGAAAACAATATGTGGTTAGTCATTTTCCCAAATAACTCTTAGCTTATTTTAGTTGATGTGAAAATGATGGATGATCAACATGAATTAGATAACTTTATTATATACAACTAAATACAATCAGATAATCTGTTTACTTTCTATATGGTACGCAGAACATTCAACCTGATCAGCGTCCAGCCAACTCTAGCATCATGGAGGAGAACCTCTGCACGCCTGAGTCAGATGAAGATCAAATGGGCATTGAAGAAAATGGAGCTGTCACAGTGCAACAAGTATGTTACTCAGTTGGTGACTATCAACTAAGTTGATCATTAGGGATGCTCTTAGATTTGGTTTGGTCAGAGTTATGAAGCATAAAATCATCCATAATTTCTTACCACATTTGATATTTTTACTATCGGACATGCATAAATCATTTTTTTAAATCAAAATTATTGATCTTCTTGGTTGAAAAGAAAAATAAGTTGTGCATGATTATTGACCATATCTTTTTTAAAGTGCTTGGACATATTAAGCATCCGTAGTTAGTATTCACAGACACGTCAGTCAGCTTCTGTCAACTAGTAATGTGCCTCCACATGTCAGGACACTACAGGTATGTTTTGTTTGTTATTCTGTTTTAGGATCTTAGAAAACATGCAACTGCCCTTGTGATAAATGCACGAGCCAAGACTCGTCTGTCACAGGTAAGATGCTTCCCTACAAACACATCCATCACACTATTTACCTTTGACTGTGTGTCTATGTGAACAACCAGGAGTTCCAGGATTGCTTCAGACAGTCATTAGTCTTTTCATCGGTTGTTGGCCTTTCAAGTCTTTCTACGAACACTTTGAAAGGATGCTACAGTATATAATATTTTTGATTGAAAACATTTAGTCATGTGATCTGCTTGTTGCATTTTAACAAATATTTTTGGAACTACCATGAAAAAATGCACATCAGGTTTTTTGAATGATGAGCTGTATTCCTGACCTAACCAGTAATGAATTTGCCACCCTGTAGCGCAGTGATCACCAGACATGATTCAGCCATACACTCGGTTAGACCTAGTTTTGTTTACACATTTATGCTGAGCAGTTTGTTCAGTACGTTGTCAACTTTACTGTTGATGAAGCCTCATGTTAATGCCTTTAAATGGTAAGTAGCTTTGGTGGATGAGGTGTTCCAACCTCAAATATTAACGACATCATCTCTCTTTGTCTCTTTCTCATTCTCAGAAAGGCATGAATGACATTATTGCTGGAGTACAGCAGTATCAATCCTCACTACTGGACAACCTCAGGCAGCAGATGGAGGGAGTACTAAAGAAGCATTCAGGAAGCACAACAGGTCAACTTGAAGAAGATACAATGGATATATTTAACAATTTCATTGACCCCCTTGCTAACGTTGCAACAACATTTAGACAGAACAGTGTTATTAGGACACAGTTTGGCTGTGTTGATGCAGAAGAAATTCTAATCGCTCGAACCATATGCAGGAAGAAATGTCAGGGATCAAAGGACAATGTATTTCATTATGTACCATTGATAAAAAGTCTAGAACAGTTCTTATCAAATCCAAGAATTTTGACTATGATCGAAAAGGGACCCCAAAGGTGCAGGGAAGGTTTTTTTCATGACATTGTTGATGGTGCTCTTCTAAAATCCCATCCCTTATTTTCAAACAAACCAAATGCACTGCAGATTGTTCTGTACACAGATGAAATAGAGATCTGTAACCCACTGGGATCCTTTGCATCAAAAAACAAATTATTAATGGTATACTACACTCTGGGAAATATAGATCCAAAGTACAGGTCTAAGCTGGCTTCTATCAGACTACTTGCGATGGCTAGATCAGCAGACCTCCGCAAATCTGGTGTAGATGTAATACTGAATAGAATTAAAGAAGACCTGGTTGCATTGTACAATGGTGTTACAATGGAAACTGTTAATGGAGATAAAACAGTCTATGGTGCTATGGTCACTCTCTGTGGCGATACCCTGGCACAGCATGAATTAGCAGGGTTCAAAGAGGGTGTGGGCTTTGCATTCAGTAAGTGCAGACACTGTGAGTGTTCTTTTGAGGACATGCAGTCACAATTCAATGAGGATACCTTCACTAAAAGGACATTGGAGAAGCATGTCAGACAGTGTGATGAGATAGAAAAGGCAACCACAGACCTGCTTCGCAACAGCCTGAGAACAACATACGGGATCAATCGAAGGAGCAAGTTAGTTGAATTCCCATCTTTTGATATTATACAGCAAACCCCACAAGACATTATGCATGTGATTCTGGAAGGGATAGCTCCACTGGAAATCAAAAATGTTTTGAATCATCTTATTCAGTCAGGACAGATAACTCTGGACTCCGTCAATTCTGCTATTCTTGGTTTCCCTTATTCCCCGCTAGATGTTAGAGATAGGCCATCGCCAATTTCCCTCAGCACACTTATGTCAAATGATGGTAAACTAAAACAGTCATCTGGGCAAATGCTTGTCCTGCCAAGGATATTGCCATTTGTTTTAGAGAGTTTGGAAGACAATGCATATGTGCAACTGATAATTAAGTTATTACAGATTGTACAAATAGTGTTTGCCCCTGTTCTTTCCATTGCAACTGTGTCTACATTGAAGTTGCTAATTGAAAATCATTTGAAGCATTGGAAGGAGCTTTTCCCAGACCACAATGTTACACCTAAACAGCATTATATGATACATTTGCCATCTCAAATACAATTATTAGGTCCTATGGTCAGACATATGTGTATGCAGTTTGAATCCAAACACTGTTTATTTAAACAGTGGGCTTCCAAGTTAAATTTTAAAAATGTATGCAAATCTTTGATTAATCAGAACCAAATATATGAAAGCTGCCAAAATGTTGAGCCTTCCATGCACCCACTTTTCTCAAGTGAAAAGGAGATGGGACCTGTATCTGAGGTTAAAGATCTACAATATTTAACAGGGAAATTGAGAGACTTCCTAGGGGTCATTGAAGTAAAAAACGCAGTATCAGTTAACTGGCTTGTGATAAATGGTAATAAATACATAACTGAGAAGTCCATGATACTTGCTAAAGTATTGAATGATAATATGCCAGAATTTGGATTGGTCAAAAAAATATATCTTGTTGATTCAAGGCTTTATTGTTTGGAATATCAACCATTTCAAACTACATGCTTTGATAGAAATGTCATGGCTTATCAAGTTGAAGTCCCACACCTTGCACAGGGCACCGAATTAGCTGATGCTGAAAGGCTGGTTGATTCTACCTCTTATTACACAATCAGCAGCCGGAGGCAAACTTATGTACAAATAAAATACTATGTTCAGGATGTAATTGAATGTCACACTGGTTTAAATGACTAACTTGTTCCTATTGTTGAAAGCTTTTAATGCTGTCTTGGTATTTTACATAAATTATGGTCTTTGATAGCAGATGAAAATGTGTTTTACCTTGGTGTTTGCACTGAATCTGTCTGCAATATGGGTTCTTTCCTTGAGGTTATTTACATATTTAGTAAACATGTCTTAATCTTAATGGCTAAATGGTCTTGGCATGATGAATATAATTCCAACCTTTATTTGTTAAATGAGATTTAAGCACAGTGCCCACTCACTTAAACATGATAATGGATGAGCAGATAATATGTTTTTAAAGCATCGGTTTGACTATACTTCTCTGCACTGAATTTCATCTGGGCATATGTAATTGTTGCGTGTTGTAAGAATGACAATAAAAAATGAATTCCATTCAATTGTTAACTGTTATTTAAAAATGTTAAGCGATTAGAAGGATAAGACGCTTGAAATAAGAAATACTAACTTTGACCAAGCAGTTTTATACTTGTGAGCGTCGATGTAACACCTTTAGTATTATGGTAATCCTCATTATAAGCATGAACCTGCTTATAACCAGCAATAAAATCTCAATAACAAGTTATAATACCTTATTAAGATTATTAAGAGAAATACTTCTTAAAACAAGTGAAATGCTCTTACACAAAAACTGCTTGGTAGGAAGAAATATCTTGGCAGAAAAAAAACTAGACATTTTGACTATGTTGAAGATTTCTAACCTTAGATAGATTTAAATTTTTGCAGTGCAGACCTATCATCAGCCGGTCTCGGAGAAAGATCAGTCCACAGGTAAAGGGAGGGAGCGCTTTAAGCCCTATTGTCCATATTGCACGACCATCCAGGACCATTACCTGAATGGCTGTCTTGAGTTTGAAAGAATCACTACTGAGGAGAAAGCCGCCTGGATAAAGGATAAAGGAAAATGTTGGAGATGTGGGCGTGGCCACTCACCAGAGAGTTGCACCCTAAAGAAACTCTGCTCCACATGCAGCAAACAACACCTGCTGATACTCCACGAAGTTGTGGCCCAAGACCCACAGCTAAACATCCTCACTGTCAGTACCCCAACTAATACAGTGTATCTAGATCATGTCAGCCACTCAGGGCGTGTCATGTTAAAGGTAGTACCATTGCTGCTCCGATATGGCAAGAGAACACTAAACACACATGCGGTGTTAGATGACGGCTCCGAGCGTACTGTGATCTTGGCTGCTGCGGCCAAGCACCTTGGGTTATGCGGAGAAGTGGAGTCACTTAAACTGAAGACTATCAGACAGGATGTATTAAAGCTCCAGGGAATGGCAGTGTCATTTGAGCTATCACTCTATCAGTCAGGCTTTCACTGCGACTGAACTCCAACTGGCTGAGCAGTCATGTCCAGGAGACAAACTGGCAAGAAAATACAACCACCTGAAAGGAGTCCCCCTACATACATTCACTAAGGTGCAGCCAATGCTATTGATTGGATCTGACCACCCTTATTTAATAACTCCAATACACCCAGTACGTGCAGGACCTATAGGAGCACCAGTGGCAGTCTGCACACGACTCGGATGGACAGTACAAGGACCCACTAATTCTCTTCAACATCCACCTGGTGAGAGCTCATTCCTTCACCTGTCAGTTGATACAGACTGCTCTGACTTACACAAGGATGTCCAACGCCTGTGGCAACTCGATGTTTTGCCATATAAAAGCGAAAGGGAGGTTACGCGATCCAAGCAAGACCAAGCAGCTCTGACCATGCTGGATGAGAAGAGTACCACTGTAATGGTGGATGGTGTCTCAAGATATGCAACGCCCCTCCTTCGAAAGAGGAAAGTAGTTCTGCCCTGGGCATCACCTGTTGCCGTGATGCCCCTCCTCCGCTCTACGGAACGTCGTCTATTGACCAATCCTGAGATTGTTGAAGTTTACAACCAGGAATTAACAAGCTAGTGGAGGCAGGATATACTGAGTGCATCACCAGTGATGAGGCCACTAGTTCTACTGAATCTTGGTATATTCCGCACCACTTAGTACATCATAACGGAAAGGCAAGGGTGGTGTTCAACTGCTCTTTTCGGTACCAGGGGACCGCTCTGAATGATGACCTGCTACCAGGCCCCTCTCTCGGGCCGTCGCTACTGGGGGTTCTGCTCAGGTTTCGAGAATGTGGTCGCTATCAGCGGCGACATACGGGCTATGTTCCATCAGATCAGACTCCTTCCTGAGGACCGCCCACTGGCGTGACATGGACAGAAACAGACCACCTGAAATCTATGAATGGCGTGTTCTTCCATTTGGCACCGTTTGCAGTCCGTGTTGCGCCATATATGCTGTGCAGCGTCACGTTTGTGATCACCAGAGCAGTAATGAGGACCTGCTGGATACAGTAATCACCTCGTTCTATGTGGATAACTGTCTGAAATCGTTCCACTCACCACAACAAGCAAAGGATCTCCTCGCCAGGCTGAGAACTCTCCTAGCTGAAGGTGGATTTGAGATCAGGCAGTGGGCGTCCAACAGGACAGAGGTAATGCGTCTGCATGACAGACACACTGGGCTATAAATGTAAACCTGTATCACCCAAACAGCCCACCATGAGGAATGTGTACAGGGTGCTTTCCTCGCAATACGAACCGCTTGGATACATAATCCCCTTCACTACCAGGGCCAAAGTCCTGGTTCAGGCTCTGTGGGCTACAGAAAGACAGTGGGAAGAGCCTATTGCAGACGAGCTACTTCCAGTGTGGCAGGCATGGGAAGGTGAACTCCCTCAGTTGCAAAACATAGTCTTAACTCGGTGTTATGTTCCAGCCACCGCTGACACCGAATCATCTCTGAGGCAGATTCACATTTTTTGTGATGCCTCCGAGAAGGCGTACGGATCGGTCGCCTACCTGCGGGTGGAGGATCCAGAGGGACGCATCACTGTGTCATTTATTATGGCCAGGTCGCGGGTCGCACCTTAACGACAACAGACAATGCCCCGACTGGAATTATGTGCTGCACTCACAGGAGCCCAGTTGGCCAAGGTGCTACAGACCGAACTTACTATGTCCATCCAGTCAGTGGTGTTGTGGTCAGACTCAACCACTGTACTCACAGCTCTTAGTGAAGGAATACGACAACCGTCTGCACCACGCTGGCCCTGAGAGAATCTTTGCAGAAATACAGAGAAATTACTGGATCCTACGTGGTCAACAGGTAATGAAGAAACACCAGAAATACTGTGCAGAGTGCTGTTTGTGGCGCAGCAACCCCGTGGCACCAATGATGGCCGACCTGCCTGCTGCGGATCAACAAACCCTCATTCTGGTCCACCGGAGTCACCTGTTTCGGGCCCTATACAGTGAAATTCGGAAGAAGGCAAGGGAAAACGGTGGGGCATTATATTTAAATGTCTTACCTTGAGATGTGTCCACCTTGATCTTTGGCCACACATGGACACCGACTCATTCTTACTGGCCTTGCGTCGATTTATTTCAAGACGAGGCAAGCCGTATGAGATCTTATGCGACCAAAGCACCAACTTCCGGGGCGGAGAGCGAGAGCTCAAAGAATCTATGGAAGGTCTCCACCCATCATTGAAGCAACAGTTGCCTGACCAAAGCATCACATTCAAATTCAATCCTCCTCTTTCACCCCATTTCGGTGGCGCGTAGGAGAGAGAGGTAAGGTCAGTTAAAGCCTCCCTCCAAGTTGTGCTGCGGGACCAAGTTGTATCAGAGGCGGTGTTGTCGACCGTACTTGTGGAAGTGGAGGGTATCCTTAACTCAAAGCCCCTGGGGTACTCCTCTTCCGACGTTGCTGACCCCGATCCTGTAACGCCTAACTTGCTGCTGATGGGGCGGCATGACGCATCGCTCCCCCAAGCCGCATACGGCTCAAGCGACTTTCTAAGTCGGTGATGATACATCACACACACACACACACACACACAGACACAACTATACTAAAGTGTCCTACAGTGTCCTGTTCATTTGGATAATGGAAAATAAATTAATCTAAAGTGGAGAAGTTGCTGCGTCTTCTCTGAGGATTAGGCCAGTATATACACAGTCAGCATATCATCACCGAAGCTGTTCCGTTACAGAAGGGCTTCATGTTCAAAAGATGCACAACCTCTGGGCAGCTTTTTGCTACTCTTTGGCGGGAGGGCCAGTATTTGCATGTCACATCCATGCAAAAAAAGGTACTGCTGGCCAGCTTTTGTTGTATGTACAGGGGATACGCAAAAATTCTCCCCTGTACATATTGAGGGCACAGCAGAGCACTCATGCAGACAGACTTCCAACTCCAGTCCCTCGCTTGTTTGCCGATCTTTGGGAGGTCTCTTTAGCAGCTGACCATGCCCCTCCACAAACACCTATTACAATGTAAAAAATTCGATTGATGAAAATGTTCCAAAGACTTACCTAACGAAACTCTTCAATAGAAAATGTATGTATTCCTGTATATATAAATACAGTCTGCAATTATTACCTGTTTGGTTGTGCTGTGAATGTAGATGACAAATCTTGTGACGTGTCCTTTTCTTTGAAGGCACCATCAAAAATGGTCTGTTCCTCAGATCAAAATTAAACAAGGGGACAGTTTATGATATCTTGTATTTACAGGTTAATTGGTGCACATTAAGAGACTTATGTTTTGTTCTTAACTCAAACACTGACATTATAAGTATCTAGCTGCATTCTTGATATGGTAATAGTTGCTGTTTACATTCAGGGAAACTGCAAACATATCTGAGCTGCACGCAGGACATGTGAAGGGCTCGTCCTTGCAGATGCTGTCCACCTCATAATGCACAGCCTCCCACTCAAAGAAACTTTTTAGAAAGATATAATATAAGGACACAGGTATTCCAACGCACAATACTGATGGATCAAAAAGAACAAATAACTTCAATACTCACAAGACCAAAGCGGACAGTTGGCTTATCAAGCATTCTTAAAAATGCCTCACAGGACAGTCCAGGAGCAGCCATTTAATTTCTTCAAATGAGTAGAAAACATCAATTCCATAAATAGTGGCAAAGTGAAGGGTAGCTGGCCAGTAGTCACATTTTTACCAACAGATTTCTGAACTCTGAAATTTTGAATCCAATTAATTAACACTGGTGGTGTGGTGGTTAGCACTGTGGCCTCACAGCAAGAGGGTTCTCGGTTCAAATCCCAGCTGGGGCCCTTCTGTGGGGAGTTTGCATGTTCTCCCCGTGTCTGTGTGGGTTTTCTCCAGGTTCTCCGGTTTCCTCCCACTCCAAAGACATGCCCGTGTTAGGTTAATTCATGACTCTGAAATTGCCCGTGGGTGTGAATGGTTCTCTGTCTCTGTGCGTCTCTATGTGCCCTGCGATAAAACTTGCGTCCTGTCCAGGGCGTACCTCATCTCAAGTTAAACATGGTGGCCAGGGGGGACACACGATTCTTTTATATTTTTCAAAACAGCTCGGCTCCAGCCCCCCGCAACCCCGACAGGGACAAGCGGTTGAAGAAGATGAATGGATGAACTTAAGTTGAAGTGCACTGCTGAGAAGTATTAAATAGATCTTGAAAAAGCTAACATTTTCATGATATGCTCAAACACTCAACACTGCATAGCAGAACTTACCACAGGGGCAAAGGGCCTTATTCAGTACAAAATCTGGAAGAATCCTGAAGCACTGGCATCTCGGTTGCGGAAGAGGTGTCTGGTATGCATGCTAACATCACATTCTACAGTCACGACAATGGACAACAGCAGAATTGCCCCTTCACTGTTGGCAGATGTGATTTCCACTGCGGTGTTAACCAGACTGGATCTTGCTACCCTCCAGCTCTCTGAAAAGAGACTTTTTCATGTGCTCCAGTTTGTAGAAGCCAGAAGAAAAGGTTACCCCTAAAATGGTATCCGTATTTTCACGATCATACGGCGCACCGTACTAAAAGGCGCAGTCTCAGTTATGTGTGCCATTTCTGTATTCAACACACACATACGGCGCACCGGATTATAGGGCGCAGGTTTTATATACCGGTACATATTCTCTACTACGTTTAAATACCTCTACTGCGTATTTTAAAATAGAGCGGGAGCAAAACTGAGTATGTATTTCATGTATTTATTACATGTATTTATTACAAAGTATTTAATCAAAGCCATCAAAGTCATCATCCTCTGTTTCTGAATTAAACAGCTGCGCTAAATCAGACATGCCAGTTTCCCCTTCTTCGCTGTCAGAGTCACTTTCCGTGCCGTGCGGCTCCTCGGAAATGATGCCGGCTTTTGCGAAAGCTCGAACAACAGTGCCAGCAGACACGTTAGCCCAAGCATCTACAATCCATCCGCAAACTGTGGCGTAACTTGCCCGGCGCTGCCTTCCACTTTTCGTGAAACTGTGGTCTCCATCGGTCATCCATCGCTCCCACGCCGCTCGCAGCCTTACTTTAAACGGCCGGTTCACGCCGATGTCGAGCTGTTGAAGTTCCTTTGTCAGACCTCCCGGAATAACAGTAAGCACAACGTTCATTTGTTTCACCGTGTTTTTCACATCGGCTGTGAGATGGGCACGCATGGAGTCACAGATTAACAGCGATGGTGATGCGCGGAAAAAACCACCTGGTCTCCTTACATACACCTCCCTCAGCCACGCTTTCATCATCTCCTCATCCATCCAGCCCTTTTCATTTGCCTTAATAATGACTCCAGCTGGAAAAGTCTCTTTAGGCAAAGTCTTTCTCTTAAAAATCACCATAGGCGGCAGTTTCTGTCCATTTGCGTGGCAGCCAAGCACAACAGTAAACGAAGCTTTTTCATACCCCGTTGTGCGTATCGCTACCGTTCTTGTCCCCTTCTTCTCCACCGTGTGACTCACCGGGATGTCGAAAGTGAGCGGCACCTCGTCCATGTTGGTGATGTGGCTTGGCTGGATGCTTTTGTCGGCGATGTGTTTGCCGCAGGAGTGGAAGCTCGCCAGCTTTTCATTATAATCCGCCGGACGCTGCCGCGCTACTGTAGTCCTGGTCCGGATGGAAAAATGGCACCGTTTCATAAAACGAAAGCACCACGACGGACCTCCTTGAAAATGTTCAATTTTCATTTCTTCCACTAGCGTTACTGCTTTTAGTCGAATAGTGACCGTCGAAACGCTCGCCCCACTCGTTCTTTGCTCAATGATCCACCGCTCGAGTCTTTCCTCCAACTCGGGCCACCTGGCCTTATGTCCGCGGAAACTCAGCAGTGTCTTCTTCACCTGTCGGAGTTCGTTTTCCATCTTCCTCCACTTGCGAACCATCGATTCATTAATCTTGAGTTCTCTCGCGGCTGCTCGATTTCCATGTTCCTCTGCGTAGCTGATAGCCTTCAGTTTAAACTGTGCTTCATAGGCGTGTCTCTTTGCCATTCTCAGGGTTGTTAAGACAACAATGTTTTGCATAAAGCACATACCTGTTCTTTTATACACAATCCACGCCCACTATCCCCCTTGAACGTTCTCACGGTGGTCTCAACAACGTCCGCAGTAACACACATTGGGCGCGCCGCACATTTTGAGAAAAAAAAAAGACGTTTATATGCGCCTTATAGTCGCGAAAATACGGTAAAAAAGAAAAAAAAAAGCACAAAGATTTTTTATTTTAAATTGTCACTTTATGGAGTGGCTGTGAAATGTGTAACTATTATGCTGTAATAATAATTAAACTTTGTACTAAAACACAAAGATGGAGTGTACATCTCAAGACTGTATTACATACACCATACAGATACAAGTATCCATATCTGAACATAATTGTTTGGGCTAATGGAAACAAATTTAAGTACATCCCAACAGTCTGTGGAGCAGAGGCCACCTCAGAGTGAGCGTGAGGAGCATCCACGGGGGATGAGTCTTCTGACTGCAACCAGCTGTACCAGAATAAAAAACAGTAACAATCATTTATACCATTTAACAAACAAAAGATACACAAATATCATTTACCATAACACAAGAAAGGTGGTCACTCCTAAAGTCATCATTCGTACTCCGCTATTGTATTTTTGCGATGTGATGATTTATGAGTTTGAATAGTTAGTTTGCATTAGGATGCGTTTGTTTAGAACAAACAGATATTTATTTTCACAATCTTGTGTTGTATAATAACAAACTTTAATTGAAAATTGGAAAGATTTGACATAGAGGTAACTATGCTACCATATTTGTGGAGAGTGCAGAGCCATAACTTTTGACATAATATAAAGACAATGTCCCTACAGCTGGCAGAAAGTGATGTCAGATCATATCTTTAACAGATCATGAAACCAAAAATAATACAATACGACTGATATACGCTTAATCGTGGTCTTGCATGGATTAAGTTACCATCACTGTCTCTCTCCTTTCACCTCACTGTAAGCACTGGTGCTACCTGTGCTGCTGCCTGCTTGTAATGAACGATACACAGGAAAACCTGGGACCCAAATGCAAGACAAAATACAGTAATAATGCAATATTAACAGTAGACAGTGTACAGTGCATAGGGAAAGGGAGATGATCCAAAACAGAAAAAGCCCCCTGTTTCACAAAATCGAAGGGGAAAACTTTTGTGTTATTAACAAGGATACACTAGTGTTTTGTGATGAGAAATATCACAGATATCATTGTAAAATCCCTGTTAACTTAAAAACAGGGAGTAAGGTAAAGACGTTCAGGTGTCAGGTCCTCTGTCCAATGGGATGAATGCTCACAACGTGTTCATATATATATTGTTGTTGTTAATATGTTGTTTGTATAGCTGGAGTTGGCGACATAGATAATTTCCCACGATCATCTACATTAATTAAATAAAAAATTAACAGAGGAGGAGCCACACAGAAAAACTTGATACAAATCAACCTCAAATCTGCGATAATGCAAAAAAATCAGAAAATAAAATCTGGACTTTTAAACATCAGATCTCTGTCATCTAAAGCTGTATTAATAAATTATTTGATATCAGATAACCATATTGATGTTCTCTGTCTGACTGAAACCTGGCTGTGTCCTGAAGAATATGTAGGCCTAAAAGAATCCACTCCTCTAAGTCATAATAATACTTATAATATGTAATATAGGTGGCGTTGCATCTATTTATGTCTCAGGCCTATTAATAAACCCTAAACCTAAACTAAATTGTAATTCATTTGAAAGTCTTGTTCTTTATCTTTCACATTCAGCCTTATGATCATCTCTGGGGACTTTAATCATGCAACTTTGGATTCTACTTTGGCTGTTTTTCACCAGGTTTTAGACAGTTCCACCAGAAACAACAGGACAATTGATCTCCTGTATGGTAATATGAATGGTAAATGAAACAGAGGAAGTTGGCAACGTGGTATAATTCACAAACCCGTGAATTAAAACAAGTATCGCGAAAATTAGAAAGTAAATGGCGCTCTACTAAATTGGAGGAATCTCGCTTAGCTTGGCATGAAAGTCTAAAAACATATAGGAAGGCCCTCCGTAATGCCAGAGCAGCCTATCACTCATCTTTAATAGAGGAGAATAAGAACAATCCTAGATTTCTTTTCAGCACTGTAGCCAGGCTGACAGAGAGCCACAGCTCTATTGAGCCATGTATTCCTATAAACCTCAGTAGTAACGACTTCATGACCTTCTTTAATGACAAAAGTATAACTAATAGAGACAAAATCAACTCGCTTGGCACCAATTTTTCTTCAAACCCAGGAACCTTAGAAACTGTACGACCTGATATATTCTTGGACTGCTTTTCTACAGTTGACCTTAACAGATTAACCTCTACTATTTACGCATCAAAGCTTTCTACTTGTCTCCTAGACTCTATTCCAACAAGGTTACTTAAAGAAGTGTTACCTTTAGTTAGCTCTCCTGTATTAGATATGATTAACATGTCTTTATCAGCAGGTTATGTACCACAGTCTTTTAAAGTAGCTGTAATTAAACCTCTTCTTGAATGTTACTAATTCAACTTCTTCCCCGGATTTGTTTGTGCTTTGTCGTCTCGCAGGTCTCTGCTGATCGTGGTGGTGCCTACTGCCGTGGTCCTGTGGGTAGGTCTCTGCTGATGGTGGTGGTGCCTACTGCCGTGGTCCTGTGTGTAGGTCTCTGCTGATGGTGGTGGTGCCTCCTGCCGTGGTCCTGTGCAGGTCTCTGCTGATGGTGCTGGTGCCTGCTGCCTTGGTCCTGTGTGCAGGTCTCTGCTGATGGTAGTGGTGCCTGCCTCCGTGGTCCTGTGTGCAGGTCTCTGCTGATGTTGGTGGTGCCTGCTGCCCTGATCCTGTGCGCAGGTCTCGGCTGATCATGGTGGTGCCTGCTGCTGTGGTCCTGCATGACGCTTCCTGCTACTTCTAACTATTAGTCATTTATACTGTCACTAGTCTTATAAATTATACAATTTGTAGCAATAAAAACACCATTGCCCCTACTCGTCATTGATCATGTTTGTCATTATTATAAAATTTTTTATATTCTATCACCTTAGATGTGCCTGTTCCTACTATTCTGCTGTATTAACTGCCATACCATATAAGTCATATTCACATTACTATAGATATTGTTATAGTTAATTTTACTCTGGCTGCTTGCATCTCTGGAAGTGTCTGTCTCTCTGTCTTTTGTCTGTCTTTGTCTTTCTATCTTTCTCTCTCCTTTTCTTCCTGCAGTATTCCTCCACAAGCTGGGTCTGTCCGAAGTTCCTGCCTGTTATAGGGAAGGTTTTCGTTGCCACCGTACTCTACGGGGGAATTGTTGGGTCAATGCTTACTCTGTAAAGTGTCCTGAGATAACTTTTGTTAGGATTTGGCACTATAAATTAAATTGAATTGAAATTTAATTGAATTTAAAAATGCAACCAAGAGCCAGTTTTCTCAACTACTCAAGAGAGAAACTGCTGGCTGAGCAGGAGACCCAGGGGCTGCAAGGCCGGGGCAAAGCTAAAGACAGAGCGAGCGGAGAATCAGAGGCACTACAAGCCATCGATTCCCTCCGTAATCGTGGGGAATGTGAACTCGCTACCAAACGATGATCGATGAGCTGTCCACGCTGAACATGGATGGGTTTTTTTCAAAACCTTTACTTTGTACTTTAACAAACTCCTCTTATAGATTTCAACAGAATGACTTCAAAGTTGGTCTGTAGACCTTCAAGACATGGGACGCTAAATTTCGGAGCATACGCATTTTCATCAATCAGCTTGGCCGTGGAGGGGCCTCAAATTTTGTCCCCGAGCCATAAACCAGGAAGTGGTCTTCAACATGAACATACATTGTCCAATCTGTCCCAAACTTCTCAGGCATGATAGGACTCTCGGCTGGTGTGCCAATATTTACATATAGTCATAGCGCCTCCTGCTGGTAACAGGAAATTACATATTTTATTCCTTAATGTCCTCGTCCTAACTGGTTCATCACATCCTCCTCAAAAGTGGCGAAGAGAGCCTTGAGACGTATATGATGCTTCATTGTGAACATGGGACGATGTCGTTTAATGGCACAGCTGTGGCTGCACGGTGAATTTCGATGTAACGCCATGAGAAAAGACACTGCTGAAACTGCACATCAGGTGTTCAGATCTTTTCCAAACTTCACATGTTTGATCAGAGACCCGTCCTAAACATATATGTAAGACAATTTTTGGTCATAGCGCCCCCTACCATTGACAGGAAGTTACATTTTATATATTTTGATGTCCTGTTCCCTGCCAGACCTTCATGATCATGTAGATTTTGGGTTTTCATCTAATTCTGTTATCGTGGCGATCATCCTTCGCTGTGAAATAGGAGGTGGTTGTAACTTCAACATAAATTGTTTCAAAATGCCCCAAATTTCTCATGATTCATTACAGTCCAGGCCTGAACACATCTGCATCTCAATATTTAGTCATAAGAATAGTGCCCCTACTGGCAACAGGAAAATGAAAAATATTTACTGATTCACATGAAACTTACATTGTGGGTTCTACACTGGATGTAGGGAAACACAATGCATGTTTTGTGTATGTTGGGTAGTTCAATTTGATTCAATTAAATTAAATTTTGTTTATAGTGCCAAGTCATAACAAAAGTTATCTCGGGACACTTTACAAACTAGGTAAAGACCACACTCTATGACTTATTTATGATTTACATAGACCCAACAATTCCCCCTGAGAGTAAGATGGCAATGAAAACCTTCCCTATAACAGGCAGGAACATTGGACAGACCCAGCTCTGTGGAGGACGGCCATCTGTCTTGACCGGTTGGGGAGGAAGAAAGGGAGAGAGAAAGAGAGAAAAGACAGACAGATGGACAGAGAGAGAGACAAGGATAGACACGAACACAGAGACAGACACACTTCCAGAGATGCAAGCAACCAAAGAGTAACAGTTACTATAATAATATCTATAGCAATGTGAATATGACTTATATGTTATTGCAGTTAATACAGCAGAATAGTAAAAACAAGCACAGCTAAGGTGATAGAATATGACAATAATAATAATTATGGTGGCAAACATGATCAATGACAAGTAGTGGCAACAGCAGCTACGATACAGCGAGACATACCACTGATGGTGTTTTATGGCTACAAATTCTGAAGTTATAATTAGACTAGTGATAGTATGTATGACTAATAGTTATAGTAGTAGCAGGAAGCGTTATGCAGGACCACGGCCACAGGCACAACCACGATCAGCAGAGACCTGCGAGACGACAAAGAACAAACAACTCCGGGGAAGAAGTTGAATTAGTAACATGCATTGATGAGACATGAATGATACAAACAGAGAAGAGAGAAGCTCAGAGTATCAGGAACAGGATTATCCCCCGTTAGACTAGGCTTATAGCAGCATCATTAAGCAGAACAAAATCATTTTAAAAATAACAACATTGTTAAGGGATTGTAAGCCCTTTATCAAAAAGGAAAGTTTTAAGTTTACTCTTAAATATGGGGACAGTCTCTGCCTCCCGAATAACACCTGGGAGTTTGTTCCACAGGAGAGGAGCTTGGTAGCTGAAGGCTCTGCCTCCCATTCTACTTTGGAGACTCCAGGAACGACAAGTAGCCCTGCATTCTCAGAGCGCAGCGATCTAGTCGGGTAATACCGTACTATGAGCTATGCATGCTAATGGCATGGAATCCATTTTGTCCCGCCCCCTCCATAAACAGGAAGTCACTTTAACTTTAGCATGAATTGTCCAAACTGCACCACGTTTCCCAATTCAATTCAATTCAATTTTATTTATAGTGCCAAATCATAACAAAAGCTATCTCAGGACACTTTACAAACTAGGTAAAGACCACACTCTATGACTTATTTATGATAAACATAGTCCCAACAATTCCCCCGTAGAGTACGGTGGCAACGAAAACCTTCCCTATTACAGGCAGGAACGTCAGACAGCCATCTGTCTTGACCGGTTGGGGAGGAAGAAAAACAGAGAGAAAGAGAGAAAAGACAGACAGATGGACAGAGAGAGACGAAGAGAGACACAAAGACAGAGACAGACACACTTCCAGTAACGATAATAATATCTATAGTAATGTGAATATGACTTATATGTTATGGCAGTTAGTAGAAACAAGCACAGCTAAGGTTATAGATTATAATAGTTGCAGGAAGCGTCATGCAGGACCACGGCAGCAGGCACCACCACGATCAGCAGAGACCTGCGAGACGACAAAGCACGAATAACTCCGGGGAAGAAGTTAAATTGGTAACATGCATTGATGAGACATGAATGATACAGACAGAGAGGAGAGAAGCTCAGAGTATCTGGAAAAGTATTATCCCCCGGCAGACTAGGCCTATAGCAGCATAATTAAGCAGAACAAAATCACCTTAAAAATAACAACATTGCTAAGGGCTCGTAAGCCCTAGCTGTAAGCTTTACCGAAAAGGAAAGTTTTAAGTTTACTCTTAAATATGGGGACAGTGTCTGTATTTTGAATAACACTTGGGAGTTGGTTCCACAGGAGAGGACCTTTGTAGCTGAAGGCTCTGCCTCCCATTCTACTTTTGGAGACTCTAGGAATGACAAGTAGCCCTGCATTCTCAGAGCGCAGCGATCTAGTCAGGTAATACGGTACTATGAGCTCTTTAAGATATGACGGAGCCTGACCAATAAGAGCTTTGTTGGTAAGGAGGAGGATTTTAAATTCTATTCTAGATTTTACAGGTAGCCAGTGCAAAGAAGCCAATACACGAGAAATATATTCTCTTCTATTGGTTTTAGTTAGTACACGAGCAGCAGCATTTTGGACCAACTGGAGACTCTTAACAGACTTATTGGAGCAGCCCGAAAATAAGGAGTTGCAGTAGTCCAGCCTAGAAGTAACAAATGCATGGACTAGTTTTTCTGCATCTTTCTGAGAAACAATGTTCCTAATTTTCGCAATATTACGCAGGTGAAAATATGCATTCCTTGTTGTAAGTTTTATGTGAGAATCGAAGGACATATTCTGATCAAAAATAACACCCAGATTCCTTACTGTGGTGTTATTTTTGAGGCCTTTGGGGCCAAGTACAATGACTTCAGTTTTATCTGAGTTTAACATCAGAAAATTGCAGGTCATCCAGCTTTTTATTTCCTTAATGCACATTTGAAGTTTATCTAACGGATCGGTTTCATCTGGTTTGATCGACAAATATAATTGTGTATCATCGGCATAACAATGAAAGTTTATGGAGTGCTTCCTTATAATATTTCCTAAGGGAAGCATATATAAGGTAGATTGAATCGGTCCAAGGACAGAACCCTGTGGGACTCCGTGAGTGACTTTAGTGTGAATGGAGGATTTGTCATTAACATGTTCAAACTGAGATCTATCAGATAAATATCAGCTCAGTGCAGTTCCTTTAATGCCAATTAGATGCTCCAGTCTCTGTAGCAGGATGTGATGGTCAACAGTGTCGAAGGCAGCACAAAGAGCTAGTAAAACAAGTACAGAGACAAGTCCTTTGTCTGAAGCTATTAGAAGGTCGTTAGTAATTTTTACCAGTGCTGTCTCAGTGCTATGATTCATTCTAAATCCTGACTGGAAGTCCTCAAATAACTCATTATTATGTAAAAAGTCTCACAGCTGATTGGCTACTAATTTCTCAAGGATCTTAGAGAGAAAAGGAAGGTGAGATACAGGTCTATAGTTGGCTAGTACCTTAGGATCAAGACTGGGCTTTTTAAGAAGAGGTTTAATTACAGCTACTTTAAAAGACTGTGGTACATAACCTGCTGATAAAGACATGTTTATCATACAGGAGTGCTAACTATAGGTAACACTTCTTTAAGTAACCTAGTTGGAATAGAGTAGAGGGCTTTGATGCTGAAATAGTACATGTTAATTTGTTAAGGTCGACTGTAGAAAAGCAGTCCAAGAACATATCAGGTCGTACAGTTGGTTCCTGAGTTTGAAGAAAAATTGGTGCCAAGCGAGTGGATTTTGTCTCTAATAGTTATTTTGTCATTAAAGAAGGTCATGAAGTCGTTACTTCTGAGGGTTATAGGAATACATGGCTCAATAGAGCTGTGGCTCTCTGTCAGCCTGGCTACAGTGCTGAAAAGAAATCTAGAATTGTTCTTATTCTCCTCTATTAAAGATGAGTAATAGGCTGCTCTGGCATTACGGAGGGCCTTCCTATATGTTTCGCAATACTTGTTTTAATTCACGGGTTTGTGAGTTATACCACGGAGCTAACATCCTCTGTTTCATTATCTCCTCTTTGCCAAGGACAAGAGCGGAATCCTGAAAACACCAAAGAAGGAATTGGAAGAACATCTGGAGAAGGCCCATCAGGACACGACATGACATCCCACCTATTCAACCTCCAGAATTCAAACTGGACACTGAACCTCCAAAGTGGAAGGAAGTTGAGAATGTAGTCCGGTTAGCTAGAGCGCCATCGGCTCCGGGGTCTAATGAAGTACCATACAAGCTCTACAAGAACACACCGGATGTTCTACGCTTTCTTTGGAGACTCATGAGGATAGTGTGGCAGAAGGAAATAATGCCCAAGGCATGGCGAAGGGCTGGCGGTGTGTTGATTCCGAATGAAAAGGATGCCACTAGCATCAGTCAATTCCGACCAATCAGTCTTCTCAATGTCGAGGGGAAAATATTTTTCAGCATAATGGCACAGAGGCTGTCAACGTACCTGGAAAGGAACAAGTACATTGATACATCTGTACAGAAAGCAGGCATTCCTGGATTCTCTGGTTGCCTAGAGCATACCAGTATGATTTGGCACCAGATCCAAGCAGCTAAGAAGGACAAAAGAGACCTCTATGTCATCTTCCTTGATCTGGCCAATGCCTTTGGTTCAGTTCCCCATGAACTGCTTTGGGACTCCTTCAACTTTTTCCATGTACCAGAACCCATCACTAAGCTGGTAAAGGCCTACTTCCAAGACCTTCAAATGTGTTTCACAACGCCTGACTTCACTACAACCTGGCAGCGCCTGGAAAGAGGCATAATGGCAGGCTGTACAATCTCACCTCTGGTCTTCACTATGGCCATGGAAGTCATCATCAGGGCCTCGAAATGGGTGGTGGGCGGTGAGCGAACTAAGAACGGGCTCCGTCTACCACCAATCCGAGCGTACATGGATGACATGACTACTCTGACCACAACTCCAGCTTGCACCAAGCGGCTGCTGGCGAAACTGGAGGAGAACATCAAGTGGGCACGGATGAAAATCAAGCCCAGCAAATGTCGAAGTGTTGCCATAGTCAAGGGGCAGCTGAAAGATGTGAAGTTCTGCATTGGTGATGATCCGATACCAACAGTGTCTAAGCAACCTGTGAAAAGCCTGGGTAGATGGTACAGTGCAAACCTCAAGGAAGCAGATCAAGTGCTGCAGTTACGGCAGGACATTGTCAACGGTCTGGAGAGGATTAACAAGACCCTACTGCCTGGGAAGCTCAAGCTTTGGTGTCTACAGTTTGGACTTCTCCCCAGGGTAATGTGGCCACTCACCATGTATGAGGTCCCAATAACATCGGTGGAGAAGATGGAGCGTACCATTACAGCAAACGCAAAGAAATGGCTCGGTGTCCCACGATGTCTAAGCAACATCAGCCTCTACGGCAAAGGGGTCCTTGAACTACCTCTCACAAGTTTAAATGAGGAGTACAAGTGCTCTAAAGTTAGACTTCAGATGACATTGCAGGACTCCAGAGACCATACCATCGGCAGTGCTGCACCTCCTGTACTAACCGGACGGAAATGGACACCATCCAATGCGGTGCAGCAAGCAATATCTGCCCTGAGACACCAATACATTCTGGGGCATATCCAGCATGGAAGAGGAGGTTTTGGCCTGGCAGCGGGTAAACTGTCTTGGCGCAAGGCAACAACATCTGAGCGTAGAAAACTGGTGGTTGAAGAGGTGCGCAGGCAGGAAAAGACTGCGAGAGGTACAAAGGATGTCTCTCTTGCTAAACAGGGGCAATGGATGCGGTGGGAAGGCCTGGAGAGGAGAAAGATTAACTGGAGTGAGGTATGGCAAATGGACGCAAGCAACATCAGTTTCATCATAAGAGCTGTATATGATGTGCTTCCATCACCAAAGAACCTACATCAGTGGTATGGCGAGGATCCAACCTGCCCTCTTTGCCCAGCTCCACCGACTCTCAGGTATATCTTGACAGGTTGCAAGACCAGCCTCACACAAGGCCGCTACACCTGGAGGCACAATCAAGTCCTCAAGAGCCAGGCTGCAGCAATTGAGATCATGAGGAATGCAACCAACTCCTTACCCCCAAGACCAAACAACCCCATGAAAACAACAACATTCATCCGGGAGGGACAGGAAAAGCCCAAGCATACCGCTACGAAGCCAGAAACTGGACACCTAGCCATGGCCCGGGACTGGAAAATGCTTGTTGATGTTGGCCAGCAACTCATTTTTCCATCTGAGATCGCGACCACCAACCTTAGGCCAGACATGTTACTCTGGTCTCCTTCACGAAGATCTGTGTTCATCATAGAACTCACAGTCCCGTGGGAGAACTCTGTTGAGGAGGCTTATGATGCTGCGATACACGGAGCTAGCAGCAGACGCAATTCAACATGGCTGGAATGCAAAAGTCTGTCCGGTTGAAGTTGGATGTAGAGGATTCGTGGCCTCTTCCACCATCAGCCTGCTGAAGGAACTTGGAATCCAGGGACAGGCTCTGATGAAGACCATCAGATCAGTTTCTGAAGCAGCTGAAAGGGGCAGCCAATGGCTATGGATTAAACGGAAGGACACTTGCTGGGCCCTAAGAACATGACCCCCCCCCTGACCTGAGAGCCCGAATTTCAACCCTCCAACCTGAGGAGGGCCCATGAGGTATGCGGTCAGCTTTAGGCTTGGCTCAGGGAAGAGGACGCCCTTGCCATGCATAGTCCCTTGGGATATTAGCCATTTTACAGCTAGGCTACTCTAGGCTATGATTGGGCATGGGACACAAGCTAAGGCTTGATCAGCCTGTAGCTGGCCACCTTTGATGAGGGTGTGTAGTGTTTAAAGGCCGAAACACCCATCGACTCAAAGGAACACTACTGAGGATGTGTCCCGAAATTTTACATCTAACCCCACCCTTAGGAACATATCTCCCATGCCACTCTTAACATCACGGTAAATCTCATGTGAGTGCACACCATCTATTGGCACAATGGGCAGTCTCAACATCACGTCCCGTGTTTTATGAATCTGAATCTTTTTAAAGGAGCAACAGAGTCAAGTGTTGTTCGTAGTGAGCCTGCAACACTGTCAACAAGGGGATCAATTTCAGAGAACCTAATGCTAGTGAAGGAATCTTGAATATTAGGATAAGGCATTAAATTAAATGCAGATGGAATTGATTCCTTAAATTTAGTTACAGCACTATCAGATAAACATCTAGTGTAGAAACTTTTGCCCAGAGGTGAGTAGTCCTGTAATATGAATTCAAAAGTTATTAAATAATGGTCTGATAAAATAGTATTCTGTGGAAAGAAGATTTGGTGTTGATTTGTATCAAGTTTTTCTTTATAGCGCCTCTTGTGTTCATTTTTGATCTGGTTAATTTAGATGATCGTGGGGCACACAGCATTTGTATACTATACTGAGCTGGAAAATGCTCTACAGGGAGCGCAGAGAGGTGTGTTAGACTGCCACTCTGCTTCCTGGGCACCTGCGATAAGGGCAGCGCAGAGTGGTGTATTAAACTGTGACTCTGCTTCCTGATCCCAAAACTGGGCATGGTTTTAGACCGCTAACAACTGCGTCCAGGTTCTTAGATATGAGAGCAGCACCCTCCAAAGTAGGATGAATACCATCTCTCCTAATAAGACCGGGTTTTCCCCAGAAAGACTGCCAATTATCTACGAAGCCCACATTATTTACCGGGCACCATCCAGACAGCCAGTGACGGAATGATGACATGCGGCTATATATGTCATCGCAAGTCAAGTTGGGCAGGGGACCAGAGAAAATTACGGAGTACGACATAGTTTTTGCATATGCACACACCGACTCCACATTCATTTTAGTGACCTCCGATTGACGTAATCGGGTGTCATTACCGCCGACGTGAATAACAAGCTTACCATATCTACGTTTATCCTTAGCCAGCAGATGATAAGAGTCAAGGCGTACAACTACATACCAATATCGACTGACAGACACAGCACCACTTACTGGCAACAGGAAATCGGACTGATATGACAAAATGAATCAGATTTACATGAATGTCTCAATATCTAAAGCATATAGCCACGAGTGCCAGCGAGCAGCTGCCTCCCCATCATGCATCGGGTGCGAGGGCACGTTCATCGCTCCTTGCAGCTTTAATTGATTGTTTTATTGTGTACATATAGAAGTTAAAAACAATTTAGCATGCTTTCACAGTATCATCAATTTACCACAGATGGCATAATAAAAGGGTGTTGCAGATAAGCTCCAGGTTAAAACTAGGTGCAATAAAATGAGAGGGTCAGCCTCCCAGAAGGGTGGGTTCTTTAGAGTTCTTTTAACAGGAGCTGGTGAATTATTGGAGGAACTGTGTGACCAGGGGGCAGAGGATTCAACTCATGAACGAATGAGAGCCTGTCTGGGAGTGATGGAACCAGGAACCAGGGACAGCCACAGCAACATTCTGAACCAATCACAACAACTCAATGACTTTGCTATTGCTGTTTAAATGCTTTGTGAGGAGGTCTCTCTCTGTGCTCTTGCAGGCTCGGGGGTTACACCAACACTGCACTACTTGCACTCTCCTTCTCCGTCCTTCTCTCTTACCCTTTGCACTGACAACTAGGCTTTGTTTCAACATTGGGGTTGACACATTGAAAGGAGGGGTCAGGGGGCTTCCCCGAGAAAGTTCTGAGCGTCCACTTCCTACATTCTGGTGAATTTTTATGCAACAATTTGTGCCTTCTCTGCATCAATTTATGGATAGATAGATAGTTAGATAGATAGATAGATAGATAGATAGATAGATAGATAGATAGATAGATAGATAGATAGACAGATAGATAATTACACAATGTATATATACCATAAATACTATACTATGAATATGTGGACAGAGAATGTGCAAGAATTTACAGATCTGAGTTAGTCCAGGTGGATGATTGAGGTATCTACTGAATGAGTTGGTGGGGTGCTGTTGCGGCTGAGAGGATGTCCTGTTGTCGGAAGGTGTGAAAGGGTCTATGGTGAATGTCAGCGGGGAGGTGTTAGGGGTGATGGGGGTGTATGGCAGGGGGTGGTGTTGGGTTGTTTCTTGTAGGCGCAGTAGAAGGGCCGCCGGTCATGGAGGTGTTGGAGTTGAACCTATTGAAAAACAGGTTCAACTCGTTGACGCGTCATTCATCCCCCTCAGCTGCATTCCCACCTCTCTGCTAGAAGCCGGTGATTGCTCTCATCCCACTCCAGTCGTCCCTGGTGTTGTTCTCCTCCAGTTTGTGTTACAGTTTTCTTCTAAAGTTGTCCTTGCTCTTCCTGATGCAGCGTTTCAGTTCCCTTTGCACCTGTTTGAGTTCTGCTCTGTCCCCTGATCTGAATGCCTTCTTCTTCTGGTTAAGAAGGGCCTTCAGGTCGCTGGTTACCCACGGTTTGTTGTTGGGGTAGCAGCGGACCTCATGGTGTTGTCTATGCAAAACCCAATGTACTCGGAGAGACAGTCAGTCAGGCCATCAATGTCTTTGCCATTTGGCTCATACAGAGCATCCCAGTCTGTGGTCTCCAGCGCTCCTCACCGTCCTCACTGTGACTGGGTGCTGCTGAACCTCAGGCTTGTATGATGGAGAGCAAGACTAGGTTGTGGTCTGACCTGCCCAGTGGTGGCAGGACAGTGGAGCTGTACGCATCCTTAGCATTTGCGTACAACAGGTTTAAAGCTGTCACTGTCCCTTATATTCCCCCTCGGGACACTAGTATTTACTAGAGTCATTATTTATATTGTCCTTGATAATTATTTGTGATAGCTAATATGAATTCATTAACCATATATGTATTGAGGCTACTCAGTCTCATAATCTGACTGTGAGTCATAGCACCTACAGTGGAGAATATTCCAGAACATTTTATTGGTTGCCTCTTTTTTGTGGCAGGAAGAGACCAGGGGCCTCATGTATCAATGTTGCGTACGCACAAAAACGTGGCGTACGCCATTTTCCACGCCAAAGTTCGGATGTATCAAAAGTGAAATGACCGTGGAAATGTGCGGTGCGCCACGCAAACTTCATGGCTGTCGTACGCACGTTTCTACAGCTATTGTTTCGTTGGCGACACTTAGAGGTGATGCTGGGAAACTGTTAGTTATGTGAAAACAATTCATCCTCAGTGTAATGTGCGCATCAGAGACACATTAATGGACAATAAACACACACGTGTTTGCAATCATAAGGATATAAAACAAGGAGAAGGATATAAAAGCATGCGCAATTTAATAAAAAATGGAATTAACAATGGCAGCCTTAGCCTTGTTAGAAGACATCGCAAATGGTTATATCAGACGTGAGAGGGGTTGGGTGCGTGCAAATGACGACAACTGGATCATGAGTCGTTTCAGGTTGGCGAGGCCAGTGTTACCGGAGCTGTGCGCGGGGCTGCGGCCAGCCCTAGAACGACACACAGCCAGGAGCCAGGGGTTGTCCGTTCCCACACAGGTGCTGACCACTCTGGGGTTTCTGGCAACGCACGACTCGTTCAATCTAAACAATAGCATGGTTGGTAACAGATTGGAGGCTGGCACGGTGCGCGATGGGTGGCTTCTCGGTGAGTAAATAATTTATCCGTTTAATGCGCCCCGAATTTAAACCAGCACAATGCACGTTTGGACACGCGCATTCAAATATGTGTATTTGTTTTTTTCCCTGGTGAAAAAAGAATGGCAGAGCTATCATCTCCTTGTGTTCAGTATTTGTCTCAATAAACGCGTGCGTAAAGTAAACTTCAGTAGCCACGGCGCACCTCTGCAGTCATTAATATAAGTGTGTTCAGTCTTGTCAATCCTTATAATGAAGTTGTTTTGTCCTGTTTGATTTCCCGCGAACAGTAGTGTGATATATATATATATATATATATATATATATATATATATATATATATATATATATGGTTACCCCCTGAGAACGTGGCTGTTGACCCCTCTCACTAACCCCGGCACCGACCAAGAGGGGAGGTACAACGACCGCCATTCCCGAACTCGGGCAGTGGTGGAGAGGGCAATTGGCCTATTGGAGGGGCGCTGGCGCTGTCTAGACAGGTCGGGCGGGGGGCTGCTGTACACACCTGAGAAGGTGTGCCTCATCGTGCTGGCCTATGGTGTCCTGCACAACTTGGCACACCGCCATGGCATACCACTGCCAGAGCACATCCCCCCCACCAGAGGAACCGGATGCCGGACCCGCAGCGTCTGATTTCAACGATGTAAAGAGGCAAAGACACAATTTACTTTGTAAGTGCATTTATTGCGTGATAAATATCTCCCAGTGCATTGACCATTGATCTAGATGATCACTGACGCCACGGATTGCTCTCACTATTTCCTCCTGTGATTCCAGCACAGCTTGTGAAAGGACACGGCCAGTCGGGCCGACGTCCGCTGGCTTGGAGTCGCCGGGGCGCATGGTGCTGGAGTTGCCGGTGGAGTCACTGGGGCGCGTGGTGCTGGAGGTGCCGGTGGAGACGCCAGGGCGCACGGTGCAGAGGGAGGAGCCCTCTCCTGTCTCATCGTCTATTGAGAAATAATAATAAAAAAATTAAGTAATTAAACATGGGTCAATGTGTTTATATCCTGGCAACTTAACGCAGGAGCATGTGTAATGTAAGCAGCCTATTGTGCGACCAGTATAATGACATTTCTGAGTTTAACACATTTACCTTGAGGATGATCAGTGTCGCCTTCATGGCCCCCCACAACCCCGCTTGGAGATGTGTCCTCCACAATAGCCGCCACTCTCTGATCAAAAGGGGGTCAGTTCCTCCCCTCCTGTCACCCCGCCCGTTGCGGTGATACTTTGGCGGTGGGCTGAAATCCTCCGCTTCACCTCCACCTTCACGTCGGACCTTTTTTTTTTAATTTCAGTGGGTTTGCGCTGCTCCGACCCCACAGCGTTCACTGCCTCAGACACACATTCCCACTCAAAGTCTTTTTCTTTGTGTTTATCCCTGAAAAGAAGCTACCAAATAAAACAGCTCTTCGGTCTCCACTTCATTTGATAAAATTTCGAGCTTAGACTCGTTGAAATTGCGCTTCTTACCTTTACTCATCGTTTAAATCTGATGGTGCAGAGAGGGAATCCCCGGTGCAAGCCCTATTTACATTGATTTGCATATTTAAATGGGGGCGTGGACAGGGAGGAGTTTAGCACTTCTACATGTGCGCTCAATTCCACGTTGATTGGGATGTACAAAGGAAAAGTGCTTGGATCCATGCGTACGCACACATTGATACATCTGAATTTTTTTGTGCTTACGCCAGTTTCTGGATTCTAGCGTACGCCATGTTTTAGTAAGAAAGCCACGCAATTCTTAGTACATGAGGCCCCAGGGGTGCAGATCTGATGTCAGGATTTTTTTTTTGCCTTACGTAACTCATACCATGTCACCATAAATCACAATTTCGCATGGACTCCCCATATCAATCAAAAAGTACTGCTCGGTGAATTATTTCCTGTTCTTACCTTTCTTGTGTATTTGTCCTTAACAGCCAACAGAGTATCACTGCTTACTTCACTGTTATATTAGTAAATCATTATTTTACTGAACTGTTATCTTAGTAAATCATCATCTTACTAAACTGTTATATTAGTAAATCACCATTTTACTGGACTGTTATATTAGTAAATCATTATTTTACTGTACTGTTATATTGGTAAATCATCATTTTACTTAACTGTTATATTAGTAAATCATCATTTTAAGGGTCTTCATGTAAAGCCTACCCAGCCCCAGTTCTTCTCACCATCTTCCTTTCCTCCCAGTGTATGGGACTACTTTATGCATGATTCATTGATATGGATCAATATCAAATATGATGCCCTTTTTTAAAAGTCTGCTGATCATCAGCGTCTGTGTAAGAAACTCCCTGTTCATTTGTGCTGTAGTGAAGGAGAGCAGAGATTAATGTGGAGTCAGAAATCTATTTGTCAAACATTATTTTTCCACAATTTCAATAATTTCTTTAGATTTGAATCTAAAATGTGAAGAATGTGAAGTCTGAAAATACATTTGTTAGGTTTTGAATAATTTAGAGTATTTCTATTTGGGGGGACGATTCACATTTTTTAATGGTAACACACAATTTTAGAAATAATTCATTAATTCATTCATTCATCTTCAACCGCTTGTCCCTGTCGGGGTCGCAGGGGGCTGGAGCCGATCCCAGCTGAAATCGGGCGTGATATTCCTATAAGTGTGACCATTGTGTGAGGAAGTATAATAATGTCTCTACAACTCCCTCATCACCATGACGGCAGCCTCTTGGTCAAGGCAGGTCTGAATTAAGTGACTCTGAATCTCCCAAAACACATGTAGGCAGTGAGGCTGATGATGGCTGCACTGTTTGGTTTAAAATATATCATGTTTTCCACAAAATCGTCCTACTGAGTGAGTAGAGCTCACAGTAGTTGGATTGATATTAAACAACACACTCTGGTGTCTCGTACTTTGTGAGTCATTGGTGCACTTGAAGACAGGTTTTGACTCTGTGTGTAGTTAAAGGAGGACAGAGAAGGACCCCAGGTCTTCAAACCTCATATAGAACTAAGTGGAAATATGTGAGCTGTTGACCTCAGGGCCTCCCATTTTCTTCAGGTCTTCTTAAGCCTAACAAATTGCTTCCTGGTCATGGTCACAGTTCACTTGATCATCAGTAACACAGGGGTCTGCAGTACAGCTATCAGTCATGGGAAATGCATCATTTTATGCTTTTTAACTGAGATCCTTGTGAGGGTAACGAGACAGCATGTACAGGGTAGAGCACTGACAGGTACAGGCAGCATGTGCTGGAAGAGTTTGGCTATCTCAGCTAGAGAATTAAGTGTAAATCAGAATCAGAATCAGAAATACTTTAATAATCCCTGGGGAAAATTATTTAAATTATGTTGTCCATGTTTACGCAGCGCGATTGTTCACAGAAAAGGTACAACTACAGATTACTTAATGCCTGGTTTTGCTTCCTTTGTTACAAGGATACTTTTGCACCACTTGTTCTGAACGTGTTATAGTAACATCTATCATTTTACATTTGAGTCAGTTAAAAGGAAATTTCAGTACTTTTTAACATGGACCTTATTAGGGCCCGAGCGGCGAGTGCAAGTCTCCCTATTGAAATCGTGATGTTTATTGTTTATTTATTATGTTTGTTTTTATCATTCCTCACTCTTTATTACCCAATTTTGCCCCTTTCCCAAACTGGAAAAGTTTAACTTTGAATGTTCCTTCGGCCGGAACCAAAATTAGATATTTTTTTGGTGGTCGCACATGGTCGACGCAAAATGGTCATAGCGCCCCACGGTGGTAACAGGAAGGAAACTAAAATTTCTTAAAAATACATACTTGACCCCATCAATTTCATTCCTCTTCTAAGACATGCAGAACAAGTTGGTGAAGCTACATTTTGAATGTTGTAAAGCTACGGGTAATGACGTCCGTGTGGCGACACAATTTTTAATGTGTTTAATGAACTCTTGTCATCATGAAAAATGAAGATACAGGCTAAGAATGACTACCTCAATGCCTCTATATATCTCGCTCATGTCGCCCCCCTTGTGGAAAAAGGAAGTACCATATTTTACATTGACATAATTTGATTCGCTCCAAACTTCACGAGTGATGAGGAACCGCCCCTGAACACACCAGAACACATGTGGTGACTGCCCCCTGGTTTGAACATTAATGCTCTTCAGATGTATGTTGTGCAGTGCTGTAGTCTTCTATACATTTGAATTAATTCATCATCATTCAATAATGCTTGCTTTTTGATTGCAGACAACAAAGTAAGGTAAGAATATAATCTCTGTCTCTTTTTGACACAAAATACAATCTTCTAAGGTGATTGTTTCATCTGGCTGTGGATCAAGTGGCCATGCTAAGACTTTCAAGCAAAACCCAATGATGGTTAAGTTTCACAGGATATGCCTGTGTAAATGTATTGTCTTAATGAATTGATATAGTTTATAGTGATTAACTACAGTGTTGTGAGAGCTGTGCTCATCTGAAATCTGGAGACTAATTTGAGATGCAGTTCAGCACTTGTTATAGCCATAAATCTGTAATAAATATTGTTATAAACTATTCAAAAAGTTTAGAGTGTAGTGCGTTCACTCCTCTTATTAGTCAGAGGAAGAATGTCCTGTGTTCTACACTAGTGCAAATTTCTCTTGTTTCTGTGGTCAAACCACAGCATGCAGCAAAGGGCCGCGGTATTAACTCCGGCCTGTTGCCCTTTGCTGCCTCGAGGACCATCAGCCTCTTTACATGAGGCGACTGCTCTAACCACTCAGCCACCGGCAGCCCCCCACAAGATTTTTTTCAAAGATTTTTTGAAACAAAGGTTGCTCTCAGAGCATTGTGAACCAGACTAACAGGAAAGTTGAAATCTGCCAGTAACAATTACATTACTGTACTATAAAGAGAGGCCGGTACAGAATGCAGATACATGGAATGACTAATGCTGCAGAGATATGGAGACCATAAATAGTTTTAAAAATGGGGTCTGATATGCAACAAAAGACTGGGAAATTTGAGGATTGCTAAAAAAAATACCTGTGTGGAACATTCCACAGGTGAACAGGATAATTGGAAATAGTTGAGTGTCATGATTGGGTAAAACAGGAGCATCCCTGAAAGGTTCAGTCGTTCACAAGCAAGGATTCAATTCAATTCAATTTTATTTATAGTGCCAAATCATAACAAAAGTTATCTCAGGGCACTTTACAAACTAGGTAAAGACCACACTCTGACTTATTTATGATAAACATAGACCCAAAAATTCCCCCGTAGAGTATGGTGGCAACCAAAACCTTCCCTATTACAGGCAGGAACGTCAGACAGACCCAACTCTGTGAAGGACGGCCATCTGTCTTGACCGGTTGGGGAGGAAGAAAAGGAGAGAGAAAGAGAGAAAAGACAGACAGATGGACAGAGAGAGACAAAGACAGAGACAGACACACTTCCAGTAACTATAATAATATCTATAGTAATGTGAATATGACTTATATGTTATGGCAGTTAATACAGCAGAATAGTAGAAACAAGCACAGCTAAGGTTATAAATTATAATAGTAGAAGGAAGCGTCATGCAGGACCACGGCAGCAGGCACCACCACAATAGGCAGAGACCTGCGAGACGACAAAGCACAAACAACTCCGGGGAAGAAGTTGAATTAGTAACATGCATTGAGGCATGAATGATACAGACAGAGAGGAGAGAAGCTCAGAGTATCAGGAAAAGTATTATCCCCCGGCAGACTAGGACTATAGCAGCATAATTAAGCAGAACAAAATCAGCTTAAAAACATTGCTAAGGGCTCGTAAGCCCTAGCTGTAAGCTTTATCAAAGAGGTAAGTTTTAAGTTTACTCTTAAAAATGGGGACAGTGTCTGTGTTCCGAATAACACTTGGGAGTTGGTTCCAAAGCAGAGGAGCTTGGTAGCTGAAGGCTCCGCCTCCCATTCTACTTTTGGAGACTCTAGGAATGACAAGTAGCCCTGCATTCTCAGAGCACAGCGATCTAGATGGGTAATACGGTACTATGAGCTTTTTAAGATATGATGGAGCCTGACCAATAAGAGCTTTGTAGGTGAGGAGAAGGATTTTAAATTCTATTCTAGATTTTACAGGTAGCCAGTGCAAAGAAGCTAATACAGGAGAAATATGTTCTCTTCAATTTGTTTTAGTTAGTACACGAGCTGCAGCATTTTAGACCAACTGGAGACTCTTAACAGACTTATTGGAGCAGCCCGATAATAAGGAGTTTCAGTTGTCCAGCCTAGAAGTAACAAATGCATGGACTAGTTTTTCTGCATCTTTCTGAGACACTGTTCCTAATTTTCGCAATATTACGCAGGTGAAAATATGCAGTCCTTGTCGTAAATTTTATGTGAGAATCGAAGGACATATCCTGATCAAAAATAACACCCAGATTCCTTACTGTGGTGCTGGAGGACAACACAACATCATCCAGAGTAACAATGTCTTTAGCTATTGAGTTTTGGAGGCCTTTGGGGCCAAGTACAATGACTTCAGTTTTATCTGAGTTTAAAACAGAAAATTGCAGGTCATCCAGCTTTTTATTTCCTTAATGCACATTTGAAGTTTATCTAACTGATGGGTTTCATCTGGTTTGATCGACAAATATAATTGTGTATCATCAGCAAAACAATGAAAGTTTATGGAGTACTTCTTTATAATATTTCCTAAGGGAAGCATATATAAGGTGAAGAGAATCGGTCCAAGGACAGAACCCTGTGGGACTCCGTGACTAACCTTAGTGACTAACTTTAGGATTGGGCGAGGTTTAGCACTTTGTGAACAAATGCGCAGTTGCCTTCAACAAAGAAGCTGGGACAGGGGTGTATTTACCACTGTGTTATATCACCTTTCCTTTTAACAACACTCAATAAGCGTTTGGGAACTGAGGACACTAATTGTTGAAGCTTTGTAGGTGGAATTCTTTCCCATAATAATATAATGATTCTTCATAATGCACCAAACATTTTCAATGGGAGACAGGTGTGGACTGCAGCAGGCCAGTCTATTACCTGCACTCTTTAACCACAAAGCCACATTGTTGTAAAACATGCAGAATTTGGCTTGGCTTTGTCTTGCTGAAATAAGCAGGGACGTCCCTGAAAAAGACGTTGCTTGGATTGCAGCATATGTTCTTCCAAAACTTGTATGTACCTTTGTTGTTCCAAAACCTTCAATGATGTGCAAGTTAACAGCCCCCCCCCCCCCCCCCCATCACAAATGCTGGCTTTTGAACTTCGCACTAATAACAATCTGGATGGTCATTTCTCTCTTTGGCCCGGAGGACACAACGTCCATGATTTCCAAAAACAATTGTAAACGTGGACCCCAGCACACTTTTACACTTTGGGTCAGTCCATCCCAGATGCGCTCGGGCCCAGAGAAGCTAATGGTGTTTCTGGGTGTTGTTGATATATGGCTTTCTCTTTACATGGTAGAGTTGTAACTTGCACTTGTAGATGTAGTGATGAACTGTGTTAACTGACAATGGTTTTCTGAAGTGTTTCTGAGGCCAGATGATAATATCCTTGACAGACTGTCCTCTGAGGGATCGAAGGTCACAATCATTCAATGTTGGTTTTCAGCCTTGCTGCTCACATGCAGATTTCTCGAGATTCTCTGAATCTTTTGATGATATCATGGACTGTAGATGATGAAATCCCTAAATTCCTTGCAATTGTACATTGAGAAATGCGTTGTTTTCAAACTGTTGGACTGTTTGCTCACGCAGTTCACAAAGTGGTGAACCTCGCCCCATCCTTGCTTGTGAACGACTGAGCTTCTCAGGGATGCTCCATTTTTAGCCAATCATGACACTCACCTGATTATAACCTTTGAGCATTCCTTAACTTTCCCAGTCTTTTGTTGGCTCTGTTCCAGCTTTTTTTTTGAACATGTTGCAGGCATCAAATTCAAAATGAGTGAATATTTGATTGTAAATCATTGTATTCTGTTTTTATTTATGTTTAACACAACGTCCAAAATTATTCAGATGTATTTAGCACAAGACCCTTCAAAGGATCCCTATTACATATATTGTATAAAATTGAGTTGCATATTAACGTGGACCTGAAAGGGTGGCCTAAAGCCTATACACATATCTTTTTATGGGGCATCAATACTAAGCTATCAAAATAATTATTATTGATAGATTTACATGTGTGGAAGGCATAGTGAATCCTTAAGTTTAACTGTATCTGTGGATTGATACCTTATATAGGCGTGTAAGCCTATCTTTAATGTGTAAATTAATTTGATTCCAAAAACGGGCCAATTATCTTTGCTTATAATATGTTGGATTCATGTTGATGTTTATTTTTTGACACTGATGTGATTAAAGAAATATCATGATGAGTAATTCTGAGGACCACCTCAGAGTTGTGGCCATACTGCAGCTCCCATGACAACGGAAGCGCACTTTTCTTGACAGAAAATTAGGGAATTCTTTTTTGGAGAACCCCCAATCATCCCACCCATGCCATTCTGGCAGACTGATCTACTTCCTGCCCCTCAAAAGTAATGTGTCAGTCAGTCTATCAGTCAGTCAGTTAGTCAGACCAGGGGCCCTCTGCCTTGCTTCATCATCTGGCAGCTATCAGAAAAAAATTAGAAGACCAAATGCTCCAAGTGCTTTGGTCCTGCATAGTGTGTGTGTGTGTGTGTGTGTGTGTGTGTGTGTGTGTGTGTGTGTGTGTGTGTGTGTGTGTGTGTGTGTGTGTGTGTGTGTGTGTGTGTGTGTGTGTGTGTGTGTGTGTGTGCGTGTCTGCTATCCCCTAGTAACGAAAAAAAACCTCTCAAGTGCAGGAACAGGAAGCTGGATTTAAAGGAGTCACAGAGACTTGTAGCCTCAAGGGTTTAAATGCAGCCCCTACAGAGCAGGAAGGACTAGAGGGGGGTGGGAAGGAAAAGGCCTTCATTCACCAAGTGCCCCTCTCTTCCAACCACCTGCCCATACAAGCTCTGCCTATGCACTCTCCTGTGTCATCTTTGACCTTTGCTGAGAGCAGGACAAAGGACGCAAACGTCCATTAGTGGCTGGCTGTGTGGATGGATAATAGGTGCAATGTGCAACAAGACACAGCAAAGAGTGTTTTGAAGCATTTGGCAGTCAGAGAGCATATGGTTGTAATTACCCATGAGCCATTATAGATGGAAAAGAGGCTCAAAGTGAAGTAAACAAGCCACAAGTACCTTAATGCCTCCCTGAACTCACAGATAAACATTTTTTTCTGTAGTGACGTAAGACAAACCACAAACTGGGCATGTGCTAATGGCTCTGCAGTCATGTGGGGTCCATGGCCCCAAATATTTTTAATTGTGTAGAAATATGTGTAAAAGGATTCTGGAGGGAGTCAACTAGAGGTGGAAAAAGTACTAGAATATTGTACTCAAGTAAAAGTAATGTTACTTTTAAGAAATATTACTCAAGTCAAAGTAAATGTTCATGTGTAAAAATGTACACAAGTAAAAGTAAAAAGTAAGTCAGTAAACATTACTGGGTTATAGTTTTGAATGGGGAGAGACAAAATACATACATGCGTTAAATGCCAACATACACTATAAACACATCAGCAATATGACCCCTGATGTTCCCACTACAAGACTCTCAAAGTTGTCTCCTGTAGCCCCCAACACCAATCAGCCCTGAAACAATAATCTGCATCCACAACTGCCAAGAAAGAGAACCATTGAATAAGGTCCCTTGTAATTATAGAACATTGCTCCTGTGTTTGCTGGAGCCTTGACGACCACATGCTTCCCATCCACAGCTCCACAGCAGAGAGGGAAATTCCACCTCTCCACAAACCCCACAGAAATGGATCTGCGCTCTTCTGCTGTTGGTAAAGCCATGAATTAATCCACAGGGCAGTCCCATATAGAGGTGACAACATCAGCGACGATGTAGGAGACAGTGGAGGCCCAACACGAAAGCTGTTTGCAATGGTCCTGAAGGAGTCACCTGTGGCCAGGTATCGGACGCACAGAAAATATTGAACGAGTGAATGCAATACTGAGTTTATTTTATACAAAATCTGTAGTTGATGGTGGGCCCACTATTCCACAGATATGGACAGCTTTCAGTGAGTGTTTATTCAATGGATCTCAGTCCAGCTTATAATCCCAACGAGGTCAAGATTTACTCATAACTTGCTTATTAATTCAGACCTTTAATGAAATCAGCATCATGGTTTAGTGTCAGTACTTAATAAAACTTTTATTATATTATCTTGCACATTGTAACCTCATGTCATTGATGTATGATAAGATTTTTACGTTAATTTCATGCTCATCTTGATGTGCAGAAACTATAATACAATCCATGTACCGCAACTCACCGGAGACAAATGGATAGGTGCTCCGCGGCCAGGATGGAGCGCCTGTAGTTGGTGTCCAGCCTGGAGATCCTGACACCGACAGTGCTAAGTTGTCAAACTGGAACATATTAAGCCTGAGGTAGGTCTGGAAGCAAATGTTGAGCAAATGAGTTCCTGGAGGAGGTTGTGAAATTCGGGAAATTCGTGCGGTGTGATCACAGCATCATGGTATAGATTGTGACACCGATGCCTCTTCATTGCAGCGTACCTTTATTTTGGTGCTCTTGCAGAATCTGTGCGTGAAAGGGGCAAATGGTTCATGCAATGCATATTTCAAGGCATGGGGGAGAGAATGTAAATTAATACTCAGCACTTGATTCATTAAAGCTGACTGACGACTGCAGCATGTGGGTCTGACATGTAACATCTGGTAAAAGCAGGTCTAAAAGCTGCAGCACTGTTTTAGCACACATACCTTTTTTGTACATTTTTCATAACTTAGTTATGGCCATTAGATTAGGCCATTAGATCTTATTTAGCTGCACTTAATGCAAATGGAATAAACTGTGGCTGGGCTAATTTTTTAATTGTTGTCTTAGGAAATGCCCCCACTAGATACATTTTTGAAAATGTTGCACACGTGATGTTAATTTGTGACAGGCTCCTAAGTATCTCCCTGTGTCTGATGCTTCCTATCAGAAACAAAGTTTCTTGTTGTTGAAAACAAATGACAAAGAAACCTGAATATTCTGTCATTTAAACAGTTGGGCTTTGATTATCATTTAATGTATGGATTATTTCCCAGTTATTAGCAAGAAGGTGATCTTTATTTACATAATTCACATGTTTTGTGTTTTGAAGATAATGTAAGCTGTACAGGGTATTCATACTAAAATGTGGTTATTATACAGTATATCAAAATAATCACCATTAGATAACCTTAAACTGAGTACAGATCAGACAGATAGACTTCAACATGCCCACAATTTTGGTGTTGACCTTCACTAGTTTGAATATAAATCTTCTCCTAATGATTGGAAAACTTAGATTATTAAATTCAAAAGGGCTCATCTCCTGCATGAATGCAAGCAAATGTCAATTCACTCATTAGATTATGTGTTCAAGTGGACATTTTGGCCTGATGGTGGTACTGGGATTCCATCTATCCATCCATCATATTCAACTGCTTGTCCATGACGGGGTTGCGGGGGCTGGACCCGATCCGGCCTGAGGCATGGGTCACACCCTGGACAGGACGCCAGTCTATCACAGGGGACATAGAGACAAACATAGAGACAACCATTCACACCTATCGGCAATTTAGAGTCATCAATGATGCATGTCTTTGGAATGTGGGAGGAAGCCGGAAAACCTGGAGAGAACCCACGCAGAAGGGCCCCAGCGCAGATTCGAACCGGGAACCCTCTTGCTGTAAGGCGACAGTGCTAACCACCACACCACCGTGCACAGTACTGGGACTCATCCTCTGAAAATCACACTTTGTGGATATCTGGACAGGGGCCTGGAAAGTGGTACAACAAGGTCAGGAGGCCTTTAATACGTTCGGGTCTCATCCTGTATCTGACTAGATTGCTGCGCTCTGAGAATGCAGGATTACTTGTCGTTCCTAGAGTCTCCAAAAGTAAAATGACAGGCAGAGCCTTCAGCTACCAAGCTCCTTTCCTGTGGAACCAACTCCCAAGTGTTGTTCAGGGGGCAGACAGTCCCCATATTTAAGAGTGGACTTAAAACTTTCCTCTTTGATGAAGCTTACTAGCTCTTAGCTTTGCTGTTATTGGCATTCCATTTTTCTTAGAGCCTGCATGTAAGGGGCCTAAGCTGATTTTGTTCTGCTTAATTGTGCTGCTATAGGCCTGGTCCACCAGGGGATAATACTCTTCCTGATACTCTGAGCTTCTCTCCTTTCTGTCTGTATCATTCATATCTCATAAATGCTTGTTACTAATTCAACATCTTCCCAGGAGTTGTTTGTGCTTTGTCGTCTCGCAGGTCTTTGCTGATCGTGGTGGTGCCTGCTCCCGTGGTCCTGCATGACGCTTGCTGCTGATATTATTACTATTATTCATATATATTATCATTAGTTTTATAAATAAAATATAAAAATATATACAATTTGTAGCCATAAAAACATCATCAGTAATATATATCACTGTATCACAGCTGTTATTACCATTACTCATCATCGATCATAATTATTATCATTTTCATATTCTATCATGCTTGTTTCTACTATTTTGCTGTATTAACTGCCATAACATATAAGTCATATTCACATTACTATAGATATTATTATAGTTACTGTTACTTTTGTGGTTGCTTGCATCTCTGGAAGTGTCTCTCTGTCTGTCTTTGTGTCTGTCTTTAATCTCTCTGTCTATCAGTCTCTCTTTTTTCTCTTTCTCTCTCCTTTTCTTCCTCGCCAAATGGTCATTCTTATGCTTGTCATATCATTATATTGCCTTTGACCATTGCATAGCCTTTCAAGATAAACTGCATAACCTGTCTGACCAAGCATTTCTTCCCAATACATACTATACATAATTATATAGGATAATTAATGTAATACTTATTATTAATTAATACTTTAATACTTATATTCCAGAACCCCTGTTGCACCCCTCTGCTACAGCATGTGCTGGTGGGGATGGGCAGATACTGGTGTGACGAATCATCACCCTCATTCATCACCTAGGATTGTTCAACACCATCAATTGGATTTTGACAGCTTTATGCATCCTGGGATACAACCCAGGGATCCACTTCCTCCGGTAGAGATAATATAAGCCATACCCACCGCCCACGACCTGCACCTTCACTCCCACATACACACACAATCAATAAATCCATCTCAAGGAAACAGATGAAACTGATCCATGTGGGCAAACTATGCTGCTTCCAGAATAGTAACAGGATACAGTGAAAGACATAACTCAATTTAAACAAAGTATAACTAAAGACTGGAACAAAGAAGGTCATGTAAGGGTCAGTCTCAGAACTGCAGCATGAATCACAGTGTCCTTTTGGGGGGTCAGTCGGTAAAAACCTTTATTGTGCAACCAATCTTTGTTCAAACAATAACAAATTGAATGCGCAATTCTAGTGGAGATCCTAAAGTTTCAACATCCCAACGTCAAGCAAAATGTAGCGTAAAGTGTCTAATAAAACTCCTCCGGCCCAATTTGGCGGCTCGGCTGTTTTGATCCAATCCAAAGATGTTCTGTAGTTTTTGTCACTGTGATTTGCAGTTAAGATGAACTTCAACTACATTCCACTTAGACTTAGACTTCTTTATTGATCCCTCTGGGATGACTCCCGCAAGGAAATGGAGTTTCCAGCAGCTTACAAAAACACAAGGTTACATGCTAATTGCAGTAGTGGAATGAAAAAAAATACCTTTAATCAAGTACTGTACTTGTCCTCCAATTCATCTCAGGGGTACATATTGTGCTTTTTGCTGTACTATATTTGTCTGACAACTGTAGTTACTTTCAGATGAGAGTAATTCCTCCCCTTTCTGTCTAGTGAAAACCATTGCTCTCCAGATGTGTGATGTTGAATGTTGTTGATAAACAATGAAGTGTTCCTTTATGTGTTGAGAAAATTCTATAAGTGAAATTCCGGCATAGAATCATCACATGGTCTTTTTTGGCAAATACACTCATCAAATAAGTCATCATGACCTTATCTTTCATGTAACAAATATTAACAGAGAAATTCCGGAGACTTGTTTACAGCCGAATGCGGCTGACACTGATTAGCTCGGGCAGTACGATGAAGGCATTAAAGCGGCTTTTTAAACCAATAATACTGCTCATGATAACACCGAACCTCTGCAGTAGCATGATAAGAGTCCCTGTATATACAGTAAAACGAAGCACTAACAAGGTAGTTAGTGAACCTGGAGTTTATTCAAAGAGTGTTTTGAAAGACTTACCAACTGGCACCTGTACCAGCTCCTTTCATAGTAAAGTCCATTCAAGTCAGTTAGCAAATGCAATCTAAAAGGTAGGAGCCCACTGGTGCTTAGTATGTCTCATATTCTCAAAATTGACAATGCACTCCCTAGCAATACACCTGCCATGTGTTAAATAGATTGAAAATACAGACACACAGAGAGAGATTATTCAATTCAATTTAATTCAATTCAATTCAATTCAATTTTATTTACAGTGACAAATCATAACAAAAGTTATCTCAGGACACTTTACAGAGTAGGTAAAGACCACACTCTATGACTTATTTATGATTTATATAGTATTATTCCCCTGTTGAGTGAACAGTGGCAAGGAAAACCTTCCCTTTAACAGGCAGGAACGTCGGACGGACCCAGCTCTATGGAGCACGGACATCTGCCTTGACCGGTTGGGGAGGAAGAAAAGGAGAGTGAAAGAGAGAAAAGACAGACGGATGGACAGAGAGAGAGACAAAGACAGACACAAAGACAGAGACACACTTCCAGAGATCCAAGAAACCACAAAAGTAAAAGTAACTATAATAATATCTATAGTAATGTGAATATTACTTATATGTTATGGCAGTTAATATAGTAGAATAGTAGAAACAAGTACAGCTAAGGTGATAGAATATGACAATGATAATAATTATGGTGGTAAATATGATCAATGATGAGTAGTGGTAATAACAGCTGTGATACAATAAGATATATGACTGATGATGTTTTTATGGATACACATTTATAATCTATAAAACTAATGATAGTATGAGTAAAAATGAGTTTACTCTTAAAGTTCCACAAGAGAGGAGCTTCGAACTGAAGGCTCTGCCCCCCCTGTGCAGCAATCTAGTCGGGTAATACGGTACGAAGAGCTCTTTAAGATACGACTGAGCCTGACCAATAAGAGCTTTGTAGGTAAGACAGGATTTCAAATTCTGTTATGGCAAGGCAAGGCAGCTTTATTTGTATAGCACTTTTCATACACAAGGCAGACTCAAAGTGCTTCACAGCACAACATGTCATGAATTCAAATGCATTACAGAAAGACGAAGAGAATAAAAACATAGACAATAATCAAAACAGTGCGGATGTTAAAAGTGCGAAGATTTAGCAGAAAGCTAAGGTGAACATAAAAGTTTTCAGTCTAGTTTTAAAAGTGGTCAGAGTGGGTGAAAGTCTTACATCTTCAGGAAGTTTATTCCAGCTGTTTGTTGCATAATGACTGAAAGATGCTTTCCCTTGATTTGAGTTTACTCTGCGAACCACTAACAGATTGGCCTCAGAGGATCTTAGTGATCTAGAAGGCTTATGTAGTGGGAGCATATCAGTGATATACCTCGGCCCTAGACCATGTAGTGATTTATATGTGAGCAGGAGGATTTTGAAATCAATTCTCTGACGTACAGGAAGCCAGTGTAATGATTTAAGAATTGGTGTAATGTGCTCACATTTTTTGGTCTTTGTTAGAACTCGAGCAGCAGCGTTCTGAACAAGCTGTAGCTGCCTGACAGTTTTTTTGGGAAGACCTGCAAGGAGACCGTTACAGTAGTCTAGCCTACTGGTTATAAAGGCATGGACAAGTTTTTCTAAGTCTTGAGCTGACATGAGCCCTCTAAGTCTTGTTACATTTTTAAGGTGATAATAGGCCGATTTTGTTACTGATTTGATGTGACTGTTGAAATGTAAATCAGAATCCATAATAACCCCAAGATTTCTGGCTTTATCTGAGGTTTTCAGGGACAGTGATTGAAGGTGTTGGATGACTTTAAACCTTTCTTTCTTAGCACCAAAAACAATTATTTCAGTTTTATCCTCATTTAGTTCAAGGAAATTTTGGCACATCCAGTGTTTGACTTGCTCAATGCACTGGCACAGAAGATCTATGGGGTGATAGTCATTTGGTGATAGCGCTACATAGATTTGGGTGTCATCGGCATAGCAATGGTGGTCAATGTTATTATTTTGCATGATTTGTCCTAGTGGGAGCATATAGATGTTAAATAAAGTCGGCCCCAAGATTGAACCTTGGGGGACTCCGCACGTTACGTTGGTTTGTTCTGATACAAAGTCGCCAATGGAAACAAAATAGTTCCTATCTTGTAGATATGACTTGAACCAGTTTAGGACTGTGCCTGAGAGCCCCACCCAGTTTTCCAACCTGTCCAAAAGTATTGAGTGGTCGACAGTGTCAAATGCAGCACTGAGGTCCAATAGCATTAGTACTGATGTTTTGCCAGAGTCTGTGTTAAGACGGATGTCATTTATAACTTTAATAAGGGCCGTCTCGGTGCTATGAAAAGGTCTAAATCCTGACTGGAGGTTGTTGTGGCAGCCAGTAGAAGCCAAGAAGTGATTTAGTTGTTGGAGTACAACTTTCTCAATTATTTTACTTATGAATGGTAGATTTGAAATTGGTCTGTAGTTGTTGATAATAGAGGCATCTAGGCTCCGCTTTTTTAGAAGAGGTTTAATGACTGCAGTTTTGAAGGCCTTTGGGAAATTGCCCGATTGAATAGAGTTATTAACTATTTGCAATACGTCTGTTGATAGGCAGTCGAAAACATTCTTAAAGAAGTTGGTAGGTAAAGCATCGAGACAGCAGGTGGTTGGCTTTAGATCGGTCACTGTTTCCACTAGAGTTTTAGAGTCTATGGCATTAAAGCTTGCCATCATTGCTGTGATATTTTGGCCTAAACGGGGTGGTGATCCAACTTTTTTGTTTGAGATATTGATGGCACGTCTGATGCCTTCAATTTTATCAGTATAAAAGAATGCAAACTCATTGCATTTCTGTGTGGAATGGAGTTCGGCTGGTATTTGTGTCGGGGGGTTGGTCAGTCTGTCGACAGTTGCAAATAGGGTTTTGGCCTTATTAGTGTTGCTGTTTATGATATTGGAGAAGAATGTTTCTCTAGCAGTTTTTAAGACTAAATTGTAGGCCTGGAGCCTCTCTTTATAGATGTCATGGTGAATATGAAGTTTTGTATTTCGCCAGATTCGTTCAGCCTTCCTGCACTCTCTTCTCTGGGCTGTTACAACAGCAGCTTTTCTCCAGGGTGCCTTTTGCTTACCAGAAATCGTTTTAACTGTAACCGGTGCAATGACATCTATGATATTCACAATTTTGGAATTAAAGTTGTTTACAAGATCATCAGCATGGCATGGGTTTAGAGGTGGTAGCGAGGAGATGGCATTTTTAAAGAGTACATTAGCATGTTCATTGATGTAGCGCTTTTTGACATTCTTTGATTCTGTTTGTGTCTCCGGAATTAAAGAAATATTAAAGAAAACACAGAAGTGATCAGACAATGAAAGATCAGTCACAAGAACATCAGAAACATTGAGACCTTTTGTGATAATCAGGTCCAGGGTGTGTCCTTTACAATGAGTAGCCTCTTTCACATGTTGAGACAGGTCAAATGTATCTAAAATAGTAAAAAGTTCCTTTGCACCCTTGTCATTCGAATCGTCAATATGAAAATTAAAGTCACCAGTTATAACTAGGCAGTCAAAGTCAGATACTTTATGATACTAGACAATAATTCAGTAAAATCCTCGAAAAAATTTGCTGAGTATTTAGGTGGCCTGTAAATAATTAACAGAAGAATTTTGGGAGAGCATTTCAACACAGCACACAGGTATTCGAATGATGTAAAATCACCAAGTGACATCTGTTTCCCCTGAAATATGTTTTTAAATATAGCAGCAACCCCTCCCCCCCTTTTCTCAGATCTACATACATCAATAAAGTTATAGTTGGGGGGTGCTGTCTCGATCAGAATGCTTGCACTGTTATATTGCTCCAGCCATGTTTCAGTTAAAAACATAAAATCAATTTTGGAAGTAGTAATGAAATCGTTGACTAAAAATGATTTGTTATTCAGAGACCTAACATTGAGCAGACCCATCCTAATGGTGTTATTGACAGGCTTCGATGTTGACTTTGATTTGGAGAGGATAGGAATGAGATTGTTTAGGTTAGCAGGGTGTCTACGTTTCCCAATGTTCACTCTCTTGGTAGTCACAACAGGAATGTAGAAGGGGCCAAGCTTTGACGTAGGCAGCCTTGGGCCCAGCTGATAATGTGGTCTACTGCTGAACCCTTTTCTGTATCAGTAGTATTCAGGACTGCTGTCAGGGCGGGGCGGGGGTGGCCATGAGGGGGAGGAGGAGTGGGCAGCGTCAGAGCTGGAATGAACTACTGGAGGTGGACGTTGAGGGCGTAGAGGGGGTTTACGTAAGAGGGGCGGAGTAGGGCTGAGGGTTTGTGAAGCACGCCTTCGTGGAGGGGGGGGAGGAGGTGGGAGGGAGGTGCCACTGAGATGACGCTGAGGGGGGGATCGCTGAGGTTGGTCAAGGGGGGTAAAAATAGGAGTAGGGCGGGGAGTGGGTGGGGGTAGCTCCCGGAACTCCAAGGGGGATAAGGGGGGAGAAAGGCTTACTTGAGGAAGGGAGAAGGATGGAGACCTGGATTTAGTCTTGGGGGGTGTGGGGGAGGGATCTTCACGCCCATTTGAAATGAAAGGGGAGGTAGAGGGGGATGGACACGTCTCCTCTTTGCTCCGGTGTCTCTCATGGTCAGCGCTCTCCTTTTGCAATGGCGGTCCTCCTTCGACGTTCATGATAAGCTGTGTTGTGTCTGTCTTTTCCGTTGGTTCCTCTTGTCTGTTGTCCTTGGCAGTGATGATAGATGGATGACGCAGGAAGTAAGACATGTTGGTCATGAAAAGCTTTACTCCCAGCTTATTTAGACAAAGTCCGTCTGCCTTAAAAAGATGCCTGCGGTCCCAGAAAAAGCTAAAATTGTCAATAAAATGCATCGAACGAGCAAGAAAAACGCTGGAGAGCCACTCATTCAGCGAGTAAAGTCGACTGAATCTCTCAGCTCCTCTCCTGATCGGAGGTAGAGGACCACTGATAAACACCTCAGCATTCACAGCGCTGACTGTTTCAAAGAGTTTATTGAAGTGCTCTCTCAGCTCCCTTGATTTTTGTTTTTCAATATCATTAAAACCAATGTGCAGAATGATAATTTTCACATTTGGGTGTGCAGCCACAATATCCAGGATTCTTTTTTCCAAGTCAGACACCGTATCCTTCGGAAAGCAGAGTACTTTGGTGCTATTATTGCTTTTCATATCTTTTACAGAAAAGTCGCCCACAATCAGATTTTCAGGCCCACTTGTTAGCTTTCTCTATGGTTTTAAGTTAGCAGGTCTTACCCTTCTGCGTGGTGATGATGGGTTATTCAGGCAATCAGAGGGGGATCCATTGTCGGGCAACAGTGGAGCAAACCTGTTCTTTAGTTGAACACTTGCTTGCTGGGGAAGTTTCTTAGTACTTTTCCTCTTCTCAGCTGTCCGCTGCTGTGTCCTACGTGGCAGGGGAGTTGATGAAGCGCTATGCCTGGATAGAGATGGTAGCGCAGGCCAACTGGTCAGATCAGAGATACCGGGGCGCTGGGTCCTCCCGGTTATCCGTTCTCCCTTGTCACAGGGAGGTGGTCTTCTCTTTGGCTTTGCCCCAAGTGTGTTCCAGGGAGGATTATCGCTGGTAGATTTATTACCCTGTACAGGGACCTCCCGTTTCCTCGTAGCTTCATCATTGCTAGTTAGCTGGGCTCTGGCCTGCCCCTGTCCACTGTTTTCAGTCAGTGCTAGAGTGGTATTGTTGTCACAATATCCATTCACTTCTATAAATACTTCTAGCCGATTAATTTTTGTTTCCAACAGCAAAATCTTCTGTAGTAGTTTGTGGTAATCTTCCATAGAGAAGGGAGGCATCTTCTGGTGATTACCTTTAGCACTGTAGCACAGGCTCAGGCTTATCTTGAATGGTAGGCCTCCCTGCCTAGCGTTGAGGAAGTCGTAAAAATATTGAAAAATGCCTCTGTTATCTAAAAGAAATATAATCCCACTGGTTTTGTAAGCATCCAGGAGCTGTTGCTTTTTGTTTCTTATTGAGGAGAAGCAAATAGTAGCAGATAGTAGCAAAAAATGCAAGCAAAGGCGAGAGCAAGCAGAAAAGCGTCCGCACTGTAGCAAAGCAGGAAGTAGGCTATGGATTTTACAGGTAGCTAATGCAAAGAAGCTAATACAGGAGAAATATGATCTCTTCCATAAGCCTGATAATAAGGAGTTGCAATAGTCCGGCCTAGAAATAACAAATGCATGGACTAGTTTTTCTGCATCTTCCTGAGACACAATGGCCCTCATTTATCAAATGAACGTACGGCAGAAAAACGTGCGTACGACCATTTCTACACAAACTTCGGTATTTATCAATTTGGACGTGAGCGGGAGCTACGATCAAATCTCACGTCAGGTCTGAGATTGTGTACGCAAATTTGAGCCTTTCGATTTGCGGTGCCTCACAGCAAAATCTGGCTGAAAATAATAAACAAACCTCAGCTGTCATTAAGCATAAGCAGTCACATATTAAGAACAGATCAAAACGGATTCTTAAAACGAATAAAAAAAAAAAAAAATTGTGGTTGGAGCAATTGATTGTACTCATGTGCGTCTGAAGGCACCATCCATGAATGATTACACATTCATCAATCGCAAAAACTACCACTCGATAAATGTATAGGTGATTTGTGATGCCAAGCTATCGCTTTTAAACGTGGTGGCCAGGGGGGACACACGGTTCTTTTATATTTCAAATAGCTCGGCTCCAGCCCCCCGCGATCCCGACAGGGACACGCGGTTGAAGATGAATGAATGAATGTGTTGGCGCGCAGCTGCAGGAAGGGGCACTGCAGAGCCAAAGTCATCTCCGCGGTAAGTGGCTACCCTCGATAAATTGCATTAAATCAAACAAGGTATCAGATGATTAACATTTTTGTATGGTTCTTCTAGGTGACAAAGATTATCCTCTAACGGAATACCTAATAACCCTGCTGGGAAACCCCGCTTAAGAGCAGGAGCTCAGGTTCAACAGTGCTCACACACGCACACGGGTCACAGTGGAGGGCTGCTTCGGGTTGACTGCCTCCGTTATTCTCTTTTCCATACAGCGTTTTTATGGGCCCCTTTTATTCCACTCTTAAGACTGCCAAAAAGCACATCTTTCTTTTGCTCCATCTCGGATGTAATTATGCCGATCTCTGTGTCGGAAAAGTGTCTTTTCTTACCAGTGTTTCTTCTCTCCATGTTTGACCTCAGTGGTCGAGGCCTCCGAACCAGGAATATTTAAGGGGGTAACATGTTAATGACGATCGAATTCAGCCGCCGCATTTATCAAGGCCCGCTCATTCGTACGCTGAGATTGGTCAGATACGAATGTTTCATAAATCACACGTATGTCCTGTCGTACGACCAATTCTGCGCCCGTTTTCACGCAGGATTAATAAATGAGGGCCAGTTTTCCTAATTTTAACAATATTACGCAGGTGAAAATATGCAGTCCTTGTCGTTAGTTTTATGTGACATATCCTGATAAAAAATAACACCCAGATTCCTTACAGTAGTGCTGGAGGACAACACAACATCATCCAGAGTAACAATATCTTAAGATATTGAGTTTCGGAGGCCTTCAGGGCCAAGTACGATAACTTCAGTTTTGAGTTTAACATCAGAAAATTGCAGGTCATCCAGCTTTTTATTTCCTTAATGCACAATTGAAGTTTAGCTAACTGATCGGTTTCTTCTGGTTTGATCAATAAATATAATTGGGTACCATCAGCATAACAATAAAAAGTCATGGACTGCTTCCTTAAAATATCTCCTATAGTTAGCACATATAAGGAGATTAGAATTGGTACAAGGGCAGAACCCTGCGGAACTCTGTGACTGACTTTAGTGTACATGATGGATTTGTCATTAACATCTACAAACTGAGATCGATCTAATAAATAAGACTTAAACCAGCTTAATGCGGTTCCTCTAATTTCAATTAGATGCTCCGGTCAATTGTGTCGAAGGCCGCACTGAGATCTAGTAAAAGAAGTACAGAGACAAGTCCTTTGTCTGAAGCTATTAGAAGGTCGTTAGTAATTTTACCAGTGCTGTCTCAGTGCTATGATTCATTCTAAATCCTAACTGGAAGTCCTCAAATAACTCATTATTATGTAAAAAGTCACACAGCTGACTAATTTCTTGCCGATCTTAGAGAGAAAAGGAAGGTTAGATATAGGTCTATAGTTGGCTAGTACCTCTGGATCAAGACACAGCTAAAAAAGTAAAAATGTATATGATATCAAAGTTGGGTTTGTCATGAACGGTACAGAGATAACACACAAAAACGGGTGGACCCAATGCAGACACGGACACCAAGTAAAAGTACAAACAACAGTTTAATAATACTAACAAACAAACGCAAAACACTACAGGGAAAACAGGCAATACAAACAACAAGACGGTCGAGGGAAAAACAGGAAACGAGGAGATGACGGAAGAATCAGGGGGACGGACAAGGAAACAGGAACGCGGGAAACTACGGAGACATGATTAGATATACTTAGCGACGGGAAGCATGATAACCACAACATGCCGATCCGGGGGAAATAGTTTACCAATGAAGGAATACAACGGTCCGGTGCTGCATGCCTGTCCGCTCAGGGTATTAGTAGTGATCCAGGTGATCAGCGTAACAGGCTGCAGCTTGGGGGGAACGCCTACCGGACCTAGATGAAAGACACAGGAGGAACATACACATGCAGGGAAACACAGACAGAGGGAGACAAACTCACACAAAAGGAGGCGCTCCACCGAGCCTCCCTGGGTGGGCCCGGTAGAAATCCCGGATCAGAGACGGATCCAGAATAAGGGATCTGGAGACCCAATTCCTCTCCTCTGGACCGTAGCCCTCCCAGTCCACCAGGTATTGGAATCAACGTCCATGGCGTCGCACGACGAGAATGGATCTCACGGTGAATGCCAGATGGCCGTCAACGGTACGGGGGGGGTGGAGGGGCGACGGCAGGCGGGCACAATGTGCTGGTGGTAACTGGCTTAACTTGGGACACATGAAAGGTTGGGTGGATCCTGAAGGACGCAGCGAGCTTCAGGTGGACGGCACTGGGGTTTATGATGGCTTCAATCTCGAAGGGACCAATAAATCGAGGAGCAAGTTTTTTGTATGCGACATTCAGGGAATGTCATGGGAATTTAGCCAAACCTTTTGTCCAGGTCTGTACCTTGGCGCAGGGATGCAATGGCGATCCGCCATCCTACGATTCTGCTCCACCGTTCGAAGCAAGGCCCCTCGGGTCTCTCTTCATATCCGACGTACTCTCCGGAGATGATGTTGAACAGATGGAACAGCTATCTCAGCTTCCTGGGCCGGAAACAGAGGGGTTAAGTAGCCCAACGAAGCCTTGAAGGGGGACGCGGTGCAAGTCAGGGAGTTGTGGGAGTACTCCACCCAGGAGAGTTGCGATGACCACAACGAAGGATTGCGGGCACAGATGCAACGAAGAGCGGTCTCAAGGTCCTGATTAGCCCTCTCCGTCTGTCCGTTAGACTGGGGATGGAACCCCGACAATAAGCTAACCTTAGCTCCCAAAGCCTGGCAGAAGGCTTTCCAGACCCTAGAGGTGAATTGGGACATACGATGTCCGCAGGTATCCCGTGGAATGTGAAAGACGTGGTCCACCAGGATCTCCATGGCGGACGGCAGCTTGGGAAGCGGGACAAAATGCACCATCTTTGGAAAGCGGTCTACAATAGTGACACTAGTGTCGTGTCAACTTACTACTCTACCTGTTAACCAATCAATTACCGGGTTGTGAGTTATAAGCCAGGGAAGACCAAGAACTACAGGGGCATTAGTGGAGGGCATAACGTGGAAAGCAATGGACTCCGAGTGATTACCAGCAAGAGGCATGGTTAAAGGAAATCTGAGCGAGCCTGCTCCCACTGAGACTATTGACATTTACTACTTTACTACTGACCGTCTCTCATGGCGCCTCTCACGTAGACGGTTGACAATCTTAATGGCGAGGCTAATAAGCTCCTGAAGGTTAGCCGACTCAGACCTTCCCACTAGACTGTCCTTAACCTCCTCATTTAGACCCTTAAAAAATATACACTGGAGAGCCCGATCAGCCCATCCTAATTCTGCTGCTAGCGTGCGAAACTCAACAGAATAATCAGCAGCACAAGCGGAACCCTGTCGTTGATCCAGCAACCGATTGCTGGAATCGCTAATAGAGACAGGATGATCAAAGACTGACATAATCTCACTGTAGCCTGCCGAGTCAGGGGATTGTTCCAAAACGCAGCTCCCCAGACTCGAGCCCTACCGGACAAAACCCCAAGCACATAGGCTATCTTGGTGCTATCGTTAGCATATGTGAGAGGCTGCTGACCAAAAAGCAGAGAGCATTGAAATAGAAAAATCCTGCACTCACCCAGTGTGCCACAATAACGCTCTGGTGCCGGAACATAGGGCTCACGAGGGAGGAGAGTACTCACGGTAGTAACGAGTGACTCAGCATTCACTGGAGCAGCAAGGAGAGGTCTCCAAACGAGCTAAGCAGGCCGTCAACTAACCAAGATTCTCAAAGATTCCTTGTAGCGTCAGTGAATGCTTACCGAGTAGTACTCAATGGGAGGTGACCGCGTGTTGAACGGAAAAACCCAGGGGATCAGTGTCCGCGGGGTCCATGCAGGGCCGGACTGTTCTGTCACGGTACAGAGATAACACACAAAAACGGGTGGACACAATGCAGACAGGACATGAAGTAAAAGTACAGTTTTATAATACTAACAAACAAACGTAAAACACTACAGGGAAAAACAGGCAATACAAACAACGAGACGGTCGAGGGAAAAACAGGAAGGAGGAGATGACCGAAGAATCAGGGAGACGGACGAGGAAACAGGAACACGGAAAACTACGAAGGAATAGAAAACAAACGCGATTAGATATATTTAGCGACGGGAAGCGTGATAACCACAACGAGAAAGGGAATGCCGATCCGGGGGAAATAGTTTACCAATGAAGGAATACAACGGTCCGGCGCTGCATGCCTGTCCGTTCAGGCTATTAGTAGTGATCCAGGGGGTTAAGCGTAACAGGCTGCAGCTTAGACGAAAGACACAAGAGGAACACACACATGCAGGGACCCTCAGAGCTAGTAAACAGCAGCGTAGTACAGCATAACTTCCATGTTTGAGCCGTCTGATTCAGAATCAGAGGACGAAGCTGAAGCCCTGCTGGATAGAAATCATTCAACTCAACCTCTCACTGAACGGTGAGTTTCAAAATGTTTTGCTTTCATATTTCTCCTGAGTAATGTTACAATAGTTAGCATGTGCAACATAAGCTTCACGTTAGATGTCCAAATTTGTTCTCAGAGCTATGAATGCAATGTCAAATTATATATTATTGAATATTAATATTTTATCATAACTTTAATGTTTTTTGGTGTGTTTATGGTGAGGCGCCTAGGAGGCATCGGACCCCCAACTGCTCGGGGTGTCGATCCATTGGCAGCCCCCTCACTCTGACATCTCTCCATTAATTGCATGTGTGTGTATTTTGGGCCTGTGTGTGTAACATGTATAATAACAGAGTGAAAAAATAGAATTTCCCCTTGCGGGGTTAATAAAGTAATTCTTCACTCAAATCTTATATACAGACAATTTTGCTGCTGAAACACTTGAATTTCCCCTCTGACGATCAACAAAGGTGTGTCTCTTTCTTTGGGGCGGCAGTAGCTCAGTCCATAAGTGACTCGGCTGGGAACCGGAGGGTTGCAGATTCCAGTCCCTGTGTGGACCATGTATGGAGTGTGGACTGGTGGCTGGAGAGGTGCCAGTTCATCTCCTGGGCATCAGACCCCCAACTGCTCGGGGTGCCGATCCATTGGCAGCCCCCTCGCTCTGACATCTCTCCATTAATTGCATGTGTGTGTATTTTGGGCCTGTGTGTGTGTAACATGTATAATAACAGAGTGAAAAAATTTAATTTCCCCCTGCGGGATTGATAAAGTAATTTAAGAGCTCTTTTCCAAAACGAGATAAAAGCCAAATTTTAAAAAAATTAGTTTGTCATGCCACTTGCTTGTATACAGAACCTATTCACTGCTTCATCAATGTTTCATGCCAAATCGCTATATTTGCTTGTTTAAAATGGTCCTCAAGATGCAGTTCCTTTCCAAACCGCGACCAGCACCAAACCTATTTTTAGCCTAAATGCGATACGTCCTCTCGACCAATCAGAATTCAGTGAGCGTTCTATGGGATCCAACATGGCGAGGCTCTGAAGCGCGAGAGTCCGTTCAACATGCTCAGACTGAGCCATAAACCATTTTGACAAGATACATTGAATATTAACCAAATGTGTGGGTCTAGGTAAAAAATGTAATTTTCCAGAAAAAAATTAAAATGGATTTAAAACATTTTGGAAAAGAGCTCCTCAATTCTTCTGTGATGCTAATTCAGTTAGTTGGGCAGAGGCACAGAATACATTTCTTTGACTGAACTTTGACCTTTTATGGAGGAAGTACTTCTGATTAAGCAGTGTGCAGATTCTGACTATATCCAGTCTCATATATACCCTGCAAGATTTTTTTTCTCCTAACGTGTGAGGAAAGCAGCATAAGTTTTGGATAATTCAAAGTATGACATTCTACTTAAATTGATACTATATGAATATGAATAATAATAATTATTATTATTAATAATAATAATACATTTCATTAGTAAAGCACTGTTCATTGAGAAAGCAACCCCAGAGTGCTACAGAGTAAAACAAGAGCAAACAGACACAAACTTTAAGAGAAGGCTTTAGCAAAATATAATATAATAATAATAATGATGAGGATGAGGATCAGCAACTCTAAATCTGAGGCAATGGCTCTCAGCAGGAAACCGGTGGATTGCTTACTCCAGGTAGGGAATGAGTCCTTACCTCAAGTGAAGGAGTTCAAGTACCTCGGGATCATGTTCACATCGTGAGGGGACGATGGAGCATGAGTTTTGGCTAGATAAGCTCTCGATCTACCGGTCAATCTTCGTTCCTACCCTCACCTATGGTCATGAAAGCTGGGTCATGACCAAAAGAACGAGGTCGCGGGTACAAGCGACCAAAATGGGTTTTCTCAGGAGGGTGGCTGGAGTCTCCTTTAGAGATAGGGTGAGAAGTTCAGCCATCCGTGAAGAACTTGGAGTAGAGCCGCTGCTCCTTTGCGTTGAAAGGAGCCAGTTGAGGTGGTTTGGGCATCTAGCATCTAGGATGCCCCCTGGGCGCCTCCCTAGGGAGGTGTTCCAGGCATTATCCATCCCGTCTCAACCCTCCTCTATTGCCCCGCCGTTGCTTCCCACCTCTGCGTCCCCGGTCTGTTGTTTTACAGAGTTTGGGTGGAATATCCGCTGGTCTGGCCGCTATGCTGGCTGGCATTAGCGCGATCAGCGGTTCTCTGGATTAGACAAAGGTAGTGTGTCCCGGTGGAAGCGGCATAGATAAAAAAACAAAAAAACACGAAAACAATCAAAGTGACCTCAATGTAGAGGGAAGAACTTCACAGAAGTTAGGGTGAAGAAACAGAACTAACAAAAGAGAGTAAAAGTTAAGAAAGTATTATAAAAGCGAACTCAAAGGCCGGAGCAGTAACAGACAGCGTGCAACTTCCGCGTATGCGCACTAAAACGATCGACGGATCAAATATGAAATACACCTAGCTATATTGCAAAAGTTGAAGATGCACAAGTTGGTTCTCTCAGGGTTCTCCGGCTTCCTCCAACAGTCCAAAGAAATGCGGGTTAATTGATGACTCTAAATTGCCCGTAGGTGTGAATGTGAGATAGAAGGTTGTCTATCTCTGTTTGTCTCTATGTGCCCTGCGATAGACTGGCGTCCTGTCTAGGGTGTACCCCGCCTCACAACCAATGTCAGCTGGCATTGGTTCCAGACTAAGAACAAGACTTTCAAATGAATTATAATTTAGTTTAGGTCTCCACATTAAACCTGTGAATATTCTCACTTGTCCAGGTCATCGTAACCCACCGTTATCCTAAGACGTGACTTCCTTGTTCACCTGTATTCCAACCATGGAGGCCTTGGCCACAGTAAGAGAGTGGTTCACGCAAGACAACTCCTTAAACAACCGAACACATCTCAAACCAGACCACATTTGCCAACTTCTGGATTTGTGCCTGAACACCACATATTTCCAGTTTAATGGCATTTTTTACAGACAGAAACACAGCTGTGCCATGGGTTCGACATTATCCCCTATTGTGGCATATCTATACATGGAGGAGGTAGAGGACAAGGCTTTGAACTCCTTCAAAGGAATAACCCCGAGCCATTGGTTCAGATATGTGGACGACACATGGGTTAAGATCAAATCCAAAGAGGTGCAAACTTTTACTGAACATATAAACTCTGTGGACAGAAACATCAAGTTCACCAGAGAAGAAGTCAAGGACAATAATTTGCCCTCTTAGACTGTGACGTCCATATGGAGGATGACAGGAGCCTCCACATTGGGGTATACAGAAAACCCACTCCCACAGATCAATATCTACTGTTTGACTCTCACCACCCCCTGGAACACAAGCTTGGAGTTATCAGAACACTACAGCATAGAGCTGATAACGTTCCCACCAGCTCACAGGCCCAAGGGGAAGAACGCAATCACCTGTGAGGCCCCCTCACAACTTGTGACTACCCCAGCTGGACCTTTGTTAAAACGGCAGCTGCTTCCAGAAAGAAAACCAAAGTGGTTAAGAAAGAAAAAGAAAACAAGAGAAACAACATAGTCAATCCGTATGTGGCTAGGGTATCAGAGAAACTCAGGAGGATCTTAAACAAACACTGCATCCCTGTGTATTTCAAACCCAGTAACACACTCAGACAGAGACTTGTACATCCCAAGGATAAAACACCACACACCCACAAAAGCCATTTGGTTTATGCTGTCCAATGCAATGAGGAATGAAAAGATCTCTACATTGGAGAAACAAAACAACCACTGCATAAACGAATGGCCCAACACAGAAGAGCTAACTCCTCAGGCCTGGACTCTGCTGTCCACTTACATCTTAAGGAGAAAGCTCACTCCTTTGATGACAACAATGTCCAAATCTTGGACAGAGAGGACAGATGGTTTAAAAGAGGAGTAAAAGAAGCCATCTATGCAAAAGTAGAGAAACCATCGCTAAACAGAGGAGGAGGTCTGAGACACCACTTAGCTCCAATTTACAATGCGGCCCTTTCATCCCTTCCCATGAGATTCAACAATCTAACCTCAAAGAACAACTGTTCACAAAAGCCTCCTGTGACCCTAACGACTGTCGTTCAGACGCAATAGAGCACTAACTAAGGGTCTGCTCACACTGTCCTCCCGGACCTGGACCTGGACTTTAGGGTACTTGTCCCCCCTCCCTCTCCCCCCCGCGCCCCAGCCCCGTTTGTACTCACACTGCCAGGGCCTCGGCCAATGCTTCTTGCTGTCCATACGCCATCACGCCGTAACACGTCACACGCATTGATCGCGTGTGTGTGGCTTTGTTTACAAATCTTTCCATAGACCTCTGAGTTTTTGTGCGTCTTATCGACTGTTTTTGAATATTTTCATCCGACCAAATCTGCAGTAAACACTCAACCTCTGCACCACACCAACGTGAACCTTTCACCGCCATTGTTGTTGTTGTTAAATGTCCGCGCATGGTCCGTCCTTCTATTTACATGTCCGAACAGGCGGACATAACGCTACTGCCGTAGGGCTCGTGCTCGTACACGTGCGCATGCTCGTGCTCGTACATGTGCAAACGGCTCCGCTAAAGCCCACCTCTTTCAAGCGGGCCGTGGACGGTCCGCTGGCCGCAGTTGAGCGCGGAGCGGGTGCACTCACATGGCTTAAAGGTACTAGGCTTTAGCTGAAAAAACGGTTTTGGCTGCGGCCAAAAGGACAGTGTGATCACGCCCAAAGTCAAAACTAACTTCCACCAACGACTGCCACTCTAACGACGGTCGTTGGCAATTGGAGCACAAAGGGTCCCAGTGACATCATCGGCCTTGTGAGAGGTTAAATACTTGGATCTCCACACCAGTTAGTTGGAGTCCCAGTCTGGTCAGATGCGTACATGAACTGATGAAGCCTCTTGGATGAGAGGTGAAACCTCTTCCTAGACAAATAACCAAGTCCAGTTGCTTTTGACTGAAATTGCTTTGAGGGTCTCCACATAAACTTTGACCTCCGATTGACATAACCAGGTATCAATACCGCCGATGTGAATAACAATCTTACCTTATTTACGTTTATCCTTAGCCAGCAGTTTCAAATAGGACTCAATGTCGCCCGCTCATGCCCCTTGGACATATTTTACTATGGTCCCTGGTTTCGCTAAGTTCACATTTCTCAGAACGGAGCTGCCAATAACCAGTGTTGTTTCCTCAGCAGATGTGTCACTGAGTGGAGAAAACTTGTTTGAGATGTGAACGGCCGGATGGTTAACCATGGGCTTTGATTTAGAACAATGGCTTACTCTATAGTTATAGGTGGCCGGTTAGCTACCGTAGCATAAGACTGAGTTTCCATTGTGTGGAGCCGTGCCTCTAACTCACTGAGCCCCACCTCCAGTGCTACAAATACACTAAACTTATTACATTTACCATGATCACTAAAGGAGGCAGATGAGTAGCGAAACATAAGACACTCCAAGCAAGAGAGAACAGGAGAGAGAGTGGGGGAAGCCATCACCAGCTGTGAAGCTAACTGCTAAGCTAAAGTGTCTAAAGGATACCGTGTAACGTTAAACACTATGGAATTAGCGAGACAATGGCTGAAAGAAGGAGAGCTATGAGTGCTTGAGTAGAACTAGTGGATTTTAAATGTTACGGGGCAGTTAGCCGCTGTGGTGAATATTTTTTAGTTGATTTATTTTTGAGCTTAGCGAGGGCAGTTAACAGTGACCAACACACACAAGAACCGGAAATTACGCAATACACTCACTGTAACATGTCAGCACGTCAGCAGAGTCCTGTTTGATTTCATCATGGTGTCGTCCGGTGGTACTGCTCCATTTCATCAGTATCTGTAAGCTTTCAGGAAACGGCATATATACAAACAAAATGAATGCAGAATATATACAATAGGATCTGTGCTTACTTGTATATGTATCCAACGTTGAGCATTAATTAGCCTTTATACAATTTATAAATTTATAAAAATTTTATTGAGTAGTCACTGAGTAGTCATTGAAGTCCAACCCACAAAATGATAAAGAACGTAATTTGGAGTAAGGAACTTTGCATTTGTAATGAAACATACAGATGTATGGTTAGATTCTAAAAGTTTTTTCTTGGCATTGAAAGTAAAGCCAGATTCATGCAATATTAGTATTAATTTTAAATTTAATGTAAAATTTAGTGGGGCGGCATAGTTTTGTGGAGGTTAGCACTGTTGGCTCACAGCTAGAGGTTTTACCGGTTTGAATCCAGGCTGGGGCCCTTCTATGTGGAGTTTGCATGTTCTCCCCGTGTCTGCGTGGGTTTTCTCTGGCTTCCTCCCACAGTCCAAAGACATGCAGGTGTGAAAGAATGACTCTAAATTGCCCGTAGGTGTGAATGGTTATCTGTCTTTGTGCCCTGTGAAAAACTGGCGTCCTGTCGACTGGCGGTGTACCCCGCCTCACACCCAAAGTCAGCTGGGATCGGGTCCAGCCCCCCTGCGACCCCGTTAGGGACAAGCGGTTGAAGATGATGGATGGTAAAATGTAGTTAATGTGGCAAAATGTTTCTAAAATATAGTGTTAAGTCTTTGTACACCACTGTTAACTTGGATTGAACCACTGTTGTACTTAGTACATAAATAGCACAATAATGTCAACTTCCTCTGACATGGATACTGTAGTGAAATAAAGCATGAGACAGCTTTAGATTAACAGAGAGAGCTGGAGCGCAACTAATTAATCATGTCATGAGGAGAACAAAAGACACTGAATGAGACACCCAGAGGAAAGGAAGCACAAAAGAAAGGCAGACTTATACTTCCCTTATACTTCCCATCAAGAAACTTGATAAGAGTCCCATTTGCAGCATCAGTGACTGCTTCCCTTTCCTCTCTCTGTCTCCCTCTGATTCCCCAACCTGCAAAGTCCATCAGGACCTGAGCGGAGGGAACCCAGTCACACAGTCACACTCATACCACTGAAAATCAATCCACCTAAACAAAAGAGAGACAGCTGCTCAGGAGCAGGGAACATAATCTGAAGAGCCTGGATACCGCCATTAAAAGAAAAGAGAGGTGGGGGTGGTTCCTGAAGTATACTTAGTCCCTCCCTGAGAAAGGGCTTCCTGTGTATTCTATAGACTGAAATTGTCACCACATCCCTTCATCTGCCATATGTACTCCAATCTGGGAATCGTTAAAATGAAACCTTCCCCTTCCTTGAAAACAAATCGCTGGATTCCCATAAAATTTGCTTTTAATATTTATGGTGTCAGGGGGTGGTGTCCCACACCTCCTGAACTTTCAACATCAGGCCAAAATATCCAGTTGTATTTTGTATTAGCTGTTTTAGAATAAGCAAGAGCCACCCAATCAGTGACTTCAGGTAAACACCAGCACTCCCACCGTGTTGTTATGATGGGAATCAGCTGTGCAGTGCTGCAGCAGACCCACACAACTCTTATTGCACAAATGCTTTTGCAAGCTGCTTTATGTCCTAAAGGGAAATGCTAACCTCTGACTGGAACTCTTCACTTTAGCTCTCAGGTGTAACGCTGGTGCAATGACAACTTAAGATCAACTAGAATTCATCAACATTAGCTCATAAACATAAAGTCTGTGCTGTAGGTATTCCTCTGAATATTAATGCAGAGTCAACAATCAGGGCTTTGGAGAGTCTTGGAAGTTTTCCGCTGCCTGCTCCAGGCATCAAAGCTTGAAACGGCTGATGTCAGGGCACTAAAGGAAAAAAAACAGACAGACTTGTGATTATATGGATGTCAACAGTTATAGTGAACTCAAAGAGAGCCCTGAGACATAGCTTTTGAAAGGCTCAGAATGTGAAACATGTTTTCAATGTATACACAGGTGCTTTCAACATTATGTAAAATACTATATATTCTCTTTGGATTATCTACCCCACATTGCCTGAGAGTAGCATTCAGGAATCAAGTATTCAAACAAACTAAAGACAGCAGATAAAGATCTACATCATGTCTTGCGTAAAATACTGGTTGAAGTAAATGTGGAACATTAAATTTTTTAGGGAACTAAATTGTTGGCACAGAAGACACTTATTATTATTTATTTGAATGACATAAATGATTTCCCTTCTGGCAGACTACCCATTTCATATTTTCCTTGGCTTTAGAGCTGTAATGTCCAAACTCTTACACTAGTAAATATAGACAACTTTGATGATTATGACTGAATAAATTATTTTTTTATTATTGTGTCTTGCATTCAACTGTAGTCTCAGCCCTCATGGGCTTACAAGACACCAGCAATTCATACAAGTCAGGGCCACAATATGGCATGTACATCTTAAAAACGAGAAAGAAGATAGTAAAGAAAACTAGGAAATATGAAAGCTGCAAGCAGCTTTCGCACCCCACACGTGTCAGCAACCCAACCATACATTCACACGACCATCACACACTCTATGCATGACTCAAGACATTGTTTCCTGCATGGGCTATTGGGCACTGCAAATTATGGATTTAATGTGTTGTATCTCTTCTGATGTCCATTATGTGACACCTGAGAGCACACACTAACGATACACCATGTTGCTGTATATCAGATGTAGGCCACACAATATAAATTTCATGTAAATCGGACACACAAGCTTTACTTCCTGTTGTCAGTAGGTGTCGCTGTGACTCAATATGGGTGTGTAGATGTCTTGGTCTGGTCTCTTATCCAGAATAAGACATTTGGGAAAGAATGGACAATGTTAAGTCAAGTAACAACAGTGTCACGACAACCTCGTTCCTATAAAACACAAATGCTTTACAGGAACTCCCAGTTTGGCTGAGCAAGGTTTGATCATTTGTACGTTTCAGGACAGTCACTAAAATAGTAATATTCGTCTCGTTTGACGGATACATCACCTAAATATGCCAACGCATTCAACCAGACAGACTGTAAAAGACGCGCTAGCCCTGCAGAGAAGACAGGCAGCGAGATTAGCATGGCTGCCATTACTAACCTCTTGGAGCAGCACCGCACAGCCACAGTGTCTGACCACTCTCAGAAGATAGGCTCCCTTGAGGTAAATGCAAATATACAAGACGAGCGTCTGCTAACGTTGGAGGCCTCCTGTGCCACGATAACAGACAGCCTTCTTCAGACCTGAACCACTGTTCCCTGCCAGGCCAGTCATCACAATGAAGGACGAAGGGGAGAAAAGACTCTCTTTGGTCACCGAGGCGAAAGCCTTCATAACATCCACCCGCACAGAAGATACCTGATGACCGCGGAGAGCTGCTGATTTCCCCACAGACGAGCCACTGTCATGTTATCTGGATAATTGTGAGTAAATGTAGTGCGAACTGTATAGCTGTGCTTTGAAAGCCCCGGGCCGACCGGAGTTTATTTTTAGACTGCAGTGTTAATAGTTAAAGTCCTGACGGGCTGCTGATATTCCATCTGTTAAAGAGGCTTGAACAGAAATCGCTAAATGGATATTTTTAACACACTGTGGACATGTTGCCTCGAGATCAAGTGTTTTCTGATGATTTTTAGAATTCACAGGTTTTTTTTTTCATCTTTCTTTCTGTGTCTGCTCACACTGAATTCCGATTATCTTTAATTGGCCTTCGTGCTTGTTCACGTGTGGATTTCAGTTCGTTATTATATATTTTCTTCACAGCTTTATTTTATTTTGTTTTGGATGTTTATCACCCACCGCCATAGGGTTATCTAAAGTATTGTTGTTCACTGTCTGGTCAAAGGGCTTTACTGAAGCCCGACACTTATCATAGACTAATGTACAGAGGTGACCTGTATCGATAAAAGCATGTGCATTTAACGCAGGGTGGACGGTGGGTTTAATTCATGCATTCTATTCATCTGCTTGCACTAAGGCATGTTGGCGCCCTCTCCTGGCTGATTTAATTTCCTTCACACAGTTTGCTCTGGAGTATACAGTATATCGTATCTTTTCAGTTTATAATATTTTTCTTCTTTCTTGTCGTGTCAAACACTGTTAGTTTTGGGAGGAGACCCCGGAAGTTTCAGTTTAGCTGTTAGTTGCAAGCTGGAGAGTTCAGAAGGTATTTTTGCTATGCAGTGTCATTCTAACTTTTTATTATTCCTATGACTAATGCTGTAAGGACAGATACTGGAGTGTGTCTGATTTGAATAAACAACACTATCAAAATTGGTAATGTCCTGACACAGCACAGCACCTTAAGGTACAGCACCTTAAGGGGGATGTGATGTTTGTGCAGGAAACACATTTCAAATCAGCTGACAGCCCACATATTAAGAGTGCGTGGAAGAGCCACTTATTCTATTCCAAATTTACAGATAGAGTTAGAGGGGCAGCTATCATCATTCATAAAAGGGTCCTGTTTGAGCCGACAAATGTAATCCTAGATACTGATGGCCATTGTGTCATAGTTTTGAGCACATTTCAGAACACACCTATTATTATTATTATTGTCTTAGTTTTGATTTATGCATCCACCTGGGACGGTGAACAGTTTTCTACAAGGCTATTTGCAAAAATCCCAAACACTGACAGTCACCGCATTAACATAGGTGTGGACTTCAATCTGGTGCAGGATGTGACTCTTGACAGATCTTCTCCCACACAGATTACACTATCCAAATCAGCACACACAGTAAAAACATATACATCACGGTTGGGAATTTCAGATCCCTGGAGGTTTATAATAGTGACTTCTGACCATCCTACCACAGTTGACATTAGTTTTCCATGGGATGCAGTGTTCATCACGGAGGTTCATTTCACACTTACTGTCGGAAAGTAAATTTAAAGATTTTGTTGTGACTCATATCCGCTCTTATTTAATGTTTAATGACACCCCTGACGTCAGCAGTGGCACTAGAAAGCGCTTAAAGCTACTATTAGGGGACAAGTGATATCCTATGTTTCTTAAATGAGAAGGGGTGAGCGGGCTAGGCTGGAAATTGCGGAGAAAGTGGTAAATCTTGATGGAACCTATTCCACCTCTCCACCCCTGATCCAATGATAATCAATAAGTCTTTTTTCTGATTTTACACCTCACTATGTACTTCTGAATGCAGCCCAATTACTGCAGCGACCCCTTATCCCTTTGACCATCTAACGTACTCTCAGATTGATGTGAATATCTTTAGGGAACTCGGCAGACCCATTTCTCTTTTGGAGGTGCATGAAGCGATCAAGTCTATTCTGATGGTTTTGCAGTTGAGTTCTTTAGGCATACTCGATGCTATTAGCTCCCATCCTTGTGAGAATGATCAATGAATCCTTTACTGAAGGCAGACTTTGTGACCACAAGCGACCTTGTATGAGGCATCTATTTCATTGCTCCTGAAGAAAGACAGGGATCCTATTTCATGTGGCAGCTACAGACCGGTTTCAATTTTAAACGTAGATTGTAAGATCCTTGCTAAGGTCCTCACCCTCCGCCTCCAAAGTGTGATGTCATCAGTAATTTCACTAGACCAGATAGGGTTCATATTAGGAACCCATTCTTCAATACCAAAAGGCTGCTCAATATCATATTCTCGGCTGGATCGGACAATTCCGAGGTCGTAGTGACGCTGGATGCAGAGAAAGCCTTCGACCGGGTGGAGTGGGGTTTTCTATTTTTCATTTTGGAGAAATTTGACTTTGATTCTAATTTTGTTTCTTAGGTTAAACTTCTGTATGTAACTCCCTCTGCATCTATAAACACTAACGGCAGGGCTGTCCGCTCTCACCCTTGTTGTTAAACATAGCCATCGAGCCATTAGCCATCTGGCTTAGAAACCAGACTGAGATTGATGGCATCACTCGTTTTGGTTTAGTCCACAAACTTTCCTTATATGCAGATGACCTTCTCCTATTTATTTCAAACCACATCTCCTTCCTTCCCCCAGTTTTATCAATCCTGAATCAGTTTGGGCACCTATCGGGGTATTCATTTAATATTCAGGAGAGTGAGTTATTTGGTCAGCACTGTCGCCTAACAACAAGAGGGTTCCTGGTACGAATCCCAGCTGGGGCCCTTCTGTGTGGAGTTTACGTGTTTGCGTGGGTTTTCTCCGGGTTCTCCGGTTTCCTCCCACAATCCAAAGACATGCACATGTTAGGTTAATTGGTGACTCTGAATTGCCCGTAGGTGTGATTGGTTGTTCCTCTCTGTTTGCCCTGTGATAAACTGGCGTCCTGTCCACGGTGTACCCTGCCTCACGCCCGATGTCAGCTGAGATCTGCTCCAGCCCCCCCGCAACCCCGACAGGGACAAGCGATTTGAAGATGAATGAATGAATGAACTTGGCGAGATCACTCCCACAATATATATTCCCCTTTAAAACAGCTGACTGGGGGTTCAAGTATTTGGGGGTGTTTGTCACCAGCTCCTTCAGGGACCTTTTTCAAGAGAATTTCCAGCCACTATTAGGTAAATGCAAGTCATACTTGTCTAGATGGGCGGGCCTCCACCTGTCCCTTGCTGGCCGGGTTAATCTTATTAAGATGGTAGCTCTACCAAAGTTTCTGTTTCTTTTTCAAATTTGGAACCCGAATCAGACTTACTGCCGAGGATCCAGACACAGCTCTCGCGAGGATCCAGACACAGCTCTCGCTTTGAGTGTACAGAGATTGGATGCCTCACAGAAGTGACCCTATACTCCCGCAGCACCTCCCACAGTATCTCCCGGGGAACCCGGAAATATGCCTTCTCCAGATCCACAAAGCACATGTAGACCGGATGGGCATACTCCCAGGCCCTCTCCAGGATCCTTGCAAGAGTCTCTGAACTTCTCCCACACCAGCTGCTTTGCCTCTGACATGGCAGAGACTGCAGCTCTTCTGGTCCGTCGGTACCTTGCCACTGCCTCCAGAGTCTTCCGGGATAACATATCCAGGAAGGACTCCTTCTTCAGTCGGACAGCTTCCCTGACCATTAGTGTCCACCACGGTGTTCAAGGGTTGCAGCTCCTTGAGGCACCTAAGACCTTGAGGCCACAGCTCACCGCTACAGCTTCAGCAATGGAAGCTTTGAACATTGCCCACTCCGGTTCAATGCCCCCAGCCTCCACAGGGATGCCAGAAAAGCTCTGCCAGAGGTGTGAGGTGAAGATCTCTCGGACAGGGGCCTCCTCCAGACGTTCCCAGTTCACCCGCACTACCCATTTGGGCTTACCCGGTCTGTCCTGACCCAACTCATCACCAGATGGTGATCAGTTGACAGCTCTGCCCCTCTCTTCACTCGAGTGTCCAAAACATACGGCCTCAGATCAGATGAAACGATCAAAAAATCGATCATCGACCTTTAGCCTAGGGTGCTCTGGTACCATGTACACTTATGAGCATCCTTATGTTCGAACACACGCACAGGAATCTAATAACAGACGACCGCTTGGATTTAGATCAGGGAGCCCATTCCTCCCAATCATGCCTCTCCAGGTGTTTCCATTGTTGCCGCCGGGGGCGTTAAAGTCTCCCAACAGAACTATGGAGTCCCCTACTGGAGCCCCATGCAGGACTTCATTTAGGGTCTCCAAGAAGGCCAACTACTTCGAACTGCTGTTCGGTGCATATGCACAAACAATAGTCAGAGTTTTCCCCTTATCACCCGCAGTTAGGGCTTACAATCCCTTAACAATGTTGTTACTCTTTAAATGATTTTGTGCTGCTTAATTATGCTGCTATAGGTCTAGTCTGCCGGGGGACAAAACTTTTCCAAGATACTCTTGAGCTTCTTTCCGTTCTGTCTGTATCATTCATGTCTCATTAATGCATGTTACTAATTCAACTTCTTCCCCGGAGTTGTTTGTGCTTTGTCGTCTTGCAGGTCTCTGCTGACTCTATTCCAACTAGGTTACTTAAAAAAGTGTTACCTTTAGTTAGCACTCCTGTATTAGATATGATTAACATGTCTTTATCAGCAGGTTATGTACCACAGTCTTTTAAAGTAGCTGTAATGAAACCTCTTCTTAAAAAACCCAGTCTTGATCCTGAGTTACTAGCCAACTATAGACGTATATCTAACCTTCCTTTTCTCTCTAAGATCCTCAAGAAATTAGTTGCCAATCAGCTGTGTGACTTTTTACATAATAATGAGATATTTAAGGACTTTCAGTCAGGATTTAGAATGAATCATAGCACTGAGACAGCACTGGTAAAAATTACTAACGACCTTCTTATAGGTTCAGACAAAGGACTTGTCTCTGTGCTTGTTTTACTAGATCTTAGTGCGGCCTTCGACACTATTGACCATCGCATCCTGCTACAGAGACTGGAGCATCTAATTAGCATTAAAGGAACCGCACTGAGCTGGTTTAAGTCATATTTATCAGATAGATCTCAGTTTGTACATGTTTATGTCAAATCCTCCATGAACACTAAAGTGGGTCTATGCCTACTCTGTAAAGTAGTAGGATAAGGCATTAAAGTAAATGCAGATGGAACCGCTTCCTTAAATTTAGTTACAGCACTATCAGATAAACATCTAGTGTAGAAACTTTTGCCCAGAGGTGAGTAGTCCTGTAATATGAATTCAAAAGTTATTAAATAATGGTCGATAAAATAGGATTCTGTGAAAAGACTATTAAGTCATTGATTTCCACACCACAAGCCTAAACAAGGTTGAGGGTGTGATTGAAACAGTGAGTAGGTTTATGTACACTCTGACTAAAACCAATCGAATCTAGTAGAGAGATAAACGCAATACCAAGGCTATTATTAACAACGTCCACATGAATATTAAAATCTCCTACAATGATTACTTTAGCAGATTTAAGGACTAAATTTGACAGAAACTCTGAGAATTCAGATAGAAATTCAGAGTACGGACCAGTAGCCCGGTACACTATATCAAGTATAATTGGCTGCACAGTTTTCCAGGTTGAATGTGAAAGATAAAGAACAAGACTTTCAAATGAATTATAATTTAGTTTAGCTTAAGGGTTGATTAATAGGCCTGAGTCATAAATAGCTGCAACGCCTCGAGGAATATGAGTATTAATATGACTGGGAGGAGTGGATTAATTTAGGCTAACATATTCTTCAGGACACAGCCAGGTTTCAGTCAGACAGAGAACATCAATATGGTAATCTGATATCAAATCATTTATTAATACAGCTTTAGATGACAGAGATCTGATGTTTAAAAGTCCACATTTTATTTTCTGATTTTATTGCATTATCGCAGATTTGGTGTTGATTTGTATCAGGTTTTTCAGTGTAGCTCCTCTTCTGTTCATTTTTGATCTAATTGATGTAGATGATCGTAGGGCACACAGCGTTTGTATGGGATACTGAGCTGTCAAGTGATCAACAGAGCGCGCGTAGAGGTGTGTAAGACTGCAGCTATGCTTGCTGTGCGCTAGTGGTAAGGGCAGCGCAGAGAGGTGTATTAAACTTTGACTCTGCATCCTGATCCCAACACTGGGTTTTTGTCAGGAGGTGGTGGAGGTGCAGGACTCGATAGTCAGGTCAATATTTGCAGATAAAAGTCTTGACCCTTCCTGGTTAGGGTGCAGGCCGTCGTGTCTAAAAAGCTTGGGTCTTCTAAAAAAAGCCGTGAAGTTGTCCACAAATGGAATGCTCTTCCCCAGGCAGTATCCTTTAAGCCACAGGTGCAGCTGGCGGAGGCGGCTGTACATGACGTCTCCAAAACAGGGCGGGGGAAGCGGGCCAGAGATGATCACACACTTCCCTGTGTTTAGCAGGCGCTCCACCATGGACCTGAAGTCCTGCTTGAGGACCTCGGACTGGCGTTTCTTAAAGTCGTTGGTGCCGGCTTGCAGCACCAACGACTTTAAGACCACAGCTGGAGGGCGGAGCACTCAATATCCCTGACGCTGTCTCCAGGGTAGCAGAAAGTCTGGGCGCAGCACACCCTCACGTGCCTGACCATCGAGGTTCCGACAACCAGCACGGGGGGAATGCGCTGCCTCGCGGCTGCTCCTAACTGGGGCGGAGCGGGGGGGTTGGTTTGGGCGAGCGGACCCCGGCTCCTGGGTCGGCGAGAGCCACGACCGGCTGTGTGGGCGGATCCCAGAGACAAGCTGGAGCGCTCACCCAGCGGTGGGAAATCCTGCAGGCTTAGGACGTCAAACCTGTTATCCAGTGGTAGATCTGGAGGCGGAGGAGGGAGAGATGGGCGAGCCCCAGTGCCCCTATTCACCACTGACCAGGGTTCCCTCTGCTTGAGTGGAGTTGAGCTCACCAGACCTGGAGCCACCGCTCCGTTCTCCCTGGTGGAGCACTGCCACTCCACGGGGAGAAGGCAGGAGGTGGAGGGTGCCAGGCCCAAGTCATCGGCACCCTCCACCTCCTGTCGCTGCCAGAGGGACTCGGTGAGTGTTGGTGCCGAAGATCTGGTGGTGATGGAGCCAGTCCATGGCAGGGTGGTGTTGTCTGCAGCCGTCATGGTACGGTCACCAGCGCCAGAAGCCTTAAGATGGGCGAGGAACTTCGCCTGAGTTGAGTCGACGTTGGAAAATTCCAGGAGGATTTTGTTCTTCTCCTTGAGGTCAGCCTTCAGGCCAGAGATGTTCTACCTCAGCTTTGAGAGCTTGGGGAGACAGGACTCACACACAGCCATCATGTCGCAGCCTGTGCTGGGGATCCATCACCCCGGGGCACAGAACCGTCACAGGGAGGTGAGTTAAATTAAATTAAATTACGGCCCTGGAGCTGAAAGTTCAGGGAGATCCTTCTTCACTCCTGGGCAGGCAGCCCACTTCACCAGTTGTTTTTAGATCCCGCTGAGTTGATGAAATGCTTTTAAATTGGCTCCTCTTGTAAAGTGTCCTGAGATAACTATTGTTATGATTTGGCACTATAAATAAAATTGAATTGAATTGAATTAAAGTCAGTCAAGGAGTCCCACAGGGGTCTGTCCTTGGACCGATTCTATTCACCTGATATATGCTTCCCTTTGGAAATATTATAAGGAAGCACTCCATAAATTCTCTATGTTATGCTGATGATACACAATTATATTTGTCGATCAAACCAGAAGAAACCGATCAGTAAGCTAAACTTCAAATGTGCATTAACCTGTTCTTCCCTGAGGCCCTTTTTGAGGTTCCTGCTCGAAAATGACATGCTCAGAATAAATAGGGTATATCTTTGTAATAACAAGCTTTATGTGCATTATTCTTTCTTGGTATTAAAATAAAGGTAACACTTGTGAGATTCCATCAGAAGTGTAAGCAGCACTGTTAATGCAACTGTGTCAGAGTAAAGGCAGATGGAACACAGCATAAATGGAAAAATTTCTTCCCTTGCCTAAATTTTTTTTAAATTTTATATACATCGAAAATAATGGCACAGTAGCCAAAAAACTCAATAAAGCCATGGAACAACATCTGGACATCACCTATGAGAAGTTTGGTGCTGCTGAAATAAAGCAGAGAAAATATTATAGAGGTTTTAGTAAGGAAATATATAGGCGTCCTCAAGTTTGGCACAATCTGGCACAATTTGGCATCATTAGTGCCATTTGAGATTTCTTAGGTACCAAGTTGTGAAATTCATTTCATTTCATGTAAATGTCATTTTGGGTCTAAGAGAAAACAGTTTTTGAAGAAAAAAATAAAAAGGACCCCCCCCCCCCCACACACACACACACACATTCACACACACACACAAAGATTACTTTATTCACTATAATACAACAATAACTGTAATAATATAATAATAGTAGGGACATAGTAATTAAAAATAGTAACAATAATGATGGAAATCAGCAACAGCGCCACAACAAAGTGCAATAGCAACAGCAAAGTGCACAACAAGATATTCTGCAAACAACTATTTACAATACACAAATCCTTGGCTTGCACAGCCACAGGAAGATAAAGTACACAAAAGCAGCAGAACAGCTAGTGTCAGTCCGTATATTCTTATATCGTATATATACTCTCCTTTTCTTTCTCCCCAACCGGTCAAGACAGATGGCCGTCCTCCACAGGGCTGGGTTTGTCTGACGTTCCTGCCTGTTATAGGGAAGGTTTTCGTTGCCACCGTACTCTACGGAGGAATTGTTGGGTCCATGTAAATCATAAATAAGTCATAGAGTGTGGTCTTTACCTACTCTGTAAAGTGTCCTGAGATCACTTTTGTTATGATTGGACACTATAAATAAAATTGAATTGAATTGAATAGGTGTAAGGAGCCAACCCTCTTGTCCACCGGGGTAAACTCCAACACTGCTGCGCTCAGCCAGGGATTTGTGAGTATCCCTACACCCGCCTGGCCCCTCACACCTTGGGCAACTCCAGAGAAGAATAGGGTCCAATCCCTATCAAGAAGTAAGGTTCCAGAACCGAGACTGTGCGTGGACGTAAGCCCAACCAGATCTAATTGGTAGTGCTCCGCCTCCCACACAAGCTCTGGCTCCTTCCTCCACAGAGAGGTGACATTCCATGTCCCCAGAGCCAGCCTCTACTGCCCGGGTCTGATCCGACATTCACTGCCACCCATGCAGCAGTGCATCTGACCCCAGCAGTTCCTCCTGTGAGTAGTGGGCCCACAGGATGGAGAGGAGGGAGGTGCCACGTCACCTTTTCAGGCTGTGCTGGGCTGGGCTCCGTTGCAAACATGGCCACCAGGCACAAATATAATTTAAGAAAACATCATCAAAACCAAATGGAATATGGTTTCCAGAATATGTCCACAAAGTCAATGTCACACTTTCCTAGCACAATCTCTTTTTTGCATTCAATATTGCCATCATCTAGTAAAATCTCCATGGGGATTTTCTTTGATTTCTTAGGATCCAGTTTATTTATTTATTTCCTAAATTGTTTTGGGTTGTTAGCTTGTCCTCTTCCAAACTGCCCATGTCAAGAAGCTGAAGGTCCTCGAGGCAGCGGCTGCAGGTTCAACTCCTACCTGCGGCCTTTGTCACATGTCTCCCCTTCTCTCTCACCTGTATGGCTTGAAAAACTGCCAAATAATCTTTGAAAAAAATAGTCTGACCCTGCCTGTATTGTTACCTTAGTTGTCTTTTGATCAGTATGTCCTTATATTTTAAGAATTCCCTCTCTGCTTGTCTTTTATCAGTCCACAAGTTTTTATGTTCTGCATTCCAGTGAATTTCGCCCATTTTCTGGTTTCTCTGTCTGGTCATTTGTGTTTTCCAAATTTGCCATTTAGTTTACCAACAGGGCAAGATGACACATATTAGGAGAAAGAAAATTGAAATATTCTAGGTCACCTTTTACGTGGAGTAGACTCAGTATCAACTTGAGAGGAAGACAGCACTACAATAACATTCATTTTAAATTAAGCATTAACAAATATTGATCTAGGTTATTATATAGTCCACAACTGCTTTTCTTGGTGATATAGATGTGAAATTGTCATTATGAGAAGACAACATTATAGATTATATCATTACCTTAATCACTGATACAGGGGAGCTGTTTTGCTGCCATTCTGTGGCAGCACCCCTGTAAAACGCAGTGATATACCTGTGAGTCCATGAACTAGGCAGCTGTCTGGTTAGTTCACATGTCTGTAAAAACAGTAGGATAGCCCAGTGTTTGTTGTCTAAACTGCTAAGTCAGATGAACAGGACATGAATACAACGCTGTCTATGCCGTACAACAGCCGTTTTCTCCTACACCTGATTTTAGAGTTCACCTGCCAAACCTGTCTGTGACCCCTGATTATGTCCCTGTGCAACACAGACACACTGACCTGATCTAATTAAGACTGTGTCTTATACACAGAGATATACATGTTCTTTGGTATTTACAGTGGGAACTTTAGGCTCAATATAACCACACAAACACCTAGCATGATTATAGTGTAATAATAATACAGACAATACATACTGCGCATTGTCTGAGACACATTGATATAAACAAATTCAAAATGTGGAAAACTAACACAATGAACAAATACAGGGGTGTATATATTATTAATATTATTATTTTTAATAGACTTTGTCAAGAGAGACCAGTGAGAAGTCCCAGAGAAAAAGACAGGTGGTAAACAGGGGGTGTTTCCCTTTACTCCAACACTTAATTAAACATTGTCACCATTAATCTTCAGATGTTTCGTGATCCTTTTAGCCTTTTTTGTATTTCCAGATTGTACTGTGAATCATGCAGTGCAACATTTAATGTGATTCTTATGTATTACTGCTAGACAGATCAAGTATGCGCTGACATGGTTTTAAAGCTATTCCTATCCAGCTGTTGCTCTCCAAACATCTTTAAAATTTTTATATTTAGATCAAGGAAATCATTTTTTTTTCCTGCCTATGAAAGAAAGTCTAGGCTGTAGTGATGGATAACCCGGATCATTAAGTTAATTCTGAGTCACTCACTAATATGATCCGTTGTGCAAGTCACTTGAGTCACTTGAGTCAAATTCACACGATCACTAATGAAACTTCTTCCAAGTCAACTGTTTCCAACCACTGACATTAATAAAAATAAAAACTCTGTTGATTCTATATTCTGTTGAGGCTGTGCACGCAAACATTAAACAATATTATTTTGGGTTGGAACGGTTGCTGAGTGGTTAGAGCAGTTGCCCCATGTAAAGAGGCTGAAGGTCCTCGAGGCAGCGTGTTTGACTCTGACCTGCTGCCCTTTACTGCATGTCTCCCCCTCTCTCTTTCACCACATTTCCTGTCTGTCCTATAATAAAAAGGCTTGAAAGCTGCCAAAAAAATTCATTTTCATAACAACGACCAAATATACCAACGCCATTTTTAGAACATTTCAACATATATATTTGCGGTTGCAAATGGGAGCAGGTGGGAGCAGACGCACACAAACGGGAGCGGCATTAAAGAGGTGGAGGTCTGCGCTCTCTGAATGCCCTTGTAGTTGTTTCCTATACTATTTTGTATGATGGTGATGCATTGTAATGCTGTGGTGTGTTGATGACACACACACACACACACATACACACACACACACACCAAAACCTGAGGAAATAAACATGCTGTGCTGTGCTGTCTTTCATACTTGTAGCCTTCATGGTCTTAAATAGAAGGCCAGACAAGAGGAAGGTACAGCTGGCCCTTCGGGGGGAAGCACTCTGGGTGACCCAGGCATGGAAGCAAACTTCAGTCAGAAGATCCAAGACGGCTGTCTGCCTCATCTATCATCCCTCCACAGTGGAGGGTTAAAATATTACAGGGCTTCCACTCCGGATCCTCCCCCTACTTCACTGGACGCCATTCTGAAGATGACATCATAAACTCTATAGTCTCTCCAAATACCAGCTATATTTAAGAAATGCTGTTTTTTCATTACATAGAAAATATTTACATCATCTATGCATGAAGCAAACCTCCAGGGACTGTGGGACCAGTTGCTGGACCACACACTGGAAGTGATGCATACTGTAAGGTATCAGGATGACAAGAATGAGGATTGTGGTATGATGTTCTTGTTATTTTGGGTTGTACTGGTTGCGGTGCCCTCTCCGGGAACCATCACCTTATTGTGGGGGAGAGGTTTGTGTGTCCCTGTCAACCTGAGGGCTGTGTTGTCTGGAGCCTAGTGCTCCTGGTAGGGTCTACCATGGCAGACTGGTCTCAGACGAGTGGCCGGACTAAGAATGGTTCACAAAGACTCTATGCACAAACGAGGAAGAGGAAGAGAGACCCTGCCCGGAGTAAGCCCGGGGCCCCCGTCTGGAGCCAGGCCCAGAAGGAGGGCCTGGTGAACGGGTTTGCCATGGAGCCCCGCCGGGCACAGCCCGAAAAAGTGACGTGGCACCACCCTTCTCTCCATCCTGTGGGCCCAACACTCGCAGGAGGAACCGCTGGAGTTGGGTTGGCTGCTGCACAGGTAGCAGTGAAAGTGAGGGGCCTCGACGGACCAGACACGGGCAGCAAAGGCTGGCTCTGGGGACGTGGAATGTCACCTCTCTATCGGGGAAGGAGCGGGAGCTTGTGCGGGAGGTGGACCGCTACCAGTTTGATCTGGTGGGGCTTACCTCCACACACAGTCTCAATTCTGGAACCGTACTCCTGGATAGGGGTTGGACCCTATTCTTCTCTGGAGTTGCCCAGGGTGTGAGGCACTGGGTGGGTGTGGGGATACTCACAAACCCCCAGCTGAGCGCCGCGGTGTTGGAGTTCACCCCGGTGGACAAGAGGGTCGCCTCCTTACGCCTGCAGATGGTAGGGGGAAAAACTCTGACTGTTGTTTGTGCATATGCACCGAACAGCACTTCAGAGTATTCTGCCTTCTTGGAGACCCTGATTGGAGTCCTGCATGGGGCTCCAGTAGGGGACTCCATAGTTCTGCTGGGAGACTTCAACGCCCACGTGGGCAATGATGGAGACACCCAATCTAAATCCAAGCGGTCGTCTGTTATTAGACTTCTGTGCTAGTCAAGGATTGTCTATAACAAACAGCATGTTCGAACATAAGGATGCTCATAAGTGTACGTGGTACCAGAGCACCCTAGTCCAAATGTCCATGATCAATTTTGTGATGATATCATCTGATCTGAGGTTGTATGTTTTGGACACTCGAGTGAAGAGAGGGGCAGATGACAACTGATCACCATCTGCTGATGAGTTGGGTCAGAGGATGGGGGAAGATTCTGGACAGTCCAGGTAAGCCCAAACGAGTAGTGTGGGTGAACTGGGAACATCTGGAGGAGGCCCCTGTCCGAGAGATATTCAACTCACACCTCCGGCAGAGCTTTTCTGGCATCCCTGTGGAGGTTGGGGGCATTGAACCGGAGTGGGCAATGTTCAAAGCTTCCATTGCTGAAGCTGCAGCGGTGAGCTGTGGCCTCAAGGTCTTAGGTGCCTCAAGGGGCAGTAACCCTCCAACACCATGATGGACACTAATGGTCAGGGAAGCTGTCCGACTGAAGAAGGAGTCCTTCCTGGATATGTTATCCCGGAAGACTCTGGAGGCAGTGGCAAGGTACCGACGGACCAGAAGAGCTGCAACTGTATTTGGGCATGATGACGTCTGGACACAAAGTAGACTCTACTGATTGTAAATGGGTTTGTATTGGAAAGACCTGATGGGGCGTGTAAACGTTGTCAGCACACGAACATCAGTATAAGACGTGAAGTTCTGTTAAGAGACTTTAGGAATTTGGGGATTTTGGGTCTTTGAACTCTGTGATGAGTGTGTTAAACTTTGATTCAATAAATTCCCCTCGATGGCTGTGAGACCTTGCCCTCTTTTGTAGAGGCAAAGCTGGAGGCTGAATCATTGTCAATATCTCTGGCGGAAGTCACTGAGGTAGTCGAAAAAAACTCCACAGTGGCAAAGCCCCAGGGATTGATGTGATTCGTCCAGAAATGCTGAAAGCTTTGGGTTTAGAGGGGCTGTCTTGGTTGACACGTCTCTTCAACATTGCATGGAAGTCTAGGACAGTGCCATGGGAGTGGCAGACCGGGGTGGTGATTCCCCTATTAGAAAGGGGGGACGAGAGGGTGTGTGCCAATTACAGGGGTATCACACTACTCAGCCTCCCTGTTAAAGTCTACTCCAAGGGGCTGGAAAGGAGGGTTCGTCCTATAGTCGAACCTCAGATTGAAGAGGAACAGTGCGGATTCCGTCCTGGACGTGGAATAATGGACCAGATCTTCACTCTTGCAAGGATCCTGGAGGGGGCCTGGGAGTATGCCCATCCAGTCTACATGTGCTTTGTGGATCTCGAGAAGGCATATGACCGGGTCCCTCGGGAGATACTGTGGGAGGTGCTACGGGAGTATGGGTTGAGGGGGTCACTTCTTTGGGCCAAGCTCTGTACACCCAAAGCAAGAGCTGTGTCCGGATCCTTGGCAGTAAGTCGGATTTGTTTACCGGTGGGGGTTGGCCTGGCTGAGGATCTCGTCTCTGCTTTTTGCAGATGATGTGGTTCTGATGGCATCGTTGGTCAGTGAACTTAAATGAAACAGCTGGGATGAGGATCAGCACCTCTAAATCTGAGACCATGGCTCTCAGCAGGAAACCGGTGAATTGCTTTCTCCCGGTAGGGAATGACTCCTTACCCTAAGTGAAGGAGTTAAAGTACCTCGGGATCTGTCTCAAGAGCGAGGGGACGATGGAGCGTGAGTTTGGCCGGAGAATCGGAGCAGCGGGGGCGGTGTGTCAGTCGCTCTACCACAACGAAAAGAGAGCTGAGCCGGAAGGCAAAGCTCTCGATCTACCGGTCAATCTTCGTTCCTACCCTCACCTATGGTCATGAAAGCTGGGTCATGACCGAAAGAACGAGGTCGCGGCCGAAATGGGTTTTCTCAGGAGGGTGGCTGGAGTATCCCTTAGAGATAGGGTGAGGTTCAGCCATCTGTGAGGAACTCGGAGTAGAGCCGCTGGTCCTTTGCGTTGAAAGGAGCCAGTTGAGGTGGTTCGGGCATCTAGTAAGGATGCCCCCTGGGCGCCTTCCTAGGGAGGTGTTTCAGGCACGTCCAGCTGGGGGGAGGCCTCGGGGAAGACCCAGGACTAGGTGGAGAGATTATATCTCCACACTGGCCTGGGAATGCCTCGGGATCCCCCAGTTAGAGCTGGTTAATGTGGCCCGGGAAAGGGAAGTTTGGGGTCCCCTGCTGCCACTGCGACCCGACCCCGGATAAGCGGTTGAAGATGCGATGAGATGAGATGGTTGTGGTGCAGCATGGACTCACATGACTGGAAAGTAAGCAAGCAATGAAGAATAAATATTAGCACTGCCACAGAAAGTCGCGATGCACTAAAGATTAGGAAAGTTTGAGAAAAAGGACAAATTTCTGCAAAACTTGACGGGCGTGTTTGCACGTTAAATCATTAGCGCTATTTCTCTTGTGAATCGGACCTTGAGACAGGGAAGATAGCGGTTACAAGTGATGCACAAATTATGGTGCTATCAGAAGCCACACCCATTCTTTGTGAATTTGTCCATTAGTCTTGTTCCTTTAATCATTCGCTGCTGATGAAGTGATGTATAATTCATTTCAGATACCAGTAAATCCTGCATTTACCTGCATTGCTATGGTTGCTATGGTTGCTATGGAGGCGATGGTCTTATGGTGACCATGGCTTTGATTCAGGGTGTGGATACAAATAAGGGGACTGTAACGATGGGCCACCATTACCTGTTAGTTAGCGGGGTCATTTGTTGAGTCATTGTGTACAGTTTGCATAGTGTCACATAGGGGTTAAATGTTAACAATGTATTTATTAATTGTTTGTATATTGCAGTGCGCAGAGTCTGGGTTCACCTGTGAACAACCATAAAATTGATTTGTGACCTGACAGTAGCATTGGTGTGGTGCAATATATTTATTGGAGTAACTAGGATAACGTGACAGTAAAATGGAACATAACCTAACATGACATGCAAACTTCACCTTCCGCCTTCTCTCCCTCCCAGGGTGGTCGGGCAGAATTGTCCAGGCGCACCTACTTATAGTTCCAAGAGGGTAACATGTGCATGTCCTGTGGGTGCAGATGTGCTGAAGTCATTCAAAGCTGTGGCTTCTACACTTCCTATTCATTTTTGAATCCTAAAGTCAGAAGAAATCTTCTCTTCTGACACAATGGTTACTGTTCTTTACTTTTGCTCACTGTTTTTGCACAAAATAAAGGTTTTTGTTGAAGTGCCTTGGTTATTTATAAAAACATGCTAGAACAGCAGTGATATAGCCACAGCAGATATTCTACCAAATTCTGAACAATAAAAAAAATAATATCTCCTCCTTAGATAGTGAGGGGAGCTGATTTTGTTATGTTAATGATGCTGCTATAGGCCTAGTTTGCCGGGGGATAATGCTGTTCCTGATCCTCTGTCCTGTTCCTGATCAGTCATATATCTCATTGTATCATAGTGCCATACTGTCACTTAGTTCTGTAGGAAATGCTGCTACATTTTTAACATTTTTAACACTTATAACTTATCGCTCCTTCTCACTTATCTAGTTTGTACTTATTTTATTTCAATCTGCTGCTAAACTGCACAGCGCGCATTGTTGTATATTGTATATACCTACGCTTAACCACGACGTCTGTCACACTTAGTTCATTGCCTGATTTATCTGACGTTAGCTATATTTTGATTTGATTTATGTTTATGCTTATTGTTACTCTGATCCTTTTCCGCCTTTGTATTGAAACTGTTGCACAATAATTTCCCTCGGGATAAATAAAGCTTCTTGAATCTTGAATCTTGAATCACAATTGTTATTACCACTACTCATCACTGATCATATTTACCACCATAATTATTATCATTGTAATATTCTTTCACCTTAGCTGTGCTTGTTTCTACTACCCTGCTTTATTATTAACTGCCATAACAAATAAGTCATATTCACATTACTATAGATTATTATAGTTACTGTTACTTTTGTGGTTGCTTGGATCTCTGGAACTGTCTCTCTGTCTGTCTGTCTTTGTCTCTCTCTGTCCATCTGTTTGTCTTTTCTCTCTTTCTCTTTCCTTTTCTTCCTCCCCAACCGGTGCAGACAGATTTCCATCCTCCATAGAGCTGGGTCTCTTTGACGTTCCTGCCTGTTAAAGGGAAGGTTTTTGTTGCTACTATGTGCACAAGATGCTGTTCATGGAGGAATTGTTGGGTCTATGTAAATCATAAATAAATCATAGAGTGTGGTGTTTACCTACTCCATATGTAAATTGTCCTGAGATAACCTTTGTTATGAATTGGCACTATAAATAAAATTGAGTTATCAATGGAACTGGAAACAAAGGGCTTTTATTAAAATGGTGATGTCATAAGAAAGACTAAAAACAACACTATTATGAGACATACATTTGTGTGGTCTCTGGTTAATGATTTTGATTATTACAATAAAAGTTACACCATTCATTTGATGGTAATTAGCCTCTGGGTGTCTTTGAAAAAGTGGAAGGACCATCCACTCTTTGAATTTCTACTTGTCGAGTCAAGAGTTTCTTTTTAGCCAATTGTTTTAATTTCAGCATAACTTGAAGACTAAAATGTGAGTAAAACAGCACTCTGTGTAGACCCCCTGCATATACGTACACAACTTTATTCAACCATAAATACCAGAGAATGACAAGAGAGCTTCTCCTCTGTGTCACTCGTGAAAACCTGAGCTCTTTTGCATCCTACATTTATTATTCCTGCTGATCACATAGTCTATATAGAAAACTTGAGGCCATTTGATACTAAGGTTCACAGAGAAAATCAGGGAACACCTGTCATGAACCTGCACATTAAACACAAACATCCTCTTCCAAAGGGGCTCACAGTCCACCCCATGGTGCACTAAAGCACTGTGTAAGATGGTTCCCAGGCCCTGGACAATATTATGTTTGAGCTGAGCCCAGACCTGAAGGGGGTCTCTTGTCCCACCCATACTGTGGGAGAAATAAGCCCACTGTACTTAATGAAGCGTCCTGGAGAACAAAAGATATACACAGAAAACAAGATACAGAGTGGTGAAATAGAATTAAAGTAGAACAGAGATTCCCATTCAAATCAACAAACAGTATCAGAACGGTCAGTGTGCTGGACATTTTTATGTGAACTCGCAGGATTCTCAGTCTGTTTCTATGGTCAATGTACAGTGCTGAGTGCCATTTTCTGTTGAACAGGTCAAATGACCACAGTAAACAGTTCAATGTATGTTCTACTCTCACTCTACAGTATTTCTTTGGTCTTTGTTACGGGGTGAAACCACTTTGACAAAAACACAGTATATTTGTGTGTATTTTGAATTTAAACAAATACCTCTATGCCCTGTGTTTTAATGTGTGCGTATGTGTTTGTGTGTGTGGTTGTGTGTGTGTGCGTGTGTGTGTGTGTGTGTATGTGTATGTGTGTATGTGTTTGTATGTGTGTGTGTGTGTGTATGTATGTGTGTCATCAACACAGTCTCACTCCCAACGCGTCAAAAACTGACGTTTGGTCAGGGGCCTTTGGCGTTAGTTACTGACTAAAAAGGTCTCCTTAAACGTACAAACCCGACGCAGAGGGCTTTCAACTCATTCCAATATAAGCCCGTCCGCGGCGATATTTGAAGCTTAGGGCTCTCCTTAAACGTCCATATTTGAAGTTCTGGGCTCTCCTTAAACGTCCATATTTGAAGCTCAGGGCAGTCCTTAAACGTATAAACCCGACGCAGGGGGCTTTTAACTCATTCCAATGTAAGCCGGCCCGCGCCGATATTTGAAGCTCGAGGAGCGCTCCTCGGGGCTCTCTTTGGGGCGCTCTTCGGGGCGCTCATCGGAGCGCTCCTTAAACGTACAAACCCGACGCAGGGGGCTTTCAACTCATTCCAATGTAAGCAGCCTGTCCTCCACCCAAAAACGACCACATAGGTTGTTTGATCAAGGAGCTTATTACGACTCATAGGCACGTTTCGAGTTTAGCGGTCGTGTACATAACTACAATAAACAGTGTGTTGGGTATGTCGTCATCGCCTACCCTTTAACCTTTGGCACCAATCAAAATGTGATGCGCCAGAAGGAGGCGTGGCATTCACGTTTCACTGGACGTCGTAGCATTGGTAAGTCCGTTTGTGTACTCAATTTATGTGGTCATGTTGTGTTCTGTGCGTGAGCTATCAAGGTGATTGTCTGCAAATCATGTGTAAGTTAGTTAGTTCAGTTTGACGTTTAAGTTACAACTCAGTTTGGAATGCCACGGAGGTCGTATGTTAACTATCAATAAGGCGCTAAGGTTAGCGCACATGCTAACACGCTTTTTATTTATGCTATCTTGACAAAAAAATGCTACCTTATGTGATTTGTGTATTTCCGTCAGTATTAGGACATCTGTTAACTATTTATTTTGGTAATAAACAAGTGAAAATGCACTGTAAGAACTTAGAGAGCGCATTTTGATACTTAATCATTTCTCAAATACAGAGCCCTGATAGTTTTAATTAGTGTTAGTGTACTCATAACTTTTGTACGCACACGTTTAATTTCTCTTTTTATTCTTTTGATAATTTACTCAACATTTTGCTAAATTTTTATTTTTAGTGGCAATAAGTAACATTTATGGAAGTGCAACTAATCCTGCTTCATTTTTTTTTATTATCAAAAAAACTCTCTTCATATATAACAAATCCAATGGTTCTTTTAAGAGCCATTTTATTTTTGTTTGTTAGTGTCTTCTCTCTCTCTCTCTCTCTCTCTCTCTCTCTCTCTCTCTCTCTCTCTCTCTCTCTCTCTCTCTCTCTCACTCTCTCTCTCTCTCTCTCTCTCTCTCTCTCTCTCTCTCTCTCTCATCTAAAATGGCATCTGGGCCATCCCAAGTTTTGAATGAATGGTTGGAGGCAGGAAAAGCCCTGATAGCCGAGTTGGAAGCAAAAAGGGTTAAGTTTCCCTCTAATGCAATTATTTATTTATTGACTTATCAATCACTGAAATGTACACTTCTACACATAACTGTAACTGATGTGTGTGCCTGAGTATAGGCAAATTTATCACCTTATTTTTTTTACTTTTAGCCTCCGAAAAGAAAACAGAAAGGGACTAAAGTTTTCAAAGTTACCTTGAGGAAGAGGGACAAGAATGGGAACATTATAGCTCAACACTTTAGGAAGAATCGATCTGGTCAGTAAAATAAAATACAGTTCTACTGTTAATCACAAGTTGGTCAGCAATAATGTTTCTTGCATTATGTTTTGTGTTTATAGTTAAACCTTGTGGCGCTAGGAAGCCCCCAGAAGTGGAGGAGTTGCTGACAGATGACATTCCTCAAGATGTCCTAAGTCTTGGTACGCATATTGACATCTGATAGCTTAAATAGCTTAAAGACAACCTTTGTTTCCATTTAAAAATGTGAAATTTAGGCAACTGACTTAAGTAGTGGCCGTGATTTTTTTTATGCACATGCAGTAACAAAGCCATTATGGAAATTACTTTTCTGTCTTTAAATACACTGTCCTTTACATCAATTTTTGTGTTTTATTATTTTAGATCAACATCTTCAGAGACTAAAGTGGAGGAGACACCCACAATGTCAGCATGGACAAGAAAACAGTTAATGTCTGAAAAAGAATTCCGAGCTGCAATGCCAGAGCTCTTGAATTCGAAATTGGGCACAGAGACTGTAACTCCACATTGCTGTCAGCAATGTAAAACAGCTGATGCTGGTTGGTGTGTAGTCAGAAAAGGGTAGGCTTGACACGGTACCAGATTGTAAAATTTTTCTGAATTTTGATAATTTCTGGGGGGTTTTGTGTGTGTGGATATTTTTTTTACAGGCAGAGCAGAGATGATAACTGTGCTTGCCATGGGATGGAACAACAGGAAGACAGAGAGTCTGCACAAGACCCTGGCAAAAAGATTTTTCAAAGTAAGAAGTCTTTACTGCAAGTTAACATTTGTCATTTCATGGTTACTTTCTGTGGGCTTGAATACTGGCATCACAGGTTAAAGGAGTGACAACTTTGTTCAGCTCATGTCCTGTGACTGGTGTGGTGTGGAGGCATGGCAGAGCCATATGCTGGTTGGCTGCTGGCTTGCTGGATCACTGTGTTTTTGTGCTGCATTGGCTACTGGCGTGTGTTGTCATCATGACAACTCACAAAAAATCACCATTAAGTGTTTTTGCCATCAAATGACTGCAGCAAACAACTCAATGTCCTTTCTATCCAATTAGCATTCTTATATACTGTATGTATTGCATTCTTTCACCATAAAATAGCCTGTTATAACAAGGAAATAATTGTTTCATGAGGCACATAGTCTCTTTTGAGGAAATACCTTTGAGAATATCCTCATAAATTAGTGCTTGAATGTTTTGCATGTTGTCATTTAGGTTTTTCAATCATGATTAGAGATACACTCACTGATATTGTCCCCTTTTTTTAAAATAACATATTTTGTCTGATACTATGAAATACTTTTGGTGTATTAAATTCCAATAGATAGTTGTCCTACATCTTAAGCCCCTGTCACACATGCACTGCAAACCTGAAACTATCTGAACATTTCCTGGTACAGCTGTGTGTGTACACAAATATCGGATTCAGTCGGACCGGGCATCAAATGGAGTTTACCCTCCCAGCTTAATAGTGCAAAGACTGGGTAATTCCAGAGTGTGCATATGTGTGAATACAGCTGCACGCTTCCCTTGCCTAAACCAAACTAAGTAGTTACATTAAGTGTGAACACATCTAAGTGTGTGCTGCATGTGTGAGAAACTCGGGACTATCTCCGGACCTGATTCTCTGACATTATTCTGGGTTCAAATGTTAAAACATCTTTATTCTCTTATCTCTAATGCCCTATGTTAACATACATTTTTACGGATCACACCATGACTTATCTATGTTTTTGTTTTTTTTAAACATTCTAAATGGACTAAACAGAGAGCAGAAATCGAAGGAGCTAATCTTGAGAGTCTCAAGCTGGAGCTCAACATCTCTCTGGAGGACACGGAGGAATGGGTGTGTGACATCCAGCAGTGGGCAGCCACTGGCATGTGTTATGGTCACGGGTGTATAGATTTGGTAGTCTTGCCATACATTTCGCCAAATGTTTTACAATACTATTTTTTATGGTCAATTTTGCTTGTTTCTGTTTTTCAAAAGAGACATGTAGCTCATAGTAGTAGTACTTGGGAGCTGGCCAGGTAAATTCCACTTGATGTACAGTCTGACTGGATCAAATATTTGTGTTTTCACATACTGATTGTCTAGATCATTTTATGTTTGCAGTGTATATGTGAAAGGGGCTTAAGTGTTTTACTTTTGTCCCATCTGTTCTCTTTTCCAAAACAGTGGTGAGTATTCGCCTGACGAGGCGACTTTTCGACCAGGTTATGCTGGTCAGGCCTATGGAAGAGGAAAAAGTTATAATTGTGAAGGAGATGACCCAGCATTGCCAGTACCTGTGAAAGGCCTTGGACAAAGTATACAGCCTCCTTCGTCACACTCAAGAGAATATCACGAAACATAGTATGGTATGTTGTTGCACAGTCTCAGAGCTGGGCAGACAATCTGCATTTTAATGTTCATAAAGAGTTGCCAATTTTCTATCTGATTATTATTATTTATTTTTTTTACATTTTATTTTAGCACCTCCCAGAGAGCTGAGAGAAGAGGGATACAGGGGGCTGCTCTGTTGTCTGCTGCACAAGCGGCACATTCTGCAGCAGAAACTGAGCGCAGTCACCAGCACTTACACCCATTTTGACATGTTGGAGGAAGACAATGAGGACGTTGAAGAGGACAGTGACCAGGAGGACAACAGCACTCCAGATATTTCAGAGGAAGAAATGTAAAGCCTTTGAGGCTGTGATTCAGTTGTGGACATAAGGCCGCAGGCCGTGTGCCTTTTACATATTCACAGCTGTGATGATGTTCAGCACAACATCACTCCCTCTCGTGTGATATTGCTTTTATACATCCTTTCTACAAAGCACCAGACTGGAACTGGACTGTGGCTAAGCAACACATAACCATTTGACTGTGCAATAGCATGATACTTTGTGTAAGCTAGAAACTAACTGTTGTATAAAGTTTACATAACAGGTGACGAAAGTTGTGCTCAGTTTTGGGCAGAGTGCTGTACTTGTTATTTGTGGAAGTTCAGTAAATGGCTGCATTTATATAGTGCCTAGTGCTGGACAGTGTGACCAATTATTTGTTTAAATATTTTAAAGATTCTGTAAGTTTTACAGTATATCAAAGTGGGATGGGTTTTATTTTGCATGAGAGTGGCATATTCTAATGTGAGTACATAGAATATAAAAACATAGCGTTTTGAAATGTAACATTATTTGTGTCACAAATTGTTGTGCCATGGTGTTCTGGTTCATCCAGTATACGGGTGGCTCATTCAAACATTACTGTTATTACAAACGAGGTATTTTCATACATCTAATTGGAGCAGCCTGATAATAAGGAGTTGCAATAGTCCAGCCTAGAAGTAACAAATACATGGACAAGTTTTTCTGCATCTTTCTGAGACACAATGTTCCTAATTTTCGCAATATTACACAGGTGAAAATATGCAGTCGTTAGTTTTATGTGAGAATCGAAGGACATATTCTGATCAAAAATAACACCCAGATTCCTTACTGTGGTGCTGGAGGACAACATCACACCATCCAGTGTAATAATATCTTTAGCTATTGAGTTTCGGGGCCAAGTACAATAATTTCCGTTTTATCTGAGTTTAACATCAGAAAATTGCATGTCGTCCAGCTTTTTATTTCCTTAATGCGCATTTGAAGTTTGGCTAACTGATCGGTTTCATCTGGTTTGATCGACAAATATAATTGTGTGTCATCAGCAGAACATGGAAAATTTATGGAGTGCTTCCTTATAATATTTCCTAAGGGAAGCATATATAAGGTGAAGAGAATTGGTCCAAGGACAGAACCCTGTGGAACTCCGTGACTGACTTTAGTGTGCATGGAGGATTTGTCGTTAACATGTACTGAGATAAACTGAGATCTATCTGATGCATATGACTTAAACCAGCTTAATGCAGTTCCTTTAATGCAAATTAGATGCTCCAGTCTCTGTAGCAGGATGCGATGGTCAATAGTGTCGCACTAAGATCTAGTAAAACAAGTACAGAGACAAGTCCTTTGTCTGAAGCTATTAGAAGGTCATAAGTAATTTTTACCAGTGCTGTCTCAGTGATACGATTCATTCTAAATCCTGACTGGATTTCAAATAACTCATTATTATATAAAAAGTCACACAGCCAATTGGTGACTAATTTCTCGAGGATCTTAGAGTGAAAAGGTAGGTAAGTTATAGGTCTATAGTTGGCTAGTACCTCAGGATCAAGACTGGGCTTTTTAAGAAGAGGTTTAATTACAACTACTTTAAAAGACTGTGGTACATAACCTGCTAATAAAGACATATTAATCACATCTAATACAGGAGTGCTAACTAAAGATAACACTTCTTTAAGTAACCTATTTGGAATAGAGTCTAGGAGACAAGTAGAAGGCTTCGATGCGTAAATAGTAGAGTTTGATTTGTCAAGGTCAACTGTAGAAAAGCAGTCCAAGAATAGATCTGGTCGTACAGTTGTTTCTAAGGTTCCTGGGTTTGAAGAAAAATTGGTGCCAAACGAATTGATTTTGTCTCTAATAGTTTCAATTTTGACATTAAAAAAGGTCATGAAGTCGTTACTTTTTGAGGGTAATAGGAATACATGGCTCAACAGAGCTGTGGCTCTCTGTCAGCCAGGCTACAGTGCTGAAAAGAAATCTAGGATTGTTCTTATTCTCCTCTAATAAAGATCAGTAATGCTCTGGCATTACGGAGGGCCTTCCTATATGTTTTTAGACTTTCTTGCCAAACTAAGCGAGATTCCTCCAATTAAGTAGAACGCCACTTACTTGCCAATTTCGCGATATTTGTTTTAATTTACGGGTTTGTGACTTTTACCACGGAGCTAACTCCCTCTGTTTCATTATCTTCTTTTTTAAAAGAGCAACAGAATCTAGTGTAGTTCGTAGTGAGCCTGCAACATTGTCAACAAGGTGATCAATTTAGTAAAAACTAACGTTAGTACAGTAATCTAGAATATTAGGATAAGGCATTAAATTAGAATATGGCATTTAATTAAATGCAGATGGAATCGATTCCTTAAATTAAGTTACAGCACTATCAGATAAACCTCTAAATCTAGTGTAGAAACGTTAACCCAGAGGTGAGTAGTCCTGTAATATGAATTCAAAAGTTATTAAATAATAGTCTGATAAAATAGTATTCTGTGAAAAGATTATTAAGTCCTCGATTTCCACACCATAAGCCAAAACAAGGGCAAGGGTGTGATTAAAACAGCGAGTAGGTTTATGTACATTCTGACTAGAAAGAGATAAACGCAATACTAAGGCTATTATTATCTATCAACGTCTATGTGAATATTAAAATCTCCTACAATGATTACTTTATCAGATTTGAGGACTAAATTTGACAGAAACAGACAAAGAACAACACTTTCAAATGAATTATAATTTAGTTTAGGTTTAGGGTTAATTAATAGGCCTGATTAATAGGTGAAGGCAAGAGGTGGAGGGTGCCGATGACTTGGGCTTGGCTCCCTGGTGGTTCCAGCGGGACTCGGAGATCCGGTGGTGATGGAGCCAGTGCACAGCAGGGTGGTGTTGTCAGCGGCCGTCATGGTCACCAGCGCCGGAAGCCTTAAGATGAGCGAGGAGCTTCGTCTGAGTTGAGGTGATGGTGGAGAAATCCAGGAGGATTTTGTTCTTCTCCATGAGGTCAGCCTTCATGCCAGAGATGTTCTCCCTCAGTTTTGAGAGTGTGGGGAGACAGGACTCGCATACAGCCATCATATCGCAGCCTGTGCTGGGGATCCGTCACTCCGGGACACAGAACCATCACAGGGAGGTGAGTTAAATTCTGGCCCTGGAGCCGAATGTCCAGGGAGATCCTTCTTCACTCCTGGGCAGGCAGCCCACTTCACCAGTTGTTTTAGATCCCATTGAGTTGAAGAAGTTCTTTAAAAATTGGCGCCACGCTAGTGCGATTCGACGTCTCGACTTCCGTGTTTTTCTTCTCCGGTGTAATCAGTGGCAACCACAGGCCCGATGGTAAAAGCTTGGTCTGAAGAAATAAGAACAATAAAAGCTGGGCAAGAGTGATTCCAAATATGGAAACAATAAACTAAGTTAAAAACCATATTTTCCGGAGTCGAAGTAGTGGGAAATCCAGTGAAATCAAGCGACACTACAATGCAATACAATGCGATGCAATACAGAGCTATACAGACCAATACAGACCAATACAGACCTCTAGGTGGCGGTGGCAAGAAAGTCCCTCAGTCCAGCAGTTCCCTCAGTCTGTATGTTTAGGTCATATCTCCATGACAACACTGAGGGGGATGAATTTTTTTGTACCAGGCTAGTTTTTATTTTATTGGAGGTTAAAGTTTAGGAATAATTAGGGGCCTGGCCTCCTGAGTGACAGCAAGCCTCTGGCCATCACTTCGCTTCAGAGGTATATGTCAGCTCACTTATGCATGCCTAAACTCCTGTTATGCTTATGTGTTAAGCCATTGTGTAAATGCATTTTTTTTTTACTGGTAAGGAAACGTAATCGTCACACTCAAAGCTTCTGTCATTGGTTGTGCTTTTGAAAGGTCAGAGTTCATTTGATTCGAACTTTGAGCACAGCAGGAGCATGGACATAGAAACAAGAACGGACAGCGTACCTAAAATGGCGGCCCATTCATTCCTTTGGAAAGCTGCTCCTTGCCTCTGACTCCCCTAAGGACACCGCCATTTTTCCTTCTTGTGAACACGGGAGGACTTTCGTATTCTTTTTCCTGTCCATGGTATCTATGGCTCAGTAGATTGTAGATTGAGTATGGAGACGCCAACTAAGCTGCTGGATGTGTTTCACTACAGCTCGTTTTAGCCAGGCACGGTCCTTCTCCTGCGCATAACTTCATTTTGGTTGGGTATAAATTATGAAAACATACATTTTTTTAGTAGAGGGTATGAAGATAATTATGAGCCTTTCGATTGGTATCTAAAAAAATATTTGGTGGAGATCTCTTCTTCCCCACATGTATAGGAGGGAATGGGCGAATGTGCTTCTGGGTACAGGACCAGTTTTATTGCACTTATAGGCTTTAACGTTTCATGTTCACTTCACCGCAGTGGTGAAATATAAAAAAGAGCATTGAAAAGAGTCTTCCACCTGTAAAGAAGTTGTTAAATGTTGAGCTACCTTGAATGTTGACTGAATTGAAAGTTACTGAAGTTGTTATTTTCAAATTAAAATGTAATTATTTTTGCCAATAAATGTTGTTTACATATTTACATCCATAATAATTTTACCCCTGATTACTTTAAAAGAAAAATCTTCACCTGCATGTCCAGTATCCAGGTATTATTTCCCCCCGAATATTTGGCCAAAACAGTTACTTGATCTATTTCAACTCATTGCATCGTATTGTATCGTTCTAGAAGAGCCAGATATCGTCCTTAAATCATATCGTAACCATAGAAAACAAAACTATCGTATAATTATAACAACCATATTGTTACACCCCTATCCCACAGTGTATCTGTTCATGGGCTCTGTGTCACTACATTCAACAAATGTAAATATACATGTTACATCTAGCCCATTGTAGCATTGAGACCTAATCCATTCTGAGCCTTTTTAGAGCCTTTTAATAATTTATTTGCAATATTTGCAGAGTTGTTTATTCCACAAGCAACTGGAATACCTAAGGGTGGTCCACCAGCCCCCCCTGTGGACAGTGAATCTGGAGCAGGACCAGAACCAGGACCAGAACCAGAACCAGAACAAACAACAGAAGAAGAATTTGTTTTTCACCTTCTACCTGTTGTTTCTCCATCTTCTCCATCTCAGCCGCCTCCTCCATCCTTCTCATCTTCTCAGCCTCTTCCTCCATCCTTCTCCTCTTCTCACCCTCAGCCTCTTTCTCCATCCTTCTCCTCTTCTCAGCCTCTTCCTCCATCCTTCTCCTCTTCTCACCCACAGCCTCTTCCTCCATCCTTCTCCTCTTGTCACCCTCAGCCTCTTGCTCCATCCTTCTCCTCTTCTCATCCTCAGCCTCTTCCTCCATCCTTCTCCTCTTCTCAGCCTCTTCCATCCTTCTCCTCTTCTCACCCTCAGCCTCTTCCTCCATCCTTCTCCTCTTCTCAGCCTTTTCCTCCGTCCGTCTCCTCTTCTCACCCTCAGCCTCTTCCTTCATTCTTCTCCCCGCCTCAGTCTCCTCCTCCTTCTTCCTTCTCCTCTTCTCAGCCTCCTCCACCCTTCTCCTCTTCTCACCCTCAGCCTCTTCCTCCATCCTTCTCCTCTTCTCAGCCTCTTCCTCCGTCCGTCTCCTCTTCTCACCCTCAGTCTCTTCCTTCATCCTTTTCCTCTTCTCAGCCTCCTCCATCCTTCTCCTCTTCTCACCCTCAGCCTCTTCCTTCATCCTTCTCCTCGCCTCAGTCTCCTCCTCCATCTTCCTTCTCCTCTTCTCAGCCGCCTCCATTCTTCTCCTCTTCTCAGCCTCCTCCATCCTTCTCTTCTCAGCCTCCTCCATCCTTCTCGTCTTCTCAGTCTCCTCCATCCTTCTCCTCTTCTCACCCTCAGCCTCTTCCTCCATCCTTCTCCTCGCCTCAGTCTCTTCCTCCATCCTTCTCCTCTTCTCAGCCTCTTCCTCCATCCGTCTCCTCTTCTCACCCTCAGCCTCCTCCATCCTTCTCCTCTTTTCACCCTCAGCCTCCTCCATCCTTCTCCTCTTCTCACCCTCAGCCTCCTCCATCCTTCTCCTTGCCTCAGCCTCTTCCTCCATCCTTCTCCTCGCCTCAGTCTCCTCCTCCATCTTCCTTCTCCTCTTCTCAACTACCTCCTCTCCTCTCTGTGTCCCGTATCTTCGTATTTATATTTCAAATGAAGTCAGTAGTGTTGCTACATTACTCTAGATTTTTATTCATATTTTTGTCTTTTTTAGAATGCAGAACGCACAGAACCCAGAAGGTGTTCCTTTTTGAAAGAATTGTGGACAAAATGGTAAATGGTAAATGGACTTATATAGCACCTTTCTAGTCATCTGACTACTCAAGGCGCTTCACAGTGTCTGTCACATTCACCCATTCACACAGACATTCACACTGATGGCAGTGGACATCTACATACCATCTAATCTGATCTGATCTAACCATTCACACCACATTTACACACCCATGCGCAGCACAGGGAGCAATTTGGGGTTCAGTGTCTTGCCCAAGGACACTTCGACATGTGGACCAGGGGGAGATGGGGATTGAACCACCAATCTCTTGAACAGAGGACGACCCACTCTGCCACCAAGCCACAGCCGCCCCAAAAGGGTTTTAAACGTAAGTATGTTTTCTTTCTCTTGGTTTTCTTGTAAAATACAAAGTAAAACCATTTATAGGGTTGTATAAGGAAAGCAAAATGTTTATGCTTAAGAAAAAAAGTAATGGTGTAGTGTTGAGGATGGATTGAGGACTATCCCAAGCTGCTCTGTACTCCGGTGGTACAGCAACATATCTTCATCCAGCAGCGTGAACACTCTGTGGCTGGGTGGCTGTTGTATGTAACTTTTGGGTTCTGTGCAGACATCTCACTTTACTGATATCACCAATGGTCTGTATATTGTACCAATGATGTTTTGGTAAGTTTGAATCGCCGCTACAGAGCCTTCCTGTCCTGGGCTGTGCACAGACCGTGCTATTTTTTGATGTTCCCTGACAGGATGCTTTATATTGCTCCCCTTAATAAGTTGTCAATAGTTTGCTCTGAAATTTAGCCTTCAAAATTTATTTCAGGAGATGTACAGACTTTTCTGTGCCTTCATGTGTTTTAACCAAAGTGGTGATGTTTGATGACCAACCTGGTTCTCACTTTTGTTGATTCCTTATAACTTAAACCGTTGACCTGCTCCACCTCAGCTTCACTAATGTAGACAGAACAGTGTGTCTTTTCCTTCTTCTTTCTAAAGTCAACAATCAGCTATTTGGTTTTGCTGATGTTGATTGTTGATTTGCACCTGATGTAAAGTCATTGCTGTTTAATCAGCCAATAATGGTGGCGTCTTCTTCATTTTTGACTATAGTTATTCTCAATGTCTGTGATTGAAGTCAAGAGTGTAGTTTTTATGTATTACATATGTATTTTGCATGACGTGTAAAAGCAATGGCAAGGATAGGCAAGTGTTAAATTCTTTTATGTAAATGTATCTTTTTCAAAGAGTAACATTCCTAAATATCCTTCAACATTATATGTCTATCAAGGTAATTTGTTTTTTACATTAAAGTCACGTTTTTCATGGAATTCTGTTCCCACTGGCAAAGTAACGGAATTTTGACGTGACTATGCTTCAGCCATTATTCCAGAACCCACATAAGACTCTCCTATTCACTGTTTCCTATCATTGCAACAATGTCTCCCATCCCATTTCTTCTAATGTATTTTTAACAAAATGATTGCCATTTATAATAGTAAATTTTATAACAGATATACTTAAATATTATTTTGTACTAACATAATACTTTAAATGCACCCAAGCTCACCAATGCAGAAACTCTGTCTGTCATTTTTGACCTTTTACTACTTTTGACCTTTTACTATTCCTTCATCGAGAGCATCATCACGTTCTCCATCACATGCTGGTTCTACTCCACCAGCCTCCAGAACAGAAACCGCCTGCAGAGCGTAGCCATGGTTTGCTCTAAGATCATTGGACTTCCTGTTAGAACTCTGTCGACCATCAACGAGCAGCAGACTCTCAGGTTAGCTGGTCGGATCATGCAGGACCCCTCTCATGCTCTCTTCTCAGCGTTTGAGTGGCTCCCCTCAGGACGCCGTCTTCGCTGTCCCTGTTGCAGGACACAGAGGAGAAGAGCAACCTTCATCCCTCTGACCATCCCCCTCCCCACTCTTGACACACTCCCCTGGACACTTCACCCCCCCCCCCCTCCCCTGGACACCATCACCCCCCCCCCCCCCCCACTCCAGACACCCTCCCTGAACACCTCACCCCCCGGACACCCCTCCCTTCACCCCTCCTCCTCCCCTCTCCGGACACCCTCCCTGGACACCATCACCATCACCCCCCCTTCCCACCCCTGACACCTTCCCTGGACACCCTCACCCCCTGGACACCACCACCCCCCTCTGGACACTTACCGGACACGTGAACTGGCTATCTACCTCCACTCCTGTCCTCAAAGCTGTGAACTACTGGTTTGATGCACAATTCCACTTATTCTGTTCACTCTGTTTATGTTACCGGTCTGTTGCACTACGCCACTTATTTATTCTGTTTATAATGTTACTCCGGTCTGTTGCACTACTCCACTTATTTATTCTGTTTAAATGTCACTCCGGTCTGTTGCACTACTCCGCTTACTTATTTATTCTGTTATTATGTTCACACCGGACTTATTCTGTTACTATGTTCTTACTGGTCTACTTGATTCTGTTTTAATTTATGGTATTAATGCACTACTCCACTTTATTCTGTCTATCAGGTCTTATATTGTATCAATCACAGCACTATGGTCACTTTATTTTTCAGTATTCATCTGTTACACAGAGCTAGCATATACTTAGACTGCTGTTTTCCTGCCATGCACCACTATCACTTTATAATTTAGCTTATAGTTGTATATTATATTTATACTCTATTACTGCACTATAGTTCTGTTTACGTCTGCTCATTACACACATGTATCATGTCTGAGCACATCTGAATCGATCACTGTCCACTTATATCTTTTCTGCACTACAGTTCTGTTCATACCTGTTTTTAACAGTCTACTGCGTGTTTACATCTTATCAACCGTTCACATGTCTGCTTACATCTGATACACACATGTCTTTCTACATCTCACGCCGACGATGTTCTCCGTATCTAACCTGTACTAACACACTAACATCCTGACACTTATTCTACCTGTACTAACACACTAACATCCTGACACTTACTCTTCTCTTACACTTTATTCTTGTTGTTAGGTTAAAAGGTCTTTGTATAGTTGCACTGTCGTTATTTGCTGCTCTGTGTGCCCTGAATTGCCCCCCGGGGACAAATAAAGTTTTTTGAATTGAATTGAATTGAATTGTCTATACATTTTATAGTTGTGTTTTGTAAGTGCCTCTTATCTCTAAATATTTACTACAATGTTTACATTGTTGCTTTATCAACACATTTTCATTCAAGACCGTTTTTTACATCACACATAGATTTAAGATTTGTCTCTATAAGAAAAGCGTGTTTCTCTCATATCTACAAGTCACTTTTTCTGATGTCATGCCTTTCAGGGAAGGGAAGAAGTGAAAGTTAGGTGAACACCATGCTCCAAGTAGTAAGTTTTTACTTAATGAAAATTAAACTGTCTGTTGGTGTGAAAAACATAAAATCTATACAGTGATACATTGGTCACCCTCCCATTTTAGAGTTACATTTTGAGTATTTGCCCACAAACATTTTTAATTGCTTTTGAGCAGTACTGACAGTAGCATGACATATTAATAGATAATACATGTTTAATATAGACATTATAGACAATTGAATATGTCAGAAGCAAAGGTCATCCTATAACCTTTGTTTTATGTACATGTGTTTTTTTTTTCATTTCCTGGCAGCGGCGAGGACTGGGAAGATACATGGGAGCCAGCCACACAGTACAGCTGAGACTCTGAAAAGTGGACCTTCAAAGCCTTGTTACAATTAAACAAACACACAATGTTCCGATGTTTCTGGTGAACAGGGTTCTGGTTTCTCCTCGTTAAAATACTTTTCTGTGACACACACACACACACACACACACACACACAGCTTAAACACACACGCACACATCTTACACACACACACTTATATATACTTTTTAAATAATAAAATCTTTCTGGTACGTTTCATGTCTATTACTGAATTCTTTTCGATTATTTGTAAATACAGTAATTCCTCTAAAATGCAATATTCAATTCAATTTTATTTATAGTGCCAAATCATAACAAAAGTTATCTCAGGACACTTTACAGAGTAGGTATAGACCACACACTATGACTTATTTATGATTTACATAGACCCAACAATTCCCCCGTAGAGTACGTTGGCAACGAAAACCTTCCCTTTAACAGCCAGGAACGTGGGACAGACCCAGCTCTGGGGAGGACGGACATCTGTCTGCACCGGTTAGGGAGGAAGAAAAGGAGAGAGAAAGAGACAAAAGACGGACAGATGGACAGTAAGAGACAAAGACAGAGACAGACACACTTCCAGTAACTATAATAATATCTATAGTAATGTGAATATGACTTATATGTTATGGCAGTTAATACAGCAGAATAATAGAAACAGCTAAGGTTATAAATTATAATAGTAGCAGGAAGCGTCATGCAGGACCACGGCAGCAGGCACCACCACGATCAGCAGAGACCTGCGAGATGACAAAGCACAAACAACTCCGGGGAAAAAGTTGAATTAGTAACATGCATTGATGAGACATGAATGATACAGACAGAGAGGAGAGAAGCTCAGAGTACCTGGAAAAGTATTATCCCCGGCAGATTAGGCCTATAGCAGCATCATTAAGCAGAATATAAGCTCTGTGTCAGGGTTTTAGGTCCGGGGCATCCTGCTGGTCTGTTTGTGTACTGTTGGCCATGCCTTTGTTTGGAGACCATGTGGTTTTGTGTTTGTGGCTGTGACGCCACTCCCCCTGTTTTCCCGCCACTTTTTGTCCACACCTGTCCTGCCAATTAATTTGCTTGTTACCTTGTTTTCTCCTGCCCAATGATTGGTCTCTGTCTCCCTATTTAAGTTCAGCCTTCTCAGTATCCTTTGTCAGATTGTGCTTGCAAGTTTGTGTGCTGCACTGCCTGTATTGGATTACTCTGCCCGTGTTGGAATTACTCTGCCTGTATTGGATTCACCCTGCCAGTTTGGATTTTCTGTTTCTGTCCACTGCCGGAAAGAGGTTTGCCCTTTGTTACCTGATTGCTCTGTGGATTGCTCTGCCTCTGTTCCCTGGACACTTGATGGACTTTGTTTATCTAAAACCTTAGTTGGATTTTGTGTCTTCTGTGCTTTGACTCTTCTAAGAACTGGACTAACTGAAAATAAAACCTGTTCATTGAATCTGCTTCTCATCTGGTCTGCTTTTGGGTCAAAACCAGCGAGCCTAACACTCTGACTGGTCGCGACCCGACCCCGGATAAGAGGTTGAAGTTGAGAGATGAGATGTTTAACCATACATAACAAAATGACTAAAAGGGTAAATATTATGAAAAACTCACTTTTCCGGTAGTTGTGCACATACATTTGAGTGCCTGGAGTGCCTACAAACACACAAACTGTGAAAGAAGAGAATCCTTAAGAATCCTTGCCTCACTCTGAAAACATGAGACAAGAGGAGCGTCTGTGACAGAAGGTAGAGACAGCCCTTCAGCAATGGACAGTACGAGAAAGATATTGTGTTTTCTAGCATTGAAGCCTGAAAACTCCTTCTAATGTAACCATACATGAAGGTATATACCTAAAAAAATGCTAAATTTTTCTTCTTTAATGTAATGTACTATTTTAATTGGGGGGGGCAGTAAATGATATACCTGGTTAACTATACACAATAATACCACTCCAGTTGGTCCTTATTCTATAATCAGTAAATCGACAATCATAACATAGGTAATTGTTCAAAGAATTGCCTCAGATACACACAGCCGTCATACCCATACAGTACGTTGGCAACAAAAACCTTCCCTATAACAGGCAGGAACGTCGGACAGACCTAGCTCTGTGGAGGACGGACATCTGTCTGCACTGGTTGGGGAGGAAGAAAAGGAGAGAGAAAGAGAGAAAAGACGGACAAATATAATATGATACGAAGATAGAGATATAGTCCAACTGATTTCATTGTTTAGGGTTAGGGTTAGGATACGGTTATGGTGTTAGTTAAAGACAATCCATGACTAGCACAGAAGTCCAATAACAGACAGCCGCTCAGATTCAGATCAGGGAGGCCGTTCCTCCCAATCAAGCCTCTCCAGGTGTCTCCATCGTTGCCCACGTGGGCGTTGAAGTCTCCCAGCAGAACTATGGAGTCCCCTACTGGAGCCCCATGCAGGACTCCATTTAAGGGTCTTCAAGAAGGCCGAATACTCTGAACTGCTGTTCGGTGCATATGCATAAACAACGGTCAGAGTTTCCCCCCCACCACCCTCTCGTCCACCGGGGTGAACTCCAACACCGCGGCGCTCAGCCGGGGGTTTGTGAGTATCCCCACACCCTGGGTAACTCCAGAGAAGAATAGGGTCCAACCCCTATCCAGGAGTACGGTTCGAGATCCAGACTGTGTGTGGAGGTGAGCCAAACCAGATCTAACTGGTAGCATTCCACCTCCACACAAGCTCCGGCTCCTTCCCCCAAAGAGAGGTGACGTTCCACAACCTTAGAGCCAGCCTCTGCTGCCTGTGTCTGGTCCGTCGAGGCCCCTCACCTCACTGCCACCCGTGTCGCAGTGCCCCGACCCCAGCGGTTCCTCCTGTGAGTGGTGGGGCCACAGGATGGAGAGGAGGGAGGTGCCACGCCACTTGTACGGGCTGTGCACGGCTGGGCTCCGTGGCAAACCCGGCCACCAGGCGCTCTCCGGTGAGCCCTCCAACAGGGGCCACGGGCTTCCTCCGACAGGCTCTCCCTAAATTGTGCAATGTTTTGCCTTATGCAGTGTGCTATGAACCTGTCCCAGTCAAAAACACAGCTCATATGGTGTTTGATAGGTAATTACTAAGGCTATCATCATTATGTAACTACACACAGAATACAGTACTATCAAAATTGTTTTATTATTGTAGTTAATATATGTATTTATCATAATCAAGGAAATTGTGGACTACTGTAGGCTGTTGCAGGTTGCTATAAACCTGTCCTAGTCAAAAACACAGCTCATATGGTGTTTGATAGGTAATTACTAAGGATGTCATCATTATGTACCTACACACAGAATACAGTACTATCAAAATGGTTTTATTATTGTAGTTAACATATGTATTTATCATAATCAAGGAAATTGTGGACTACTGTAGGCTGTTGCAGTGTGCTATAAACCTGTCCTAGTCAAAAACAGACAGCTGATATGGTGGATGAAATGTTATTTCTGAGGATGTCGTTGTGATATGAACCTACATACAACATAGGATGCCATCAAAATTATTTTTTTTATTGTAGCTCACACATTTATAACATCTGAAGATGAGGAGCTTTAGTTATATTTTTATTTATTATTTTACAGAATATCACAAAAATATTTTTACAAATATTTCAGCCATACACGAATGTGCATATCTGATTTGTAAAACATAACTGATGAAAACGTATGGTTTACCCGCTACCTCATGGTGCTAATCAACATTGTGTGCTAAAAATATAAATAGTACATTTGTAAATAAAAACATAAATACACATAACATGGCTACACATACTAAATATAGTAATACAAATGTTTATAGTGAACTTGATTGGTATTGGACATTTCAAAATTTTTATAAAGTGTTTCATAGTAGAAATGTAATAAAAACAATTAAAAAATCCTTTTCCTGTGACAAAAAACAACAAAAAACTCCCGTTCCCGGAAAATAATCACAACACTGACCCCGACTCCCGTTTATCTAGCAGCATGTGCTGTTAGCCTAGCTCCCGGGCGGTGGAGCTAATGTGGCTAATCCAGTAAACGTCGGCCAGACCCCCCACCCCCACCCCCCCAACATCACATCAATGCCCTTTTATGGTAAGAGGAAATGAGGAGGAGTCAAAGTCTGACAAGATGGCGACTCCCGGAGGATCAAGTTGAGATAACGGACCCCGACCGAGAGGCTATGTCCATTTTTATACATTCTATGTAGGAGACGCAAAAGTCTGAATTGCAGCTTATTCTCCCTTTTTTTTGTCTGATGTATACAAACTGTAAGATCTTGAGTTAGGTCATTTACATTGGTTTTTAAAGTTGAAAGTACTGAAGGTACTTTGGAAAGGGCTTCACAGTTCGTCATCAGTAATGTCAGAGTCGCAGTCAGAATAATCATCCGCAACATCTGGCAAGAAACTGATGTTCTCTGCTCCAGTCAAAATTTGCAGGTAGCAGTGTCTCGCATGAGCCATCATTTCTCGGATGATGTGCTGCTTTTTTCTGATGATACTCTGCAGAGCTTTCAACCCGTCTCCAGTTAGGCCCCAATGGGAATCTTGAAAGTATAACAGAAAAAGATAAACCCAGCATTAGTAACTTTATCAGCAGTCATGTGTACATTCAGATGATGTATAATTTCAAAACATACCTTGTATTGTCGCCCTAGAAACCAGGCAGGACAGCTCTTTCAGGGAGTCACCAGGAGTTGAAAGAGACTTCCAATGCTGGTTCATCTCTATGACAAGAATCTTTTTCTCCTCCTGAAGTCTCTCTACCGCCATGACAATGTCAAATGCTCTTCTCTTTGTCCTGAGGTCGACAGAATCTGGAAAGCATTTGTAAAAATACATAAATTTATATATATGAAAGATCAACATTCATCTATGAAGTTTTATGGAGTTGCAGTCATGGAGGCATTAAAGCTGTGCCACATTTGATGGAAGTATTCAACAGATTTAGTGTACCTACCTCTTTCTGGAAGTTGCCATGGCCAAGCTGTGTCTCCTGACAAAATGGTTTCCGAGTACATAGTTTCTGTGTTTGGAACCATTCCATTGTATTTTTCCACAACAGAAGTCAGAGTCCCTTTCTCCTCCCTGATCTTGCGGCGATCCTGGCACGACCTTTGTTGCTGTCTGTGTCTTTGTAGAGACGCTGGGAATATCTCTTGGCACTTGCCACCAGCACCTCAATCCTGGCTGCCAAGGCAGCAGCATCAGTGATGTTGTTCATTGCTGCTATATGGAGGAAATGTGGGTTACACTTTGAGTAATGTATAGTAACAGTGCAATTTAATCACATGTTTATACAATTCTCAAATACCATTATGATAAGGCAATGGATTGAAAATGTTTGTTTTGTATGCCATGTTCTGAAATGGAATGAAGGCCATCAATTCCCTTCTTTTCATGGAATAAGTGGTAACCTATTAAGTGAAAGTGAGATTCAATGTTTGCAAAACTCCAGTAATAATTTCCTTACCATCTGCCCACTCCTTTACATCGACCCAGTCTTCCAACTGGCTCTCAGTCACTGCCAATTCAGCCTTCAAGGTCTCCAGGTTAAGCAACTGATTTTCGAGAGCTTTTGTGGCCTAGAAATGACAAAAAAGTCAGCGACAATAAAAATAATTAAGTAAACATTCAGTCAACAGCCTCAACGACTGCTAACACTTAAAAAAATATTGTATTACTTTCTGGTATCTGGGGGACAGTGAGGTGGCCAAGTTGTTGATCTTTTGCCGATTCCAGAGCATGGCCATGAGTGTCAGCATGTCTGTACGTCCTGTAACAGAAAATATGATTTTGTCAATATTCAGCTAAAATCAACTGCTCCTGTAAAGAGTGTTAAAACATTTTCCCGTCCTCGTGAACTCAATATCGTGTATCATCTCATCACAACCCTATTATCTAGCCATCTCACCTGCTTTTGACATATGTTTGGTTGTCACTGCTATCCGGGAGAGAAAAGCATTGACCTGTTCCACCTCCTCCCCTATAGTTAGTCCAGCCCCCTCCTGATATGCACCACTCGATTTCACCTGGTTATAATGCATTCAAAAACAGGGTATGTTATAACTTGTCAATGTTGACCTAGATGTGCGTAGGTTTCCACATAAATTGATTCTGTCACATGGTAACAATTGCTTACTTCACATTTGAAGTCATGGGCTTTGGCATGAAACACTGAGAGGAAGGGCTTCATGTTCAAAAGATGCTGGAACTCTGGGCAGCTTTTTACTACTTTTTGGAGGTAGGGCCAGTATTTGCATGTCACATCCATGCAAAAAAAGGTACTTCTGGCCAGCTTTTGTTGTATATACAGGGGATAAGCAAAAATTTCTCCCCAGTACATATTGAGGGCACAGAGTAGCACTCCATGCCGACAGACTGCAAGCTCCAGTCCCTCCTCATCCAGCTTGCTGGCCGATCTTTGGGAGGTCTCTCTGGCGGCTGACCATTCCCCTCCACAAACACCTCTTCCGGAGACCTACAATATAAAAAAAACATGATTAATGAAAATGGTCCAAAGAATATCCTAACCAAAAAATAGGAAATGTATGTATTACTGTATATATAATTATAGTCTGAAATATTAGATGTTTGGTTGTGCTGTGAATGTAGTTGACAAATCTTGTGACATCTTCATCCTTTGCTATGAAGACACCTTCAAAAATGGCCTGTTCCTCAGATCTAAATTAAAAAAAAGGGACAGTTTATGATATCTCATATTTTAAGGTTAATTGGTGCACATTAAGATACTTATGTTTTTGTTATTAGCTCAAACACTGACATTATAAATATTTCAGAGTACCTAGCTGCATTCTTGAAACGGTAATGTTTGCGGTTTCCATCCACAGAAACTGCAAGCATATCTAGGCTGCACGCTGGACAGGTGAAGTGCTCCTACTTGCAGATGCTGTCCACCTCATAACGCACAGCCTCCCACTCAAAGAAACTTTTCAGAAAGCTGTCAGCTGAGATCTTCCCAGTCTATCACAAAAAGGACACATTACACAAATTAAAGGACCACGGTTTTGAACACACAATACAAATAGTTTAAAAAGGACAAATAACTTCAATACTCACACGACCAAAGAGGACAGTTCGCTGATCTAGCATTCTTAAAAATGCCTGACACGACAGTCCAGAAGCAGCCATTTTCATTTCTTCAAATGAGAAGAATACATCCGTAGCATATATAGTGGCAAAGTGAAGGGTAGCCGGCCAGTAGTCACTGTGAAGAAGGTCCTCAATTCTAGCAGTCCATGTGGCTTTGCATGCGTCACAAGCCAACTCAGGCATGCTGAGATCATGTCGTCCTTGAAAAACAACAAACAGTGTGTAAAATTTCCCACACTTAATTGTATGCATTATTGTATAGTCTTATTACGATTACATATACACTACAAAGCTATCACAAACATATGTGGCTAGGTATAAGTTATTATTAGAAAAAAAACTTTTTAAACAGGACAAGGGTTCTTACCATTCATTGTTAGGCAAAGCCACAGCTTTTCCTGGTCTGAGCCTCAACGACTCGGCTGGACAACCACAGATTCTGTCAGGGATCTCCAAAGGTACATACCGCACTGGGGGAAAAAAGGGAATTAAGAATAATTTGTACTGACAGATTTCAGGCGCCGTATTAACAAAACATCTTAAGGCTAAGGTACGATTCGCGTTTCACTACATTAAAGTCGAATCGTGATCTCGGAAGTAAGCGTAACGGGAGAGGTTTATAAGAATCACACCTGGTTTGTGAATAGGCAGTTAACCAGCTAACGGTTGATTTTATAATAATGTGGATTTAACCGTTTACTGCCTCGCAGTGAGCCCAGTGCAAAAAAAATTTCATGTGAAGGCCCCTTTAGGGACTCATTCCCTCTCAGCCAATCACTGTGGGCATAGAAGGTATGAACATGATGTCATCCATAGCAACGAGGTCAGCCCGTCCCTCTTGTCTTAGCTTAGGAGTCCCTTCGATTCCTTAGTAAAAGTTGGTGTCAGAGGCTTTGTGAATATGTTTTAAGAAATAACTCTGAACTAAGAGTTCTCCTGAGAAGCACTAAAAGTTCTTAGTGCTGAGATCGATATTAAAGAGATCTTGAAGAAGCTAAAATTTTCGACATGATGTACCCAAAAGGTCAAGCAAGAAAATATATTTTGTACACTCGCAACTTACCACAGGAGCAAAGGGCCATATCCAGAACAAAAGTTGTTGGTGGCAATGGCTGGAAGAATCCTGCAGCACTGGCATCTCGGTTGTGGAGGGGGTGTCTGGTGTGCATTCCAACATCACATTCTGCACAGAAGAAGGGGCACGGTCTGCAGTCACGACAACGGACAACAGCAGAATTGTTCCCGCACTGTTGGCAGATGTGCATTTCTACATCTTCTTGTGCCACTGCGGCGTTAACCAGACTTGATCTTGCTGCCCTCCAGCTCGCTGAAAATAGACTTTTTCTTGTGCTCCAGTTTGTTGAGGCCAGAAGAGATGCTCTTGCCATTGGTGCTTCCACCTCATCTCCTGTGGCATCCCTCAAGGACTGCGCGAGATCTCGCTGAAAACCCTCTGTTAAAAACGTTGAAAGCACAAATAGTTTTTTATTTATTTAAAAGTGTCACTGTATGGAGTGGCAGTGAACGGTGTAACTACTATGACATAGTAATTATTAAAAACGCATATTAAAATACAAAGATGGAGTTTATATAGTAACCCTGTATTAAATACACCATAGAGATACAAGTAAACATTTCTGAACATTATTCTTTAGGCTAATGGAAACCAAATTAGGTACATACCAACAGTCTCTGGAGCAAAGGCCACCTCAGAGTGAGTGTACCTAATTAAGAACTCCAAACTGAACAACCTAAATTTCACACCAGTTTTTTTATGTATTTATTTACAACATTACTATTTGGCTAGTAACTAACAATTTGAACTAATGTAACTTAAGTAAAACACATCACTTCTGGAGATTATAGATTTTTCTTTTATTGTATTCTTTAATTGACAAATAAAAAGGGAAAATTTTATCTGAAGGGATACGTAGGTCTTTTCCCTGAACTGCAGAGGGGAAGTGGTTTCGACAGCGTTGAACGTCTGGCAGCAGCCAATCATTTATAAATTTAATTAAATAATAACAACTTTACAGACTTGCTTTTATGTGATGTCGTCTTTTAAATAAATGTTATTTATCTTATTTTATTTTACTTGCTTATTTTGTTTATATTTTATCTTATTTTTGCTGTCCTTTTACCTTGTCATCTTTTACTGTTTTTTTGTTCATCTGTCAGTTTTAGTGTTAGTTGAAGCATCAGACTCTTCATCTCTGGTGTCAGAATACTGTGTATGGATTGTGGATGTGTTTTTGTCTTAGCGCTGCCTTTTAAAGCACTTTGTAAATGTCTGTTTTTAAAGGTGCTTTATATATAAAGAAATTATAATTATTATTATAATTACATATAGAGATTATAATATTATATTTTAATGTTTGGCTTTTCACTGGAATCCTCAAGTATGAAGGCCGGTAGTTTTTTGCTAAATTCTATCAAACTTTATGTTTAACATAAAGGCGTCCGACTGGCGATAGTGACGTAACGTATCATGTAACTACATTGTTGTAGTTCCCGTCTCCGTAGAGCCCAGTGTAAGGCTCCGGCAGAGAAACAACTCTGCTGCTCACACTATAAAACATTGTTTCCAATGTTTTTATTATTACTGTTTATCTCATGGACACAGTAAAAGGTTTTTCTAGCAGCATGACCTACAGGAAATTGATATGTCATTTTAGGCATGGACGTATTAATTATAGGAGATGATGGTATGTCATTTCCTAACATTGTTAGTAGGCTAATATAAACATTATAATAACTTTATACGCTACACTTCTTCTCTTTTTTTTAAAATTTTTTTTTGTTATGAAGCCTATGCCAGTGTACAATTTAAGTGTATTACATTATGGGTAGTGAAACCTCATCATACTAAATAGGCCTACTTGTGGTATTTTATTTAGTTAGTGTTTGGCATAAATATATGAATACAAATATAAAAATAGTTACAGTTATATTCAAGATAGTGCTTAAGACAGGGAAGTAAAACTAATATTACTATTTTCTTTAGGTGGTATTCTGGTATTCTGGACACAGTTTAGTCAGGGGATTGATTTAAAAATGCTCACTAAAGAATACAAACATTACTTTGCCTGATTCAAACCGTTATTTCGGTAATACATATAAAACATATGCCGATTCCATTTATGGACAACATTTACTGCTGTCTTCCGAGCCATAGATAACATGGACAGGAAAAAGAATACGAATAAGTCCTCCCGTGTTCACGAGAAGGAAAAATGGCGGTGTCCTTAGGGGAGCCAGAGGCACTGAGCAGCTTTCCAAAGGAATGAATGGGGCGCCATTTTAGGTACGCTGTCCGTTCTTGTTTCTATGTCCATGTCACCAACTATGCTAACCACACTAAAATTACATCATGATCGACAACATTTATGAAAACTGTTTCATATAACGGAAACTGTCTTTTCAATTTTATGCAGTTTCCCTTCAAATAATATTACACCGAAATAAAGTGAACCTCAAATGCACAGCATTTTTAATTAAATTACTACCCAGCACTTCTAGAGGTGCTAACAAAAACATTTTGGCTGATTTTATAATTTTTCATTTATTATTGTGGATTATAGTTTAGTATTTTCTATATTATCAAGTTGACGTTCTTACCTGATTAAATGGAAGACTGCATCTGCGCATCGTGGGATCATTGCATACGATGACGACAGTCAAGCGCGTGATATGCTTATATGGCACGTTTTTGGAATAGAATATTTATTACTAAAAATACTAAATATTACACTGCGGTACAGAACGAAATATTATAAAAGCCAATTGTCTGCTGTCATATTGCGTCAGTAGGAAAATCTTAACAACATGATTTTTTTGGGAGTTCATATTGTAAGATTCAGCCGATGTGGGAAATAGACTGTGGTGTGCAACCGCACTAGGCGTTGCTGTTTAATTATTAATCAGTTCACATTCATATTCTAGTTCATTTTGGAAAAAAAACTTCCGAGCTTCCCCTTGCGTCGGGTTTGCACGTTTAAGGTGCGCCCCGAGGAGCGCCCTGAGCTTCAAATATCGCAGCGGACGGGCTTACATTGGAATGAGTTGAAAGCCCCCTGCGTCGGGTTTGTACGTTTAAGGAGACATTTTTAATCAGTAACTAACGCCAAAGGCCCCTGACCAAGCGTCAGTTTTTGACGTGTTGGGTGTGAGACTGTGTTGGCTTAGGCGACTGTACCACCTCAACTGGAAAGTAAGATTGGCCCTTTACTACAGCTTCTGGTTGAGAATGTTGGTGAAAAGTAGGTTCTGATCCGAGTTCTGTTGATAGGCTAATTAGAGCCAGTGTAAGTCCGCCAGTAATATTATAAACCAGCCCCTTAGGTTTGAACTACTCTGGTCTTAAACTTGTTATATCCACATTTAACCCTTTGTCACTCATCAATTCAGTATTGCCTTTTCCTGTATTATCCTTGCCAGTTAATCAAGTAAATGTTTATAACTTTACGTCGTTGTGAGAATCTTCCCTTCTTTGCAGAAGTTGATGGTCACTGTTAGGTTACGGTACGAACTAACACATTTCAGACGAGACTGATGAAATTTAAATAATCAATTACTTTAAGTTGCGAACAGGTATTAAACCTTCACCAAAGTTTAATAAACACCCTGTCTTAAGTTGGTGTGGTGTCCTACTTCGAGGTAAATTAAATCCTAAATTTTAATGAGTCGAGTTAATTCACAATTAATTTGGTTATAAATCTATTCAAGCCATAATACGTGTAGACTATTCCCTACAGGAGCTACTTTCATTGTTGCATTTGTGAGGTGACCAGCGCTAATGCCAGCTCTTCCACAAACTGGCTAGATGCTTGTACAATACCTTGATTCCAGCTCAAATCCACATTCATCCACAGCAATAATTTGTGATAGAAGAGACATTCAGGATGAGTCAGTGACCACTGGCAGGTCTTGAGAGAGGGCTGTAAAAGGCACGATTGGCCTGACCTTGCAAAGAGACATCCAGTATTCCCTCTTCTAAGAGAGACTGTCTGTTACATGACATCACAGACAGTCGTGAGTCACATCCGGCTATTTATCCAGGGCAGGGAAGAGAGGAGGTAAGTATCCTAATGATGCCTTGAAGGGGGACATACCTGTGGCGGAGCAGGTGAGGGAGTTGTGGGAGTACTCCACCCAAGACAGCTGAGACGACCACGAAGAGGGATTGCAGGCACAGACGCAACGAAGAGCAGTCTCCAAATCCTCGTTAGCCCTCTGCATCTGCCCGTTTGACTGCGGGTGGTAACCCGAGGACAAGCCTGGCAGAAGGCCCTCTAGACGTGAACTGAGGACCCCGGTCCAAGACGATGTCCAGGGAATACCATGGAGACGGAACACATGGTCCAGTAGGAGGGATGCTGTCTCCATAGCAGAAGGCATTTTAGGCAGGGACACAAAGTGGACCATTTTAGAGAAGCGGTTAACGATAGTGATGATGGTGTCTTTACCTTGGGAGGCCGGCAGACTGGTAACAAAGTCCAAAGCGATGTGCGACCAAGGACTACCGGGCACGGGAGGAGGACGGACAAGACCCGCTGGAGGACGAGTAGAGGCCTTGCCTCTATCGCAGACGGTGCAGGCCTGGACAAACTCCCAGGTATCCTTAGTCATAGATTTCCACCAGAAGTGACGGTGAAGAAGAGGGCGCGTCCTGGTAACTCCAGGATGGCAGGCAAGACAAGAGGAGTGTCCCCACTGGAGCACCTGGGGGCGAACTCTGGCGGAAACAAACAGACACCCCGGTGGACCACCGGGGTCAGGGTCAGTTCGTAGTGCTTGTATCAGAAAAGACACTGTCAAAACGTGGAACTCGCACTTCTCGGCCTTGACAAATAGCCGGTTCTCCTGTAAACGTTGAAGAACATGGCGGACATGCTCGACGTGTTCCGATAAGTCTTTGGAAAGAATTAGGATGTTGTCCAGGTAAACGAACACGTAGCGGTTCAATAGGTCACGGAGGACATCATTCGCAAGGGCCTGAAATACAGTTGGGGCATTGGTAAGACCAAAAGGCTTTACCAGATACTCGAAATGACCTAGCGGGGTATTGAAGGCAGTCTTCCACTCGTCACCCTCCTTAATCCGGACCAAATGGTACGCATTGCGGAGGTCCAGTTTAGAGAAGACGGTGGCACCATACAGCAGTTCGAAGGCGGAGTTGATCAGTGGCAACGGGTACTTGTTCTTGACAGTTATGTTGTTCAAACCACGGTAATCAATACACGGTCGTAGCGTCTTGTCCTTCTTGGCCACAAAGAAAAACCCCGCTCCCAGTGGAGAGGAAGAAGGCAGGATAATCCCAGACTTGAGAGAGTCATTAATATACGTCTCCATTGCCTCAAGCTCAGGCCCAGACAGATTACATAAGCCGCTGGTAGGAAAGGTCGACCCGGATAATCAATGGGGCAATCGTAGGGACGGTGAGGTGGCTGGATTGAGCCTTCGTTTTGCTAAACACCTCGGCAAGGTCATGATACACTGGTGGCACGGAGGACAGATCAGGAGGTTCAGGCAACGAGGGGCTGGGGTCACTGATACACCTAGCTGGAGCCGAGCGAAGACAGGATGAGTGACTGCTACTCCAACTCACAACCCTTCCTGTAACCCAGTCAATAACAGGATTGTGAGTGATGAGCCAAGGTAATGGCCGACACTCACAGCGTCTCTCACAGAGATGGTTGTCTATCTTTATAGCTAACCCGATGAGTTCCGGGAAGCTACTGGTCTCGGATCTACCCACAAAGCAGTCCTTTACCTCCATGTAAGGCCCTTGAAGAAAATACTCTACAGTGCTCTATCATCCCATCTCAATTCAGCCGCCAGGGTATGAAAATCCACAGAATAATCCGCTGCACTGGCGGAACCCTGGCGCAGGGTGAGCAACTGATTGCTAGTGTCACAATCAGAAACAGGATGATCAAACACACAAACACAATTTTCACGAGGAAATTGCTGAAAGGTGTCGTATTCAGTCTGAGGGTTATGCCAGAAAGCTGCTCCCCAGGAACAGGCCCTACCAGTAAGAAAGCCTAACACATAGGCTATCTTAGCGCTGTCGTTAGCGTAAGTAAAGGGCTGTTGGCCAAACACTAGTGAACACTGAAACAAAAAATTTCTGCATTCCCCTAACATTCCATCGTAATGCTCAGGTGCGGGTTCGCAGGGCAGGGGATTATTCACTGGGGTAGCGGATGACTAAATGTTAGCAGAGGAAGCTAAAACAGGCCTAACCTGGCTACTCTCAATGTGGGAAACACAAGCGGACAACTTACTCAGGCTTTCCAGGATACCTTATGGTGTCTGCGAGTGTTGACCGGGTAAAATTCCCCGAGCGGAAACCACCTGGTGAACGGAAAATCCCGAAGGAACAGTCACATTGTCTTCGGGGTCCATGTTATGGCCAGACCGTTCTGTCATGAACGGTACGGGGAATAACTCCGAAGAGCAGGACCCAAATGCAGACAAGGACACTGAGTAAGATCTCAACAGATATTTAATAAACAAAAACGAGAAACAAACAAAAACCAGAGAACAGGAAAACAGGTACAGGAGCCAGGTGCAGACCAGGGGAAAACCTGGTCCCCGCGTCTGGTTTTTGCCAAACACGAATGGGTGGAGGAAAACAGGAACTCTGGTAACTATAACAAACGAAACAAAGAAACGATTAACAACACAAAACGCAAAATGGATAGAAAATACGATCATAAGGAGTAGGTAGCCAACCAAGCGAGAGACACGAACCACAAAATAGCAATAACGGTCAATAACCAGGCGTTGACGAGGAGATGAGCCACATGTAGGCGGAACCACGCTTACCAGCTCCAACAGACAAACACACAGGGAAAGACACATGCAGGGAGAAACAGACAGAGGGAGACAAACTCACACAAAAGGAAGAGGGAAGAGACTGACAGGACCGACATCCTTACAGTTATGCTCTTAACTTGGAATATCCACAGGGGTTCAGGTTCACCTTTGAGGCTCTTCAAAAGATCTTGATGGAGCTTGGTTCCAACAAAATGAGCTCCAAGATGAGCAAACTGAATGGTGAACACCACACTGCACAGTAGTATGTGTGGTAAGCGTTCATGTGCTTGTGTGTGTTTGCATCATCCATAGTGCGTCAACCTGTGCTTGTGTGTATTTATATTGAAGTAGCCTGTAGTAACCACAAGCTGCTAGCCAACACTTTATGAGGGTGAGAACCTCAGCTGCACTTAGTTGCACCAAGCCAAGGGTGCTGCAACCATTTAAGGCTATGTTATATTGTTGGGCTTTGAATGAGTGTTTTGAATTTGATCATTGAGGGTCAACACTGCTTCCAGAAAACAATATTTCATTTCATTTCATTTAATCACAGTTCAGATTGTATAGAGCCTGTGTATAGGCAAATTACCATGTGCGTTTGTCCTGGTTCATTTGCTTGGTAGGCTATCGATTTTTTTTATCTGACTTGCATTTCTTAAAGATCATTACAGTTTATATCTGTTCTGAAAACATTGCAGCAGATTTTAAGTTCAGATACCACCTTGACTGCCCATTTAAAAGGGAGATTTCCAGTTGCCAGAGGGGGATAAAGCAGTATATTTTTTCTCAAAAACAATCCACTGTCTTTATTCCTGTGTTCTACAGTATAGATTAAATAAATACATTAAATGTAATCTGTTGGAGTGTCTTTTTTTACTATAGAGTTAATAAGGTGGGAAACAAATTATTTTTGAGGTCAAATAAAATTTGAAAAATATAGTTTGGATATATGTAAATTAATTAACTGTTGTCAATGCAAACATTAATTCAGTTAAAAATGAAGAGAACGGACCCCGAGGGGTATACTAAGTCCATTTTTTATACAGTCTATGTGACCACACAGATCCATTATCCACAGAATGGATACAGGTTGCTTCAAAAAGCTTTGTCCGGAACTGCAGCATTATTATCATCACCGATACATGACTCCACACGTTGATCCCCAATGCTGCAGTTCAGCTAGCTGACCGCATGCCACACCGGCAGGACAGAAACAGGGACTTGGGTAAGAGCAGGGGAGGGGGGCTCTGTGTATTTGTGCATAACGACGCATAACGGTGCACTTACAGAAGGATCATTGACACTCACTGCTCTCCTAATTTAGAGGTTCTGACAGTCACGTGCAGACCCTTATATCTAACAAAAGAGTTTACAGTAGTTATCAACATTGCATCTGCTAACGCTAATGTTAGCACAGCATTTAGTCTCCAGTTAGCCCGCCTCCTGCTCACTACTCTCAACTAACAATAGCTTGCCCACTCAGACCGAGCAATTATTGTTGCTGGTGACTTCAACCAAGCGTTCCTAAAGGCTGTTCTCCCTAAATTCCTTCAGTATGTGAAGTGTGCCACCAGAGGGGATAAGACTCTAGATCATGTTTTTTTAAATATCAAGCATGCCTATAAGGCCACCCTCCTTCCCCATCTTGGGTCGGACCATCTCTGCTTGTCCCTCACCTCCATATACACCCCCCCTTCCTCAGCAGCGGCGTTAACATTCACAATTCACATCCCGGCCATTAGCTGTTTGACCTGATGCCCTCCGACAGGTTCTCCAGGTAACACAAAACACAGACAAATAGTCTCAGGGACAGCTTCCTTCCTAGAGCTTTCACCACAATAAACAAGCAAAATAAGATCCACACATAACCTCCATCCAAAAACCTACTGTACCATCATGCCATTAATCTGTATCTGTTAACTTACTATGTGCAATATCATACAGGTGTAATATCACGTTACTGCTATAACAGAGGTCCAGTTGCGGAGGTCCAGTTTAGAGAAGACGGTGGCACCATACAGCAGTTCGAAGGCGGAGTTGATCAGTGGCAACGGGTACTTGTTCTTGACAGTTATGTTGTTCAAACCACGGTAATCAATACACGGTCGTAGCGTCTTGTCCTTCTTGGCCACAAAGAAAAACCCCGCTCCCAGTGGAGAGGAAGAAGGCAGGATAATCCCAGACTTGAGAGAGTCATTAATATACGTCTCCATTGCCTCAAGCTCAGGCCCAGACAGATTACATAAGCCGCTGGTAGGAAAGGTCGACCCGGATAATCAATGGGGCAATCGTAGGGACGGTGAGGTGGCTGGATTGAGCCTTCGTTTTGCTAAACACCTCGGCAAGGTCATGATACACTGGTGGCACGGAGGACAGATCAGGAGGTTCAGGCAACGAGGGGCTGGGGTCACTGATACACCTAGCTGGAGCCGAGCGAAGACAGGATGAGTGACTGCTACTCCAACTCACAACCCTTCCTGTAACCCAGTCAATAACAGGATTGTGAGTGATGAGCCAAGGTAATGGCCGACACTCACAGCGTCTCTCACAGAGATGGTTGTCTATCTTTATAGCTAACCCGATGAGTTCCGGGAAGCTACTGGTCTCGGATCTACCCACAAAGCAGTCCTTTACCTCCATGTAAGGCCCTTGAAGAAAATACTCTACAGTGCTCTATCATCCCATCTCAATTCAGCCGCCAGGGTATGAAAATCCACAGAATAATCCGCTGCACTGGCGGAACCCTGGCGCAGGGTGAGCAACTGATTGCTAGTGTCACAATCAGAAACAGGATGATCAAACACACAAACACAATTTTCACGAGGAAATTGCTGAAAGGTGTCGTATTCAGTCTGAGGGTTATGCCAGAAAGCTGATCCCCAGGAACAGGCCCTACCAGTAAGAAAGCCTAACACATAGGCTATCTTAGCGCTGTCGTTAGCGTAAGTAAAGGGCTGTTGGCCAAACACTAGTGAACACTGAAACAAAAAATTTCTGCATTCCCCTAACATTCCATCGTAATGCTCAGGTGCGGGTTCGCAGGGCAGGGGATTATTCACTGGGGTAGCGGATGACTAAATGTTAGCAGAGGAAGCTAAAACAGGCCTAACCTGGCTACTCTCAATGTGGGAAACACAAGCGGACAACTTACTCAGGCTTTCCAGGATACCTTATGGTGTCTGCGAGTGTTGACCGGGTAAAATTCCCCGAGCGGAAACCACCTGGTGAACGGAAAATCCCGAAGGAACAGTCACATTGTCTTCGGGGTCCATGTTATGGCCAGACCGTTCTGTCATGAACGGTACGGGGAATAACTCCGAAGAGCAGGACCCAAATGCAGACAAGGACACTGAGTAAGATCTCAACAGATATTTAATAAACAAAAACGAGAAACAAACAAAAACCAGAGAACAGGAAAACAGGTACAGGAGCCAGGTGCAGACCAGGGGAAAACCTGGTCCCCGCGTCTGGTTTTTGCCAAACACGAATGGGTGGAGGAAAACAGGAACTCTGGTAACTACAGGTTACCTACTACAGGTCACACATAACCTCCATCCAAAAACCTACTGTACCATCATGCCATTAATCTGTATCTGTTAACTTACTATGTGCAATATCATACAGGTGTAATATCGTCCAAAGTGCAATAAAATTGATATTTATTATGGCTGGGACTTTAATTACGATTGATTGATTGATTAATTAATTGCAGAAAAAATAACGCATTTAATCGCAATTTATTTTTGCACACTGCGCTACGTTGCTCATTGCACAAGTCCTCGTCCGGCTTGTAATACTGACGCACAGGATGCAACACGAGGGAAATGAAACGGTATAATATATTATTAATATATCAAAATCCATTTCAAATGAAAATGTTGCTTCTTGTGTCAAATATTGATATGCGATTAATCGTAATTAATTAATTACAAAGCCTCTAAGTAATTAGATTAATTTTATTTTTTTTAATCGTGATCCACCACTAAATAAAATATATCTTATTATAGAATATTTTAACCAACTAGGAAACATTTGTCATCATCTGGGGACTATGACTAATAACTCTACATTTGAAGGAAGTCTGGACTGTATTTGAAGCCATATCCCAAAGTTTAGGACCGACACAGTAGAAAAAAAGCATCTGTACATTTCTATCTCCGTCTCTGACAACACATTCTGCTTTGTTATAGTACAGTATGTATAATTGAAATTAATTCATATGAATCCCATCAAAAGCATCCAATGATATAGATGACATACTGCTGCTTCTATTCCCCGTCCTCTGCAGGTTAACATACACACCATCTGCCCAAACATCCTTGCAGCTGTCTCCGAACTGCCTATGAAGTGATTAAAGGACAGCTGCCACACCACTCAAGATACACAACTCCCCCCCCCCCCCCCCACACACACACACACAACGATTGGCCAAATTCAACTAATGAACTTGTTGTTAAAGTCAATATGTCAAAAATCACGTAATTGCCTCCCAGCGTACATAACTTTGTGAATAAATATCTAAAGGGTTTTTTTACTTCTTTTATTGAACTCTACTTTGATCAGATCAAATCATGTTTGTTTGGCACATACACACTCATAGCTCCAGAAAGCAACTAACAAAAATGGAGTAAAATAGAATACTATAGATTACAGGGATGGATTGGGACAAAAATTTGGCCCGGGACTTTAGAATGGGGCAACCTTTTATGAGGTAAGATATACAAAAATAAAATCCCTCATCATCATCTGGCAGTTTAGCTGGCTTAACGTCCCCTTTGCTGGAGTTTCTGTGCTGACTGTAGAGCTACATCTGCATGAAAATGAAGTAGTATAAATTACTAACTAATAACTAACCATGGAAAAGTAACAAATATTTCTAATTCAGCAGGCCATTACATAAAAGACAATAGTGGATCTTCACTTCATTTCTGTTTTAGATCATTTGAAACATAATCACAACTCTTTACATATGTTTTTATTTCTATTCATAAATTAATTGTCTATCTAGCCCGGCACACTGCACTTTTACCTTTCACTGCATCTTTGCTGGTTCCACCTGCCTGTCCTTCTCCTCTTCATCCTTTTCCTCCTCATCAACAGCATGACTGGAGTCACCCTGTGTCCCAGCATCACCTCCACTATAGTCACTGGACTCAAAATCTGTCCATGTCACCTCTAGGGCTCCGTACTGCAGCGAAGGAAAATTAAAGAAACTCACCGAAATGTTTCATTTCAATTCCATTCAAATCAATTCATTTCAATTTAATTCAATTTTATTTACAGTGCCAAATCATAACAAAAGTTATCTCAGGACACTTTACAGAGTAAGTAAAGACCACACTCTCTGACTTATTTACCTTCCCTATAACAGGCAGGAACGTCGGACAGATCCAGCTCTATGGTCGACGGACATCTGTTTGCACCAGTTGGGGAGGAAGAAAAAGAGAGAGAAAGAAAAAAAAAGACAGACACATGGACAGTGAGAGACAAAGACAGAGACACTTCCAGAGATGCAAGCAACCACAAAAGTAACAGTAACTATACTAATAGTTAAAGTAATGTAAGTATGACTTATATCTTATGGCAGTTAATACAGCAGAACAGCAAGAAACAGGCACAGCCAAGGTGACATAACATGACAATAACAATAACAACTATGGTGGTATATATGAAGTTGAATTAGTTACATACATTGATGAGACATAAATGATACAGACGGATAAAATCTCAGAGTATCACGAACAGTATTATCCCCTGGGAGACTTGGCCTATAGCAGCATCATTAGGCATAACAGAATTGTTGTTTTGTAAAAAATGAAAAGGAAGCTAGCAGGCAAGCTAATCAAGAGGAACACTGTTTACTTCTCAGGAATTAGGACGAGTCCAATGTATATATTCAGAATGCACGTGTTACAAGGAGTGACACTGCCAACTACTGGCTTGATATATGTATGCAGCACACACGTACTGTATATACAGCATATCCCTTTTTTTAAGAAGAAGAGGAAATTTTCGTCACCGAAATTAGCTCCTGAAGATCTTAGTATTCCCCTAGAATCAGTAAACTACTTTTCAGCAAAACAAGGGGGTGGCCCGTAACATCTGATGTAAATGCCACTTCAGGCCATTTACTGTAATAGTCCACCAATGTGATGGTGGTCAGGTGGAACAGAATGGATTGGGCCCACGATATCCATGACAAGTTTTTCCCAGGTTGCGTTGGGAAGGGGCACCAGTTGCAGTGGGGCAGCTAGGGTTATTGGACAGTTGGACAGTTTTGCCATGTTGGGAGCAGGTGGTGCATGACTTATTGGCAGCTTCAACATTTGATTCCATACCAGGCCACCAATAAAGCTCCTTAAGTCTTTGATTTTTCCTCACCATGCCTTGGTGAGTTTTGTGGGCAAGCTGTATGAGTTGTGGCTTCAGAGTCTGTGGAATCACAACTCAGTGAGTACCTCTAACCAAAACCTCATTAAGTTCAGCGAGCTCAGTCTGTGCACTGTAGAAGGGCAGAAAGGCAGGATTTCCTTCTCTGTTGTCATTTCTTTGATTAGCCATAACCTTCCACAGTACTGGGCAATCTTGGTAGCTAGTATGTAGCTGCCCTGTAGTAACAGCTGCAAGGTCCACAGATGATGTCCTCATCCTGCCCTTGTGAGTCAGAAGACAACAGTCTGCTATAACGTCATCACAACCTGGTTTGGTCCACAGTGTAGTTAAAGCACATGAGACAAGCAGACCAGCTCAAAATCCGAAGCCTTTGGTGGACAGCAGGGCAATAAGTGGGCTATCGTAGCGCAGGGTGAAGTGTCTACCCCAAAGGTAAGTGCGCCAACGCTCAGCTGACCACACACAAGGGCTTGTAGCAATCACATCTTTGAGGTGAGAAAAAGCCTCCTGAGCAGCATCAGCACATTTAAATTCTGCATTTTTCCTCAGCAGAGAACAAAGAGGTTCCACCACAAAGGAGTAGCAGGGAATGAACTTTGTATACCACCCTGTGAGGCCTATGAAGGACTGTAGGGCAGTGGCATTGCAAGAGGGAGGAGCCTCTGTTATAGCAGTAACGTGATCTGGGTTGGGACGGATGCCTGAAGCAGAGACAACATGGCCCAAAAACGAAAGTTCATTTATCCTGAAAAGGCACTTCTCGACATTTATTTTCAGTCCACTGTTGTTCAGTTGGTGCAGTACAGCTTTGAGTTGTGTCCCAAGTAGGATAGTAGTATCAACATACACAATATATCGTCGTATAAGTAACACTGTACACCATCCAAAGTTTATTAATGTTGCCAGCCCACAAGTAGTGGCGGAAACTAGGGAGTGCTAGTCCACCTTCAGGTTTAGGGAGTTGAAGAATATGTTTTTTGATATGGGCTGGCTTATTTTGCCAGATAAAGGCGTTAAGTTGTTGGTCCGGGTTAGTGAAGAACGATTTGTTAAGACAAATTGGTAGGTGTTGAAAAAGGTAAGGAAACTTTGGTAAAATGACCATCTTCATTAGATTAACCTGGCCTGCAAGGGACAGGGGACGGCCCGCCCATCTAGACAAGTCTGACGTGCATTTATCTAATAGAGACTGGAAGTTCTTTTGGAAAAGGTCCCTGAAGGAGCTGGTGATAAACACCCCCAAATACTTGAACGTCAGCTGTTTTAAAAGAGAATATGGATTGTGGGAGTGATCTCGCCAAGTTGTTGACAAAGAATAACTCACCAACAAGGGTGAGAGCGGGCAGCCCTGCCGGGTCCCACGCCTGAGAGAGAAACATGCTGAACGGACGCGGTTAGTGTGTACAGATGCAGAGGGGGTTGCATACAGAAGCTTAACCCAAGAAATAAAATTAGAATCAAAGCCAAATTTCTCCAAAATATAAAGCCCCACTCTACCCGGTCGAAGGCTTTCTCCGCATCTAGCGCCACTACGACCTCAGGAGTATCCGATCCATGTGAGAATATAATGTTGAGCAGCCTTCTGGTGTTGAAGAATTGATGTCTCCCTAATATGAAGCTTGTCTGGTCTTGTGAAATTATCGATGACCTCACACTTTGGAGGCGGAGGGTGAGGGTGAGGACCTTAGCAAGAATCTTACAATCTATGTTTAAAAGTGAGACAGGTCTGTAGCTGCCACACAAAGTAGGATCCCTGTCTTCAGTAGCAATGAAATAGATAATAATAATAATAATACATTTAATTTGAGGGCGCCTCTCTGGGCACTCGAGGACACCGTACAATTGCAAAATAGATAAAAATAAATATATGTGTATTTTATTTATATTTGTATGAGATGCCTCATACAAGGTCGCTGTCAGTCTGCCTTCAGTAGTAAGGAGTCATTAGACAGTCTTACAAGGATGGGAGCTAATAGTGTTGAGTATGCCTTAGAGCAGTGGTTCCCAACCTTTTTCTTAAGGGACCCATATTTTTACCATTGTAAATTTTGGTGACCCCCCCCCCCCCCCCCCCCCCAATGAAAATAAAAAAAAATAAGGAACATCATAACTTCTTTTACATGAAATACTTTATATTTCAGTTATTTAATAACAGCATGGGACAATGAGGAGAACCTGTGTATGATTACAACACATTTCTTCAGAACTTTTACTTTTAAAAAAAACTTTTTCTTTAACATATTTCAATATATTACCTGCTTAAATGAATTTGAAAAACAGCTTCAGAACATAGTAACATATTGAAATATAATAAAGAAAAATAATTATTATAAAATTAAAAATATACATTCTGTTCTAATTTTATCCATGGCTTCTATGAAGCCAAACTCAATATAACTTTCTTGGTAGCCCCTCTTTTTCTTTTTGACATTTTCTGCAGTCTCCTCTACCTGACGCTTCGCCATCTCTCCCTTAGCTCCGCCTAGCAACGACTGCTGCACGTGAGGCGTTCAAGTCACACACGCTCTGTTCCTTGTGATATAGGCCTATAACTTATTCATTTATCTAAAATTTGAAATATCCGAATAAATGTTTAATGTGGCCCTTGGATTTAGTTAATTTTGTCACCAATATGAGAATTAAATGCTTAGCCTACTCATTTATTTAACATTTTAATTACATTAAAATTATTAAACCCCTTAAAATCAAGAGGGCCTCGCGACCCCCCCTGGATCTTTGACGCCCCCCAGGTTGGGAACCACTGCCTTAGAGAACTCGACTGTAAAACCGTCGGGACCAGAAGATTTCCTGTTCTGCATAGTCTTGATCACTTCATGAACCTCCAACAGAGCGATGGGTCTACCGAGTTCTCTAGCGATGTTTATATCAATCTGAGGGTAGGTTAAGTAGTCTCAGGGGTTGGGGGTCGCTGCAGTAATTGGGTTGCATTCAGAAGTATATAATGTGGTGTAAAAATCAGAAAAAAATGTGTTGATCATCACCGGGTCAGAAGTGTGACTATCGTCTGGTAGTTGAATTTTAGAGATTAGTCTGGAAGCACTAGCTGCGCAAGGAGTCTCCCTGCCTTATCTCCCTGCTCAAAAACTTTTTGTTTAGATTGTCGTAGCTGTCTTTCCACTACGCGTGTCGTTAAGAGGCTGTGTTCCGAATGCAGTAATAGCTCTTTCCATTGAGTTTTACTAGTTCCTTCGCAATTTCCACAAGCCTGTTCCGCCCTTCTCATTTGGGAAATATAAGATATCACTTGTCCTTGAACAGTACCTTTAAGTGCTTCCCATAGAGTGCCGGTGCTGACATCAGGGGTGTCATTAAACTCTATGTAAGAGCGGATTTGAGTCAAATCTTTAAACTTACTATCCGACAATAAGTGTGAGCTGAACCTCCACAGTAAAAGTGGAATTGTATCTCAAGGAAAACTAATGTCAACTGTAGTAGGAGCGTGGTCAGAAGTGACTATTAGTTGATATTCACTTGCATTCACGCATTGGAGGAGGTTGTCATCGATTAAGAAGAAATCAATTCGGGAGAATGTGTGGTGTACATGGGAAAAAACCTCCAAAGATCAGAAATTCCCAACTGTGATGCATATGTTGTTACTGTGTGTGCTGATTTGGATAGCGTAACCTGTGTAGGAGAAGATCTGTCAAGAGACACATCCTGCACCAGGTTGAAGTCTCCGCCCATGATAATGTGATGACTGTTATGACTGTGTCAGGACCTTACCTATTTTGATCGCTTTGTTCATTCCCTTAGTATTATAGAGATCAGACACGCTTCAGTACCTGTCTTTACAGCATTGGCCATAGGAACAATAATAATAGAGTTAGAATGACACTGCATGACCTTAAAGTAATCCGTAGTTGTGGAGGAAGAGTCCGGAGGGTAAAAAAAAACAACAAACAAACGAAAAGAAAAAAAAACATAAAGCAGAACAAAAACAACATAAAACAAGACAGTAACAATGTGACCAATCTGAGGGCTACTCCCATATAAAAAACACATTCTGAGCTCTCTAGCTCAAACTAACCACTGAACTGAACTCCTTAAAGTCACATGAGAATAATAGTATAGAATAAAACATAGAAATAGTATTAATAATTATGCCAGAACAGACATTAAATTAGTCAGCAGAGGGTGCCAAGATGCGATGGGGCAGACCGACCATGAGAGTATTTTTCTACCTCAGCTCAGATGAATAAAACCCTCCACCCTACGTTAGAATGCACACTGCATCTATACAGGTCACCTCTGCACATCAGACTATAAAAAGTGTCAGGCCTGAGTCACGTGATCGCCTGGACAGAGATGGCAGCTTGAAGTTTCAGCTCCCGGCTCAACTTATTCATTTACTAGCTTTACCTGGGAAATATCATATTATAACTTTACTGCGAATTGTGTAAACTCTTTGAAACTGACATGTCTCAAAAATCCAAGACCAAGGGTCAAGATGTGGACGCTATTGCGGAGGCTTTGTTGGCAAAATTGGAGCCTCGCCTCGCTCAGATTCAACATGTGGGGGAACACAACGAGCGAAAGCTAACTGCTATTCACCAGCAACTAGCAACGCTAACCGCTAACCTCAATGACGTTAGATCTGAAGTCGACACTCTCAAAGTCACTGCGCAAAGTAATTCTGAGACCCTGGATGAACAAGCCCATCTCTGCGAGACTTGGAGGAAAAAATGGCAGAAATGGAGGACAGAAATCGGAGATGCAATATCCGAATCATTGGATTAGCAGAGGGGCTGGAAGGATCGAATGCAGTCCAATACCTGACGCACTCCCTCAAGACATGGTTCCCTAAGCTGGCAGACGACGGCATCGAGATCATGAGAGCCCACCGAATATACAGAAACGCTACAAAGAAGTCAGATACCGCCCCAAGAACCCTGATCTTCAACGTACTTCGTTTTACATCGAGGCAGGCTATCCTACGGGCAGCGCGTGGAGTGGAGCTGAAGGTTGGGGAGCGAGTTTTACGATTCACCGCCGACTACAGTAACTACACGGTGAAGCGTCGCCAAGCCTTCCGTAATGCCATGGATTCGGCTCGCAACAAAGGTCTGGAGTTTTTCCTCCTCTACCCTGCGATACTGAAGATCAAAGAGGGCGGCCGTTTCAGTTCGTTTACATCTGCAAGACAGGCTGAGGACTTTGTGCGTAAACGTCGGGCTCCCTCCCCTCTCCTTTTGGAGGAGAGGACGCCCGCCTCTGAAGAGGATGCTTCGGATGCGGCTGGTAACGTACAGGATGATGATTGACATGTCGACCCAAGGACATGATATGCTCAGGTTTCTTATAAGGGTATTCATTTCATAACTTGAATGTTCATATTACCCTTTTGATGCTTAATGTTCAAAACCGTTGCAACAGCCCATGATTTGCCCATTTCCCCCTTGCCGTTAAATGATGCTGAGTAGGCTACACTCTGGGCTGTGTTGAGCCGTAGCAGTGTTATGCTCTAGCATGTCCTTACTCTGAATACTCTTAGAGCATTGTAACCAGGTATTTAGCTGGAATATTTTACCTTCATATTGTAAGTTGGGCCGGTTCCTCTCTCGCTGCCCGTTTCCATTGCTGGTCACAGACCTACTTTCAGTGTTTGCTGTTTGGCTTTATATGTTTTCCCCTTACGTGTATTACTCCCCCGTGTATCTCCGTCTCGTCTATTTTTGTATGTTCGCGCTCTACATGTTCCGTGTAACGTCAAATCACAATGCTCTTCTTAACTGTTCTGATGATGTAAAAGGCGGCGTTGGCGCGTCTATTTGTGCGCACTCTCCGCTAATACGTCTCTTTTTTGACAATGGGTGAACTGACAACGTTAGTCTGGAATTGTGGTGGTTTAAATGCCCCTCATAAAAGGACTAGCACTCTAGGATTACTGAAAAGGAAAAATGTTGACATTGCTTTCCTACAGGAGACACATTTACTTCAGGCTGACAACAGCCGCCTGGCTAATAGATTTTACCACACAATTGCATCATCTTCTGCCAATACAAAAACAAAAGGTGTGGCTATTGTTGTTAAACGAAATCTCTCACTTAAAATATTGTCGACATGGTCGGATAATTCAGGCAGAATTGTGATTTCTACTGTGGAATTTTCTAATAGGAAAATTGCTCTGATATCAGCTTATGCCCCCAATAACTATGACAAAATATTTTACAACACACTCACACATCAAATGTTAGAACAGGAAGATTGCTACTTCATGGTAGGTGCAGATTTTAATGCTGTGTGGGACCCCTTGGTAGACAGGTCGGGTGCGAGGGCAACAGGGGATCAGGCGCAGGCCACAAATGCTTTGAGGTTTTGGGCCAATAATTTAGGGCTTATAGACATCTGGCGTGTAATGAACCCCACTCACAAGGACTTTTCTTTTTATTCTGGTAGGCATAAATCTTTCTCTAGAATTGATTTCCTCTTTGTGTCTCCCCATCTTTTCAACACTATAGAAAAATCAGAGCTACTTTGTATTGCACTTTCTGATCATAAAGGCGTTCTATCTTCTACTACCCTTGGGAATCTATCCCAACGTGCTGTTAGATGGCGTTTCAACACTTCATTATTGAAAGATGAAACTTATATTTCTCAGTTTATTACTGAACTTGATATGTTTACAAGCTTCAATGTTGGGTCAGTGGAGGACCCCAGGATTTTGTGGGATGCATTAAAAGGCTTCATTAGGAGCAATACTATTCTATACTGTTCTAGCAAACATAAAGCCAAGTCTCTTCATCTTAAAAATCTTGAGACTGAGCTCTCCAGGTTAGACTCCCTACTACAAACAAATTTCACAGATCAAACAGACCTTAAACGGTCTTTAGTCAAAAAGGAAATTAATAACATTCTAAAACAGAAGTCAGATTTTCTAATTCACAGGACAAGGCAACGCTACTATTTTCAAGGCGCTAGACCTAGTCATCTACTTGCCATGAGAATCAGGGCCAATGATCACTTTGCAGATATACCTATGATTAAATCTGAGGATGGCGTCATCAAGACTGACCCTGTCGAAGTCAATGCTACCTTTCAGAGTTTTTATACCAACTTATATGAATCTGACGTCACTCTAGACAGAGCCCAGTGTGTTTCATGGTTAGAAAACCTTAACTTGCCCCGGCTCACAGCAGAAGATTCGGCCGCCTTAGACAAACCAATCACGCTAGATGACCTGAAGGAGGCAGTACAGAGTATGCAGAAAGGGAAATCCCCGGGTTTGGACGGGATCCCCCCTGAGTTCTATGTAACGTTTTGGGAACAACTGGGGCCTTACCTACTTGACATGATTCTGTTCTCTCTTGATAAAGGGGAACTCTCAAGGGATGTTAACACTGCCTTGATCTCATTGCTCCTGAAAAAAGATAAAGATCCTTCTGATTGCTCTAGTTATAGGCCGTTAAGCCTCTTGAACTCTGACCTAAAAAATTTTGCCAAGCTTTTAGCCCAACGCCTAGAGCCTTTCATGCCCAATTTAGTCGACCATGACCAAACTGGATTCATAAAAACAAGAATGGCTGCAGACAATGTTAGACGTCTTCTGCACATCATTGATGCTGCAGAGTCATGCGATACGCCAATGTCACTCCTATCTTTGGATGCCATGAAGGCGTTCGACAGATTGGAATGGCCCTTTCTATGGTCTGTGCTGGAGGTGATGGGCTTTGGCCGATCTTTCATTGGGATGATTAAAGTTATGTACTCTAATCCATCGGCACGCGTCTTAACCGGGCGTACATTTTCTTCTCTGTTTCCTGTCTCTAGATCCTCACGACAGGGCTGTCCTCTGAGCCCCGCACTGTTTGTTCTCTCGTTAGAACCCCTTGCCCAAGCTGTTCGTCTGTCCCAGTTGGTATCTCCTATAACACTGCATGACACACGTCATCATCTCTCTTTATTTGCAGATGATATCATGGTCTATCTAGAAAATCCATCTCAATCCATCCCCCATCTTCTGTCTATTTGTGAGAATTATGGCAAAATGTCAGGATTTAAAATCAATTGGTCTAAATCTGCACTCCTCCATTTGAATGAGGCCGCCTGCAACTCCAACATTTCTTCTTGCATTCCGATCGTCAAGCAATTTAAATACCTTGGTGTTGAGATTTTCCCCTGCCTAAATAAGATTGTTAAACAGAATTACTTAGTAGCCCAAAATAACGTTTTGAAGGATATGGAAAAATGGGTGCTTCTCCCTATGTCTATCCAAGCCCGTGCCTCAATTGTTAAAATGAACATCCTGCCCAGGATCAATTTTGTCAGCTCCATGCTTCCTCTATCGCCTCCTATTGACTACTGGACTAAATTACATTCAGCCGTTTCTAAATTCATCTGGAAAGGCAAACGGCCGAGACTTAAACTGGCCACTCTTCAGAGGGAAAAGGAAAATGGTGGTTTAGCTGTTCCTGATTTTAAACTGTATTTTTGGTCCTTTCTTTTAAGACCTTTCCTTACTTGGCTTAATCCAGACATGCCTGCTTCTTGGCTTACTCTAGAACGCGCTATGACGAAACCATGGCCATTACAGGATGTTCTCTTTTCTAATATTTCTAATAAGCAGTGCCAACTAAGATTTGGGCCCATCATCTCTTATCTCATCAGGACCTGGCGGGTAGTAGAAAAGTTTTCTCGCATAAACTGTAACTGGCACTCACATTCCCCTGTATTTCACAATAAGTCGTTACTGATAGGTGGGAGTCCTATAACAGCACCGCATTGGGAACAACGAGGGGTTCATTATTTAAAAGATATATTCAGTGACTCTGGCTTGTTACCATTCTCTGACTTACAAAATACATTCAATCTGCCACGTTCTACCTTTTTTTTCTATTTACAATTAAGATCTGCGCTCAAAGCATATGGTGTCCCCTGGCAAAGTTCCTTGCCCACTCATCCTATCCGTAAACTGTTTACTAGTCAGTCATCATCAAAAGGTATGGTATCTAGGCTTTACCACTTCTTGGTCATACCCAAACATATTGGCCTTCCTATAGAAAAGGTCTGGTTACGGGACTGTCCTGATCTAAGCGAAGAATTTGATTGGGACGATGTTTGGTCCCGCATCTCAGAGGTGTCGCGTAATCCTGATCACCAACACATTCATTATAACTTCATCCATAGAACCTATCTGACCCCTGTAAGGATGCACCACATGAAAATAGTCAATAACCCTCTATGCACGTTTTGCCCAACTCAATCCCACGGCACCTTTCTCCACATGTTCTGGGCCTGTGGCCCTGTCTCTCAGTTTTGGAGTGATGTTGCATCTTATCTGTCTCGTTTGTTCACTGTCAATGTGCCTGTTCACATGGGTGTTTTGATTTTGAATGACTTGTCGCCTCTCGGTGTTGCTGGAGTAACTCAGAGGGGAATCTATGCTGGACTAACCGCTGCCAAGAAGATGGTAGCTACACGGTGGAAGCCACCCCATGACCTCTCAATGCGGCATTGGAGCCTCACGTTTTTGGACGTTATATTCATGGAACTATCCACAGCTAGAGTCAATGGAGCTTCAGAAAAGACTTTGGACTTTTGGCGTAACCTAACAGACTCTATCAAAGACTTGATGGGACACTAGAGCCTTTTTTGTTTCATTTTTAGTTTTTGTCTTGTGTTTTATCTTTATGTTTGTCTGTTGTGTGTGTCATGTTTGTCGAGTCTTGTCTCCCCTGCCCCTCCCTTTTTTCCCCCTATTTTACGTGATTTGTAATTCTGTTATAACAAAAATCATAATAAAAATTTGATCAAAAAAAAAAAAAAAGTGTCAGGCCTCAGTAAAGCCCTTTGACCAAACAGAGAACAAGAATACTTCAGATAATACGGTGGTGGTGAGTGATAAAAAGTTTGAATTAAAAAAAAAAAAGCTATGAAAGGAATATATAATAACGGACTAAAATCCACATGCAGACGAGCTTCCAGTGCTTGGCACGAAGGCCGACTAAAGACAAACTGAATTCACATAACAGTGTGAGCAGGCACAGCAACAGGATGAAGAAACGGGAATTTAAAAAGCATCAGAAAACATAGTCCACAGTGTGTTAAAATGTCCACTTAGCAGTTTCTGTTCAAAACTTTAACAGACAGAAAATCGGCAGCCTGTCAGGACTTTAACAGTTAACGAGGCGGTCTAAAAATAATATAAGAAATACAAACTCCAGGTCAGTCCGGGGCTGTCATAGCATAGCTACACAGTCAGCAACATACCAACTCACGGTTATCCAGACAACATGACAGCAGCTCGTCTGCTGTGAAATCAACAGCTCTCCCGCGGTCATCAGGGCACCTCGCGGGTGGATGTTATGAAGGCTTTCGCCTCGGTGACCGTAGAGAGCCTTTTCCTGGCTCCGTCCTTCATCATGATGACCAGCCTTGCAGGTAACAGCAGCGCAGGTTTGGAGCCCCGGTTGTACAGCTCCGACATCACCTCTCTGTATTTCTGCCGCTGCTCCACCACCTCCGGAGCATAGTCCTCATAGATTGCGATGCGAGACCCTCTGTATTGTAGCTGGCATCTCCTGCCGCGGGCTTCACGTATGAAATTCTCCTTCACCTGGTACCTGTGCAGCTTGATGATGACTGCCCGGTCTCTGCCCTGGCTTTGGCTTCTCAGCTAGTGTGCAGTGAGCCCTGTCACACTCCAGCGGTGACTTCAGAAAGCCTTCCCCGAAAACCTCCATGAGCAGCTCTGTGAAGAAGGCTGTGGGCCGCGGACCTTCAACAGATTCTGGTAATCCAATCATTCTGATGTTATTGCGCCGGCTCCGGGACTCCAAGTCGCTGACTTTAGCAAGCAGCTTAGCGTTGCTCTCTGTTAGCACTGCACAGGAGGCCTCCAGCGTTAGCAGACGCTCGTCCTGTAAATTTGCATTTACCTCGAGGGGGCCTATCTTCTGAGCATGGTCGGACACTGTGGCATGGACGTGGTCCTGCTTTGCTTCGAGCGTTGAAATGGAGGCTTTGAACTCGGCAGAGAGGGCTTTGATTTCGGTGTAGAGGGCTTTGTTCTCGGCAGAGAGGGCTGCACGGTGATGCTCCAAGAGGTCAGTAATGGCCGCCATGCTAATCTCGTCACCTGCCTCCTTTGCGGGGATAGCCTTCGCCCCCTGGTCTTTTATAGTCTGTCTGGTCGGATGTATCGCCATATTTAGGTGGTGTATCCATTAAACTAGACAAATATTAATATTGTTGTTCGGGGTCCTGAAACATAAAATTATCTATAGTCGCGGGAGCAAGACCTGACCCGTATCTACTCCATCTCAGCCAGGAAGTCTCTTGAGTTTACTTTTAAATATGGGGACGATGTCTGCCTCCCAACAACTCTTGGGAGTTGGTTCCACAGCTTGGTAGCTGAAGGCTCTGCCTTTGGAGACTCTAGGAACAACAAGTAGCCCTGCATTCTCAGAGCACAGCGACCTAGTCGGGTAATACGAACCATACGACGGAGCATGATCAATAAGAGCTTTGTAGGTAAGGAGAAGGATTTTAAATTCTATTCTAGATTTTAAAGGTAGCCAGTGCAGAGAAGTTGATACAGGAAAAAAATGTTCTCTTTGATTGGTTTTAGTCAGTACTCAAGCTGTAGTATTTTAGACCAATTGGAGACATTTAACGGACTTAATGGAGCAGCCTGATATTAAGGAGTTGCAATAGTCCAGCCCAGAAGCAACAAATGCATGGACTAGTTGTTCTGCATCTTTCTGAGACACAATGGCCCTCATTTATCAAACGAATGTACGGCAGAAAAACGTGCGTACGACCATTTCCTGGCAAACGTCTGCATTTATCAATTTGGACGTGAGCAGGAGCTACGATCAAATCTCACATCTGGTCTGAGATCGTGTACGCACATTTGAGCCTGTGTATTTGCGGTGCAGCACAGCAAAATCTGACTGAAAATAATTAACAAACCTCAGCTGTCATTAAGCATAAGCAGTCACATATTAAGAACAGATCAAAACGGATTCTTAAAACGAATAAAAAATATAAAAAGTTGTGGTTGGAGCAATGGATTGTACTCATGCGCGTCTTAAGGCACCATCCATGAATGATTACGCACTCATCAATCGCCAAAACTACCACTCGATAAAAGAAATGTACAGGTGATTTGTGATGCCAAGCTGTTGCTTTTACACGTGGTGGCCAGGTGACCAGGGGGGGACACACGATTCTTTTATATTTCAAAACAGCTCGGCTCCAGCCCCCCGCGACCCCGACATTGGCTGCAGCAAGACGCACTTCAGAGCCAAAGTCATCTCCTCGGTTCGTGGCTACCCTCGATAAATTGCATTAAATCAAACAAGGTATCAGATGATTAACATCTTGGTATGGTTCTTCTAGGTGAGAAAGGTATTCTCTTACGGAATACCTAATAACCCCGCTGGCAAACCCCGCTACAGAGCAAGTGCGCCGTATTCAGCACCCCTGCCGTGAAATGCACCCCCTCGCACTTTAGGTGATATTCTGGATAAGAAGGCTGTTGTTTCCACCTAAAGGAGTAGTTTATATACAGCTAACCCACAACGGTCAGAACATTGGTTACTTACAGTCTTTAAACTATTTTAAAGAGTTTAAAATCCCAAACTTGGATAATAGCGAACACAAAACAACACCCTTTTGTATGTTCTGTGGAAATATACTGCAGCCATAATTACAAAATGAATGAAATGGATCTTTTGAGCAAGTTGAATGTATTTGACCTAGGGTTTCCTAAATATAATCCCAGCTTTTCTTGCAAATCATAGGTTCATACGTGTGTGCTTTTAATTAGGTTACACCTGTCCAACAGTGCGCACAGGCGCACTCGGGTCACAGTGGAGCGCTGCCGTTATTATTTTCCATACAGCGTTTTTATGGGGCCCTTTTATTCCACTCTTAAGACTGACAAAAAGCACATCTTTATTTTGCTCCATCTCGGATGTCAGGATGCCGATCTGTGTGTCGGAAAAGTTTATTTTCTAACCAGCGTTCTTCCTCTCCGTGTTTGACCTCAGTGGGCGAGGCCTCCGATCCAGGAATATTTAGGGGCGTAACATGTTAAAGACGATCGACTTCAGCCGCAGCATTTATCAAGGCCCGCTCATTCGTACGCTGAGATTGGTCAGATACGAATGTTTCATAAATCACACATGGGTCCTTTCCTACGACCAATTCTGCGCTCAGATCTGCGCCCGTTTTCACGCAAGATTGATAAATGAGGCCCAATGTTCCTAATCTTCGCAATATTACGCAGGTGAAAATAAGCACTCAAGGTCCTGGTTAGCCCTCTCCGTTTGTCCGTTAGACTGGGGATGGAACCCCGAAGATAAGCTAACCTTAGCTCCCAAGCCTGGCAGAAGGCTTCACACGAAGGTGAATTGGGGCCCAATGTCAGATACCATGTCTGCTGGTATCCTGTGGATGTGAAAGACGTGGTCCACCAGGATCTGTGCCGTCTCCATGGCGGAAGGCAGCTTGGGAAGCGGGGCAAAATGCACCATCTTCGAAAAACGGTCAACAATAGTGGCAATAGTGACAATAGTGTCGTTACCTTGGGATACAGGAGGTCCATTAACAAAATCCAAGGCAATATGGGATCATGGTCGACCGGGTACCGGGAGAGGACGGAGAAGACCTGCTGGAGGGCGATGAGAATACTTTTCCCCGGGTGCAGACGGTGCAGGCCAGACAAACTCCCGAGTATCCGTACCCATGGTTTTCCACCAGAAGTGGCGACGAAGAAGGGATAGGGTTGTGGTTATTCCAGGATGACAGGAGAGACGAGGAGAGTGTCTCCACTGGAGTACCTCGGAGCAAACGCCGGCAGGAACAAACAGGGCCAACAGGGCGTCGGGATGAGCGCACTTAGCCTGTCTGACAGTGGACTCGATCTCCCAGGTTAATGCTGCCATCACACACGATGAAGGGATGATGTAATCCATACCGGTCAGGAAGGCGTTGTTGGCGGCAGAAGACCAGTCAAAAGGAATCGAGGGGGACGTCAACCAGGTCATAGGAGAAACTACCTGGCTGTAATTACGGATGAACCGACGGTAAAAGTGAGCGAAACCCAAAAATTGCTGTGGTTGCTTCCTGGAAGTGGGCGTCGGCCATTCGGTCACTGCGGTGACCTTCGTAGGGTCAGCCCTAACTTGTCCACCCTCCACAATATACCCCAAAAATGTCACGGAGGAGACGTGGAACTCACACTTTTCGGCTTTAACAAAAAGAAGATTCTCCTGGAGACGCTGGAGAACCTGACGAACGTGCACCACATGTTCGTTCAAGTCCTTGGAAAAGATCAGGATGTCATCCACACAAAGACGGAGAGATTAAGCATATCACCAAGTACATCGTTCACTAGGGCCTGAAAAACGGCTGGCGCGTTCGTTAACCCGAACGGCATTACCACATACTCAAAGTGTCCGAGTGGAGTGTTGAAGGCTGTCTTCCACTCGTGTCCCTCCCTCACCCTCACAAGATGATATGCGTTGCGGAGGTCTAGCTTGGAGAAGACGGTTGCTCCATGCAACGGCTTGAACGCGGAATTGATCAACGGGAGGGGGTATTTGTTTTTAACCGTGATATTGTTGAGACCACGGTAGTCAATACAGGGGCGTAGCGATTTATCCTTTTGAGCTACAACGAAAAAAACAGCTCCCAGTGGAGCTCCCACTAAGACTATTAACATTTAAGGGAGTCTCTAGCTGGTTCCCAGGGATTGCGTTAGCCATAACAAACTCAAAATCAATTAAATTTGTGTCAGCCCCAGAGTCAATTAATGCTTGCAGGGAAAATTCCCTGCCCTCACAACTCAATATAACATCCAGATTAATGCGTTGACGGGGATTATACGGGACAACTGAACGACTCACCAGGACCCCGCCTGTGACTGGTGAGTCTGACAGTTTAACCGTCTGCGACAATTTGCTATCTGATGATTGGGAGCTCCACAATAAATACTTAACCGGTCTCTAAAGCGGCACTCACGTTCAGCGGGAGTCAAGTGGCTACGACCTAGCTGCATGGGTTCCTCCTGGTCTGGAGCGGAGGACAGAGGAACCCGGTTGCTCACGGGTACACAGTGGATCTGCTCGGGGACTAGTAGGGGGACCAGGAGTCACGGCGTCTCTCACATAGACGGATGTCAATCTTTATAGCGAGGCTAATGAGCTCCTGGAGGTTAGCAGTCTCAGACCTACCCACTAAACTGTACTTTACCTCCTCATTAAGCCCCTTAAAGAAGATACTCTGAAGAGCCAGTTCATCCCATCCTAATTCGGCCGCTAACGTGCGAAACTCAACGGAGTAATCCGCAGCACAAGCGGAACCCTGGCATCTCTATCAGAGACAGGATGATCAGACACCGACATAATCTCACTGGAGAACTGTTGGAACGTAGCCTGCCGAGTCAGGGGGTTATTCCAAAACGCAGCTCCCCAGACTCGAGCCCTACCGGACAACAAACCTAGCGCATAGGCTATCTCGGTGCTATCGTTAGCGTATATGAGAGGCTGCTGACCGAAAACCAGAAAGCATTGTAAAAGAAAAATCCTGCATTAACCCAATGTCCCAGAATAGCGCTCTGGTGCTGGAACATAGGGCATACGAGGGAGGAGAGTACTCACGGTAGTAGCGGGTGACTCAGCATTCACGGAAGCAGCAAGGAGAGGTCCAACCTGTCTTGTCTCCAAACGAGCTACGCAGGCAGTCAACTGACTGAGGTTCTCCAGAATTCCTTGCAGCATCTGTGAATGTTTGCCGAGCAGTACTCCCTGGGAAGTAACCGCGTGATGAACGGAAAAACCCGAGGGATCGTTTGTCTGCGAGGTCCATGTTATGGCCGGACCGTTCTATCATGAACGGTTCAGAGATAACACAAAAAGAGAAGACCAGATGCAGACACGGAGACGGAATAAAAGTACAAACAAATGTTTAATGATAACTAACAACAAAAACGCAAAACACTACTGGGAAAATACAGGCAATACTAATAACAAGACGGTCGAGGAAAAACAGGAACGAGGAGACGACGGGGAACGTGATAACCACAACGAGAAAGGGAATGCCAATCCGGGGGGGAAAATTTTCCAATGAAGGAATACAGCGGTCCGGCGCTGCATGCCTGTCCGCTCAGAGTATAAGTACTGATCCAGGTGATCAGCGTAACAGGCTGCAGCTTGGGGGGAATGCCTACCGGACCTTGACGACAGAAGACACACACATGCAGGGAAACACAGACAGAGGGAGACAAACTCACACAAAGGAAGAGAGGAGGGTACTGACAGAACCGAGTCTTGACACTGGGCTTTTTAAGAAGAGGTTTAATTACAACTACTTTAAAAGACTGTGGTACATAACCTGCTGATAAAGACATTAATCTTATCTAGTACAGGGGTGCTAACTAAAGGTAACACTTCTTTAAATAACCTAGTTGGAATAGAGTCTAGGAGACAAGTAGAAGGCTTTGATGCTGAAATAGTAGAGGTTAATTTGTTAAGGTCAACTGTACAAAAAGCAGTCCAAGAATACATCAGGTTGTACAGTTGTTCCTAAGGTTCCTGGGTTTGAAGAAAAATTGGTGCCTATCGAGTTGATTTTGTCTCTAATAGTTATAATGTTATCATTAAAGAAGGTCATGAAGTCATTACTACTGGGGGTTATAGGAATACATGGTTCAATGGAGCTGTGGCTCTCTGTCAGCCTGGCTACAATGCTAAAAAAAGAAATCTAGGATTGTTCTTATTGTCCTCTATTAAAGATGAGTAATAGGCTGCTGTGGCATTACGGAGGGCCTTCCCATATGTTTTTAAACTTTGTTGCCAAGCACGATTCTATCAGTTTAGTGGAACGCCATTCACTTTCCAATTTCCACGATACTTTTTAATTCACGGGTTTGTAAGTTATACCATGGAGCTAATTTCCTCTGCTTCATTATCTTCATTTTTAAAGCAACAGAGTTGAGTGTAATTCATAGTGAGCCTGCAACACTGTCAACAAGGTGATCAATTTCAGAGAAACTAACGTTAGTACAGGAATATAGAATATTAGGATAAGGCATTAAATTAAATTATATTCAATTACATTTCATTTATAATGTCAAATCATAACAAAAGTTATCTCAGGACACTTTACAGAGTAGTTAAAGGCCACACTCTATGACTTATTTATGGGATTCGAACCAGGACCCTCTTGCTGTGCCGCTATATGAATATATTTCAACTGTTCTGTTATCTCATTTGTTTTTCCTTTATGTCCATCCACACAAGACATATTCATAGCTGTCCCAGACAGTTCAATAAAATGAGAAGCGGAAATACTATTTGATGCAGAACAAAGATGATATCATACAGGATGTTGCAGTCATCTAAATGGCCTTTCCTCACTTGATTAATGAGTGTCTGCTGTATCTGATTTTACTTTACTCTTCGTGGATGACTCTGAACCAAATACTTTACATGCATATTAATATTTTGAGTCAAAGTATCTTTCTCAGAGAGTAGAAAAGCTGTAGAAACATTGTCTTATTGGTTAATAGTAATAATAATAATAATCTAATTATGACCAATATTCAGAGCACTTTTACAGAAGAGTTTGACATTTCGTATTTCCATGCTACAGAGGTGAGTCCAGGAATGGACTTGGAATGCAAAATGTCCCTTTGATCCAGACCAGCCAACCTACCAACCAAGAACTGTAATAAAAACAGTGGAATGCAGCATGGTTCTTCACTGTATGACAACCACTTCATGTTGGTCCTATCTTTATAAAGGAAAACCTTCTGAACCACAGGGGTGAAAACTATAAAGACATAGGTCCCCTGGCCTCAAAAATGAGGGTGGAACTCAGGGACACTGGGAGTCATTTGAATAACCAGGATAATGTTTAGCCTATATACCAGTAAGAAAGGGGACAACATAAATCCCCTTGAACTGCACCAACCTGCCGGTGGGTCCTGCTGACTTTTTATCTCTCAGGGGCTATAGCAGGCTCAGTTTTAGAGATTGGTATTATATGCTACTGAAACTAAATGATCTAAGGAATACATTGGTACCGACCATGACATAGCTTTTCATGATGTGAGGCTGCATTTGGACCTCAAGATATCTGAATGAAAATAGGTTGTATGTATACCCACAAGTCTCCCCTTTACACTCCCACTTTGTGACAGTCCAGACAGTTTGTGGATACAAACCTGACATGAACACTAGGATGATCACAGCCTCATGGAACTTTGCAACCATAAAGAGACCTAGTAATAAGGGTGTTTCTGAGCACTTTTGAGAACAAAAGTGTTTGCCATCCAATCGCCGAGAAATGCAAATGTCAAAACGTTTTGATAGAAGCATATCATCATTGATTTTTTTGTTTGGCGGAATAGGGAGAGAGGGGGAAAGTTGATTGACAATGCCACCTGGGGAATTGCACCCCAGAAAATACACCCTGAGCCCTGTACTTTGGCCAACACAAGGTCACACCGATTTGTTGCACAATTTATGTAGAGGACGAGAGAAAGAATTCCCAAAAAGTATCAATGTTCATTTAATTGCAATAAATTATCAAAGTTCAAGAGCCCCAAAACCACGATAATAACAGTAAAAAAATAAACAAAACAGGCACCGGACTAGACCTCAGCGAGGCAGTCAGACTAAACCCACTCAAACCACAAAAGAGAGAAAATTACTACACACCAAATCACCCAGTGCCATACCAAACTTAAGGAGGGAGTGAGAAGGGGGACCACCACCAGGGTAGCCCTGCCGCCCGCTGCACCAGCTCCTGTTCTGGAAACACAAAAAAGCTAAATTATAATAATGTGGTGATAAGATGAATAACTGAATATCTGAACCCAGATACAAATACACAGAAAACAAATTAATTGGTAAGAAAAATACAAATGAAACAAATAAACAAAATTCAGCTGTGAGTCGGGCCAGGCATATTAATAAACCCAAACAGGAACCCAGCAGAGTTAAACTAAAGCAAAACAGAAAGCATATCATCAAATGAACCATGAAGAAATAAACCAAAGAAAAATAACAAAATATATCTATAGGTTTAACCTGATTGTGGCGGCGCGAGGAGATGATTTTAGTTTACAGTAAGGTGTTAGAACATCAAATAATTGTTGCCAGACAACGCCACCCTGGGAGTTTCACCCAGGGACTTTAAGTGAACTAACTTGAAATGGGAAGGCATTCAGGTCCGTAACAAAATGAGGCAGAGACAGTAGTTCACTGATACAAAAATATTATTATTTTATTATTGATCTGTTATTTAAAAAAAGGTTTAAACGAAATCATTCACTATGGGGAAATTAAATGAAACCAATCAGGGCTGAGGCCTACTAGGGAAAGATCGGGTCAACAAAACGGGGATACCAGGAACACCACACGTGCAGCAAAATAAGGATAAAGTGAATACTCAGCCAGTGTAGACACAACACAAAAAAAGGGAAGGGCACCACCACCAGACACCAATCCACCACCGTAGGCTCAGCACCTAAAAGGGGGGGGGGGGGGGGGGGCACCAGAGAAACAGTTTAGGGACAAAGAAAACAATATAATAACTAATAAGAAAATAAATGAATAAACTTGAATTTATAATATATACATACAATAACTAGGCACAATAGCAAATCAAATTGCTTACCCAAAATATACAAAATCACAACCCTCAAAACCTCAAAAAGAAATAATGACTAACCAAATCTATGGATTGCAAAAGAAAAGAAAATTATAATAATGAACATACAGCAAACAACTACTAAATAAACACACAAGATAACAGAAACCACCATAAACATTCCCACACTGTTCTCTCATGCACACACACACACACACATTAAGACGTGGCAGAATAAATGAAGCGACAGCGTCGCTGAACCACAGGTACGCCCAGGCAGCGACGGGCAGCACCGAAGACACCCAGCCAGCCATACAGTCAAAGCCTAACAGAGCAGGCGGGGGCCGAGACGGCCGATGCGGCAATGGGAGCTCAGGCACAGCAGCAAAAGGTGGTACAGCAAGCGATCGATCTGCAGCAATAAGCGGTGTCTAAACGCCAAGGAGGTCCGGCGAGACACAGTAACTCCAGCACGGCAAAGCAGCTCCAGCGAGGCAAGCAGCTCCAGCCAGGCAAAGCAGCTCCGGCCAGGCAGAACAGCAGTGGTTTAGTGGTCAGATTAGCCGGCGCTAAGCCGCTACATAGACATCTTTAGCCTACAATAATAAACAAACATGAGAAACTTACTAGTGGCTGAAGAAGGAAGCTACTGTCACTCTACTACATACCGGTCAGGCAGTCGCGGCCAACGCAGCGTGGGGAGAGTTCGGCGCTAAACAAAAACAACCTGTAAACAAACACACAGGTTCCCACACGTGCAATGCCACAGGGGAAGACACGGGAGGCAGAAAGCTCACCTACCAGCAGCGAGCAGCGTGCGGAGCGGTACGAAGCGGTGAGCAGCATGCAGCCAGCAGCAACACCCAAGCGAGCCTCTGCTAACAGAGGGGCGGAAGTGACAGACACCAGGAAATGACGTGGCCTGGCCCCAGGCAAGCAAGAGGAAGACAGGTACTCTCCACCCCCTTTTATGCTGCCTTCACCCACCGCAATTGGCTGGGGCCACCTCCTGCGTGATGTCACAGGCCAAATGACTGCGTCCTGCTACATAAAGACATAAACCAAAAATAATAACAAAATCTATCTGTAGGTTTACCCAAAGACATAAACCAAAAAAGCGTTGGAAAGTTGACGCCACAGCGGACCACAGAGGACTGTGAGGAAAAGGCAACAGAGCTGAAGAAGATGGGAGCGACAGCACCAGGACCGGAGGCCGTGGATACTTTACGTTTGGATAGCCAGGTGGCTGATAGGTCACAGAGCCGTGCAGTGCAGCCTCTCCGGAGCGCAGGAGGAGGAAGGAAAACCGCTGCGGCTTCAACAGCTACAGCAGGACAGAGAGCAGACAGCTTAGCATAAGGCTAACACAACCAACAGAGCTTAACAAAGAGCAGGCTGACCCGAACAAAGGGAGCTTTATGCCCCAAAAACCGGTCAGCGGCTGTGGTAAAAGTACAGGACTTTAAACGTCAGATCTCTGCCATCTAAAGCTCTATTAGTAAATGATCTGATATCAGATAACCATATTGATTTACTCTGTCTGACTGAAACCTGGCTGTGTCATGAAGAATATGTTAGCCTAAATGAATCCACTCCTCCCAGTCATATTATTACTCCTATTCCTCGAGGCAGTGGCCGAGAAGGAGGCGTTGCACCTATTTATGACTCAGGCCTATTAATCAACCCTAAACCTAAACTAAATTATAATTAATTTGAAAGTCTTGTTTTAAATCTTTCACATTCAACCTGGAAAACTGTGAAGCCAATTAGACTTGTTATAGTGTACCGTGCTCCTGGTCCGTATTCTGAATTTCTATCTGAATTCTCAGTGTTTCTGTCAAATTTAGTTCTTAAATCTGATAAAGTAATCATTGTAGGAGATTTTAATATTCATGTGGACGTTGATAATAGCCTAAGTATTGATATTTATCTCTCTATTAGATTCGATTGGTTTTAGTCAGAGTGTACATATCAGGCCATTTATTTAAGGAAGCGATTCCATCTAAAATTAGTCGCCAATCAGTTGTGTGACTTTTTACATAATAATGGGTTATTTGAGGTCTTCCAGTCAGGACTTAGAGTGAATCATATCACTGAGACAGCACTGGTAAAAATGACTAACAACCATCTAATAGCTTCAGACAAATGACTTGTCTCTGTACTTGTTTTACTAGAACTTAGTGCAGCCTTCAACACTATTGACCATCGCATCCTCCTACAGAGACTGGAGCATCTAATTGGCATTAAAGGAACCATATTAGGCTGGTTTAAGTCTTATTTATCAGATTGATCTCAGTTTGTACATGTTAGGGACAAGTTCTTCATGCACACTAAAGTCAGTCACGGTGTCCCACAGGGTTCTGTCCTTGGACCGATTCTATTCACCTTATATATGCTTCCCCATAGGAAATATTATAAGGAAGCACTCCATAAATTTTCATTGTTATGCTGATGATACACAATTGTATTTGTCGATCAAACCAGAAGAAACCGATCAGTTAGCTTAACTTCAAATGGGCATTAAGGAAATAAAAAGAAAATAAAAGAAATAAAACTCAATAGCTAAAGATATTATTACCCTGGATGGTGTGATGTTGAATGTCACTTTGTCACTTTATACCATCACTGCACCACTTTATTCAGTTGTACTTTATTCAGTTGTACTGTCACTTACTTCAGTAAGTAATGCTGCTATACTACACTGTCACTTTATATCACCACAACATCACTTTATTTATTTATTAATGGTTTACTGTAACTATCTGCTGATACACTTACTGTGCTTTAGGACATGCTGCTACATTTCACTGTGGTTTACTGTAACTGACTGAAGTACGAAATGCTGCTACACTCCACTGTGCCATACTGTCACTTAGTTCTGTAGGACATGCTGCTACATTTTTAACATTTTTAACACTTATAACTTATCGCTCCTTCTCACTTATCTAGTTTGTACTTATTTTATTTCAATCTGCTGCTAAACTGCACGCTGCGTATTGTTGTATATTGTATATACCTACGCTTAAATCTGTTGCACTCTGTCACACTTGGTTCATTGCTTGATTTATCTGACGTTAGCTTTATTTGATTTGATTTATGTTTATGCTTATTGTTACTCTGATCCTTTTCCGCCTTTGTATCGAAACTGTTGCACAATAATTTCCCTCGGGATAAATAAAGCTTCTTGAATCTTGAATCTTGAATGATGTTGTCCTCCAGCACCACAGTAAGGAATCTGGGTGTTATTTTTGATCAGGATGTCCTTTGATTCTCACATAAAATAAACAAGGACTGCATATTTTCACCTGCGTAATATTGCGGAAATTAGGAACATTGTGTCTCAAAAAGATGCAGAAAAACGAATCCATGTATTTGTTACATCTAGGCTGGACTATTGCAACTACTTATTATCAGGCTGCTCCAATAAGTCTGTTAAGAGTCTCCAGTAGTCCAAAATGCTGCAGCTCGTGTAATAACTAAAACAAATCGAAGATAACATATTTCTCCTGTATTAGCCTCTTTGCACTGGCTACCTGTAAAATCGAGAATAGAATTTAAAATCCTTCTCAATACCTACAAAGCTCTTACTGGTCACGCTCCGTGGTATCTTAAAGATACATACAGTATGTCCGACTATAGGACAAACCCTCCTTTCAAGCACCTTGGAGTAGACTTTACCAGGGAGGCTGAGTAGTGTGATACCCAACACCAGAGAAGAATATAGGAACAACAAGGATGTGAAATTAAAATGACTGTCTTAAATTCATAGCTCACAATAGAATTAAAACAAATAAGAAAAAAAAAACATATTAAACATACCATTGCATTTACATCACATACGGTACAAACAGTGTGAGAGTGTGTGAGCAAATATACATACTCCTGATATACGTACATCATCACACATGTACACAAATACCTATTTTAATAAAAAATCATTTTGCCATTATTGTGACGTGTGTTGATTTCAGTTTGAATCAAACATTATTATAGAAATGTGAGATGACTAATGGAATAGTGCTGCCTACAGCCTGTGTCTCTGATGGTTGTACTTTTCCCTCCCCTATGTGTGTAATATGTTCTGAGTTTTGGTTTTATACGGTGGCCCTGAAGTGCAAATCACAACAGCAAACAGAAAAAAGCAATAGCAAATCATAAAACACAACGGCAAATAAGAAAACAAAACGGCAAAAAGGAAAACAAAACAGCAAATAAAAAAACCCACAAATATTGAAAACAATGCAGCAAATAGGAAAACAAAATGGCAAGTAGGAAAACACTTCAAAAATCATAAAACCCAACAACAATAACTTCTACCAGAAAACCTATCTAATCAGAGGATGGACCCTCAAGTGTTAATTATTACCTGCATTTGCATTTAACCCTTCTCAAAAATGACCATTTGAAAAGTTAATGCAGGATTGTTTATGTTTAACAAAACATATGGGCAGGTATCGGCGATGAAAGTAGCTGTTTTGAGCAGTGCTTCAAAAAAACATTTTTTTTCCACACGTCAAAAGCATCACTATTGCAGTTGTAAACAGCTGTGTAACGTTAGGGCACTGTCTTATTTTTCCCAGTGATATGACAGATTGCAGAGTGAGATATTGAAGCTGACTCTGACATAAATGTGAGGCAGACAGCTAGTGCACCTCCTTCACAGCTCCCGGTGCAGCTGACTGGGAGGGATGATCATGGCCATGGAGAATCAGCTGGACGAAAACATGAACTGTGGACTGTAAGTTTCATTTTTCTAAGTTTTGTCAGCTTTGACATGAACCAGCCTAAGTGTTTCAGTAATAAGAACAGAGGTGTGGTTAGTACTCATGGAGCCATGGAACACACCAGCTAATAAGCTAACGTTATCGTAAGCTGACGTTAGCATTAGCAGCTAGCATCAGAGTTTATCAAACTTACAGGTCAGTTTGCTAATGTTATAACCCTGAAGTGTAGTTACAGAGCGTTATTTTGTGATCATGTTTGCACAGCTAATGAATTTATAATTTATGGTTGTAACAGACTATTATTTTCTGCAGGTCCAGACAGCCCACACAGTCAATTAAAACAGGAGATATCAGGCAAGAGGACGTACTACTTGAGGCAGTTAAAAAAGTTTAACCTACCACAAACAAGGCTGGTCCACCTCTACACTACCATCATTGAGTCCATCCTCACCTGCTCCATCCCTTTCTGGTACGCACCATTCACTCTGTAGAAAGGGTGATCGGCTGTAACCTCCCTTCTCTTCAGGATCTTTACTCTTGCAGGACCCTGAAGAGAGCTAGGAAAATAGCCGCTGTCCCCTCTCACCCCGGTCACATGTTGTTTGAACCTGTCCCCTCTGGCTGAAGGCTGCGGTCTATCATCTATAAACAGTTTCAACCCATCAGACTCTGGAACACAGCGAACCACTGCCACCTTTTGCAAGAGGCTCCAGAGAGCCGGAGATAGATCTGTGCAGAGCACAGGAACAGGCCTCCTATGGTTGAGGGGCACTTCCGCTTCCTCACCAGATGGATGTCAAAGAAGAAAGGAAAGCTTCTGCACTTCATTCCTGTATTAATATTTACCTGCTTTCAGGTTGGTAAACTGTGAGAATCACACAAATGTTAATTTTCATGAAAAGGAATATTTTATCTTTTTTTTAAGTTTGATGAGGTTTATGTTAGATTGTAAAGGTGAAATGTCGAGTTAATAACTTTTTTAAAAAATTCCTTTGAGAATTTGCAGTAAACTGCCATTTTTAAAATGTATAAGCAATACACAGTCGAGACCATTTCAAGTAATGTGAGTACAAGTGGGCCTAGTCCGAAGGGGAAGAGGGAAGGGGTGACAATCACCCTAAGGCACGGGGCACGGTATGAATGGACAGGGTGAGTGCGCCCTAAAGTGGCCTTCACATAAGCGTTTCGCGATGGGCCCACCGCGAGGTTCTGCGGAGAACCAATAAACGGCTTAAGCAAGTATTACGTTCTCTACCAAGATTGTGATACGACTTTAATGGAACGTTAAACGTATAGTTTGGGGAAACTCAGACACACAAACAATAAGTGTTTCCTCTTCATCTTTCTAACCAGCTTGATGGTGCTCTCTGGTTGCCTCGGAAACGTTAACCTCACACTCAAAGCTTCTATCTCATGGGTTGCACTTTTGAAAGGTCAGCGGCAACTAGGTCAAAGTTCAACTGATTTGAACTTTGAGCGCAGAGGCAAATCTGAGCGTTTTTACGGCGTATCATGTGTAGGGGGCTTAAGACTGTTATTTTGTGTGATTAAAGTGTTGACAGAGTTACTGGAGTATAGTTGAGAGTATAAGGAAAGTGCAAACATGATGTTTAAATTAAATACTTAGCCTGTCCGTTAGATAGAAGAAGATAAATCCTTCATTATAGTTCAGGTTTGTTCACTGTAAATTCCCTAGGTACTAATTTTATTGTCTTAAATGAGAGAAACAGTCTTCTGAATGACCAATAATATTGTTTAAAACCAAAGATTTTTCTGTTGGCATTTCACCTATATTACACAGGAACAACTGTTAAACTGTATTTAATTTAATATGTGAGATAGCTTTAAAAAAATAAATAAATCAGCAAATAAGCTGAAAACAGGCACTTCAACATTTTCACAGTGTGAATTTTAATAGTTATGTATGTATGCATGTATGTATGTGTATTTAAATGTGAATTTGAGTGAAGAGAAACAATACATACACACCTCACTTTTTGTTGTACACTATTTCTGTTTAATTTGAGAGCCAGCCATTTCATATTCAGACAGAGACATTTGAACCAGGGAAGAGTTATTTATTTTTATAATTGTAAAATGAAGAGACGGATGTTGGAAAAGAAAGGACAGCTTCTGCGCTTCAATTCTGTATTTATATTTACCTGCTTTTCAGGGAAAGAATAACACCTGTCCAACAACTCAAAATTCTATTTGTTACCATCATCCCGGCCACTCGGGGCCTGTAACACATACATGCTCACAAGGGCCATTTTTCTGAATTGAGTACTTTTGCCTTTAATACTATAGGAATGATTTAAAGATAATACTTAATAATTACTTTAGTAATGTGCAGGACTTTTACTTACAATGGAGTATTACTGCTTTTATTCCCTCCATAATGGGCCTTTACTATGAAAGTTTTCTCCAAGTATTCGTGAATATTTTCTGCACAAGAAAATGATAGCTGCCCAACACTGTTTAAATCATCAGACATAGGAGATAGCTAAATCACTGAGACAGCAGGCCATGAAGCTCAGGCTGTAAGAGGCCAGTTAGTTAGCGGCTCAGTTCCTCTGAGCTTAACAGTGGCTCAGCATCTGCACTGACAAGAAGCTCTTTCATGGCATCTGACTCATCTTTCTCTTTATTCAGGAGTGCCACAACACAGATCCAATTTCATTTTTAAAAAGAAGAGTGAGGCTTTCAACGGGAAAATATCCCTTGAAAAGTCAGCAAGACATAATTACAGTGTTGGGGCATGACTGAGCGGGTTGGAGATCTACAGCGGGTCACTTTTGTGGTTGAGATGTTTTGGGCTCTTGGGAGTCAAATAAGGCAACAGAAAACAGAAAAGGCTTTCAGGATAGAGAAAAAAATATGATACAACTATTTTTTTTCTAAGTTTCAGGTCTACTCCCAAACTGTTGTCTTATTCATTCTTAGATTTCATGCCCTTCTCAACTCTCCTGAGGGACAGGATATGGTTTATTGCAAAGGTGGATTAGGGTACTGGATGCTTATGGCGGAAGCTGCTACAAAAGTCAGTTGATCTGGATGACAAAAAAATGAAGAATGTCTGCAAAAAAAATCAATCCTATTCTCCAGTTCTCTCGAAAACAGTGGCGCAAATTAGTCATCTGCAAGCATTCATCCACAACCCCTTTAACATCTGTGACCGCTGAGCTGTTTTCTTAGTAGCGCACAGTATTTCCAAAGCCATGTGTCTGGTGGAGTCATTTCAGAACAAGAAAGAACACACAAAATGAGGAAAATATCCTTAAATGTGATCCAGATTGACAAGTCAAAGTGGCAATTACAGAAGTGCAGTTAAACCCATTAGGATGCTTTTCTCCTAAATAAGATCAATCTTGCAGATGAGTCTTTTTTTCTCAATTGTAAAGTTCACAACTTCAAGTAAGAGTTATTGGACCTGAAGTAGAAAATGCCATGTCATCAAACAATATAAAAGGAGGGAGTCATTTCTAGCATAAATATGCATATTTTATAAGGTATGTAAAGAGCAGACATCCTTTGCATCCTTATTTCCACCCAAGATTGGATAATTCTGCATTTACTTTTTACATTGAAAGGGATAGGTAAGAGAAGTCACCACTCTGGATGAACCTAGAGAATAAGACACCTGAATCTGCAACTCCTCTCGACTTCACAGAGCTTTATAGTGAGTTTCAGTTAATTGTTTATCTGTCCAGATCACAACTGTATGGACTTGGACTTGTGATTCTATGGCGCCTTTCTAGTCTTTTGACTACTCAAGGCACTTATACACTACTTGTCACGTTCACCCATTCACATACATAGTAATACACACACCCATGCATGACCCCCTCTACCTCTGAGTTACAGCCACCATACTCTTCACTACTTCGCCACCACTAAAATGTTTTTTGGGAGAAAAGGGTGCTCAACAGCAAACAGCTGACAGAGGTTGTCAGAGACTATAACAGAGTGAAGCATTTAGCAGCTAAAAAGACAGATATTTCCCTCAGGAGTAGCTGCAGACCAAAACCACAGCTAACAGAGGAAGAATATTGGACTAACTTCCATTAGATGGATACAAATGTACCCCCTTATTATGATTTAACAACAGAGCACAGGTAAGTGATATTCAATTCTAAGAGATGGACCAGTAATACAAGACTAAGGTAGTGAGAGCCCTTGATGTTGGGTAATCAAAAGACACAGGCAACAGTGGTTTGAGTTTTTTGTGTTGCCACTTGTAATTATTAAACAATAACACAATAAAAATACAATAATTTGTTGAAAGCATTCAATGAAAACTAAAAAACTAAAACAAAGCCGGCAAAATAAAGCCCTTTGTTCCCAAAGTTACCGTTGGGGCCCTTTTTTTCCTTGGATCCGTGTCAAGTGTATCAGTGTATATTTTTCATCTGTCCTACCACACAGTCAGTGAGGAATGGGGATGGAAGGAATCCTTCACCACTCTCAGGGTTCGGTATCAGTAGTTTCGATGCGGCTTGCTACCCAGCTCACACTGGGAATCTACGGATCTGGGATCTGGACACAATCTCCGGATCTCTGGAGACTTCACATGAAACCAGATGAAGCTCTCCAATGGACAGTGGGATGTGACTGGGACATCATCTAATGATGTCACAGGGAAAAAAAAAAAAACCTGACCTACAAGGAGGTCAGAGGAGATCCAAATAGCATGTTGATTATCACACATCAATAATACTCCTTCACATTAACTGGATTAAATAATGCTCTCGAAAAGGTTCAATTGTACAACAAAAATCTTCAGTTCAATTATTAATTCACTATTGTGACTATAACTATAACTATAAATACATTCAAAGTGCATTTTATAATTATATATTCAAGTACTGTAACTACATTAATAACTGTTTCAAGGTCTCAAATAGTCCTAGTTACATCAGTAACACAGAAAATATAATTTCACAAAAACAAAAAATATTGCATAGTATCCCTTTAATCTTGTAGAAAACTGCATTAAATTCAGAGAAACTCGTCATTTAGAGGCATTAAGGCCTACTGTGCTTATGACTCTCCTTGCACCGGTAACAGTGAGAAACTACACCAAACATTTACCTATGCATTTACCACAAGCACACACATCAATAATCTAACCATCATCTTATTTTTTCAATATTTGTAGTGAACAACAGTTTAGAAAAATATTCCAAAGTATGCAACTATAAAACATAATAAAACAATAATTTTCATATGACACCAAATAAGCTAGGTGGCTATACGTAAATCAATGGTTCATTAGCATCACAACACACAGTCTATGGTGGCTATAGCACCAGTAGCACCTTTTTTTCATGGCTCTCTGTGCAGATTAACGCAACTGTTAGCTGCTTTATACACAACCAAAAATGTTACACATAAGTATAACATGATAAATTCCAAGTTAATCGAACATGTTAAAGGGTGTTTTCACTCACCGAGTGATCAAGCTAGGAGCACTGTTTCAGTATTTACCCTCGCCATGGCTGTGGAAATAATCCGGTCTCACAGAGCTCTACAAAGCTTGAATGTTACCAGTATACCGATCGACTAGTGCTCATCATCAATAATTATTACAACTCAGTTTCGAACATTATTTTCATGTTTCACCACGTGGATGGCAATGGCATTACTTTTGGTTTGGATCAGATAACACACGAGGCAGTAGAGGTAAACATGACCGCAAAACCGGAAGAGAAGACCTGAGGTGACCCTACAGGGTTGATCCACTGGACTCAACGGGGGTCCACTGATTGGTTCGTTCTACGTAGCCCTCTGCAGCAACTGTTTTTCCCTTTTTCTCTCTATTTTTCCCTTTAAGTTGTTGGTGCATATAAATACATTTTAATGACCTATCAACTCATTTCAAAATAATATGATCTACTTTTAGTAGTTTAATGACTTTTCAATGACTTTTTCCAATTAATTGTTTCTTTCAAAAAATAAAATAATTATTTTAAAGGAATAGTTTTAACAAAATAATGTTACTTTACAGCCTGGGCTACACAAACATCACTCCAACTTTGACTATAAAGCAAGAAAGCTGCGTGTGTGTCCATCTGTCATTTGCATATCTGGAGAACCATTCAGCCAAGTTAAACTTTTGATTAATCATTATCAAATGTGATATAGAACATCTCTGAATGTGCCCCCAAAGTGGACAAAAGAATACAAACAATGTAACCATTATTTTCTGCCTTGCTACATAAAGGACTCACTACTTTCTGCATTATCACTGAACTTTAAAACTGGACACAAATCTTGCTGCATAATCATCCAATACAGACGTAATTCCTCGGGTTACCTGTCCTTAGAGGAGCTCATCAAAGATATGTGATCACTTCACTATTCACCAACTGCATTTTTGGACGTCTTTGTGTTGACTTCTGATCTGTGTAGTATTACACATAATATGCTTGATGGAAACCAGGTAAGCTTCACTTCACCCTTGTCACACCACTGTGAGGAATGTCCTGTCTTGGGTTTTTTGTCTTGTGAATTTCACGTTTTTATTTTGAAAAGTAACTCTCCTCTCATTTCAGGTCACTTGCCCTTCCCCTTGTGTCACCGATCTGGTGTCTCCCCTAATCCCTGATTGTTTCCACCTGTGCTCCCTTCCCCGGTGTATATATTGTCTTTGTCTTCCCCTGTCTCGTCGCCAGAGTATTTCGTCGTGTCATGAATCTCAAGCCTTTCAAAGCCTTGCCACAGAGTTGCCTTGTAATTGATAAGTATTGCTTCCTTGTACAGTATACCTCTGACGAAGAGTGATTTTGATTTTGATTAAGTTTTTGGTCAGTTGTGAACCCTTTTGTTTTCTAGAAAGCCATAGCCTTTTTGTTTTGTTCCTCCCTCCTTGTGGAGCGCTTTGATTTTGTAATTACTCAGCACAGTGTAGAGTAGATCATTTTATAGCCTTTTGTCCTTTTCCTCCTCGAGAGCGATTTTCTGTTGGTGTAACGTTTCTTAGTTTTTTCATTATTAGACCAGTGTAGTGTTTGTTTCTGGTTTCCCCTCCTTCGGGAGCAAATTTCAGTTTCTAGTCCTGTCTATTGTTTTCTTGTCTATCCTCTGTCTGTTGACGAGGTAGAGTTTAAAGCCGTTTGGTTGTCACTTCTTCTGCAGGAGATACAAGTGTATTTCAGAATAAAAGCCTCTGACTGCATCTGAGTCCTCATTTTGCCAGGCCTGACAGTATACTCTGGCCAGTATGGACTCAGCAGAGGCAGAACGGGTGGTGGAGGTATTGTGGACTCAGGAGGCGCGTCTCGGCCGTCAAGAGGAGTTCCAGACGGCGATGGCTGCGCAAATGGGCCACCTATCCTCCCAGCTCCAAGACCTACTAGGGTGTTTTCCGTGACAGAATCCTACAGCTCCGCCCCCTACCACTAATGCTGCACCAGCTCCGGCCACGCCCATCCAAGGAGCCGGTTGTAAGTTGGCTCCTCCAGCCCAGTATAGCGGAGAACCCGGACTGTGCAAGGTATTTTTGATTGACTGTTCAATCCATTTCGAACTGGCACCCCATGTTTTTCCCACCGCACGATCCCAGATTGCATTTATGATATCCCATCTGACCGGTAGGGCCAAAGCCTGGGCTTCAGCTGAATGGAGTCGCGGTTCAGCCATATGCAATTCTCTCCTAGATTTCCAGACAGCATTAACCAAGACATTTGACCCTGTCACCACTGACCAAGAGAAAGCACAGGAACTGAGCAGTCTGAAGCAAGGCAGCGGTTCCGTGTGCGACTACGCCATCCGGTTTCGCACCCTGGCAGTGGAGAGCGGATGGAAGGACATGGCCTTATACGATGTGTTTCTGGAGGGGCTGGCAGCCCCTATACAAGATCTTCTTGTCCCTCTGGACTTACCTTCCGACATGGATTCCCTCATCACGCTGGATATCCGGACGGACAACCGGCTCACCCAGCTTCGGCGGCAGCGAGGCGGAAAACCGGCAGCTGCAGAGAGGACAGCGCGCTCGCCTTCCGCGAGCTGCCCGCTGGAACTTCGTTCACCGTCCGATCCCCCTTCCCAACCCAGCACCGATCGAGAGGTGGAGCCCATGCAGCTGGGAAGAGCTCGGTTGACACCGGAGGAAAGATGTTTCTACTGCGGAGAGATCGGCCATCTTGTCTTATCATGCCCAGCCAAGAAATCCCAGGCGGTGAGTCATGTTACGGGTTCTAGCTCTGTGCCACGCACGCTCACCAAAGTTACGATAATGCATAACACAGCTACAGATCTGGAGGGGTTAATAGACTCGGGGGCGGACAAGAGCCTAATGGACTGGGGATTAGCCAAAAGGTTGGGGCTCAATTCTGAGCCGCTAGCCAAACCCATCAGGGCCAGCTCCCTAAATGGTAAGGAACTATTTGCTATTACGCACATCAGCGAACCTACCCAGATGTACATTGATCATCACCATTAAATTATTTGTTTCTATCTGTTCACCTCCTCCTCTCATTCATTGATTTTGGGACAACCTTGGCTGTTTTTGCACAACCCCCACATAGACTGGAGAACGGGAAAGGTCAGAAAATGGGCCACAGACTGCGCTAAGAACTGTATTACCCCTGTAACTGAGGAAGAAAAAGTCACAGAAATTAACCTGTTTTCTGCCCACCCTGCCACAGACGCCGAATACCTGACCTTGACACACACCAAGATCACGTAAACCAAGTTTTAAAGAGACTGTTAGACAACGACTTGTATGTCAAAGCCGAAAAAAGTGTGTTTCATGCCGACACCGTCTCCTTCCTGGGCTTCATTGTAGCTCCTGGAAGAGTGCAGATGGATCCGGCTAAAGTTAGCGCTGTGGCAGATTGGCCTACACCCGACAGCCGCAAAAAGGTTCAGCAATTCCTGGGGTTTGCTAACTTTTACAGGCGGTTTGTCAGAGGCTTCAGCGCAATAGCTGCCCCTCTCCATGCTCTTACCTCCACACAGGTGCAGTTCCACTGGTCGCCCAAGGCTGAGAAGGCATTCCAGACTCTCAAGCACCGTTTCACCTCAGCTCCCATTCTCACCATGCCAGATCCACAGCGCTAATTCGTGGTGGAGGTCGACGCTTCCAATGAAGGAGTAGGTGCGGTTCTGTCTCAACGTTCCGAACGAGATGGCAAGATGCATCCCTGCGCCTTTCTGTCGCGGCGGCTGTCCAAGGCGGAAAGAAACTATGATGTCGACAATCGGGAGCTGTTGGCAGTCAAACACACCTTAGAGGAGTGGAGGCATTGGCTGGAGGGGGCCCAACATCCATTCATTGTCGTCTGACGTCTCATATCATGAAGACCCTGGAGAGACTCGTCCTGGAGCAGCTCAGGCCTATGGTCAGGCCACACCTGGACCCCCTGCAGTTCGCCTATCAGCCCCGGATTGGAGTTGAGGATGTCATCATCTACCTGCTAAACCGTGCCTACACCCACCTGGACAAGCCGAGGAGCACTGTGAGGGTCACTTTCTTTGACTTCTCCAGCGCATTCAACACCATCAGGCCTGCTCTACTGGGTGACAAGATGACGGCGATGCTGGTGGATCCCCCCCTTGTTTCCTGGATTGTGGACTACCTCACTGGTCGACCACAGTACGTGCGCCTGCGTCACTGTGTGTCAGATACAGTGGTTAGCAGCACTGGCGCACCACAAGGAACTGTTCTCTCTCCTTTCCTCTTCACCCTTTACACCACGGACTTCAGCTACCAGACAGAGTCTTGCCATCTTCAGAAGTTTTCTGATGACTCTGCTGTAGTGGGATGTATCAGTAAGGGTGAGGAGGCTGAATACAGGGCTGTGGTTGACAACTTTGTCACATGGTGTGAGCTGAACCACCTGCAGCTCAACACAGCAAAAACCAAAGAGCTGGTGGTGGATCTGAGGAGGACAAAGACACCAGTGACCCCAGTTTCCATCCGGGGGCATAACGTGGACATTGTAGAACACTACAAATATCTGGGGGTGTTCATTGACAATAAACTGGACTGGACTAAGAACACTGAAGTCCTTTACAAGAAGGGACAGAGCCGCCTCTATTTTCTGAGGAGGCTCCGCTCCTTCAACATCTGTCGGACCATGCTGAGGATGTTTTATGAGTCTGTGGTGGCTAGTGCTTTTATGTTTGCTGTAGTGTGCTGGGGCAGCAGACTGAAGGTTGCAGATGCCAACAGACTCAATAAACTGATCAGAAAGGCCAGTGACATTGTGGGGGTGGAGCTGGACACCTTGGCTGCAGTGTCAGACAGGAGGATGCTGTCGAAGGTGCGGGCGATACTGCAGCATGGCTCTCACCCTCTCCACAACACTCTGGCTGAACTGAGGAGCACCTTCAGCCAGAGACTGATTGCTCCTAAATGCACCACTGAGCGCCACAGGAGGTCATTCTTACCTGTGGCCATTAAACTGTACAACTCATCTCTTTAATTATCAGACTCTTGACTACTTAAAAACAAAACAAAACAAAATATAAATATCTGTTCTCATTTCATTTCATTTGCCATAACAACCTAATTGTACAGTGTATATATCTCAGATTGTATTTTCACACCCACTTCAGATTGTTTACTTGATTGTTTATTATTTATTTGTACTGTATTTTATTGGCTATTTATTAGCTACTTAGATTTATTTTAATTGTATTTTATTTGAGTCTTTACTTTATTTTATTTCTACTTTATTCATCTTTATGGCTTGTTTCTACTGTGCACGGAGCATTGGAACGAAAGAATTTCCCCCCGGGGATCAATAAAGTATTCTGATTCTGATGATTCTGATTCTGATTGTCTGGACCGATCATAAAAATCTGGAATATATCAGAAAAGCTAGGAGATTGAACTCTCGCCAGGCCCGGTGGGCTCTATTCTTTAACCGCTTTTCCTTCTCCCTTTCTTACAGGCCGGGGTCCTGGAACGTTAAACCGGACGTCCTGTCTCGATTATTCGACCCCGAGCCTGATGCCAAGGAGCCTGAAACCATCCTTCCACTGACCCGTGTGGTTGGGGCGGTGACTTGGCCAATAGAAACTGAGGTGAAGCGAGCTAATGGTGGTGCTCCATCACCTTGTGGATGTCCAGATAATTGCTTATTTGTTCCCACCGAGTTACGTCCACAGGTGATCCATTGGGCTCACACCTCGCTGCTTTCATGTCATCCGGGAGTCAGAAGGACGATGTTCGTCATTTCCCGGCGGTTCTGGTGGCCATCCATGGAGCCGGAGGTCAGGGAGTACGTGGAGGCATGTTTGGTCTGTGCACGGAACAAGACGTCTTCCGGGTCCCGCATTGGCCTTCTACAGCCACTTCCCATACCCTCCAGACCATGGTCCGACATCTCCATCAACTTCGTCACAGGGCTCCCGGTCTCCCAAGGTAACACCACCGTACTCACGGTGGTTGATCGATTTTCTAAGATGGTGAGATTTATTGCTCTGCCCAAGTTGCCATCCGCCAAAGAAACGGCCGAGGTCATAATGACCAACGTCTTCAGGGTCCACGGGTTCCCCAGGGACATCGTTTCAGACCGGGGGCCCCAGTTTGTGTCATGGTTCTGGAGGGAGTTTTGTCGGCTCATCTGCGCCAAAGCCAGCCTGACCTCGGGTTAATTAATCAACAGTTGGAAACCGGCCTCCGGTGCGTGGTCTCACAGAACCCCTCCACATGGAGTAAACACCTGGTCTGGGTTGAGTATGCTCATAATTCATTGCCCACATCAGCCACAGGCTTCTTGCCATTTAACTGTGCTTTCGGCTATCATCCACCTCTGTTCCCAGATAATGAGCTGGAAGTGTCGGTCCCCTCTGCCCACGCCATGGTCCGCCGCTGCCACCGCATCTGGGCAGCCGCCCGACAGGTGCTGATCCGACAGGGGGATCGCGTCAAGAGATCAGCTGACCGCAAGAGGCGACCTGCTCCTGCCTATCAGCCAGGCCAAAGGGTGTGGCTGTCCGCCAAGGACCTGCACCTTAAGGTTCCCTCCAGGAAACTAGCGCCACGATTCGTTGGACCATTCCCAGTCGCCAGACTCGTCGGTCCCTCCGTGTTCATCCCACCTTCCACGTCAGCCAGGTGAAACCTGCTAAAGAGAGCCCCATGGTTCCAGCCGGAGCACCTCCCCCGCCTCCGGAGGTGGTCGATGAAGGGCCGGTGTACAAGATCAAGCAGCTTCTGGTTGACTGGGAAGGATACGGACCAGAGGAAAGACAGTGGATCCCGTCTCGCCACATTGTATATCCCAGCCTCATTGACGACTTCTACCGGGACCACCCTGAACTACCTGGGCGGTCAGGAGTCGGCCCTAGATGGGGGGGTACTGTCACACCGCGGTGAGGAATGTCCCGTCTTGGGTTTTTTGTCTTGTGAATTTCATGTTTTTATTTTGACCCTTTTGTTTTCTAGAAAGCCATAGCCTTTTTGTTTAGTTCCTCAAAACAAAAAGGCTATGTCAGGGTACTGTGTTGTGGTTCAACTACTATGTGACTGTCATCAGTCCTAGAAGAGAACAATATTGTTCAATGCTTTGAATTTACTATGGCGTTGTAAAAGCTCTCTGTCCTGCTGCATGTTTCCAATGATTCTAGATGACCATACACAGAAGTGTCAGTCTTTACAGATGAAATGTGAGGTTTTCCACATACAATGAGCCTCATGCAAGAACCACTTGTATGAACAGATTGGTTCTAAAGTGACTTTTTATGACTGATTTAGGAGAACTTGCCATATTCATCAATTTTCTTGCATTTTGAATTTCCTCATAGGTAGAACACAATTAAGGAGAGGTTCAGATCTGTCGTTGGAGTTATGTGCAGCTAGTCTACTGTTTTCTAAGTTAGGGTCTAGCTGTGGAGCTTCAGGGTTGAACCCACCTCTATTGCACAGTGACGGTAGCACAAGTCAGCATCACCATAGCCTTTTTGTTTTGTTCCTCCCTCCTTGTGGAGCGCTTTGATTTTGTAATTATTCTCAGCACAGTGTAGAGAGCCCTCCTCGAGAGCGATTTTCTGTTGGTGTAATGTTTCTTAGTTTTTTCATTATTAGACCAGTGTAGTGTTTGTTTCTGGTTTCCCCTCCTTCAGGAGCGAATTTCAGTTTCTAGTCCTGTCTATTGTTTTCTTGTCTATCATCTGTCTGTTGACGAGGTAGAGTTTAAAGCCGTTTGGTTGTCACTTCTTCTGCAGGAGATACAAGTGTATTTCAGAATAAAAGCCTGTCATACTCGTTCTCTGACTGCATCTGAGTCCTCATTTCGCCGGGCCTGACAACCCTGAAGAGTTGTGTTCCAATAGATGAATCTATGACCTGAATCAAGTCAATAGCTTTACAATGAAGGAGTCCAGCCAGGCTGCATGCTCGTATTGGGCTACTTAGGCACTGTCAGGGCACTAGCTGTCTCCATACGATGCTCCTCTGTTTGGGAGGGTGTAGGTGGCAGGAGGATTTCCGAATAAACAATTTGAGGTTTGCAGGACTTGAATTTCTTTGGTTGAGAGCTATATCAAAGGTAATGAAATAGATGTACAGGAAAGTACTTTGATCCTATACACAACACATGGAGGAGTGTGCCAGTGATCACAGCAAGGGCAGCAATAATTCAGAATTAAAGGAACAGGTTCACATTTTACATGGGAAGCACACTTTTTCAGAAAGGTCAAGCCTAGCTCAGCACAAAAAAATTGAGCCAAGGCAAATCTGCAGCCTTAGCTGCATCAAAAATGCAATAAATGGATCTGGGAACACAACTGAACAAGTTGTTTATTTTCATGACAAAACTAACTCTAGTATTTTGCACCGTAGTGTGTGCGTGTGCCTGCTGGGCTCATCCACACTGTCACACTGCGCCCTCTTGACCCCAAGGTACATTCCAGCCCAGCTTAGCAGGGCTCTTCAGCGTGGGAAAGAAGTGTTGATGGAAGAAGGGACAGGTGTCTTTATCACCAACACAGCTGTATCCATAAATCAAGAACTACTAAGGCCCTTAGCAACCACAAGTGAGGCAGAGGGACTGTTTTTAGAGCATCACCAAAGGGTGAATGTTTCTAAGGCCATGGCTTAAGCGTGTGAATTACAGCATATGACGTGTCGTGCCACGTTATGCAAAACCGCAATACCAGTACTTCATCACAGTGGTGGAGAAAGTGGAACATGATCGGGCTGAGGTCAGAGGGCTTAGATTGAACCAGGCGGAAGCCTATTGCATGTCTACCCTTTTTTGTTTTTATCAGCGCCAAGCATTTTGTTAATATCCTGGATTGTCAGGGTACTGTGTTGTGGTTCAACTACTATGTGACTGTCATCAGTCCTAGAAGAGAACAATATTGTTCAATGCTTTGAATTTACTATGGCGTTGTAAAAGCTCTCTGTCCTGCTGCATGTTTCCAATGATTCTAGATGACCATACACAGAAGCGTCAGTCTTTACAGATGAAATGTGAGGTTTTCCACATACAATGAGCCTCATGCAAGAACCACTTGTATGAACAGATTGGTTCTAAAGTGACTTTTTATGACTGATTTAGGAGAACTTGCCATATTCATCAATTTTCTTGCATTTTGAATTTTCTCATAGGTAGAACACAATTAAGGAGAGGTTCAGATCTGTCGTTGGAGTTATGTGCAGCTAGTCTACTGTTTTCTAAGTTAGGGTCTAGCTGTAGAGCTTCAGGGTTGAACCCACCTCTATTGCACAGTGACGGTAGCACAAGTCAGCATCACCAGAGACTGTGGACGTATGATAGCGTGCCTCATATAGGTACCTTCCAGGAACCTTAGAAACAACTGTATGACCTGATATACTGTATTCTTGGTCTGCTTTTCTACAGTTGACCTTAACCAAATCAAAGTTATCTTGTCTCCTAGACTCTATTCCAACTAGGTTACTTAAAGAAGTGTTACCTTTAGTTAGCACTCCTGTATTAGATATGATTAATATGTCTTTATCACCAGGTTATGTACCACAGTCTTTTAAAGTTGCTGTAATTAAACCTCTTCTTAAACAGCCCAAGTCTTGATCCTGAGGTACTAGCCATCTATAGACCTATATCTAACCTTCCTTTTTTCTCTAAGATCCTCGAGAAATTAGTCGCCAATCAGCTGTGTGACTTTTTACATAATAATGAGTTATTTGAGGATTTCCAGTCAGGATTTAGAGCAAATCATAGCACTGAGACAGCACTGGTGAAAATTACTAACGACCTTCTAATAGCTTCAGACAAAGGACTTGTCTCTGTACTTGTCTTACTAGATCTTAGTGCTGCCTTCGACACTATTGACCATCACATCCTGCTACACAGACTAGAGCATCTGATCGGCATTAAAGGAACCGCACTGAGCTGGTTTAAGTCATATTTATCAGATAGATCTCAGTTTGTACATGTTAATGACAAATCCTCCATGCACACTAAAGTTAGTCACGGAGTCCCACAGGGTTCTGTCCTTGGACCGATTCTTTTCACCTTATATATGCTTCCCTTAGGAATTATTATAAGGAAGCACTCCATAAATTTTCATTGTTATGCTGATGATACACAATTATATTTGTCGATCAAACCAGAAGAAACCCACCAGTTAGATAAACTTCAAATGTGCATTAAGGAAATAAAAAGCTGGATGACCTGCAATTTCCTGATGTTAAACTCAGACAAAACTGAAATTATTGTACTTGGCCCCAAAGGCCTCCGAAATTCAATAGCTAAAGATATTGTTACTCTGGATGATGTAGTGTTGTCCTCCAGCACCACAGTAAGGAATCTGGGTGTTATTTTTGATCAGGATATGTCCTTCGATTCTCACATAAAACTAACAACTAGGACTGCATATTTTCACCTGCGTAATATTGCAAAAATTAGGAACATTGTGTCTCAGAAAGATGCAGACAAACTTGTTCATGCATTTGTTACTTCTAGGCTGGACTATTGCAATTCCTTATTATCAGGCTGCTCCAATAAGTCTGTTAAGAGTCTCCAGTTGGTCCAAAATGCTGCAGCTCGTGTACTAACTAAAACAAATAGAAGAGAACATATTTCTCCTGTATTAGCTTCTCTGCACTGGCTACCTGTAAAATCTAGAATAGAATTTAAAATCCTTCTCCTTACGTACAAAGCTCTTATTGGTCAGGCTCCGTCGTATCTTAAAGAGCTCATAGTACCGTATCACCCAACTAGATCTCTGCGCTCTGAGAATGCAGGGCTACTCGTCGTTCCTAGAGTCTCCAAAAGTAGAATGGGAGGCAGAGCCTTCAGCTACCAAGCTCCTCTCCTGTGGAACAAACTCCCAAATGTTATTCGGGAGGCAGACACTGTCCCCTTATTTAAAAGTAAACTTAAAACTTTCCTTTTTGATAAAGCTTACAGCTAGGGCTTACGATAAGACTTTATTCTGCTTAATGATGCTGCTATAGGCCTAGTCTGCCGGGGGATAATACTTTTCCTGATACTCTGAGCTTCTCTCCTCTCTGTCTGAATCATTCATGTCCCATCAATGCATGTTACTGATTCAGCTTCTTCCCCGGAGCTGTTTGTGCTTTGTCGTCTCGCAGGTCTCTGCTGATCGTGGTGGTGCTTGCTGCCGTGGTCCTACATGACGCTTCCTGCTGCTATTGTCACTGTTACTCATATATACTATCACTAGTTTAATAAACTATAAAATTTGTAGCTGTATTGTAGCTGCTATTGCCACTACTCATCATTGATCATGTTTGCCACCATAATTATTATCATTTTCATATTCTGTCACCTTAGCTGTGCTTGTTTCTACTATTCTGTTGTATTAACTGCCTTAACATATACGTCATATTCACATTACTATAAATATTATAGTTACTGTTAGGCTTTGCTTGCATCTCTGGAAGTGTGTCTGTCTGTCTCTCCCTGTCCATCTGTGTGTCTTTTCTCTCTTTCTCTCTCCTTTTCTTCCTCCCCAACCGGTCAAGACAGATGGCCGTCCTCCACAGAGCTGGGTCTGTCTGACGTTCCTGCCTGTTATAGGGAAGGTTTTCGTTGCCACTGTACTCTACAGAGGAATTGTTGGGTCTATGTAAATCATAAATAAGTCATTGAGTGTGGTCTTTACCTACTCTGTAAAGTGTCCTGAGATAACTTTTGTTATGATTTGACACTATAAATAAAATTGAATTGAATTGAATTGAATAGAAGTAATAGCAGTAGTAGTACTGGTAGTAGTAGTAGTAGTAGTAGTAGTTAAGGCTATAGTAGTAGGAGTAGTAGCAGTAGTAGTCGAAAAAGCTGTTGAAGTAGTAACAGTAGTTGTTGTTATTGTTGCTTTTCTACTACCAGTAGTAGTAGGTTGTACTACTACTAGTAGTTAAAGCTGTAGTAGTAGTAGTAGTAGTAGTGGTAGTTAAGGCTGTAGCAGTAGTAGTAGTAGAAGTAGTAATAGTAGTGGTGGTAGTTAAGGCTATATTAGTCATAGTAGCAGTAGTAGTAGTAGTAGTAGTAGTAGTAGTACTAGTAGTAGCAGTCATTAATTCTATACGTAGTTGCAGTAATAGTGCTAGTAGGAGTAGTAGTAGTAGCAGTTAAAAAGACTGTAGTGGTAGCAGTAGTAGTTGTAGTTTTCTGCTGTACTAGCAGTAGAAGTACTGGTAGTACTGGTAGTAATAGCAGTAGAAGAAAGTGCTGTACTACTACTGGCGGTAGTTAAGGCTGTAGAAGCAATAGTAGTAGTAGTAGTAGCAATAAGGCTGTAGTAGTAGTAGTAGTAGTAGTAGCGATAAGGCTGTAGTAGTAGTAGTTGTTGTAGTAGGGTCCTGACAGAGCATATGTGATGAGATGGGATTGAGAATGTGTTGACCTGTTGCTAGACACACCCACGCAACATCGTAAGTGTCTTTGATTTTGGTCACTGAGTTTGCTCAACAGGTGGTGGACTTAGCCTTCTTCCTCTAACCCCGGGGGCTGGTGGAAATTATGTCAGGGGGACTTTGTCAAAAATAATGCAGACTTTCCCTCAGAGCAGTAGGAAGATTGTGTGTCAATATTATGTACACAGAAACAGTTCATATTGCCCCTGTTTGGCTCCAATCAATAACCTCAAACAAATATTTTTAAGATAATGATTGATACTGAACTGAACAGAACTAAACATACTTTTTTCCCCCAGATGTTTCCATATTTAATTCTGCAAAGAATTTCATTAAATTTTTCGATGACAGTTCTTCTGTTTTTCACCTTTTTTTTTTCTTTTCAGAAAATTGCTTTAGGTAATTTGTACCAGTATTTATCCAGGCCTGATCAGTTCCTTTGATTTTGAAACGAAGGAAAGGAAATCAGAATAGTTCCTGAGCATCACAAAGGCATGGCATTTAGCCGTGAGGTTTTTACAAAAATCTATTATTTTTCTCTCTCACTGGTTGTCTGGTCAACTGTAAAATTGCACTTATTCGGTCCAAGTTGTTTGACAACAAGTTTATGTGATAGTGATCTTTTCTCAAACAGATTTAGTTTGAGAGATTTGACAGTTAAGAAGCTTTCATCCAGTCCAGTTAGTCACCCATCAAAAACACTACGGGTGAGATTTGCAAATCAATTAGGGACGATAAAGATATCGCCCCAAGGTCCCATGTATTTGTCCCATAGAGCACAGCAAGCCGCGTGCGCAACCTATCAATGACTGTGTATGTGAGAGATGGGCACAAGATTCTTGTCTGAGCCCTGTCAATTTGCGAAAGCAGCAAGCTCTGCAGAAACAGACATAAGATAAATATTTTCAATACAGTCGTTGCTTTTAGTTATTTTTGTGCAGAAAATGCATTATAAGCTACTTCATTGACCACATAATTGTAATCATGTGATGAAGATAATTAATAAATAACATTAATTAAAAATGAATTAATTTTCGTGTAGAGCCAGAGGGGCGGTGCCCTAGCGCCCTTGATGAGCCAGCTGCCACTGTACTAACCCATAAGATGCAATTTATCATTGCATTGCATATTGAGACTGTTAACAAACTGAAAGGCCCGCCCAGTTGTTACTGCACCTCTCACATCCCCTGACAATCAGCCAGTGAACGTGCACATTTTAAGCATGTATCTTTTACAGAGTGTCAGCTGAGTATCACCTCTCTGGACATGAAGCTCTGCCCTCCTAAAGCTTCTGCAGTTTTTAATGGGATTTTTGTTTTTACTCTATAACAGATGTGACTTGAAATGTAGGCACAATTACACATAAAAAAAACTTTTCTACAGTAACAAGAGTAAATGTAATTTACACCACTGCATTTAGAGCATCCAGTGAATTGTTTGTTTCCTGTGTGCAAAGACTTACCCCTTGAGCATGGCACTGTTTCTTTAAAGTATAGTAACTCTCAGTGTCATTTTATTCTCCAAATTAAAGTAGTAGTATAAGCGTGTCTTGTAATCACAGGTTTCTTTGTCATCACTTATGCCCTGATGTACAGGGAATTGAAAGTCTAAAATGTATAAAAATTCTGTCAGCAGGCTTTTTTGACTAGATGAAAATATTGTATGTTTCTCTAAAAGCCCTGACTCAAGATCAGATTCTGATACAATAAGCAACTTGCTGGTCTCTAATACCTGCTGTACAGCTTCTATATTTACCTGGTATTGTTTTGACATCCAGCACACCAGATATGGGCTTCAAAGGGATGCCCACATAAGAGTCTGCATGCCGACAGAGCCTTTGAAACCCAACACTGTTATGTGATGTTGTTGGGGCGACTGTCCATCATACTGACACACTCATAAACAAGCACCCAAAAACAGGCGAAGCATGTGTACTGTAACTGTATTAACAAAAGTGTAGAATCAGAAAAGTTTGAGAAGTGTGTTAATAATTTGTCAGAGTTGACCTAACTTTGTGCAAACTGCTGTTGGATAAATGATCTGCATCTGGTTTTGATCCCTGCATATTTCCACTTTGCAGATTTGGAAGGGGAATAAGACAGGAGTGTTTGCTGCTTACACGCTCATGTAAAAGCACATGCCTATATATATATATATATATATATATATATATATATATATATATATATATATATATATAAAGATAGATATAGATAGATATATATTTATATGACCTTTTCAAAGAAGCTTGTTCCTCTTGTGCTGGGAGAGTACCTACTCTGATGTAGGAGCTAAAAAAATTCCTCACAACGGTGTTTTAAGAACTTCATTCCTAGTTCACCTCTCCGGGAAGCATCACCTTATCGTGATGGAGGTTTGTGTGTCCCTGTAAACCTGAGGGCTGTGTTGTCTGGAGCCTGGTGCACCTGGTAGGGTCTCCCATGGCAGACTGGTCTCAGGCGAGGGGCCGGACTAAGAAGGGTTCAGAAAGACTCCCTAGACAAACAAGAGAGAGGAAGAGAGACCCTTCCTGGAGAAGGCCCGGGGTCCCTCGCTGGAGCCAGGCCCAGACAGAGGGCTCGCTGGCGAGCGCCTGGAGGCCGGGTTTGCCATGGAGCCCGGCCGGGCACAGCCCGAAACAGTGACGTGGCACCTCCCCCTTCTCCGTCCTGTGGGCCCACCACGCATAAGAGGAACCGCTGGGGTCGGGTGCGCTGCTACACGGCAGTGCAGGTGGCAGTGAAGGTGAGGGGCCTCGACAGACCAGAACCGAGCAGCCGAGGCTGGCTTGGGGGAGGTGGAATGTTACCTCTCTGTGGGGGAAGGAGCCGGAGCTTGTGTAGGAGGTGGAGCGCTACCAGTTAGATCTGGAGGGGCTTACCTCCATGCACAGTCTCGGTTCTGGAACCGTACTCCTGGATAGGGGTTGGACCCTATTCTTCTCTGGAGTTGCCCAGGGTGTGAGGCGCCGGGAGGATGTGGGGATACTCACAAACCCCGGTTAAGCGCTGCGGCATTGGAGTTTACCCCGGTGGATGAGAGGGTCGCCTCCTTACGCGTGCAGGTGGTAGGGAGGAAATCTCCGACTGTTGTTTGTGCATATGCACAAACAGCAGTTCGGAGTAGTTGGCCTTCTTGAAGACCCTGAATTGAGTCCTGCATGGGGCATTTCTATGCTTATTAGATTACAAAACACTGCACCTGACAGGATTTTATAACTCTCCCTGTTTTGAAAGCAGCAATTATTTTATAACTCTTGTCACGATCACAATATACATAATATTTGATTGGCCACTGCAGCATCTTGCTGGATGACTTTGCATTGTACACGTTGTTTTGGAATTGAAAACGTTTGTTTTCACTGTAACCCTAGATTCTATAAATACAGGTGATTTTCACACTGACATCCAAACACACATATTTCTGATTCTTAAATAATTTCCCTCTGGGATTATTAAAGTATTTCTGATTCTAATATATTCCCATCTCTCTCCCTATCAGTCTGGTAGCTATAACCACCACTACAAGTCCACCCACAAGTGGTGAAGTGCAGTTTTGTATGACTGCTGTGGCTCGCCAGTCGCCTGAACTCTCATTGAATTGGAAACAACCAACTCAGGAAGAGTCATCAAACATTTGAAACACTTTTACTTGTTGTTTTACAGGAAGAGAAAAGACAGGGGTTTTGATGAAAAAATACTGATGGAGATTTTTGACATATATTTGGCATATATCTCAAGATAGTTTATGCAGGATTAAAACAGAGAATTATAATATATGATAATAATTAATGCGGCTTTAAATGTAACTTCCAATCAATTAAACTGGTCATCATATCCTTAGATCTAAAAAAAAAAAAGGTAAGCAGTGTCATTATAATTTACAAGATGTGATGGTTTAAATTATGAAGATAAGGCCAAGTTAAAATGATGGAACAGATGTCTTCTGTAAAAGTATGTTGCGTCCACATGGTTCTTATGATGATGATGTCAGATGCCTCGGTTTGATGGTGAGAGAAAGTTTTTTCAGGATTTCCAGAGTGGACTGGTGGTTCACGTTACATTCTGCAGTGTGTATCCAGGATAGCATGATGGTCAGTGACACTCCATCTAGACGTGGTTAATACTGACAGCAGATGCTACCAGTCTGTGAAAAAAAGAGCCACATCTGCGTCACTTCTCATCTTCCCTCTCATCTTTTCCTCTTTGAAAGAAAACCCCGGGGCTCACTCCAGTGTTTGGCTCAGAAGCAGTCACGTCCCAGTTTACCAGGCCGGACTTCTCCTGGGCACAATATGTTTTCTTCATTCTTTGCTCATCTAGTTTAACTTTCTGTGCCTGCCACTGTTTTCTTTATTCAGCAACAAAAACACTGCTTAGAAGTCTACTATTACTCAAATGTCTGGTGATATTCTAGATTCTTATTTTGTCAATAAATTCCATGTGCAGAGCGTACCAACAATAAATGGACCCGAATAAGTATTATTAGTATAATAGTGTGTGTGTGTGTCAGTGTGTGTGTGTGTGTGTGTGTGTGCGCGCGCGTGTGTGTGTGTGTGTGTGTGTATCAATGTTTTTTATATCTAATTCATGTGCCATAGACACAGTTTCATTCTGTTTAGTGATGCTTGCTAAAAACTGCAGTTATTTTAGAAAATTTAGTAAAATTTAATATACTGTATGTGAGCAACTCATTAAAATGAATAGTTCAGCATTTTAGTAAATATACTTCTCTGCTTTCTTGGATGATAAGATTGATACCACCCTCATGTCTCTGCATTAAGAACGACTGAAAGCCAGGAACTTAGATAGGCATAAAGACTGAAATGTGTCACTTGGTTCTTTGGCTGTTTTGGGAAAATAAACTGATATATAGTATACATGCTGAAATAGTTCCAGCACATATCTCCTGTACACATATATCTGTGTACTTTTTAAGAGGTGTTCGTAGGTGTATTCTTCTACTTTGGACAGAGCCAGGCAAGCAGTCTACCCCTATATTAATACTAGTGTGTCACTTAATAGTTCCACCTCAACGACAGTTCAAGCCCAATGCTATTGTCTGCTACAATGAAGGTGACAGAAAGTCATTGTCAAAGCCATCAAATTTTTAAAAAAATATTAATTCAGACTTAATATGCATTTTTATGGAAAAGCTCTCTTCTGTACCCCTCAAAATGCACTGTGGGTATATTATAATTTTTTTACATATTCAACATATTCAACCTTTAAGTCTCTCCTGATTGAAATGTCTATACATCATCATGTGATGACAAAACCTAACAGGCAATGAGAAACGTGAATTGTTCTTTAATTCTATTTTCATTTGCATGTTCTCAGTATACGGGTCAATGCCATACAGCAGAACCTAATTAGGTAACACAGGGTAAGTGCTTTCACAGGCAGCTGCCCTGTAAACTGCTGCTGGGAACATGGAGCTCTGGCTCCCCAACAAACATCTGTATTTGTATGAGGGCAATTCTGTATGTCGCAGCAGTAAATTCTCTCTTTTTATTTTTTTTCAGACACATTTACCGTGGTCATAATGCTTTGCCAACCCATGGTGCTGCACGTTATGATTTATGCGCATGACTTATTTTCCAGATGGATGCTTGACTGCTGCAGGATCTTACCTGCTGCAGCTCTGGCCACAACTCAGATAGTTGGAGCCGGTACAAAACCACTCCTTCATATTGTGTTTGTGTTCACATGTGTATTTTGCCCTCACATACCATGGGGCAGCAGGTTGGTAGATAACTTATAAAATTGCCTCCTTGTGATCCTCTATATTATGGATGATGGGAGGTGTTTGAAGTACTGGTTTTTCATAAGAAGCAGATGTTTGAGCGAGCACAGATATTTCTATACTTGGTGAGTAAAGACTCAAAATGTAACAGTATTGTATTTTGAAATATCACAGCTGTTTTATATGGTAACTCACAAGTCACCTTCCACTTTAGTCTTTTGTAGTAGTAAATTCAATGAATTGCAACTGCAGACACAGGTTGAAAACAGCTTTCTGGGGCAATTAAATAAAGTAGGAAATGTGCTTTCGAGTGGACTTTCCTGTATTTTAAAATGCACATTTGTAAAGCACAGTGGAAATACATACTTTTTTTATGTCATGCTTCACATTAACAATGTGAATGTTACACTTTATTTTATAGAGTGAAATATAGAGTGCTGGCAGGAAAGAAGCTCAGCTCATAAAGTCTAATCAGGCCATGCCAGCACACTGTTGAGCCTATTATCACTAATTACTCTGTCACGGGAAATCAGATGTCTTTAGGAAACATGCTATCAACACCTCAGATGCTGCCTAACGGCTAGAAAATCAGGCTCTTATTCAAAACTCTGTACCACTCAAAGAGTGTTGTTCACAAGCTGGAACTACTCATCATTAACTAATTTTACATGCCAGTCGCGCAGTTTGCCTTTCCAAGCAGTTCTGAACTCTGTTCCAGTAATGAATTAGCACTTTGCAGGAAGTTGTTGCAGCATATCCTTTGTTTAAGGATCTGTGGAATGGAATGAGCAATCTCCCTTCTCCCAACTGGTACTCACCCCAGAGCACCTAGTGAGCGGCTTGGAAACTCCACGGCTTCGTCATGTGAGCTGGATTTCATTTCATGTGACTGAAGAGGATTATCAGTGTTGCCATAAACATCATAGAAAAACAGTTGCTGTATAGCTCTCTGACCATGGTGAGTCAGAGAAGGTTTAACAAATATATTCAACAACATGAATATGGAACTTCAAATCAATTGGTGCTACAGGGTCACAGCTACATTTGGAAAACTTTCAGGTGATGTCACAGACACTGGCAGCCACTGAGGTTTGAGGTTGTGTGGGTAATGAAGGAAGTGCCGTGTTCAGTTTGAGCTCTTGAGATCTACAGGACATAATTAGTTTGTTATGGATGAACTCTGTAGTGTATTGAGGGGGGACCCCTATTAACTAGCCTGGTCACTAGAAAAATGTGTTGGTTTGTATGTTTCTGCAGACCACAGGAACATTGATATGAAATGATTTTCCACCCTCTGGCATCTGAATTACATGCACAGGGCTTTCAACTGACAGCAAGTGCTCCGGCAATCAGGTTTAAGTATAAGGCCGGGTTTCCACAGGTCACTACTGACCATGAAGCACCGCCCGCTTGCTTTTGGCACCAAGGTCAATCAAATGTGGTGTTCACATAGGACGTGCCAAACAGAGATTCAAAATATATGTGCTTTCCAGAAACTTACAATGCCAACATTTTTTTCTGGCAACAGTTTACGAAAGAGAGACCAAAATGTTACAATCTAACAAACTCAAACATTTCAAGTATCAATTATTCAACTTATTCCCAATTAACTAGCTGTTAGTAAATGGCTCTAAATATACTCTAGCGGACTTCTGCTTTTGCTGAGATGGAGTAGACACAGGTTGAGTCTTGCTCCCACAACTTTTGATAATTTCATGTTTAAGGACCCCAAAAGTCACTACAATAGTAATATACGTCTCGAGTAACGGATACACCACCAAAATATGCCGATGCATTCGACCAGACAGACTGTAAAAGACCAGGGGGCGAAGGCTAGTCCTGCAAAGAAGGCAGGTGGCGAGATTAGCATGGCGGCCATTACTAACCTTTTGGAGCATCACCGTGCAGCCCTCTTCGCAGAGAACAAAGCCCTCTCCGCCGAGCACAAAGCCCTTTCCGTCGATCTCAAAGCCTCCATTTCAATGCTCGAAGCAAAGCTGGACCACGTCCACGCCACAGTGTCCGACCACGCTCAGAAGATAGGCTCCCACGAGGTAAATGCAAATCTACAAGATGAGTGTCTGCCTCCTGCAACGCTAAGCTGCACGCTAAAGTCAGCGACCTGGAGTCCACACAGAAGAGACCTGGGCCCAGTATTTCAAAATTTGTAATCTGGATCAGAATAATCCGGATAATGAAATCCTCCTTTTCTCAGTCATGGATCACGGTGATCCTGCTGACTTTATCTGAGTATTTCAAAACACAGGCAGATCGGATCACTGTGATCTCTACCTGGCCGGATACGGATTTCCCAATCTCAAGTCTCCGCCTCCGGGATCTGAAACATGGTGGACTACTTCATGAAAGGAGTAGCAGAGAGCCGACTTTCACGTCAAAAGTGTAAGTTAACCGTCGTCTATTGTGTAGCGGTTTTAATACCATACGAACGGCAACCAACACATCATGCAAGCCAACTATTTGAATTGTCACCTTATTAAAAGCAGGCCGTGGCGATCTCTAATTGAGACGCGGCCGTGCTAACGGGAGCTAACGCGGCTCCATTGACTTGTGTGTTAAGCAGCTAGCGGGCTATCATTAGCGGCTATCATTAGCGTCACGTCATTTGCAACACGGCAGATTTACAGTATAAGCAGGCTGCATTGTGTACAGACCTGCTCAGTGCTTAGAAAACACAACGCAACACAGTTTGAGTATTAACTACAAGGTTTGTTCAGAAGGTTCAGAATGCTACAGTAGCCTAATGCTGGTGATGATATCATGTTTTTGTGTAGGCTACATAAACACAATTTGGGATTGTGGATTAAGATACTCATACACCTTCTACCTTCAGAGTCCACTCACAGCCATGGACCACTCAGCTACAACAGGGTGAGTGCTGGAAATCCTTGAAAATGCTTTAATTGTATTGATACATTTAAGACTTTCAAGTAATTGGAGTTTGAATAAAGTGCTTGAAACTGCTTAAATTTGTAGTGGCATTACTTTCATGGTATTGGTCAGTGACACAATTAGAAACATTTCTTCATCCTAATTCCTCTCCAACATTGGTGAGAGCTTGTTTTTTTTTGCATTTCACTACACTGTTTTTAAACCTTGGTTTTAGCTTTGCATGTGACCAATAAACTTATCTATCTACCACATCAGGCACGGGGGCGAGAGCCAGAGCCAGCGCCAGAGCGACGGCGACGGAAGAGGCATGCCGGGGATGAGGAAGCCTATGAGAGGCTCCTCAAAATGGTGACCGAAAGGGCAGTCAAACAGACTGAACTGGCCAAACGGCAAATTAAGCTGACGCTGCTTCAGCAAAAAGAGACAGAATTAACAATCAAGCTGTTAGAGAAACAGCTTGACATTTGAAATAGCATGGTCCTCAGTGGTCACATTATTTTTTGTTGGAATAAAACTTTGTTTGGACCCTGCATTCCTTTGTCTTTCTCTGTTTTGGTACATGCAAGTTACAATGTTTGGTGAACTAGAATTTGAGAAATAATTGTAATTTTATTTACAGCAGTTTTACAGTGTGGTCAAAAATTTTACTATGCTTTACATTTTTTGATATTACTTAAATTACTTGTTAGAAGTACAACACTAACACTTAAGTGTAACAAACATCTTGAGTAACAATATCTAGGAGAAGTATGCGCTGAGAGTTTGTCAATCCAAGTCAAATCCACCTCTGAGGTGGGATTCAAATGATCCTGAAATTTTGGTATCAAGTTGATCCAGATATCTGACTTAACTTTTGAAATACCCAAATCAGCCTTTTATCTGGATTCAGGGGAGGATTGGATTACCAGAGCTGAAACCCTGATCTTCAGGATCAGGATTCTCCTGATCTGTGTTGAAATACCCAGTTTTCAGATCAGATCTAGATTTAATCCAATCCGACCAGGATAATCCTGTCAGATCACGTTTGAAATACTGGGCCCTGATGACCGCGGATAGCTGTTGATTTCACCGCAAACGAGCCACTGTCATGTTATCTGGATAACCGTGAGAATATTTGTTGCTGACTGTATAGCTGTGCTTTAGCCAACCCCGGAATGACGGGAGTTTATTTTAGACCGCAGCATTAATAGTTACAGTCCTGGGGGGCTGCTGATATTCTGTCTGTTAAAGAGTTTTGAACAGAAATCGCTTAATTGACATTTTAACACACTGTGGACATGTTGACTATCCAGTGTTTTCTGATGTTTTTTTAATTCAGGTTTTTTTTCATCTTTCTTTCTGTGTCTGCTCACACTGTTATGTGAATTTAGATTATCGGCCTTCATGCCAAGCACTGGAAGCTCGTCCACATTTGGATTTTAGTTTGTTATTAGATTTTTTTGTCACAGCTTTATTTTATTTTGTTTTAAATATTTATCACCCACCCACAGGGTCATCTTAAGTATTCTTGTTCACTGTTTGGTCAAAGAGCTTTACTGAAGCCTGACACAGAGATGATGTACAGAGGTGACCTGTATCGATACAGCATGTGCATTCTAACCAAAGGTGGATGGTGGGTTTAATACAGGCATTTTATTTATCTTATCTTATGTAGAAAAATACCTTCATGGCCTTCCTGCCCTAAGGCATCTTGGTGCCTCTACTGGCTGATTTAATTTATTGTCTGCTCTGGAAATATTATTAGTCATTTTTTTCTTTTTTTTTTAAACTATTATTCTTATGTGACTCAAGTGGTCAAACACTGTTAGTTAAGGGAGGAGACCCCGGAAGCTCAGTTTAGCTGTAAGTTGCGAGCTGGAGAGCTCAGAAGGTTTTTGTTTATGGGAGTAGACTGGTCACAATTTTTTTTTGTTAGTTTTAGTTTCCTTTTATGTTGTTTTGCTCTGTATTAAGTATGTCTGTTTTTTTTTGGCACGAAAACCTATATTCTTTAGGTTTTTGTGCCAAAATGTTTACGTGGGCTCGCTGACTTGCTTTTAATCTTTGGTTTTGGGGGTCCCCCATGGCCCAATTGTTGAAAAACATGTGCTAAAGCGTTCTCTAGGAGCCAAAACGCGTGTTAAAGTGTCCTCTTGGGAGCCACAACGTGAACTAAAGTGCCCTCTTAAGTGGCAAGGATGCGCTATATGTGCCCTTTTTTTCTGGTTGCCCCTGCCCTTCAAAAAGGCTGTTCACACCACTGGTTTTGGACAATAATGGAGCTACACAGAGAAATACCCTAGGATCAATGTAATGCTGTTTTGGGTCTGTATCATGGGATTTCTTGACTATCAAAAATAAAATCACCATCCTGATACCAACTTTACCACATGTACCCAGAGTACAATGATGTCCTCTTATTTTACACACAGGAAACTGGACAGGGTGATGACTTGGCTGCTGCCTGGAAAACTCAGCTCCTCTATGGTCAGTGATGACGGTTTCCTTCACAGCATTTTCCAGTTAAATGTGGTACTTGGCAGTGATCAGCTGTCATAACCACCACAAAGACTCAATTTGACCAGGAAGGACAAAATCAAAGAGGATAATGGAGAATAGCCGACATCACTATATGATTTGTGGTTCCAAATGTTAAGCTGCATCATTAAGTGTTTAGAAAGAGATATTAACATGCATGTATGTTACCAATCAGAGTCCTTTTCTCATTTACCGTCCCAGCTTTCTCTCCACCTAGTGTGTCTCTGTTGCTATTTTTCACACATAAAACAAGTGGTGCATCATACAATAAACAAAGACTTTCCTCTGCTGAAGTGGCTGAGGGATGGGAGTTGGTCCGGTCAATTTCCTGAGTTCTGAGTGCAGGGAAATTTGTGGTCTCCTTCCCAGTGGCAGAGCGGGACAGACTGGTCTCATAAGAGTCTCACAGCAAGAGTCAGATTACATTTGTGAGATGGCTGAAATATCATGATGGGTGTCACTGCATTCCACTTTCATGTTGCAGGAGCATAAATAACAGATAATAACCACCAGCCAGAGCAACACTGAGGATCACACAGAATTATGAAGTGAAATGAGAAAGCAAATAAATTGCATTTAGTGTTTTGTGTTCTTTCATAGAAGATGGTAAGTTTACTGGTTTGTTTGTTCTATTCCATACTTTCTCCAAAGTAGAAGGTTGTATATGTGTAGATATCCAATCCAATCCATCTCTTACAAGTAGAATCTTCCTCATGATGAGAAATATTATCACCTGTGGTAGATGTGGATGGATAGTTAAAATATACACGGGACTGCTCTTTGTGCGCCGTAGGTAAGAAAAGGCCTGTAGAGCCTAAAGCATAACCTAAACAACTTTAATATACAGTACATGCCTGAGTGTCAGATAAACCGTCATGAGGACATGCAATATCAAGGAGAAACTTTTACATATAGAGGGGCCCCTACCACTATAAAGAGTAGTGATAATAAATAATAAACAATGAAATATTAACATGGAAAAATAAACATGGGACAAATTCACAGAGGTGTGTTACACCAGCTTTTACAGAAACCCACTGACAAAAAAATAACCCCCATGTTGTCTATAACTAAAAAGAAACCTTAATCTTAGTCATTATTTTAATTAATAAGGCAGAGGAAAGTGTAAAAATATATTCATTGCTGAAGTTGTGATATGTTCAGCGTCCTCTGATGACATAGAAGAGAGTAGGCGGTGTGCCGGGCTGAGCCCAAGACAGCTCTGGGCTCAATTTAACCCCTGGACATGAGACATGGATTGGTCTTCCTACCTTTCTCCCCGTATTCCCTTTTTGAATGAACAAGCCTTCATTTTGTACATGCATATTTTGCATTTCTCAATTAAGGGCTGTTTTTTTTTTTTTGGAATAGAGACTGACTCTGACGTTTGATTGTTTGTTGCAGCCTGTGGCTCTGGAGAGATAGAAAGATGTTGTTTTGTATACTGAGTTTGATGCCTGACGAAGGTCTTTGACATTTTCAATATACTTTCTGTTGACTGTGTAATTGACACTAGTCCACAGTGAAACATTATAATTTCTTTTATATTTGTTAGGTAAAATGACTTTACTGAGTGCTCATGTGCCTATTTTTAGCTCCACATTTTAAAATGGGTGGTGATGTGTTCTTCAAAGTGCCCCATCTTTCACAGGAACAGGAAATAGTGCAGATGGCATGGATATGTAATGTGCTGCCAAGCTTAAATGCCAGCACTAAAAATACCCAGCTGGAATGCAGGACTTGAGAGCAGGGATGGGTTGGTGGCCTGGGCCTTGTCGCCACTGTGAGGGCCTATTTCAACATAAGAGGGCCGTCAGGCTGAAACCTGAAGCTGGCTGCTTGGTTCAGCACCGCTTTAATCTTCTATTTTGTTCTGTGAGAGCTTTCAGGGGGATACTTGCAGAGGCTCCAAGAGCAGATGAGATGGGGATTTGGGGGTGCTATTCCTGTAGTACTTGGAGAGAGTCTTCTGAAAGTTTTTTTGTTTTTTTTTGTCTGCCAGGCTTAGCCGTCTGGTGGCTTTAACTACCTGCTATACAGTATGTATCCAGGCCTGGACCGCAAGGCAGATCAGCTTGTTCTCACTTCAAACTTCCCTTCCTATTTCTGATCCATCTCCTCCCCTCTGAGCCTCATTTCATTAAAGTGAGATGGGCGAGACTGTCCTTACAAGAACAACATCATTAGACGCTTCAGCAACTGCCACAAAATAACATTTTAGAGGAGAAGAAGGAGAAATGATAATCCTGTAAGTATTTTAGTAAGTATGGGATAATTAAAGCTGTAGTATGTAAAATGCAAAAAAAACTTTTAAAATATAGTGAGATGTCTTTCCCGCAGTGCTCCCTTTCCCCTCTGACCTGTGGTTGTCCGAAGTCTCCTGTCACAGGCTAGATTTTCTAAAGCCTAAATAGTTTTCTCTCAAAACACTTGAATTACAATGAAATTAAAGATTATTATGGATTTTCTGCCCAAGATCGCAAAAATAAATGATGACTTATGGTGAAGTTCAGTTGGAAGTTCTAACTTCATCCTTGATACCTTTATCCACCATTGTTGATCATGGTTGTCCTTTTTTCACATTATAATAACACAATAACACATTAGATTAGATTAGGTATAGAAGTACAGAATAATTGTAGAATAGACCTATGTAGGTACTCCAGGTTAATTGGGTCAAAAGTGTGACTATCATATGAAATACATGATAAAGAAATGTAATAATTAATGTTGACTGCACCTACACATAGAATGTAAAAAAAGCAGTAAGGAGTAGATATGACTGCTTCATTATATACAGTATGAACAGTAGGTTACTAATGATATGAAGAATGTGAGATGAATATACTAATATATATAGTATGAAAAAGTATACAGTATATCTACTGTACGGTACCAGTCAAAATTTGGACATGTTTTCCCATTCAAGTGAATGAGAAAGTGTATTCAAACTTTGTACACATAATAGATTTTATGTGTTTTAGTGCCTGTATTCCTAGAACATGCAGGCAAAAAGAAGCTCCTAACTTGCTGATTTAGGAGAAACTTTAAATGGGTTGTGTCAGTCCTAATTTTAGGACTCCTACATTTTATTTATTTTTCTAAAGATTATTTTTTGGCAGTTTTCCAAGCCTTTATTATAATGATAATATGATGATATGATAACTATCTGCACATATACTTGACTAGTCAGCAGCCTGTATTACTCTTTTTTCATGCTTAATCATTTGATTGTAAAGTCATTATTTGGATATGGTGTCAGGTTCTGTGTTCTCTATGCCTTGTTTCTAGTTTGCTTTGTCAGTTTCCTAGTTTTATTCCTCTTGTGCTCTGTCTTCCTGTCTGTGATTGTCTCCCTTCTCCTAATTCGTGCTTCACCATGACATATGGAAACATACCTCCTACCCAAGACCCAAGACAGCCAATTACAGTTTGATTAAACATGACATAACCCATAGCAACGGGGTCAACCCTGGCCTTTTTCTTCACTATTCACTTCCAGGCTCTTAGTAAAAGTTGGTCTTAGCAGCTTTGTGAAGAGGTTTGAAGAGGACACTGTTAGTGAGGAACTTTCACTGCTGATTAGAAGTCGTCCTGGTGGGAAGATACAATGTTTTGGGAATATGGGACCACATATAGTGTACAGTATGGACATCAGTATTTGTGAGAGGTCAGTTGAGGTTATTGCTATTTATTTGGCATATCTGACACCAATCTGTGATGGATTTGGAGATTATTTTAGACCACCAGCTAAACCAGCTAAACTAGGACAGGATAGTGGAGGTCTGTAAATTGCATTGAAGAAGACGATAAGACTACAATCGGATGAACAGGCATTTAAACTACAGAAAAGAAATTGGAGGATATTGAACAAAATGCAGAGGCCGAGGAAGCAATTCACATTATTCAAGAACTGTTACCATTCATGAAAGACAAGGCCGAGGAGTGCCACAAGGAGGAGAGCGGGAGTTTATTCACATGACAGAGATGAAAGAAGCATATCCCAAGCAGCAGCAGTCCCACAAAGCCTTGGAAGAGTACAAAGTGTTTATTTGTTCACCCACTACTGCTGTTACAAAATAAAGTAAATTTAAGTTAATTAAAGTAATTCTATTCTATTCTATCTTGCTGCACACGTTGACTGATCTCAGCTTTCTCAGGAAATAGAGTTTGCTCATCCCCTTCTTAAACACAGCCTCAGTGTTAGATTTCCAGTCCAGTCTGTTGTCGATCACCACTCCCAAGTATTTGTACTCACCCTCATCTCCTCCCCTTACTCACCCGACAACAGCTGAGTCGTCAGAAAACTTCTGCAGGTGACGTGACTCAGTGTTGCACTGAAAGTCAGTGGTGTATAAGGTGAAGAGGAAGGGAGAAAGCACAGTTCCCTGTGGAGCTCCTGTATCACTGACAACCACGTCAGACAGGACACTGCCCAGACGGACAAACTGTGGCCTGCCTTTCAAGTAGTCAGTAATCCAGGAGATCATAGAGTCGTCAACACGCACCACCAGTTTTTCTGCATCTTTCTGAGACACAATCTTCCTAATTTTCACAATATTACGCAGGTGAAAATATGCTGTCCTTGTCGTTAGTTCTACCTCGAAAAACAGAGGCAGCATCGGAAGCATATGCATGTTGGTGGAGCCTTCTCGTTAGAACTAGAACCAAGGTTTTATTTGGATTTCTAAGTCCACTATTGGACTGATAAGCATTGATCAAAAATGAAAAAACGAATCAGTGAAAATTCCTGCTGACGTGATTGGGTGGAAATATAGCTACATTAAAGGACATTTAGCTGTCAGCTGCTGAGCTAAATTACATTGAAAACTCTACAGACCTTTTGAACCCAGGATGAAAAAAAGGGCTTTGATTTTAGAAGTAATCTAAAATAAGGTTTGATCATTACCTTACATGAGTCATAATAAAAGTGGGCCAAATCAGACACAAAGTAAACAGTCAGTTAGCTTTTTCAGCTGCTGCTGGGTTTGTCACAGGCTGAATTACCAAATGGGCCCCATCTGACTTTAATTATGGTGAACATCACGAAGCCACAGGATACTGGGAAGATCAAACGCACTGAATTGGCTTTGCACATATTCAAGATTCAAGATTCAAGAAGCTTTATTTATCCCGAGGGAAATTATCTTGCAACAGTTTCAATACAAAGGTGGGAAAGGGTCAGAGTAACAATAAGCATAAACATAAATCAAATCAAAATAAAGCTAACATAAAATAAATCAAGCAATGAACTAAGTGTGACAGAGTGCAACAGACATCGTGGTTAAGCGTAGGTATATACAAAATACAACAATACGCACTGTGCAGTTAAGCAGCAGATTGAAATGAAATAAGTACAAACTAAATAAGTGAGAAGGAGCGATAAGTTATAAGTGTTGAAAATGTTAAAAATGTAGCAGCATTTCCTTCAGGACTAAGTGACAGTATGGCACAGTGGAGTGTAGCAGCATTTCGTACTGAAGTAAGTTACAGTAAGTTACAGTAAACCACAGTGAAATGTAGCAGCATGTCCTAAAGCACAGTAAGTGTAGCAGCAGATAGTTACAGTACCATTAAATGAATAAATAAAGTGATGTAGTGGTGATATAAAGAGACAGTGTAAAGTGTAGCAGTAGTAAGTTACAGTACCACAAAATAAGTGATGTAGTGGTGGTATAAAGTGACATTGTAGTATAGCAGCATTTCTTACTGAAGTAGGTGACAGTACAACTGAATAAAGTGGTGCAGTGATGATATAAAGTGACAAAGTGACATTTTCAGGATACAGTGTCTCCACTGTTCCTTACCTGACCAGGGGGGGATGAATTATAAAGTTTGATGGCCGCCGGAAGAAAAGACTTCCTCCGGCGTTCAGTATTACACCGGGGGAGAATGAGTCTATGACTGAAGGTGCTTCTGCTGGAAGTCAGCAGATGGTGGAGAGGGTGAGAGTTGTTGTCCAGGATGCTGTGCAGTTTAGACAGCATCCGCCTCTCAGACACCGCCACCAAAGAGTCCAGTTTGACCCCCAGGATGGAGCCGGCCTTCCTGAAGATCTTACCGATCCTCTTGGCGTCTGCTGCCCCAGCACACAACAGCAAAGAAGATGGCACTGGCTACCACCGACTGATAGAACATCCTCAGCATGGTGTTACAAACATTGAATGACCGGAGCCTCCTCAGGAAATAGAGACGACTCTGGCCCTTCTTGTAAACAGCCTCAGTGTTCTTGGACCAGTCCAGTTTGTTGTCCAGGTATACTCCAAGGTATTTGTAATCCTGAACAACATCCACAGTCACGCCGTTGATGGAGATGGGTGTGGGGGCAGATTTACTCCTGCAGAAATCCACCACTAGCTCCTAAGTCTTGGTGGGGTTTAGAATCAGGTGATTAGCTACACACCAGTCGACGAAGGAGTCCACAACGCCCCTGTACTCCTCCTCCTTCCCCTCACTGACGCAGCCAACAATTGCTGAATCGTCAGCAAACTTCTGCAGGTGGCAGGACTCAGAGAGGAACTGAAAGTCTGAGGTGTACAGGGTGAACAGAAAAGGGGAAAGAACAGTACCCTGTGGAGCTCCAGTGCTGCTGACCACAGTGTCAGACACTCCGTCCTTCAGTCTGACATACTGTGGTCAACCCGTCAAGTAATCCGTAATCCAGGAAACCAGGGGCGGGTCCACCTGCATCGCCGTCAGCTTACGTCCCAGCAGAGCAGGCCGGATGGTATTGAACGCACTGGAGAAGTCCATGAACAAGATTCTGACTGTGGTTCCCGGTCTGTCCAGGTGGGCGAAGGCACGGTTGAGCAGGAAGATGATAGCGTCCTCCACACCTAGTCTCGGCTGGTAGGCAAACTGTAGAGGGTTCAGTGATGAGCTTGGGGCCGAAGAAGTGAAAGGACCAGCCTCTCCAGGGACTTCATCAGGTGCGATGTCAGCGCCACCGGTCTGTAGTCTTCGGAGGTGCTGGGACGCACCTTCTATGGTACTGGTACCAGGCAAGATGTCTTCCACAGCACAGGGACCTTCTCAAGACTCAGGCTGAGGTTATAGATGTACTGCAGGACTCCACACAGCTTGATCGCACATGTTTTGAGGACCCCCGGGCTGACACCGTCGGGACCTGCTGCCTTGCGGAGTCTGCACAGCTCCTTCCTCACCTGCTCTGCAGTGAAGGTCTTTCTGCTGTGTGTGTTGGTGGGGGTGGAGAGAGGTGATGGCGGGGGGAAGGGGACAGGTAGGGCAAAATCGGGAAGGAATTGAGGGGGAGGGGGGGTGTCAGCAGGGCTGGAGGTTTGGAGGTGGATGGTTGTGGAGGAGCCGTGGGGGGGGGGGGGGGGGGGTGGTCCAGAGCCCTTTCGTCAAATCTGTTGAAGAACAGATTCAGCTCATTGGCACGTTCAGTACCACCTCCTACTGTCTGGCTACCAGATGGTTTGTAGCCAGTGATGCTCCTCATGCCGCTCCACACGTCCTTTAAATTGTTCTGCTGGAGTTTGTGCTCCAGCTTCCTCCTGTAGGTGTCTTTGCCCTGTTGGATCCTCTCCTTAAGCTCCCTCTGGACCTGCCTCATCTGCTCTCTGTCCCCTTCTCTGAAGGCCCTCTTCTTCGCATTCAGTAGGACCTTGATGTCTCTGGTGACCCACGGCTTGTTATTTGGGAAACAGCGTACAGTCACTGTGGGAACAACGCTGTCCACACAGAAATTGATGTATCCTGTTATGCAGTCCGTGAGATCATCAAGGTTCTCTCCATGTGAATTACAGAGCAAATCCCAGTCTGTAAGTTCAAAGCAGCCCTGTAAAGCTTCATCAGTCTCCTTTGACCATCTCCTCACAGTCCTGGTGGTCACAGGAAGCTGCTGGACTTGGGGCTTATACAGGGGCTGCAGTTGGATGAGGTTGTGGTCTGATCTTCCAAGAGGAGGAAGGGCAGTGGAGCTGTAAGCCTCCTTAACATTAGCATACAGCAGGTCCAGTGTCTTGTTTTCCCTGGTGGGACAGTCCACAAACTGCTTGAAAGTGGGCAGTGTTGCAGCCAGAGTGATGTGGTTGAAGTCCCCAGATATTGCAATGAATGCGTCTGGGTGCCATGTCTGAAGGCCCGCGACAGCGGTGTGGATGACGTCACTCGCGCGCGCCGCGTTTGCAGTCGGAGGAATGTAAACAACCAGGATGATCACGTTTGAAAACTCCCTCGGCAGGTAGTAAGGCCGAAGAATCACGGCAAGCAGCTCAATGTCCGGGCTACAGACACGCTCCTTTACAGTAACGTGTCCAGGATGACACCATTTGTTGTTAATAAGAATAGCAAGTCCCCCACCTTTTCTCTTGCCACTCTCACGGTGACTCCTGTCCGCCTGAACAGTCTGAATGCCGTCCACAGTTACATTAGAGTCCGGGATGTCCTCATGGAGCCATGTCTCCGTGAAACACAGCACACTGCTCACACGATACATCCACTGAGTCTTCACCAGGCCCGCCAGCTCGTCCATCTTATTAGCCAGCGACCTCACGTTCACCATGGTGATGGAAGGCAGAGATGGTTTATATCTCCAATTCTTTTCCCGGTGTTTACGTCCAGCCTTACATCCCCTGTACTTTCTCCTCAGTTCTGTGGGGATTTCAGGCCTCTCCCGCATTAGTGCCGTTGGTGCTAGCGACAACAGCTGTTCACGGGTGTAAACAATGGAGCCGCCGCATTGTTGCGTCCAGACGGAGATGCAGACGGCAAAAATAGTCCCAAGAATGAGACAAACGGACAAAAAACACGTAAGAAAGTTAACAAACATAGTTGGCTAAGGTTAGCACGACGACTTACAAGAAAAAGCACTAATAAAAAGACAGTAAAATAAGATAAAATACCAAAAAAGTGCTTAAAGTAGAGGGAGCAACTGTTGATGGCTGCCGCTTTACACAGCGCCGTAATATGTGTTAATAATTAAAATATGAAATATGAAACATATAGGAAGGCCCTCCGTAATGCCAGAGCAGCCTTTTACTCATCTTTAATAGAGGAGACTAAGAACAATCCTAGAATTCTTTTCAGCACTATAGCCAGGCTGACAGAAAGCCACAGCTCGATTCAGCCATGTATTCCTATAACCCTCAGTAATAACGACTTCATGACCTTCATTAATGACAAAATTAGAGACAAAATCAACTCGCCTGGCACCAATTTTTCTTCAAACCCAGGAACCATAGAAACAACTGCATGACCTGATAATATCTTGGACTGATTTTCTACAGTTGACCTTAACAAATTAACCTCTACTATCTACACATCAAAGCCTTCTACTTGTCTGCTAGACTCTATTCCAACTAGGTTACTTAAAGAAGTGTTACCTTTAGTTAGCACAGAAATTAAGAAGAAGAAGCAAGAAATTAGTTGCCAATCAGCTGTGTGACTTTTTACATAATAATGAGTTATTTGAGGACTTGCAGTCAGGATTTAGTATGAATCATAGCACTGAGACAGCATTAGTAAAAATTACTAACGACCTTGTAATAGCTTCAGACAAAGGACTTGTCTGTGTACTTGTTTTACTAGATCCTAGTGCGGCCTTCGACGCTATTGACCATCGCATCCTTCTACAGAGACTGGAGCATCTAATTGGCATTAACGGAACCACATTAAGCTGGTTCAGGTCATATTTATTAGATTGATCTCAGTTTGTACATGTTAACGACAAATCCTCCATGCACACTAAAGTCAGTCACGGAGTCCCACAGGTTTCTGTCCTTGGACCAATTCTATTCACCTTATATATGCTTCCCTTAGGAAATATTATAAGGAAGCACTCCATAAACTTTCATTGTTTCATTGATGATACACAATTGTATTTGTCGATCAAATCAGAAGAACACGATCAGTTAGCTAAACTTCAAATGTGCATTAAGGAAATAAAAAGCTGGATGACCTGCAATTTTCTGATGTTAAACTCCAAAGGCCTCCGAAACTCAATAGCTAAAGATATTGTTACTCTGGATGATGTTATGTTGCCCTTCAGCACCACAGTAAGGAATCTGTGTTATTTTTGATCAGGATATGTCCTTCGAGTCTCAAACAAAACTAATGACAAGGACTGCATATTTTCACCTGCGTAATATCGCGAAAATTAGAAAGATTGTGTCTCAGAAAGAAGCAGAAAAACTTGTCCATGCATTTGTTACTTCTAGGCTGGACTATTGCAACTCCTTCTTATCAGGCTGCTCCAAAGAGTCTGTTAAGAGTCTCCAGTTGGTCCAAAATGTTGCAGCTCGTGTACTAACTAAAACAAATCGAAGAGAACATATTTCTCCTGTATAAGCTTTTTTGCACTGGCTACCTGTAAAATCTAGAATATAATTCATAATCCTTCTCCTTACCTACAAAGTTCTTATTGGTCAGACGCCGTCGTACCTTAAAGAGCTCATAGTACCGTATTACCCGACTAGATCGCTGCGCTCTGAGAATGCAGGGCTACTTGTCGTTCCTAGAATATCCAAAAGTAGAATAGGAGGCAGAGCCTTTAGCTACCAAGCTCCTCTCCTCTGGAACAAACTCCCAAGTGTTGTACGGGAGGCAGACACTGTCCCAATATTTAGGAGTAGGTTTAAAACTTTCCTTTTTGAAAAAGCTTACAGCTAGGGCTTATGAGCCCTTAGCTATGTTGTTATTTGTAAAGCTGATTTTGTTCTGCTTAATAATGCTGCTATAGGCCTAGTCTGCCGGGGGATAATACTTTTCCTGATACTCTGACCTTCTCTCCTCTCTGTCTGTAACATTGGTGGTGGTGCCTGCTGCCTTGGTCCTGTATGATGCTTCCTGCTACTACTATAACTATTAGTCATATATACTGTCACTAGTCTTATAAACTATAAAATTTGTAGCCATAAAAACACCATCAGTGGTATGTCTCGCTGTACCGTAGCTGCTATTGCGGCTACTCATTATTGATCATGTTTGCCATAATTATTATCATTGTCATATCTATCACCTTAGATGTGCTTGTTTCTACTATTCTGCTGTATTAACTGCCATAACATATGAGTCATATTCACATTACTATAGATATTATTATAGTTACTGTTGCTCTTTGGTTGGTTGCATCTCTGGAAGTGTGTCTGTCTCTCTGTCTTTTTGTCTGTTATAGGGAAGGTTTTAGTTAGCACTGTACTCTACGGGGAATTGTTACATTGTCATAGAGTGTGGTCTTTACCTACTCTGTAAAGTGTCCCGAGATAACTTTTGTTATGATTTGGCACTATAAATAAAATTGAATAGAAATTAGCTGCCCTGGCATCAGTAGAGATGCCTAGTCTGCCAATAGTGATGCCGATAGTATGATTTATTGTGCAAATATTATAAATAAAGGACCAGGATCAGTGGTGTTTCTGATGGCCGTGGATTAACAATGTTCTTCTTCAGTCTGCAGCTAACTGCAGAGTCAGAATGTAATAGGTTGTTGGGCTTGTCAATATTATTTATCAACTAGTAGTATTAACAGTGCGTTATTTATAATTAAACGTTTGCATGTGAGTGGCCACTGCACTCATCCACCTGTTTGCTGTCGTTATGGAGCGCCTGGCGTAAAGCTCCTTACTGTGGGCAGCCGGTGGCTGAGTGGTTAGAGCAGTCGCCCCATGTAAAGAGGCTGAAGGTCCTCGAGGCAGCAGCCACAGGTTTGCCCTTTGCTGCGTGTCTCCTGCCTCTCTCACGCCATTTCCTGTCTATAATACAGTTTTTCTCGATTGCTAAGACAAATTTCTTGAAAGCTTCTCTCCTTTTCTCTAAACTGTGGACACAAACCCCAATTTTCAAGCTACATTCACAAAATCTCAGACTCTTCTTGCAAAACCAAACTTTCACTTCAAAACGCATCAATCTGTGCCCAAAACTGAACTTTGTTGTCAAATCGTGCCCCAAGTCAATCAAAATTAAAAACACCTACTAAGCAGTCACTAAACACTACATAGAAAAATAGAAAACACAATGCTCAGGACATAAAGCTAAATGCATGTTGCAAAACAAAAAACCTCTGAATTTAGCACTTGTACACAAAGACAAAAAACAGAAATCGTATGCGTTTGCCACTTGTGTACATGTGCCACCTGTCCTCCCACCCCCATGTGGCAGTCTTTCAATTCTACAAAAAGAGAACATGCCGTTACAAAACATATACATGGAATACTAGGCCTACAGACAGTTAGACTAACCCTCCATTACAATACTACAGTACATTGGCACAGTGGAGTACTGAAACATATATTTACTTACAGTATATACTGTAATATGTCATACAGTAATTTGCTCTCAACATTTACATACTGTACTATAATGTCAAAAAAGATAATTACCTGTTCTCTTCTCTAAATTTTCAGATTATGGTGGACACAGTGAATCTACCGATGTTTGGTTGTACCCTTTATCCGGCCTCCCTCATGCTCATACCATGGACAAGAACATGGTCAATCACAGTAGCTCTGAGGCAGACGGACTTTGTCTAAATAAGCTGGGAGTAAAGCTTTTCATGACTAACATGTCTTACTTCCTGCGTCATCCATCTATCATCACTGCCAAGGACAAGAGACAAGAGGAACCAACGGAAAAGACAGACACAACACAGCTTATCATGAACGTCGAAGGAGGACCGCCATTGCAAAAGGAGAGCGCTGACCATGAGAGACACCGGAGCAAAGAGGAGACGTGTCCATCCCCCTCTACCTCCCCTTTCATTTCAAATGGGCGTGAAGATCCCTCCCCCACACCCCCCAAGCCTAAATCCAGGTCTCCATCCTTCTCCCTTCCTCAAGTAAGCCTTTCTCCCCCCTTATCCCCTTTGGAGTTCCGGGAGCTACTCCCACCCACTCCCCGCCCTACTCCTATTTTTACCCCCCTTGACCGACCTCAGCGATCCCCCCCTCAGCGTCATCTCAGTGGCACCGGGTTCAGCAGTAGACCACATTATCAGCTGGGCCCAAGGCTGCCTACGTCAAAGCTTGGCACCTTCTACATAACTGTTGTGACTACCAAGAGAGAGAACATTGGGAAACGTAGACACCCTGCTAACCTAAACAATCTCATTCCTATCCTCTCCAAATCAAAGTCAACATCAAAGCCTGTCAATAACACCATCAGGATGGGTCTGCTCAATGTTAGGTCTCTGAATAAGAAATCATTTTTAGTCAACGATTTTATTACTACGAATCCAAACTTGATTTTATGTTTTTAACTGAAACATGGCTGGAGCAATATAACAGTGCAAGCATTCTGATCGAGACAGCACCCCCCAACTATAACTTTATTGATGTATGTAGATCTGGGAAAAGGGGGGGAGGGGTTGCTGCTATATTTAAAAACATATTTCAGGGGAAACAGATGTCACTTGGTGATTTTACATCATTCGAATACCTGTGTGCTGTGTTCAAATGCTCTCCCAAAATTCTTCTGTTAATTATTTACAGGCCACCTAAATACTCAGCAAATTTTTTCGATGATTTTACCGAATTATTGTCTAGTATCTCCACTGACTTTGACTGCCTATTATAACTGGTGACTTTAATTTCCATATTGACGATTCGAATGGCAAGGGTGCAAAAGAACTTTTGACTATTTTAGATACATTTGAACTGACTCAACATGTGAAAGAGGCTACTCATTGTAAAGGACACACCCTGGACCTGATTATCACAAAAGGTCTCAATGTTTCTGATGTTCTTGTGACTGATCTTTTATTGTCTGATCACTTCTGTGTTTTCTTTAATATTTCTTTAATTCCGGAGACACAAACAGAATCAAAGAATGTCAAAAAGCGCTACATCAATGAACATGCTAATGTACTCTTTAAAAATGCCATCTCCTCGCTACCACCTCTAAACCCATGCCATGCTGATGATCTTGTAAACAACTTTAATTCCAAAATTGTGAATATCATAGATGTCATTGCACCGGTTACAGTTAAAACGATTTCTGGTAAGCAAAAGGCACCCTGGAGAAAAGTTGCTGTTGTAACAGCCAAGAGAAGAGAGTGCAGGAAGGCTGAACGAATCTGGCGAAATACAAAACTTCATATTCACCATGACATCTATAAAGAGAGGCTCCAGGCCTACAATTTAATCTTAAAAAGTGCTAGAGAAAAATTCTTCTCCAATATCATAAACAGCAACACTAATAAGGCCAAAACCCTATTTGCAACTGTCGACAGACTGACCAACCCCCCAACACAAATACCAACCGAACTCCATTCCACACAGAAATGCAATGAGTTTGCATTCTTTTATACTGATAAAATTGAAGGCATCAGACGTGCCATCAATATCTCAAACAAAAAAGTTGGATCACCACCCCGTTTAGGCCAAAATAACACAGCAATGATGGCAAGCTTTAATGCCATAGACTCTAAAACTCTAGTGGAAACAGTGACCGATCTAAAGCCAACCACCTGCTGTCTCGATGCTTTACCTACCAACTTCTTTAAGAATGTTTTTGACTGCCTATCAACAGACGTATTGCAAATAGTTAATAACTCTATTCAATCGGGCAATTTCCCAAAGGCCTTCAAAACTGCAGTCATTAAACCTCTTCTAAAAAAGCGGAGCCTAGATGCCTCTATTATCAACAACTACAGACCAATTTCAAATCTACCATTCATAAGTAAAATAATTGAGAAAGTTGTACTCCAACAACTAACTCACTTGTTGGCTTCTACTGGCTGCCACAACAACCTCCAGTCAGGATTTAGACCTTTTTTTGTCAGCTGTGGCATCATCAAGGCCCAGTGGTCTCTAACAATATTTCTAAACTGGGGGTATGTCTACCAGGGGTACTTAGGAGTACTGCAGGGGCTACATGAGATCTTTTTAAAATGTTAATTTAAAAGATATCAGTCATAATTGATTCCTAAAATAATTACAGGATAATAAGTTCAATAAAAATATAATTATAAGTTCAGTTAACCAAATTTTATATTTAACATTCCTATCTTCAATCCAATTGCTGACTGCCGTAAACTGTCAAATGTCACAACAAACGCAGTCACATTCACTATTACATTTGCCAGGATGCCAGTTTTGATATTAAATGAAAGTCAAAGTTGAAACGTAGCAGCAATACAGTTGAAAAAATGACAAAAATCAGTGAAGGACATGATGTTTATTACAGAAAAAAGACGCAGTTCAGTGCAATACAGTCTTAGTGTGCATGGTGATTTTTGAAAAATGATTTTTTTTTTGATTGATTCTTTTAAGTTATTAAGTTAATATTTTTCATGTTCAGGGGGTATGCGTCAACTGGACGTCTAAGTCTTGATGTCGTTTTTTCCTGATGTATTGTGTATGTGTTCAATTAAGTTTCATTTATAGTGTCAAACCATAACAAGTTATCTCAAGACACTTTACATATAGAGTAGGTCAAGATATTTATGATTTACAGAGACCCAACAATTCTCCCATGAGCAGCAACAAGTCACACTATCTTTAATAATAATAATAATAATTATAGTTATTATATACAGTACAGTTTGATGGCCGCCGGAAGAAAAGACTTCCTCCAGCTTTCAGTATTACACCGGGGGAGAATGAGTCTGTGGCTGAAGGTGCTTCTGCTGGAGGTCAGCAGCTGGCGGAGAGGGTGAGAGTTGTTGTCCAGGATGCTGTGCAGCTTAGACAGCATCCGCCTCTCAGACACCACCACCAAAGAGTCCAGTGTGACCCCCAGGACGGAGCCAGCCTTCCTGATGATCTTACTGATCCTCTTTGCGTCTGCTGCCCTCAGCCTGCTGCCCCAGCACACAACAGCAAAGAAGATGGCACTGGCTACCACTGACTGGTAGAACATCCTCAGCATGGTGTTACATACATTGAATGACCGGAGCCTCCTCAGGAAATAGAGACGACTCTGGCCCGTCTTTTAGACAGCCTCAGTGTTCTTGGACCAGTCCAGTTTGTTGTCCAGGTATACTCCAAGGTATTTGTAATCCTGGACAACATCCACAGTCACGCCGTTAATGGAGATGGGTGTGGGGGCAGATTTACTCCTGCGGAAATCCATCACTAGCTCCTTAGTCTTGGTGGCGTTTAGAATCAGGTGATTAGCTGCACACCAGTCGACGAAGGAGTCCACAACACCCCTGTATTCCTCCTCCTTTCCCTCACTGACACAGCCAACAATTGCAGAATCGTCAGCAAACTTCTGCAGGTGGCAGAACTCAGAGAGGAGCTGAAAGTCTGAGGTGTACAGGGTGAACAGAAATGGGGAAAGAACAGTTCCCTGTGGAGCTCCAGTACTGCTGACCCGTCAAGTAATCCGTAATCCAGGAAACCAGGGGCGGGTCCACCTGCATCGCCGTCAGCTTATGTCCCAGCAGAGCAGGCCGGATGGTATTGAACGCACTGGAGAAGTCCATGAACAAGATTCTCACTGTGGTTCCAGCTCTGTCAAGGTGGGTGCAGGCACGGTTGAGAAGGAAGATGATAGCGTCCTCCCCACCTAGACTTGGCTGGTAGGCAAACTGTAGAGGGTCCAGTGATGAGCTGACCAAGGGCCGAAGAAGTGAAAGAACCAGCCTCTCCAGGGACTTCATCAGGTGCGACGTCAGCGCCACCGGTCTGTAGTCTTCGGAGGCGCTGGGACGCACCTTCTTTGGTACTGGTACCAGGCAGGATGTCTTCCACAGAACAGGGACCTTCTCAAGACTCAGGCTGGGGTTGAAGATGTACTGCAGTACTCCACACAGCTGGGTTGCACATGCTTTTAGGACCCTCGGGCTGACACCGTCGGGACCTGCTGCCTTGCCTGCGCGGAGTCTGCACAACTCCTTCCTCACCTGCTCTGCGGTGAAGGTCTGTCTGCTCTGTGTGTTGGTGGGGGTTGAGAGAGGTGATGGCGGGGGGGGGGGGGGGGAGGGGGGGGGGACAGGTAGGGCAAAACCAGGAAGGAATTGAGGGGGAGGGGCGGGGTGTCAGCAGGACTGGAGGTTTGGAGGTGGATGGGTGTGGAGGAGCCGTGGGGGGGTGGTCCAGAGCCCTTTCATCAAATCTGTTGAAGAACAGATTCAGCTCATTGGCACGTTCAGTACCACCTCCCACTGTCTGGCTACCAGATGGTTTGTAGCCAGTGATGCTCCTCATGCCGCTCCACACATCCTTTAAATTGTTCTGCTGGAGTTTGTGCTCCAGCTTCCTCCTGTAGGTGTCTTTGCCCTGTTGAATCCTCTCCTTCAGCTCCCTCTGGACCTGCCTCATCCGCTCTCTGTCCCCTTCTCTGAAGGCCCTCTTCTTCTCATTCAGCAGGACCTTGATGTCTCTGGTGACCCACGGCTTGTTATTTGGGAAACAGCGTACAGTCACTGTAGGAACAACGCTGTCCACACAGAAATTGATATACTCTGTTATGCAGTCCGTGAGATCATCAAGGTCCTCCCCATGTGAATTACAGAGCAAATCCCAGTCTGTGAGTTCAAAGCAACCCTGTAAAGCTTCGTCAGTCTCCTGTGACCATCTCCTCACAGTCCTGGTGGTCACAGGAAGCCGCTGGACTTGGGGCTTATACAGGGGCTGCAGGTGGATGAGGTTGTGGTCTGATCTTCCAAGAGGAGGAAGGGCAGTGGAGCTGTAAGCCTCCTTAACATTAGCATACAGCAGGTCTTGTTTTCCCTGGTGGGACAGTCCACAAACTGCTTGAAAGTGGGCAGTGTTGCAGCCAGAGTGATGTGGTTGAAGTCCCCAGATATTGCAATGAATGCGTCTGGGTGCCGTGTCTGAAGGCCCGTGACGACGGTGTGGATGACGTCACTCGCGCGCGCCGCGTTTGCAGTCGGAGGAATGTAAACAACCAGAACGATCACGTGTGAAAACTCCCTCTGCAAATAATATGGCCGCAGACTCACGGCAAGCAGCTCAATGTCCGGGCTACACACACGCTCCTTTACAGTAACGTGTCCTGGATGACACCACTTGTTGTTAATAAGAATAGCAAGTCCCCCACCTTTCCTCTTGCCACTCTCACGGTGACTCCTGTTCGCCCGAACAGTCTGAAAGCCGTCCACAGTTACGTTAGAGTCTGGGATGTCCTCGTGGAGCCACGTCTCCGTGAAACACAGCACACTGCTCACACGATACATCCACTGAGTCTTCACCAGGCCCGCCAGCTCGTCCATCTTATTAGCCAGCGTAAAAGTAATTATGGTGGTAAATATGATAACTTGATTGTATTGTATGTTTTCTGTGTTTGCAATTCAATTCAATTCAATTCCATTTTTATTTATAGTGTCGAATCATAACAAAAGTTATCTCAGGACACTTTACAGAGTAGGTAAAGACCACACTCAATGACTTATTTATGATTTACATAGACCCAACAATTCCTCTGTAGAGTACGGTGGCAACGAAAACCTTCCCTTTAACAGGCAGGAACATCAGACAGACTCAGCTCTGTGGAGGACGGCCATCTGTCTTGACCGGTTGGGGAGGAAGAAAAGGAGAGAGAAAGAGAGAAAAGACACACAGATAGACAGAGAGAGACAGACAGACACACTTCAGTCCATGTTTCCTATATGTCTTGAGGTTGTTTTTTTAATTATTATTATAGACTCACAAGAAGGTCCATAGTATAACAAAGAACATAAATATTTATCTAACAAAGCCAGCATGTCACCCAATGTATCTTAAATGTAACATATTGTCTGCATAGTGTCAACACACTGGTTTTTAGTGGCAAATCAACTCTATTGCTATTTCTTTCCATCCCTCTTAATTTCATCTTGACAAGAACTTACCTGTCTGAATGTACACTTCGTATCTCTTTGCTTAATCTTTGAAAAAAACAGTGTGACGCCCAGAGGGGAGAGAGGAGGAAGTGGCAACATCATTTATGGGACACAATTCAACAGGCTTTGAGGCTAAGGTATCATTCCAATAAACACACAATGTTGCACTTAGCACTAGTAAATCAAATCCTGACTGGATTGTGCTGTGTGGTGTGTCTCTGTGTAATTACACAATTGGTATGAATTTGGGCTGCGCAAATCCACCAAGATAAACACGGGTATAATGTGGAAAGGAACACCATCCACGAGGAGACATCCAATAACCCAAGAGAAACAAATTAGCTTTAACCACAACAGGAAATAACAGGCTGTCCCACTCTAATCAGTAAGCGGTCTTTGTTGTACATAGTGCTTAAATCCATCAATTACAAAACATCAGAGATAGCAGCTGACTAACAGTCCATCTTATTCACCCTGACCTGCAGCTTACAGGTCATACAGCAAAATACAAAGGCACTGAAATAAACACAGTGACCCCTAAACCTGTCCCCATATTTGTCCATCAACCGACAGAAGAGGAAAGGCAGGGTTTCCCTCTTATGTCTGATTTGTGTAGGTGACGAGCCAGTCTGGAGGAAAGCATGTTAGGGTCACTTTCCTAGGGTTAGGGTGAGATAAACAAGGGTGTGCATGAAATGTACAGGAGAGAGGTTCATACAAGTAAAAGTGAAGTGTCCAAAATGGATTAATCCTCTGTTAAGTTTGTGTATAAGTCTCATAACAATATACCCAGTCAATTTTCACATTCCTTGAGTTCCGGTGGACATTTTAGTCTGATGGTGTTGCAGTACTGTAAGACAAATTAGCCAGTAGTGGTTGAGATACAGTATCGTCTTCTGGACCAAATTGTTGGTAGACTACCAAATTGACCAACATCTTAAGTCCCAGCATTAACAGACCAAATTAAACCAGGCCAAATGTTTCTCACCAATTATTCAAAAAAAGCCATATGCTAATCGGGCCATAGCCTGGATTTTATGAACGCAGAGGTCACAAGTGCAAATTACCCCAGCAGACCCCCTCCACCTGGGAAATAATAGAATAGCCACCAAGCAAGCACCGTATATAAAAAGGCGTACTATGTGACATTTTATTTAAGTGTTCAAATATACTTACATAAAATGTTATCTTCTCACAACATTGAATACATGTTGTTTCAAAGCCTACACTACCCTTCTAAATAGGATATTTTGGCATTTATTTTAAATAATTTAGTAGCCAAATTTCTCATAAAGTCAAATTGGATATTTTCCTCAACTCAGCTTAAAAGAACAACAACAAAATGAGTGTAATAGTAGAATGTAATCTCTTCTCTATGTCATTAAAAACTCCAAATCCCCAGAAATATTATGGACATGAAGTTGGAGTTCTTAATGGTAGTCCCTGATGCTTATTATTCATAAAATCGAGGAGGGGCAAGATTGGGATTGAGCCTACACAGAGACCAAAGGAGTGGATACCTGAGTGACAACAAATCATATCATCTAATCACAAAAGTGACTTTCTCAAGAGAGGAGGTTTCAAAAGTCTTGATATAGAATCTACAGATTAAAGTAAATGCTTCAGTAGCATTTCTCGTGCCTCTAACAAGCCTGGACTTGCAGATGTGTTAACTGTTAAACCAACCCAGATGCCAGAAAAAGAACATTGGAAAACCACAGATACATTCCACACAGAGTCGAGTGGCGATTGCTCTAAGACTGCAAGGGAAGCTCAGCTTCCCCTAAAATGTCACCAAAGAATACAATTTTAAAAAGTGGTGAAATATGTACTCCTGTGTGTACATTTCATTGACTAAATACGCGCTAGAAAGCCTTCATCTTTAGTTCAGAATCAGCTACTTATCACAGGTAACCGGAGCAACTTCCTTCTCATTCATCCCCACAGCACCACAGCGCTTTACACGGTTTCTTTCCTCAATGAGCAGCGGCAGCTGTGGAGCTTCTCCCCCCGTCACCATCACTCACACTCACAGGCGGTCACACTTCACAGTAGCCTGGCGCAGCAGCTCCAGCTGGGACGAGGCCGTTTAAGCAGCCTAGATCTGCTGCCATTTAGAGGACACTGGTCAAGTCCCTGGAAAAGACGCGTAGTTTGTCTGACGAGGTCACAGATAATTTTCTTGAAAAGGAACGAAAGGTAGAATTTACATATAAATAAACAAACACATTTATGACGTAGGCCGGAAAAATGAGCTTCCCCTCCTTGAAAGACCGGCAGCAGCAGGTTCAGTCTCAACGTATCTGAATTGCTGTAACCCATTCTCATTCCTTACTTGTCACGTATGGACCTCTTAGCGTCACTTTTTGAGCTCCACAGTCGCAGTTTTAAACACATGGTATGGCATTAAACAAAAACTATTAACATTCCTTAGGTTTAGGCATCGAAACTATTTTGTCAGGTTTAGGCAAAAAAATGACATGGTTGGGTTTAAGGGCCAAAACTACATGGTTAGATTTAGTAAAAGCTCATGGTTAAAATAAGTATGTCTGTTGCGTAATTTACTTTCACTTTCACATAGGATGGGACGTGGATGGCACAAAGTTAGATATGTGTGTGTGTGTGTGTGTGTGTGTGTGTGTGTGTGTGTGTGTGTGTGTGTGTGTGTGTGTGTGTGTGTTTGATGCAACCATTCACCCTGACCTCCACCCTAAAAGTTTTAGGCTTGTTATACTACGAGTATGTGATATGACTTCCGGAGCACTTGCTGTCAGTTGAAAGCCTGGTGCGTTTTGCTAAAGCGTACCAAAAACATTTCATATCAACATTTCTGTGGTTTGCAGAAATGTACAATGCCAAAAAAGTGTATGACGACTGGGCTGTGTCAAGCACATCATTTAAATACTTGGCTCTAGTTGGTTATTAACTCTCTCTCTCTTTACCTCTATGTTGAAGTCTACATGTCGAAGTGTTCTTTGGCAAGACACTGAACACCAAATTGCTCCCGAAGGCTGTGCTATCTGTTTGTGAATGCGCATGGTTAAATTAGATCCTGATGAAGAGGTGGCTCTTGCATGGCAACCTCTGCTATCAGTGTATGAATGTATGTTTGAATTGGCGAATGTGGAAAGTGTGTAAAAGTGCCTTATACTATATACTATCACTAGTCTTATAAACTATAAAATTTGTAGCCATAAAAACACCATCAGTGGCATGTCTCACTGTATCACAGCTGCTATTGCCGCTACTCATCATTGATCATGTTTGCCACCATAATTATTATCATCGTCATATTCTATCACCTTAGCTGTGCTTGTTTGTACTATTCTGCTGTATAAACTGCCATAACATGTAAGTCATATTCACATTACTATAGATATTATTATAGTTACTGTTACTTTTGTGGTTGCTTGCATCTCTGTAAGTGTGTCTCTGTCTGTCTTTGTGTCTGTCTGTGTCTCTCTATCTCTCTCCTTTTCTTCCTCCCCAACCATTGCAGACAGATGTCCGTCCTCCATAGAGCTCTGCCTGTTATAGGGAAGGTTTTCGTTGCCACCGTACTCTACAGGGGAATTGTTGGGTCTCTGTAAATCATAAATAAGTAATAGAGTGTGGTCTATACCTCCTCTGTAAAGTGTCCTGAGATAACTTTTGTTATGATTTAGAACTATAAATAAAATTGAATTGAATTGAATTACCTTGCTTTTTACAACTATACTAGCGCACAGCAAAGTCATTTATCAGTCCTGGTTACTCCTTCAGTGTCTGCCCTGACTGACAAGCCTGGTCTGTCTGACATTCCTGCCACAGGAAGGTTTTTTTTTGCCACTGCCACATTATTTAATTTTGTGTATTTGGTATAATTTGAAGTAGTATAGTAGAATAGTTTGAAGTATTTCAGTGCCTTAATTTTTTTATTTTTGTGATAATTAATGTTTGGAGCACTACAACAATTTTCACCAAAGGGGGCTTCGCCTCCCAGTGAGACGGCACGATAGCTGGAGTCGGCTCTTGTCTTTAAAGCTGCATTTATGGTTGAGACTTGATGAGATGGAGGCGATGGATGAGATGGATGAGATGGAGGCGATGGAGGCGATGGACGTGACGGGATTAACACACAAAGTCAATATAAAGACACGATTTTGAGTTGAAAATATTGAACATATCTTTATTTTTTGATTATGTATTTATTTTTATAATTTTTATTATATTTGTATTGTTTTGAATTTTTTGTGTTTCATTCTAATATTCAAATGTTTTTTGGGTGTGGTCGACACATGCACTTTTAATTTTTTATATTGTTTATATGTGAAATAAAAAGTAAACTAAACCCCATAAACTTTGATTCGCGTGATGCAGTGGTGTGACAGCCAATTAGCATTGAGATTGCTGTAAAGGAGGTGTTAGCGTAACTGTAGCTCTGCGTGATAACATCCATGGGGATTACCAAACTAGCCATCTGGCTCGCCGCAGCTCAATGAAGCTTGTCGCCGGTCAGATCTACGAGGAGAGCCATACACTTCACAAGCTCATTTCTGTTTTTTTACAAATTCAGATCCCTGGTTAGCACTAGCATATCTACTCATTTAGCACAACAGCAGAGTAGGGTATAGCTGAAGGCTGAGCTGGCAGGGCTAACGCTAACTGCTTCGATCTCGTTAGAGGCAGCTGCCCTTTCTCACGGCAATGTCTGACTGTAATAATAATTACGAGTAACGAAGATGCTGATGGGAAATATATCGGAGTAAAAGTGTACATTTGATTAAGGAAATTTAAAATTATGTATAAATTCTACTTAAGTACAGTAATTAAGTAGTCATACTAAGTTACAATACACACTTTCATTGCATTCTGAGGAAGGTTTAGGCGATATGAAAAGTTTATAATTGGTTGGCCAAGATAATGTTCCTTTACGTATCCACGGTAGCAGAACGATATTCAGTCATTCAACACCTGTTATGGTTTTTGCAGCATTCAGTCTCTATTTTCAGTGTTTCCCCTGTATACATTCTACAGCGGCGCACTGCATGAGTCCATGAAAGAAGCAACTGTCTGTGGTTAGTTAATGCATCTGTAATGACTGGAGGACAGTTGAATGTCTGTTATCTAAACTGCTAAAGTCAGTTGAACAGGTGAAGTAAAGATAACGTCGGTCGCCAACTGGTTACAAACCGGCTCGTTAACGATGCGCTAACGTGCTAATGTATTCTGTTAAAACAGATAAGTGATGCTGTTTTGCCTTTGTTGTGTTCTCAAGGTTTTCTCTGTTTACCATTTAATTTTAAATAAACATCATTGTGATCTTCTTGAACTACTAAAAATTGGATTTGTGTCCACACTCAGGTCAATGGAGCCTATTACAGCTCATAGTATGTATAAACACCATTTAGAATAAACAATCTAAAACACAAAGTAATAGAGCATTTTGCTCCACTGCAGTATTCCCATCAACTGTCAATGGAACAAGACAACCTGCATAAATAATCCTCATGCACCTACAGAGAATGGACATTAATCATGTACGGCATGCATCTGTTGCTTGGCTACATGGGGAATGGTTTATCTTAATGCTAAATGATTAGCCAGATATCCAAGTGGGCCACAGCATAACATGGAGTCAACCCCTGAAATAAACCTGTGCAGACATAATGTAGTGTTCTTCTTCTGTTCTATCTGTGGCTGCATGACAAATGGATACAATCAGGAGGATATGGGGTAACAGAAATATAATTTGGCTCACGTCAATATGTTTCTGGTATGAAAAGTATTTGACACAATTTGCTCTAATCTGCTGATATACCAGCCTCCATACTTGTGGTTTCAGGCTTTCAACTGATGAGCAACCTACCTGCAGGGACTGGCACCCTTTCAGCCACAAGAGCATTAGTGAGGTCCAACACTAATTTTGGGTGATTAGGCGTTGGATGTGCTTAAGATCAGGCCTCTGTGCAGACCATTCAAGTTCTTCCAGAAACTGGAAAATCATTGATGGACTGAGTTCAAAGATGGTTGTGATCCCAGCATGGGTACCAGAAGAAGGGGGCTAGGAAGTAGGGAGGACACAAACACACACAAACACACATTGGCTTCTGGTGTGTTAATGTCACTTGATATGTATCTTTCATGAAATCAAATAAACTCACTGCCTTATCCATCCATTGCAATGGACAGAAAAAAGAACCCCCTTTTTTTTTTATTGACAATTATTTATGCCAATGAGTGCCCCGGATGTGAACTGGCACCTCTTCAGTTACCAGTCCACCGTACTTGTTACATACTGGGATTTTAACAGGCAACCATCTGGTTTCCATGCAACGTCGCTACCCTGTGTCCTAGAAATGATGTATACATTTTACGAAATTGTTTTCCCAATTACATTGTGATAGCAACTCAGTCAGTGCCTGGATTATGTTTAGAGGCAATAATCCTATTAAGTAAATTATAATGTTAGAATAATGGTATTGGTAATGGATTCACAGGTTAACAGGAATTGGTCAGGTAAAAGGTACAAACAGGCAGGTACAAAATCAGGTTCAGGTTTCAGAGGCTGGAAAGCACAGGCATAATTTAGCTGCCTTGATGACTGGCTGACTGTGGAAAAGGGGCTAGTATAAATACTGACGGTGAATGGAGAATGGGAAACAGTTAAGCAGGTGGATGTGGTACTATAAAACTCATTCTGACACCATGTTGATTAGTTCCCAATATCCTTTATTTTATTCTATTAAATTCCAGTCTGCCAATCCCTAATAGTTTTCCTACATGAATAGTTGTGTGTCAGAATGATTCAGTGAGATCTCACATTGTATCTAGTAATCTATGACTTGTATGGCCAGCTTCTGTCAATCATTCGATTCAATTCAATTGGATTCAATTTTATTTATAGTGTCAAATCAGAACACAGGCTATCTCAAGACACTTTACATACACTGGAGATCAAAATTAGAGAACAAATTATAAATACTTGGCTGTGACTCAGTTGGTAGAGCGAGTCGGCCAATGTCCGAAGGGTCCCGATCCCCACCCTGGCCCACTTGTGGTCCAGGGTGGGGATGGTCGTTGATGGTCGTTGTGTCGTTGATGGTCGTTGTGTCCTTGCGCAAGACACTTCACCCACCTTGACTCGTGTGAATGTGTAAGACTGCTGTATGTTTGAGGAGGTGTGCTGAGGGGCCATAGGCGCTGATTAGCAGCCACGCTTCCATCAGTTTACCAACTCTGTGAATGAGTACTTGAGTACTGAGAAAGGCGCTATATATATCCAATCCATTACTTCCAATCCATTATTCTGAAATGTTGTTATGTTTTTATTGTTCAGAATTTGATAGAATATCCGCTGTGCCTATACCACTGCTGTACCAGCATATTTTTGGAATAACCAAGGCACTTAGCTTCAAGGAACTTCTTCACCTGTTTTACAGTCTGACAGGGGGCATAGTCTTGCATGAAAATTGCAGCTGATTGGGAGACAATTGCAGTGGAGGTATTGCATGTGGCTGAAGGAGGTTCACATAAACATTTGCATTCACCCGGCTATGTATGAAGAAAAGGAGAGAGAAGGAGACAGACCGAAAGATGGACAGAGAGAGACAAAGACAGACAGAGAGACAATCCCAGAGATGCAAGCAACCACAGAAGTAACCGTGACAATAATAATATCCATAGTAATATGACTAACAAGTTATGGCAGCTAATATGCCAGACTGATGTAAACAGTAAAAAACAACTACAGCTAAGGCGATAGAATATGATAATGATAGCAAATATGGTTACAAATATGATCAATGATGAGTAGTACAGCAGCGAACCGTGGGATCTGGCATTGGGCCGCCTGCACACACAATCAATGCCAGATTTGAGCTATATAAGCCACAATAAAATCATGTGCAAAATATGCCACAACTTAGGTCATCATTTTGAGTAAAGTTGGTCTAAATGACAGTGGTATAATAACCAGGTATGACAATGCCATAACAATGCAACATTAACAACCCAGCTTTGATTTGAGGTGAAGAAAAATCCTCAACAGAATTTGCAGTGCTGCTCATTCAGCTGACATCACCAAGTGTTTTAAACTCTCCTAGTGTTCAGGCAAGGTGAGCTGACTTCCAAATCCACTGTTAGCCCTGCCCAACGATTTATCCAAGGAAAGAAGCAGCAACTCCACCAACACAACCTGTTAGTTTTAGTGTCATCCACAGACAGCGTTGATACCTTTCGCTCTTGTTGTGGGAATTTTGTAATTCATAATCATAGTTTTGTCAGGTCAGACGCAGTTCAGGGTCTCCTCTGTCTAACCTTCTTAATGGATAACGCAAATGACTGCCTCATGATGGTATAATGGCATATTTGTGCATCTGTACTCTGTGTTAGAGACCTTGTGATGAGAGAAGTTCAGAATTTTCAGAATTGGAATGTCTGAGGCATGTTTTGTTTGGTCTAAAGACCTCACCCAACCAAGGCGTAGCTCGTTCTGGCTCTTCCTCAAAAAGACCCGAGCCCCAGTTGGATCTAGGTCATTCCTGCTAAACTCTGGGCTTTGTGAGGAGGCAGGGGTGAACGCATTTTTGTCTGCAGAGGAAAATGCTTTGTCAAAATAAACCACAGAGAAAAGGCTGATCCTGTTTGTTGATCTTTATTGAAGAACTCCATTTCCACAACAATGGGTATCAAGGAATCTCTTTGGTAGAGCGATGCATTTTTTTGTCCCGCCCACTATTAGCAACATTTCAAGATTCAAGATTCAAGAAGCTTTATTTATCCCGAGGGAAATTATTGTGTAACAGTTTCAATACAAAGGTGGGAAAGGATCAGAGTAACAATAAGCTAACATAATCAAATCAAAATAAAGCTAACGTAAAATAAATCAAACAATTAACTAAGTGTGACAGAGTGCAACAGGCATTGTGGTTAAGCGTAGGTATATACAATATACAACAATACGCAGCATGCAGTTTAGCAGCAGATTGAAATAAAATAAGTACAAACTAAATAAGTGAGAAGGAGCGATAAGTGATAACAGTGTTAAAAATGTAGCAGCATTTCCTACAGAACTAAGTGACAGTAAAGTACAGTGAAGTGTAGCAGCCTTTAGTTACAGTAAGGTACAGTGTAGCAGCATTTTACTGAGATACGTTACAGTAAGCCAAAGTGAAATGTAGCAGCACTTCCTACAGAACTAGGTTACAGTAAAGCACAGTGTAGCAGCAGCAAGTTACAGTACCACAAAATAAAGTGATGTAGTGGTGATATAAAGTGACAGTGTAAAGTGTAGCAGCAGTAGTTACAATACCACTAAATAAAGTGATGTAGTGGTGATATAAAGTGACAGTGAAATGTAGCAGCATTTCTTAATGAAGTAAGTGACAGTACAACTGTATAAAGTGGTGCAGTGATGATATAAAGTGACAAAGTGACATTTTCTCAGGACACAGTGTCTCCACTGTTCCTTACCTGACCGGGGGGAGATGAATTATAAAGTTTGATGGCCACCGGAAGAAAAGACTTCCTCCGGCGTTCAGTATTACACCGAGGGAGAATGAGTCTGTGGCTGAAGGTGCTTCTGCTGGAGGTCAGCAGATGGTGGAGAGGGTGAGAGTTGTTGTCCAGGATGCTGTGCAGTTTAGACAGCATCCTCCTCTCAGACACCACCACCAAAGAGTCCAGTTTGACCCCCAGGACGGAGCCAGCCTTCCTGATGATCTTACTGATTCTCTTGGCGTCTGCTGCCCTCAGTCCGCTGCCCCAGCACACAACATTAAAGAATATGGCACTGGCTACCACCGACTGATAGAACATCCTCAGCATGGTGTTACATTCATTGAATGACCGGAGCCTCCTCAGGAAATAGAGACGACTCTGGCCCTTCTTGTAGACAGCCTCAGTGTTCTTGGACCAGTCCAGTTTGTTAGCCAGGTATATAATCCTGGACAACATCCACAGTCACGCCGTTGATGGAGATGGGTGTGGGGGCAGATTTACTCCTGCGGAAATCCACCACTAGCTCCTTAGTCTTGGTGGCGTTTAGAATCAGGTGATTAGCTGCACACCAGTCGACAAAGGAGTCCACAACGCCCCTGTATTCCTCCTCTTTACCCTCACTGACACAGCCAACAATTGCAGAATCGTCAGCAAACTTCTGCAGATGGCAGGACTCAGAGAGGAGCTGAAAGTCTGAGGTGTACAGGGTGAACAGAATGGGGGAAAGAACAGTTCCCTGTGGAGCTTCAGTGCTGCTGACCACAGTGTCAGACACTCCGTCCTTCAGTCTGAAATACTGTGGTCTACCCGTCAAGTAATCCGTAATCCAGGAAACCAGGGGAGGGTCCACCTGCATCGCCGTCAGCTTACGTCCCAGCAGAGCAGGCCGGATGGTATTGAATGCACTGGAGAAGTCCATGAACAAGATTCTCACTGTGGTTCCCGGTCTGTCCAGGTGGGCGCAGGCACGGTTGAGCAGGAAGATGATAGCGTCCTCCACACCTAGTCTTGGCTGGTAGGCAAACTGTAGAGGGTCCAGTGATGAGCTGACCAGGGGCCGAGGAAGTGAAAGGACCAGCCTCTCCAGTGACTTCATTAGGTGCGACGTCAGCGCCACCGGTCTGTAGTTTTCGGAGGTGCTGGGACGCACCTTCTTTGGTACTGGTACCAGGCAGGATGTCTTCCACAGAACAGGGACTTTCTCAAGACTCAAGCTGAGGTTGTACATGTACTGCAGGACTCCACACAGCTGGATCGCACATGTTTTGAGGACCCGCGGGCTGACACCGTCGGGACCTGCTGCCTTGCCTGGGCGGAGTCTGCACAGCTCCTTCCTCACCTGCTCTGCAGTGAAGGTCTGTCTGCTGTGTGTGTTGGTGGGGGTGGAGAGAGGTGATGGCGGGGGGAAGGGGACAGGTAGGGCAAAATCAGGAAGGAATTGAGGGGGAGGGGGGGTGTCAGCAGGGCTGGAAGTTTGGAGGTGGATGGTTGTGGAGGAGCCGTGGGGGGGTGGTCCAGAGCCCTTTCGTCAAATCTGTTGAAGAACAGATTCAGCTCATTGGCACGTTCAGTACCACCTCCTACTGTCTGGCTACCAGATGGTTTGTAGCCAGTGATGCTCCTCATGCCGCTCCACACGTCCTTTAAATTGTTCTGCTGGAGTTTGTGCTCCAGCTTCCTCCTGTAGGTGTCTTTGCCCTGTTGGATCCTCTCCTTAAGCTCCCTCTGGACCTGCCTCATCTGTCCCCTTCTCTGAAGGCCCTCTTCTTCGCATTCAGTAGGACCTTGATGTCTCTGGTGACCCACGGCTTGTTATTTGGGAAACAGCGTACAGTCACTGTAGGAACAACGCTGTCCACACAGAAATTGATGTATCCTGTTATGCAGTCCGTGAGATCATCAAGGTTCTCTCCATGTGAATTACAGAGCAAATCCCAGTCTGTAAGTTCAAAGCAGCCCTGTAAAGCTTCATCAGTCTCCTTTGACCATCTCCTCACAGTCCTGGTGGTCACAGGAAGCTGCTGGACTTGGGGCTTATAAAGGGGCTGCAGGTGGATGAGGTTGTGGTCTGATCTTCCAAGAGGAGGAAGGGCAGTGGAGCTGTAAGCCTCCTTAACATTAGCATACAGCAGGTCCAGTGTCTTGTTTTCCCTGGTGGGACAGTCCACAAACTGCTTGAAAGTGGGCAGTGTTGCAGCCAGAGTGATGTGGTTGAAGTCCCCAGATATTGCAATGAATGCGTCTGAGTGCCGTGTCTGAAGGCCCGTGACAACGGTGTGGATGACGTCACTCGCGTGCGCTGCGTTTGCAGTCGGAGGAATGTAAACAACCAGGACGATCAGGTGTGAAAACTCCCTCGGCACGTAGTAAGGCCGAAGACTCACGGCAAGCAGCTCAATGTCCGGGCTGCACACACGCTCCTTTACAGTAACGTGTCCAGGATGACACCACTTGTTGTTAATAAGAATAGCAAGTCCCCCACCTTTCCTCTTCCTGTCCGCCTGAACAGTCTGAAAGCCGTGCACAGTTACGTTAGAGTCCGGGATGTCCTCGTTGAGCCACGTCTCCGTGAAACACAGCACACTGCTCACACGATACATCCACTGAGTCTTCACCAGGCCCGCCAGCTCGTCCATCGTATTAGCCAGCGACCTCACGTTCACCATGGTGATGTAAGGAAGAGATGGTTTATATCTCCTCTTCTTTTCCCGGTGTTTACGTCCAGCCTTACATCCCCTGTACTTTCTCCTCAGTTCTATGTGGATTTCAGGCCTCTCCCGCATTAGCGCCGTTGGTGCTAGCGACAACAGCTGTTCACGGGTGTAAACAATGGAGCCGCCGCATTGTTGCGTCCAGACGGAAACGCGGTCGGCAAAAATAGTCCCAAAAATGAGACGAACGGACAAAAAACATGTAAGAAAGTTAACGAACATAGTTGGCTAAGGTTAGCACGACGACTTACAGGAAAAAGCACTAATAAAAAGATAGTAAAATAAGATAAAATAGCAAAAAAGTGCGGAAAGGAGAGAGAGCAACTGTTGCTGGCTGCCGCTTTACACAGCCGGAAGTGTGATTTGATTGGCTGATTTACCCGTCACTTACTACATCACCACACACAGCTACGGACCTCATGAGTTTCAGGGTCCAAACCATTGAGCAGACAGCTGGAAGCCTTTTCTGCCAGAGACAACAACAATAATCTGATTGGATAACTATTTTTAAAGGTTTTAGGACACTTACACTATCATTTCTGCAGCAAACTTGATAAAAAATATTTGAGGATGATGAGTGATGATGATGATGAAAGATAATTATTATTAATTTAAATGAATAAATTATGACATTTAAAATATTGATCGGGTTAGTAGTAATAACAGCTGATACAATGATAAATACGACTAATAACGTTTAAATGGCTGTGAATTTTATAATTTATAAAACTTATGAAAGTATATATTAATAGTTATAATAGCAACAGGAAGCATCATGCAGGACCAAGGCAGCAGGCACCACGAATGAAAAGACGATAAAGCACAAACAACTCCGGGGAAGAAGTTGAATTGGTAACATGCATTGATGAGACATGAAGGATACAGACAGAGAGGAGAGAAGCTAAGAGTATCAGGAACATGATTATACCCCGGCAGACTGGTCTTATAGCAGCATCATTAAGGGCTTGTAAGCCCTAGCTGTAAGCTTTATCAAAGAGGAAAGTTTTAAGTTTACTCTTAAGTATGGGGACGGTGTCTGCCTCCCAAAAAAAAACACTTGGGAGTTGGTTCCACAGGACAGGAGCGTGGTAGCTGAAGGCTCTGCCCCCCATTCTACTTTTGGAGGCGCTAGGAATGAGTAGCCTAGTCTAGTCTAGGTACTATGAGCTCTTTAAGATAGGATGGAGCCTGACCAATAAGAGCTTTGTAGGTATGAAGAAGAATTTTAAATTATATTCTAGAATCATGACTCACTGTAAAATGTTTATTGCTGCGTTAAAGTCACTAGCACATACACTCCACAACAAACACAACTTCCTCCTCCTGCAGCACAACCACAGGGACCTGGGGTCCGTTTCACAAAGCAGGTTCAAAAAACTCTGAGTCTAACCCTGAACTCTGATTTGATCTACTCTGAGATAGGAAACTCTGAGTTTTCAGTTCCAGAACAGCAGATTTGCGTTAGGTTGATCAACTCAGAGTAGTTTGACCTGGAGTTAAGCGCGTGCACCCCAAGTAAAAAAAGACAGCATCAATGGAGCCCTGATTCGACGAGTCACCATAGCAACGGGGAAGCGGAGCGCTACGCTACAACTGGAACTGTAAATATTAATGCGCTCATACGGAGAGTTTGAGCATGTTTTCGCCGAAAGTGTAACACCGCTGCAGCAGCAAAAGAGAGGGAGACGGCGTGGGAGAACATTGCTGCTCGGGTCAGTGCGTAAGTTTAAACATAGTGGCTGTGGCTGTTTTATATATTGTATAAAAAACTCCCATTTGCAAAAAAAACGCAGCGCAACACACATCTGCTGGGATGTGAGAGCATGACTTTGGTTGTTAATGTTGGAAATGTAAGAACGGATGAGGCTCTGTATGTAAATGATAGTCTGTGACATGAAACGGTGTTGTGCCGTATTCAGCCCCTGCCGTGAAATGCACCTCTCGCATTATAGATGATATTCTGGATCAGAAGGCTGTTGTTTGCACCTATAGGAATAGTTTAGATACCGATAACCCAATTAAAAGCACACACTTTTGAACCTATGAATTGCAAGAAAAGCTGGGATTATATTTAGGAAACGCTGAGTCAAATACATTCAACTTGCTCAAAAGATCCATTTCATTCATTTTGTAATTATGGGTGCAGTATATTAAGGACGTCTGATAATCATCTCCCGACGAATATTTAATTCTCTGTGCAGTAATGCTGCACCTTCATCCACGGGATCGTTATCAAAAGGACACGCCATGGTAGTGAAATAGTTGCCACCTAATATAACTTCTAATGTTTGATTTTTGCAATGATTTTCTGAAAAAACAGACGACAGAACTATACTACGCCAAAACTCGCCCGCTGACTGAATGAATGAGGAAATCAAACACCATGTGTGGCTGAAAGAGGGTGGAGACAGAGAGAAATTCAAGGTTTTCTGAAACTAACCTGGTCGGGACCAGGTTAGTTGGGAGCATGTTACCATGGTAACTGACCGAGAGGTTAAGTTACCTCTCTTTGTGAAACAGGCTGGAGTTACCCCTCTCTCTCTGGTTTGAGTTACCTTCCTTTGTGAAACGGAAAACTCAGAGTTTCCCTCATTTCAGGGTTAACAGACTCAGAGTTTTCACTAAACCTGCTTTGTGAAACGGGCCCCTGGTCCAGTCATTTCAACACTAGGCACAGGGTTTGTTTAGACCACCATTGTATCCAGGTGTTTTCTCCATCTACAGTGGATGCTGACTAAGAGTGTCCATGCCCCTTTAGCTCAGGGGCTCTGGGGCCTTCTTCCTCCCTAAAGCAGCAGTGAGGCTGGGGAAGCCATCTGCCGAGCCACTCTAAAGGAGGATGCTGAGGCATGCAGCATCTGCTACAGTAGTAAGTCCAGCAGACTTACTGACCGCACTGATCACATCCTGTTGGTTAAAGTCATAAAAGTGGATCCAGCATCCTGCAGAGTCAGTGACTGAACCTACATGTTAAAACTCACAGACATAGCTGAGTATCCTCTTTATTCAAAGCTCTGTGTTTTACCCAAGTTATACCCCTTCAACTGCACTGTTAATCAGTGAGAAAAATCTGGATATTTTAATGCCTGAATCAGAGGGAAAAGCTGTGCTGATTGATCTTTTCTCAAAATGTCCAAAATAAAGAAGAATGGTATCTTATTCAAGAATGCACATCTGGTTCTGTTGTTGCCTTGGAGAAGCCAATCAGAAATTTTTGAGAATGATTAACTTTCTTGAGATGAAACACAGAGATGGTTGAACAGATCAGACATGCTCCACTGACAGCAAATGGGACAATGAAGAATTATGAAATGTTTGGGACAACAATCAGGAGATTTATAATGTAGTTGCGCTGCTATTTTATGTTTTACAGTTCATTCTCAATAGAGTCACATTTTTTGTTTTACTTTACTTTATTTTACAGTAATCTTTGATACAATTTAAGTCATTATAATTCATTTATTGAGGCACTATAGTGACTTGTGTCTTCATTGCTTGTATAATACTTTTGTGAAGCATTTTCTAGTGACTGGCAAATGAAGCTTAATGGAACCTCATGAAACATTAGTTGATTTAGTTAAGCCCACTAGATGGAGCTCGTGGTTTAAAGAGAAAGGCTCAATGAATGGTGATTCAGTGACTTTTCAGCCCTTTGTTGAACATTGATTGCCTTCCAGTGGACAAAATAAAGAAAATTGTTCATATAGCTTAATAGAATTGTCCATGTTTCCCAAACACTGTTAGCCATTGGAGAAACTCCCTCCAGTTCACTTACAGCTGCATCCAAACTGTAATGTCATTGTGCTTCGGTTGTTAAAGCTAATTGTCGTGAGCCATTCTTTGTGTCCCTCCAGCAGGTACAAACTTCATAGAACTGCGTAAAAAATGAGTACAATCCATTCCCACTCCAGACACTAGAAAGTAAAAAAAAAACTCAGAGCCGGAAGCACATCTACTGTTTCACTCTCATTGAGGAATTCTGGCCTGGCCTGGCCTGGCCTGGCCTGCTGCTCCGCTCCGCTGCTCATTCTCGTACTCCTGCGAGTACTTGTGGTAGCTTGAGACTCCTCTGTAACTACGTTTTAGCTTCTACAGGAGGTTAATGAGCAGGCCAGAGGTTTAAAGAGAAGTGTGCAAATGGCTCATCAAGATAAACACATCGAAGAGAATCAGCTATAGCCTACATGTGTTGTGTTGAAGTTGTTGTCCTGTCGAATAATGTTTTAGATATTAGACAGTGATTGGTTTATGGATTAGTGATGTACCAACTCAAAGTGCCTTGGATAAAATTGAAGCTCAGAGAAGTGCACAGTCATCTCCTCCTTCAGGACAGGAATGTGAAAACACCTATCTAGTGACAAACTTTGCTCAGATACAAGTCACTATAGTCAGCGAACGACATATTAGAGGACACAGAAGAAACACACTTTTTTAGTGGAGAGGGACTTCGTACCAGAGGGCAATTCGAGGCAGCACAGCTTCCAAACCCTGCAGAACCAACTGCATTAAAACTAAATGGCACACAGTGAAACTGGAAGCAGCCACACACTACCAACAGAGTGTGTAAAGGCCCTGCTGTGCCAGGCCTACGCACACCATGGCCTCTGTTCCCCATGGATTTTGGCTGTGAGAGGGTCCTGAGACACATTGCTATGCCTATATCCTGTTGCTAGCATGGTGACCTGTCAATTACAAGGTAGCCCCACCACAAAGCATGTGCCTGCCTTATCGTCTATTTGACTCTAAATGGCACCATAATTTACTAAATGAACATCATGCTGTATTGAAGAAGACTTGAAAAAACAGTGATTGAGACTGATTTTGTTCTGCTTAATGATGCTGCTATAGGCCTAGTCTGCTGGGGGATAATCCTGTTGCTGATACTCTTCGCTTCTCTCCTCTCTGTCTGTATCATTCATGTCTCAACAATACATGTCACTAATTCAACTCCATGTTTGCCACCATAATTATTATCAGTGCCATGTTCTGTCACTCTAGCTGTGCCTGTGTCTTGCTGTTCTGCTGTATTAACTGCCATAACTTGTAAGTCATATTCATATTGCTTTAGCTATAACTACAGTTACTGTTACTTTTGTGGTTGCATGCATCTCTGGAAGTGTGTCTGCCTTCTGTCTTTGTGTCTGTCTTTGTCTCTCTCTGTCCATCTGTCCGTCTTTTCTCTCTCTCTCTCTCCTTTTCTTCCTCCCCAACCGGTGCAGACAGATGTCCGTCCTCCACAGAGCTGGGTCTGTTGGTTACTGCCTGTTATAGGGAAGGTTTTTTTTGCCACCCTATTCTACGGGGGAATTGTTGGGTCTATATAAATCATAAATAAGTCATAGAGTGTGGTCTATACCTACTCTGTAAAGTGTCCTGAGATAACTTTTGTTATGATTTGGCACTATAAATAAAATAGAATTGAATTGAATTGAATGGAATTAGGAAAATGTAATAAATCAAGTGAGAAGTGTACTCAAAGGAGAGTAAGGGAGATGTCGATCACACTTTCTGTACTTTTACTTGGGAGGAGCTCTTATCAGCCAACTTGTGCAGGTGTACCATAGGTTTGCTTGGTTTCAGTGATCCTCCAATTTCTTTTCTACTTCTAAACCATTTTATTTCACATGATTTGCACTAATCAACCATATTTACATTATCCTGGTTGGATTCAATTGATTTAATCTCATCCTGAATCCTGCTGGCAGGGTTAACAAACACAACCCTCCCATTTACTAAAAATGTCATGATTTTCTCTGGTCCAACAGATTGAACCCAATTAAAATCATATCACCTGTTGTACACTGTAACAGTCTTTCAGTCAGTCCTGTACTGACCTCTGCTGGTGAAAAGGAAACAGATACAACAGATATTCATCTTAAATGTATAACACTCAGCTGTACCTCCCTATTAAGCCATGAACCTAGAGTCCTATATGATTACCTACCTATCTATGTGATGTCTACACATTTCCTTTAATTCATCTTTAGTTAAGTGGAAATCTTCAAAATTGAAGTCAGTCATATTTATTTATTGTTAACTATAAGGTTTATTTGCACGTTTAGATCGGCACATAAAAGGTGGCTGGCAGCAGAGGAGTGGACTCGACTTGGACTTTAACAGCAATGACTCGTGACTTCCCTTGGACTTGAGCCTTTTGACTAGACAAGACTTGCTACTTTCCCCAAAACCCAAAGATTAAAAAGTATGTTATTATGGGCCGCTCTGTATCTTTCATTGTGTATATGTGCGTGTGTCTTTGCGTGTATGTGCTGTCGGCACAACATCCAATCAAATTAGACCCACGTTGTTTTGATCCAACAGCATCCATCTAATCAAATTGCAAGAAAACCAATGAAGCGCAACTGTCAAACAATGCGGCAGGTGGAAAAAATGATACCAAAGATAGTTTTGTCCGGGTATAAAAATCAAGAAAAAAAAAAAAAAAAAAAATTGCAATAAGCAAAACATGCGGGTCGATGATTGCAGACGGAGATGCAACAATTTCCAACTTTGTTCGACATTTGAAGTGCGGCTGTAAACTTACCTTAAACGTTACATTGCAAGCGTGAGTTCACTCACACTTATTTATAATTTTAAGCAGGGTTGTATGAGGTACTTATACATAACGTTAGTCATGTATCACACACATTGGATGGTGGTCAGCAGCAAACATAAAAACCTTAAAGGAATCATGGTTTTCATGTGTTTCCAACGCACTGTAGCAGGTTGCCTGAATGTTTTTTTCTTGGAGTGCTAGCCAGTGTTTAATCAGACAACTGAATGATTATGTTTGTATTAAAGGCCAATCCTCATATGGATAAATTAATCAGTGTTAACATGAACCCACTTATTAAAAATCCCTAGACACAGTTCCCATCACAGTTATACAACAATAATCAGAGCCACAATGAAATCTCAGTTTAAATCAGTGTATCGCACAATGATCTATACTCGGCATCAGAAAATTAGTTTTAAATAATTGTCCAAAAGGTCCAAATAATGTCCGACAGAAACGATCCAAAGTTAAAACAGAAATCATAAAATAAAGAAAGAATTTCAGTTTGTTTAATTCTGTTTGAGTTGTTTTTTGTAGGAGTGAATCATCTTCTCAAAGTAAATAATAAAGGATCTTTGTTAAGTTTCAGTTTCATTTTTACCTTTAGTAGGAGTAGAGTATCTTCCCAAACAATTTAACAAACTATCTTTGAACAAGTCAATCTCCGACGCTGTCTGAGTATTCTGAGAATTGACAGAATGTATATGCTGTCTTGTAAATAAGATAAATAACATAAGGCTGTTTAGTTTGTTTACTGAAAGGACGAGTTACAGAGCTGTTCTATAGGAAAGGGATCCTTAAATGACTCCTGTTGGATCTGATGCTATTCAGAAAGTACAATTACATAAAATTAACTTGACTTTCAAGGGGGGCGGGAGGCATAGACATATATACATAGACGCCGCATTGACTGTTGCCGTCGGCTAGAGCGATGTGCATACACGGCGGCCATCTTGGAACAGTGCCAATTGCTTCCATCTATAGCAGGGGTCTGCTCTTGGGCCTCCTGCGGCTCTTTAGTCCCTTTTCAGTGGCTCCTGTAGCTCCTTTTTTTGTGTATATCATATAACTATATACACAACTTTATAAGCTGTGAGATCAAATATGTGTTGCGGCTCCAGACAAATTTGACTTGGTGAAGAGGGGGCAAAATGGCTCTTTTGATAGTAAAGGTTGCAAACCCTTGATCTATATACATGTATACATATGATTCCATCTAGGGAGGAATGGTGCTTCTACACAATAAAAGTGATAATAAAACGCTCAGTTGTCAAGCTATTTTCACAAGGTTTGTTTGTCAAACGTCAGACATGACAGACAGAAAACATTCAGGTGTGTTCATGTCTTTAATTAAAGCATTGCTTGAACAGTATACATTACATTTGTGTATAATTATATATACATATATATTTATTATTATATTGTTACTACTATTCTTATCATTATCATTATGTTATTATATCGTTTTTATTATTACAGGTATTATTAGTGCTGCTATTATAATATTATTATTTTAATTATATCACCATCATTATCATTGCTTTTATTATCATTATACCATTATTATTGTTGATACTGCTATTATTTTTAGATTCATATTATGTTATTATCATATCACTATCTTCATTATTATTATTATTATTAATATTAATATTATTATTATTGTTATGAATATCAGACTGTCAGAACAGCTTGCAGGAACTTACAGGATCCATCACATTCTTTACATATTTTTGGGTGGCTCCCCTGAGGACTCAGACTTTGTTGCACGCTGCAGGACACAGAGGAGAACTTTGTGGCTGTCCAGATCCTAAACTCCCACCACCGCCTGATCAGTATCACCATCTCTATGAATACAATTCAAATTAAATAGGTTCCTTGAATTACCAGAGGGTTAAGTGGCAGAACTTTGAAATATTATATTGAGAAAGAAGATTAACAACTATTTACAAGAGTATTGACAAGCCTTTCATGAATTGGAGCTAAAATCCCTGAAAGAAAACTGTTTTGCACAGTTTCTTTCTTGTGCTGCCACTCTGGTATTTGAGTGTGGTAAGTTTTGTAATGCGATGCAGCCTCATTTTGAGGAACACAGACACCACTAGTTTTAGTAGGTTATAATGGTGGTTGTCAATGCCAAATTGTGTGTCTCCAGTATGTTTCCTGAGCAAATACACATCCTCACGGACCACATGCATGACCACTTATACTTTAGGAGCTTGCCCTGAGTGGACCTGGCGAATCACCCGCATTGCTGCTCTCACCACCTTGACTGTGCCTTCTGATGGAATCATCAAAAAACGATTCCATCCAATAGAGCTTAATCAATGTATTAGCTCTATTAGATGCTGTGTTCTAGCTAAGGTATTCTAATCAATCACTGCAGTCTAGGTCTGTTTTTTTTTTTTAAACTGTATATATCATGGATACTAGAACCCGGGGCTCGAAGCTGAGGGGTTCTGTCCGTTCTGTCAGGGTTTATTTCACTATATAACAAATGCTCACACTGTAGATTATACAGTTTACCTGTGAAAAGTGATCCCACGAGATAGGTTTTGTATGCTCCGCTCATTAGAGCATCCATAAGCAGCACAGAAGTCCGGCATCTTTTCACTAACAAAACTTCTGTACCTAGTACAGTTGCTATGGCGTTGTACTAGGTGGCAGCCTGTAACAGCAGCTCCCCTGGGTTTTTAAGTTTTTTTAACGTTTTTGTTGTGTTTGTGTTTTGGTTTTTGCTGAACTTTTGGCGACTCTTCTCCGCGGACTGGGAGAGGACGAACACCTTTCCTTTTTTTTCTTTTTTGAACTTTTACGGCACTTTTTGTGATGTTTTTGTTTTTGTGATGGTTTTGCTAACCCTAGCAACGTTAGCAAAACGTAGGAGCTGAGCGCAGTGTTTACACACGCGGAGACATGGCTTCACTCACACATCCCGGACCACAGCGTGGTGATTCCCGGCTTCAGCACTGTTCGGGCGGACAGGGGCGTGACAAGCAGCGGAAAGAAAAAAGGAGGAGGGATTGCACTGTACGTGAGTGAGAGGTGGTGTAATCCCGGGCACGTTCACATGAAGAAACGTCTCTGTACCCCGGACGTTGAAATGTTGACTGTGGGGATGAGGCCTTATTATTTGGGCTGGGAATTCACGTCTGCCATCATTATCAGTGTGTACGTTCCTCCTTCAGCTGATGCAGCGCTGGCCTGTGACGTAATCCACTCCACTGTGATACAGACGCAGCATCCTAACGCATTTATTGTCATCACTGGGGATTTTAATCACGTCTTACTGGATAAAACCCTTCCAACATTTCACCAGTATGTTGACTGTCCCACCAGAGACTGTAACACACTGGATCTGTTGTATGCAAATACTAAGGATGCATACAGTCCCACAGCCCTCCCCCCTCTTGGAAGATCTGACCACATCCTGGTTCTGCTGACCCCTAAGTATATTCCCCTTGTTCAGTGGCAGCCTGTCCACAATAGGAGCGTGAGGAGGTGGACTCAGGAGGCTGCTGACGCACTAAAGGGACTGCATTGAGTCGACAGACTGGGATGCACTTGTTGAGCCACATGGAGAGAATCTGGACAGCATGACTGACTGCATCACAGAATACATTAGGTTATGTGAATACACCACCATGCCAACCCGGACTGTACGCCGCTTCCCTAATAATAAGCCGTGGATCACCAATGACCTGAAAGCCCTTCTTAACAAGAAGAAGAGGGCGTTCAGGTCTGGAGACAGGGAAGAACTTAGGAGAGTGCAGCATGAACGAATGAGGGATATGCTGAGGACCTGTAAAGACGTCTACAGGAGGAAGCTGGAGGCCAAACTCCAGCAGAACAATGTGAGGGATGTGTGGACTGGTATGAAGCAGATCACTGGGTGTAAGGTGAGCAGCAGACAGTCATCAGGCAGCCCGGAGAGGGCAAACGAGCTGAACAGATTCTTCAATAGGTTCAGCTCACAGCCTGCTGTCGAATCCATGACACCTCCAGGCCCCCACACACCCTCACTGCCCCAAATGCTTCCTCCCCTCCCCCCTCAATCCCCTGCTGTGAGCTCTCCTGTGCAGCACCTTTCCTCCTCCTCCTCCACCTCCTCCTCCTCTGCCTCCTCCTCCTCCACCTCCCCGTCCTCCACTGAAGACACCAGCAGCCTCCCCCGCATGACTGTGACTGCAGGCCAGGTTAGGAGACAGCTGGAGAGACTCCACCAGCATAAGGCTGCAGGCCCTGACGGTATCAGCCCTAGGATCCTGAAGACATGTGCCAGTCAGCTGTCTCCTGTCCTACAACACCTCTACAACCTGAGTCTTGGTCAGGAGAGAATACCAGTGCTTTGGAAGACCTCCTGCCTGATTCCTGTTCCAAAGAAGTTGACACCATCAGACCTCAATGACTATCGACCAGTGGCCCTCACATCTTACGTCATGAAGGTGCTGGAGAGACTGGTTTTGGTCAACCTGAGTCCGCAGGTGAGAGCCCTGCTAGACCCTCTGCAATTTGCTTACCAGCCCCACTTGGGAGTTGATGACGCTGTCATCTACCTGCTGCAACGAGCCCATTTTCACCTGGATGGTGGAGGAGGTACTGTGAGAATCACATTCTTTGATTTCTCTAGTGCTTTTAACACCATTCAGCCACTGCTACTGGGGGAGAAGCTGCAGGTGATAGGAGTAGATGACACAATGATCTCCTGGATTACTGACTACCTGACAGGCAGGCCACAGTTTGTCCGTATGGGCAGTGTTCTGTCTGATGTGGTGGTTAGTTATTCAGGAGCTCCACAGGGGACTGTACTGTCTCCTTTCCTGTTCACCTTGTACACCACTGACTTTCAGTACAACACTGGGTCGTTCCACCTGCAAAAGTTTTCTGACTCGGCTGTTGTTGGGTGTATTAGTGAGGGACAGGAGGAGGAGTAGCCTACAGGACAAAATTACCTGCAGCTGAACATCAGCAAGACCAGAGAGATGGTGATAGATTTCAGGAAGAAGAGGAAGACGGCTTTTCAACCTCTGTGCATTCTGGGAAAGGATGTGAAGGCGGTGGAGGATTACGAATACCTAGGTGTTACCATCAACCACAGACTGGACTGGAGATCTAACACTGACGCTGTTTACAAGAAGGGGATGAGCAGACTTTACTACCTGAGGAAGCTGAGATCCTTCAACGTGTGCAGCAAGATGTTGGAGATCTTTTATCAGTCTGTTGTGGCCAGTGTACTTTTCTTTGCTGTGGTTTGTTGGGGAAGCAGCATTGGAGACAGCGACACCAACAGATTCAACAAACTGATCAGGAAGGCTGGCTCTGTGATTGGCTGCAAACAGGACACTCTGGAGGCTGTGGTGGAGAGGAGGACACTGAAAAAACTGTTATCCATCATGGATAATCCTCTCCACCCTCTCCAACTCACACTGGTCAGACAGCGGAGCACCTTCCCCAGAAGGCTGCTCCAGCTTCGCCTTCGTAGCAACAGATAAAGGAAATCTTTCCTGCCACAATCCATCACTATATATAATAACTCTCTCACCTCTGCCTGAAAGAGAACTCTGGTCTCTCTAATGTTTTGTTGTATATATTATTAATGTTATAGTATATTTTGCATATTTTGTTGTATATATTATTATTGTTTTTTATTTATAGCACACTGTGCACTGTATATATACACTATGTATATATTGGATTCTATTTATGTTATGTACAAAGTGTTTATTTGCTGACCCACTACTGCTGTTACAAAATAATTTCACAGTCTGGGATCATTAAAGAAATTCTATTCTATTCTATTCTGTCAGAAGCTCGTCTGCTGATAACCACAGTAGAACTTGTATTTGGGTAGTAAAACCAGCATTTTAAAAATATCCAAGCACTCTGTATCATATCCACATGTGTGTAGACGTTTTTAACCAACAAATACGTTTGGAAATCGGTCCAAAATTCAGCGAAAAATTCTATTGAGGAGTATCTCTTTCCTTTGTAGGTTGATGCACCGCTGCCTCTGCAAGCCCTGTTCCAAGATGGTGGCGCTGTAGGCACGTCCCTCCACAGTCGATACGGCGTCTACGTATATATGTCTATGGCGGGCTGTGCCAGAAGGGAAACACTGGTTTTAGCTTGCTGTCATGCTGACATTTCCGACAGGAACATAAAGTTGTACTGCTCATATATCTCACTCTCCAGCAAACCAGAGTCCATTGACAAAAACAGCAAGTTTACCTTGCAACACACGTGAGTTGCTGGTCTACGTTCTGCAAAGTAAAATTGCTGGTAGGCTGGAGACCGCTAGTTAACAAGCAATATACTGTAACTTCCGTTTCTTAACACAATGGGCTGCTGGGTGGCAAGGTAAAGCAATGAAAATATTCTTTATATGGCTTACACTTGAACTGACATCGATTTTATTAAGTTTGTGTCTTTAAGTGGCTCAAATACGTTTAGCTGCTGACCCCGTCCACAGCAATGTAATGCCCTGGTAGCCCCTCTAATTCTCTCTATTGTGAGTGTGTTGACTGGCACTTTCTGTGCGTATACCCTAATACACTTCACAAATCCAGAATAATCCCTTCAACCAAAAATAGATTTACATGACCAGTGCTGCAATCTGCTACAGCAGCAACTGTAACACACTGTTTCTCACACACACACACACACACACACACACACACACACACACACACACACACACACACACACACACACACACACACACACACACACACACACACACACACACACACACACAACAATTCTTAACAAAATGCTAAGCTTGATAATATTAGTAATAAAGAGTAGTTTAAATACAATTCATTTGTGGCTATAAGGGTTTTTCTGAAATATGTTTAATATGCTTACTTCTTACAAATTTGAAGAATACCAGATGAACAAATGCATCATAATTCAACCACAACGGCCTTCAATCTCGCAATTCATGGACAATCGTGTCGGGCATTACAGTATGAGTCATCCACAGCAGGAAGCTAGTACAGCCCAGTGTGTCAGAACACTGACTGAAAACAGAGAACCTTGTTGAAGAGAGACGTTCAATTTAAAAACTCAGTTGAGCAACGCTGACCATGTTTCAGTCCCTGTGGATATTTGGTCAGACAGGAAGATGAGGGGATTCTTCGGTATCACAGTGCACTGGCTAGAGAAAGAGGCAGAGCGAATACAGCTAAAGTCCAATCTCTAGTCCTGTGAGCGCTTCAAAGGATCAAGATCAAGAAACAGTAGATGTTGCAATGGCAAAGAAACAGCATTTGCAGTATTTTGCACATACTCTTCAGCTGGTGGTGGTAAACGGTTTGAAAGAAACAAAAGTAATATCTCCTCTTTCAAAGCTATTAAAACTCAACAAACTCCTGCACACAAGCACAACATTCAAAGATGTGTGTAATGCTGAATTTGGGGAACAGAAAGGCATCCCTGCTGCAGTACACAAGATGGAACTCAACACTGAAGCAAGTGAAGGCAGATCTCCAGTTCAATCATCCAAAGCTCTGTGCTGTTCTAGAAAAGGCTGGGCACAGGGAGTTGTCATTCACAGCACAGGAGTAGAATCTGTTGAATGAGGTGGCCATCTTGAAACCATTTGGAGAAGTAACTGATTTGACACAGGGGGAGAAGGTTATCACAGTCAGTGCTTTTGTTCCATCCATTTTTTAAATTTTTTTTTAATTTTGTTTCTCTGTTGTGGGTGGAGCCCCATGTGCTGGTCAATTGTGACGTCAAAGGCAGAGGTGGCACAATGAGTTAAAGGTAAATGTTACTGAGTCTAATGTAACATTTTCACTCATACTCTGATCTAATTGACTGCAACATTAAGTATTTCACTTTAACGCACTGCATCACAAAGGAGAGGAGCCATTCCAAGATAGCTACTGACACTAAGATGGCTACTACCGTAGGCGAGGACATGCTGCATGCTGCTGCTAGCTGCAGTATCGCGAGCACTGCTATGCCCTGTGAGAGCTGTCAGAACAACCAGAAAGACATTTCCAAACTCTAGGAGAAGATCAAACAACTTACGGATGAGCTCAAACAAAAAGACAGCCTTCTAACCAAATTCATAGACACTGCAGCCACACAGTCGCAAATAATTAGCATCCTGAACTCACCAGCAGCGGGCCAGCAGAACACGCGGCTGGGAATGCCCTCCTCAGCCTCAGCTGGTAGCATCGCTGGTACTAGCACCGTTGATGCTAACAACGTGCTTCGCTTTCCACCTCCACAATACATCCTAGTTGGGGACTCCATAGTAAGGTCTGTTGCAATCCCAAATGGCATTACCGTTTCCTTTTCTGGTGCAAAAATCCTGGATTTACACACAGATTCCTGCTATTGCCGACCGTCACCCGTCTGCCCACACAATCATCGTGCACTGTGGCGTGAACAATCTCAGGTGCAGACAATCAACAAAGCTCCGCGCTGATTACGAGCAGCTTCCATCCCAGTCATTACAAACCACAGACAACTACACATCCACCGTCCCATTACACCTCCCCGTCCTTCCCGTCATAACCTGAAACATATCCGCATCAACAACGTCTCACAGTCAACCAGCCCACATGCAGCCCTCCACATGGCACTTTTTAACGTTCGCTCCCTGTCCAACAAGTCTTTTATCACCAATGACCTGATTTTGAGAACAAACTTGACTGTTTATTTTGAACTGAAACATGGCTGAGCACTGATGCACCAGCTGTTCTCACCGAGGCTTCCCCACCAAATTTGAGTTTTTTATTTTCCAACAGGAGTGGTAGGAGAGGTGGTGAGACTGCAACAATCATCTCAAACTCTATAATAACAAAGGGCATTTCTTTTACCAACTCTACATCATTTGAACACTATGCCTTTGTTTTTAGCAGTCCTCCAATCATATGTGTGACCAGGGCTCCGTTCCACAAAGCAGGTTTAGTGAAAACTCTGAGTCTGTTAACCCTGAAATGAGGGAAAGGAGTTTTCCGTTTCACAAAGGGAGGTAACTCAAACCAGAGAAAGAGGGGTAACTCTAGCCTGTTTCACAGAGAGAGGTCACTTAACCTCTAGGTCAGTTACCATGGTAACATCCTCTATGAACCTAACCTGGTCGGAACCAGGTTTTTCTCAGCAAACCCCAAGTTTCTCTCTGTCTCCGGCCTCTTTCAGCCACACACAGTATTTGATTTCGTCATTCATTCAGTCAGCAGGCGAGTTTTGGCGTAGTATAGTTCTGCTATAGTTCCTTCTGTTTTCTGAGAAAATCATTGCAAAAATCAGTCCGTGGGCCTACATTAGAAGTTTTATTAGGTGGTGACTATTTTCACTAGCATGGCATGTCCTTTTAATAATGATCCCGTGGATGAAGGTGCAGCATTACTGCACAGAGAATTAAATATTCGTTGGGAGATGATTATCAGACCGTGCATAGATGTTCTTGCATTTTCAGACAATTATCTTTTTCAGCGGTACTGTTTCACGTCACAGTCCATCATTTACATACACAACCTCATCCGTCCTTACATTTCCAACAGAAGTCATGTTCTCACATCCCAGCAGATATTGTGTGTTGCGCTGCGTTTTTTGGCAAATGGGAGTTTTTTATACAACGTATAAAACAGCCACTTACGCTAATATTAACTTTACAATGTAAAACATGGTCAAAAGAAGGAATCACCATGATTGTGCCGATGTTTTACCTGTTTGAACAATGTTTTTATGTTTCATCTTAAGCTGCTGCCAAGTGCGCTTCTCCCCCGCGGGACTGCACCTAAATTAAATAAACTAATAGGCTACCACTCAAGCAGTTTCCTCTGTAATATTATTGTGATTGCAACAGGACTACATTTAAACGTATGCACTGACCCGAGCAGCAATGTTCTCCCGAGCCGTCTCCCTCTCTTTTGCTGCTGCAGCGGTGTTACACTTTCGTCAAAAACGTGCTCAAACTCACAGTATGAGTGCATTAATATTTCCAATTCCAGTGGTAGCGTAGCCCTCCTCTTCCCCGTTGCCATGGTGACTCGTCGAATCAGGGCTCCATTGATGCTGTCTTTTTATACTTGTGGTGCACGCGCTTAACTCCAGGTCAAACTACTCAGAGTTGATCAAACTAACTCAAATCAGCTGCTCTGAAAACTCAGTTTCCTATCTCAGAGTAGATCAAGTCAGAGTTCAGGGTTAGACTTTGTTGAACCTGCTTTGTGAAACAGACCTCAGGGCCTGAAGTTAACTTTTTTGGCCACAGTGGTTTTTTACCAGCAAATTTTTTTTGTGCCTAAAATAAAGGTGAACGACTCAGAAAATGCATGAGAATGGTTCTTGAACTTGTACAGAATCCACATTTAAGTAATGTTGAGTTATTAACAAACTAAATCTCATTAATAACTAGAATGACTTACAGCTGTGTCTAACCTGGTGTGGCAGCATTTAGAATAGAAAGTAACAGAAATAAAAACAGCCAATCATCTCACTGATAGGCTTATTTATTTAGTTAACACCCAACTGCAATCCATTAGTCACTGTTTCTTTGTCACTGTAGTGTCATTAGATACCTGGGATCAACATTTTTTTTTTAATTTGACATTAACAATAAACATTACATTTATAACAAATGACTTATAAGTTTATGTTGCTTTTCAAGATAAGACATGTTTGGACTATTTTGACTGAATAACATTTAGATAAACAACCACAATAACGATCATTATAATGAAAGGCCGTCTGCTTCCTCCTCTCTCCAAACACACGATGATCCCCACATTGCATCTCCTCTGTTGTGGCGTCGTACACCAGCCAGTCGTGAACCTTGCCATCCCTTTCCGCTTTCCACTTTGTATTAAAACATCTTTATTAATTTTTTTTAACTGTCCTCCTCATCCTCTTTTTGTTCTGTTGCAGCCAGCGGCCTCTTCACGCCAGCAATATGCCGCCACATTTTTTAATTTTCTTCTTCTTCTTCTCCTTTTTTATTTTGAAAGTCCACGAAAACAGCGGGGCTTGCTTAGCAACAATAGGCTACCTGATTGGTCAACAACACACAACTCTTGCTCAGTGTTGTGTTGTCTTATTGGCTTCACGCCAACATGGCAGGTAGATTGACAGTTTCACCCGCCAATCACAAAAGTTTCCCGCATTTGGCGTGTGGGTGGGTGCCAATTTCATGCCCTGTGTGTGACTATTTATAGACCACCCAAGCACCACTGCTATTTTTATCGGTGAGTTTTCCGAACTTCTATCGATTTTACACTCAACTTACAACAGGGTTTTAATAACTGTGGATTTTAATATACACAGATAATAGTTCAGATCTCACTGCAAGGAAATTTTTAAATCTTTAAATCGACCAGGATTTTAAGCAGCACATCACACAGCCCACTCACAACAGAGGGCACACCCTGAACCTGGTCATGTGGCCTGTCCACGGGTGTGTCCTCTGTTGTCGACCTGGCTGTGTCTGACCATTATTGTGTGTTTTTTGATATCTCCAGTTTTAGCCAACAGGAGGCCCGGTGAGATCAGTGAGGAAGTGCTACCTTGCTCCTGAAGTGGCTGCAAATTTTATTTAACTTTTACTCAATAGCACTGCTGACATTTTACCTGCACCCTGTGAGGATCTATGTGAGGACTTTGCAGACCACTTCAGAGGTGAAGTAGTTGGTATTAGGTCCACTCTTTTAGAACAAAACAATGTTGCTTTTAACAGATCTGAACCATCACTTTTATCTGAGAAGACAAGCATTTTGTCCTGGTTGATGCAGTAGCACTCTGTAGAGTTTTCACCCGTTAACCCAACAACCTGTCTTTTAGACCCAATTCCCACATCACTCTTAAAACAAGTTTGAACTTTTAAACCTTATGAATTGCTCTCTCCAGATGGGTGTCTTCCCCACTGCCTTTAAAACAGCAGTGGTGAAGCCCCTTCTGAAGAAGAGCAATTTGGATCCTGACAATTTCGCCAACTACCAACCTGTATCCAACTTACCCTTTTTAAGTAAAGTTTTAGAAAAGCTGTTTTTATCCAATTAAATGATTTTTTAAAACAGCAACACGATTTTAGAACAGTGTCAATCTGATTTTAGGATGAACCACAGTACAGAGACAGACCTCGTGAAGATTGTTAATGATCTCAGGTGTAACATGGACTCTCAGAAACTGTCAGTCCTGGTGCTACTGGATCTAAGCGCTGCTTTTGATACAGTAAACCACCACATATTATTAAATAGACTCAGGGCGTGATCACACTGTCCTCCCGGACCACGACCCGGACTTTAGGGTACTTGTCCCCCCTCCCTCTCCCCCCCGCGCCCCAGCCCCGTTTGTACTCACACTGCCTGGGCCACGGCCAATGCTTCTTGCTGTCCATACGCCATCACGCCGTAACACGTCACACGCATTGATCGCATGTGTGTGGCTTTGTTTACAAATCTTTCCATAGACCTCGGAGTTTTTGTGCGTCTTGTCGACTGTTTTTGAATATTTTCATCCGACCAAATCTGCAGTAAACACAACGTGAACCTTTCACCACCATTGTTGTTGTTGTTAAATATCCGCGCATGGTCCGTCCTTCTATTTACATGTCCGAACAGGCGGACATAACGCTACTGCCGTAGGGCTCGTGCTCGTGCTTGTACACGTGCGCACGCTCGTGCTCGTACATGTGCAAACGGCTCCGCTAAAGCCCACCTATTTCAAGCGGGCCGTGGAGGGCCAGCTGGCCCCAGTTGAGCGCGGAGCGGGTGCGCTCACACTACTTAAAGGTACTAGACTTTAGCTGAAAAACCGGTTTTGGCCGCGGCCAAAAGGATAGTGTGATCACGCTCTCAGACACCTGGTGGGCCTCTCTGGTACTGTTCCTAAATGGTTTTATTCTTACCTCACAGACCTTAGGTGGGGGGTGCCCCAGGGGTCAATTTTAGGTCCAATACTCTACTACTTTAATTTATATATGCTCCCCCTTAGGGACGTCATCAGGAGACACGATCAATTTTCCCAGCTACGCTGATGATACACAGCTCTACATTGCCGTGTCTCGTGATGACACAGGGCCTATTTGTTCCCTTTTAAACTGTATTTTAGACATAAAGTCATGGATGGCAGAGAACTTCTTACAGCTCAACCAGGACAAAACAGAGGTTTCAATTATTGGTCCTGAAGGCAAGAGAGAGAAACTTTTACCAAAACTAAATGCTTTTAAAGATTCACAGTGCGTAAAAAAACTGGGCGTTCTTATGGACTCTGAGCTTGATTTTATTCCACACATCAGAAATACTACAAAGATGTTTCCATCTTAAGAATATAGCCATAGTTCGCCCATTTCTCTCTATGGCCAGCACAGAGGTGCTAATGCATGCTTTTATCTCTAGCCAGTTAGGGCGCACTCACAGTGTTCTACTGCACCGGGCCAAAACAGGTTTTATCTGTGATTCAAATTCTACAGGAGGCTTCCTGGAGTCAGCAGAGTCGTTGGCAGTTTAGTGCGCAAGCAGGCATTTATTAGCAAATGGACATTGGATGTTACAGACATCTGGAGAAATGTTCTATTCTCTATCTAGAGTAACTGTGTGCAACACAGTACCCGTGATCAGAGGCAAGAAGTTTCTGATCTCTATTCTATCTGCTCCAGCATATAAACTTGTTACAAAGGCGTGGTTATGTGTCTGCTTGTGCGTGCATATGTGTATTTCAGAAGCAGCCGTCCCGATTCCTCCATCTTACACCCCCGCCCTTCTGGGTTTCATCTGTTTGGCATGACTCGTCTTCTTTATCTGTGAAGGAAGCACATATTCTCATCCTCCCTCATACCTTGCCTCCTTATATGGTTGTTGTTTGCGAACGCCGATGCTCTAATCTCAACTAGTTGCTAGGTGCGTTTGTGCAAGCTGGCTATTTCATTGTCTTTGTAACCTTGACTGACTGCCAAAAGTTTGTGTGCTTTTGGAGAAAGCAGAAAAGCTTGAGCCTGGTCAAATAATAGCAGAGGCACATACTATCACACTGACATGATTATACTTATTGCGTCTTATTATCACACTCTCATTAATCATTACTAATACACACGCTAACACATGAGGCCCAGGCAGTGTGAGTACAAACGGGCTGGCCAGCAGGGGGAGGGGGGGACAAGTACCCTAAAGCCCGGGGCGTGGTGCGGAAGGACAGTGTGAGTGCGCCCTTCGAGGCTTTGTAGTAGCAGTGCTGGTGCTGTAGGAAACGGCTGCCTCTCCAGTAGCTCCCCAGTTTTTTAGCTCTTTTACCCTATTTTGACCTCTTTCTTTCTACTTTTTTACTCTTCTTGTGAAGAGATTGTGTGTTTTATATATATCTTATGGATATTTCTAACTTTAAAATGCAACAAAGAGCCAGTTTTCTCAATTACTCAAGAGAGGAACTGCTGGCTCTGCGTACAAAGGGAAGAGCGTGGACAAGGGCGTACTCACACTGTCCTTCTGGCCGGGGCCAAAACCGTTTTTTCAGCTAAAGACTAGTACGTTTAAGCAGTGTGAGTGCACCCGTTCCGCGCATAACTGCGGCCAGCGGCCCGCCCACGGCCCGCTTGAAAGAGGTGGGCTTTAGCGGAGCCGTTTGCACATGTACGAGCAAGAGCGTGCGCGCGTGTACGAGCACGAGCACGAGCCCTATGGCAGTAGCGTTATGTCCGCCTGTTCGGACATAGTAAATAGAAGGACGGACCATGCGCGGACATTTAACAACAACAACAATGGCGGTGAAAGGTTCACGTTGATGTAATGCGGAGGTGGAGTGTTTACTGCAGATTTGGTCGGATGAAAATATTCAAAAACAGTCGACAAGACGCACAAAAACTCCAAGGTCTATGGAAAGATTTGTAAACAAAGTCACACACACACGCGATCAATGCGTGTGACTGTTACGGCGTGATGGCGTATGGACAGCAAGAAGCATTTGCGCGAGGCCCAGGCAGTGTGAGTACAAACGGGGCTGGGGCGCGGGGGGGAGAGGGAGGGGGGACAAGTACCCTGAAGCCCGGGTGGTCTGGAAGGACAGTGTGAGTACGCCCTAAGACACCCCGTCCCGAGGCAGCGGGCGCAGGTTCAACTCCGACCTGCGGCCCTTTGCTCTCTCTCACCCCACTTCCTGTCCGTCCTAAATAATAAAAGGCTTGAAAAACAAATAAAAGAGTTTCATTCATTCTTTAGACTGGCAGTGTTTTATGTGTAAATATGTCACACTTGTTATGTAAAAATTAGTTGTTTAAAGTATAATAAAGATGCTTCTGTATCTAAATAATTTCAAGTTATTATTCTATAATAATATATGTATTACATATGTACATACATAATAATGTATTACATTATGTATATATTAATAACACTTGCTGATGTTACTGTTACTGCGATGAGCTGCATTAATTGTCCTCTGTAGAGATGACAGGCATTTTTAGGGTGTCCCACAACCCTCTGGTCCTGTGCTAAAAAAGTAAACGTAGAGCCCTGTAGCGTGAGCGAAAATACTCACGATGCATGCAGTGAGAAGGGAGTGTTGACATTGTCTTCACTGACACACAGATCAATACCAGTTAACTCCGGCTAGCACAATATTAACTTTATTGAATTTAACAATGTTGTGTAAAGATGACGTTTGTATCACGCTGGTGATGACTGAGTACAGGAGCATCCATCAGTCCAGGTGAAGAGCTGAATGGCTCTTGTCTGTCTGTGTGATCCATTCATACACACATCATGAGTGTATTTGCTCAGTATTTTTTTGACTGTCGAATTGTTGAAATCTATCGAGTCTGCTGAAAAGTGGACCCCAGGAACACTAGCAAACTGCTAAGGCATAAGCTAATGGGGATCCTTTAATAAAACAAAAAAACAATAAAACAAGACTAGAGAGGGACAGCTTGTTGCAGCCTATGGAGGGCGAGTAATCCTCAGCTCTCTGATCCACTTGGTATTTATCGATGCATCAAACAAGCTGCCAGGATCATCTGTCCCACAGATTGCATGTTCAATGAGAAGTGTTGTAGGCCACTGTTTGACTGGGCTGTTAGACCTGGAATTTTGCAGGTTTCATTCACATTTGTAGTAGTAGTTCATCACTGAGAAACTGCCTGGGAAGCTGGGATATCAGGTGAAATATAGCCTAAGCCTACTCTAAAGGCCTTACAGCTCATTTTAGGGTACCATTTAGGACTGGAGAATGTATTTTTTATAATATAACTTAGCCTGATTAGATGACTTGCCTTCAAAAACAATGCTACCTTCACATCAAAGCACATCGCGTTCCTTTAGCACACATTGACCCTCTTGAAGCCATGTTAGGGGGGCGGTTTCACTGAATTTTTCCCCTTTGCAGCATCAGTAGCACAGAGCCAGCCTCCAACCAGACTACGCTGCTCCTGCCTGCTCTCTCTACGGGTTTTTTCTAAGGTTGGGAAGCTAGATTACGCACAGGGACAGCAAATAAACAGAACCAAAACAAAGCACGCTGTCTTTCACCGGGGGATTCGTCTGTAGTCCGTGCAGGAGCATCTCTGACTCGCGCTGATTCGCGTGAAAGGCGGACAAAACAGGTAGAAACTTAAACGCTTTTTCATTTTCAATGCCTCGGCGCATATCCGGATTCACAGGGACGCTGCACTTTCCATGTCTGATGCGATTACACACAGGATTGGAGGCTACATGAGAAGAAGGGGGCGGGCGGGGACTCGTTGAAAGAATTGTGTCGTTGTGGTTCACGTTAATGTCTTTATTGTAGAGCAACACGCGAAAGTGCCTCGTAGAAATTTGTACTGAATCATTTGGTTTAGCGAAACGAAGCCTACCTGGCGTAGCTAACATTAATCCATAGCTTAACCCCCCCCCCCCCTCCGGCTGAATTAATGTAAATACATAAATACACCTCCGTTTAAGATAGTGTTGCCGTGTCGGGCTTCTCTACTATTTTAATAACAAAGTCTCAAGGTCTGCGTAGCTACGTCAAAGGGCTGTTGCCTGCTTCACTGGCGAGGCTCGGTAGGCTACAGTAACGTTAGCTTACATGGCCACGGTCACATTCCCGTAATTTTCCATTCGGTTCGTAAACCGAACACCGCACGCACTCTTTATATCCCTCCACCTCTAACGCCATCGAGCAGCTCTTAATTAGTGCATACATGTAAATAATATGGGAGTTCCGGCGGCGCCGCTGCAGGCCGCAGCCTATCACACCGCTCACTGCTCGAACTTGTTTACATGGAAACCGGGGGGTGGGGGTGGGGGGACGGTAACCTTTTTCCTCCGTAACACCCCCGGTCAACATATGGTTTGTCGGGGGACCGGCTTTCCTTCATTATGGCACCCTAGGTACAGATAGTGGACGTGACATATGTTGTTTTTCACAACATTAATTATGATGATTATAGATTCCCCTGGGCTTTCTCAAGCAGTTCACTAACTTGTGTGTTACATTTCATACATTTAGAAATGATGTATGTATTTCATATAATTTATGGTTTAGATATGGTAAATAAATAAATAAATGTAGAAAAACTACATGATAAAAAGTCTCAAGTGTCTTACCATCTTCTGCGGTCAGTTAATGTGGCCCATTTAACTCAACCCTCATAAATCTTTTATAAAGGCATATAGGCGTCAGTGCAATTGAATTATTATCCAATTATTAATTAATTGACCAGGAGGAGGGTTTATGGACAAGTATTTCCTTATTTTCTGGCAAAGGCCAGCACATTTAATTCCACTGGTGTATTATACCACTCTGGTTTAATATACAGTATCACTACATGAAAAGGCCAGTTCACTTAAATTACAAAAAGATGACTGGAAATTATGCTGATATGCTGTTTTGTGTAGGTATTGAAATGTGAAAAGTTAGAATTTAATTTCATAAGGTGTCCAAAGTTTTCAGTGGAACTTAACTTATATAAGAGGGGAGGGCCTCTTATTTGGCAGGCGCTACAGAGCACTGAATGCCAAAATGACCGGAAACAAGAACAGTTTCTTCTCGCTGGCCATCACTTTGATGAACAGTTAACATCAGCCATATAGTGTTAATAACCCTGTAACACCAAACATCTAACGTACTTCACAGTATCTGTCCGTTATATAGTCTTATAGTTTTTACAGAGGGTTTTGTTGCAAAGAATTTCACGATATGAATATCTCTGCCAAATCCAACTACCTCATGTATATAAAACAACCTGTTACCTTAATAATCCCATATTCTTTCAGCACCTTTTTAGCTGTTGTGTCTTTTCTGTTTAGGAACATTGAGAGTAACAAAAAACAGTTAAATTCCTTGTTTGTGTACACACTTACTTGGCCAATAAAGCTGATTCTGATACTGAACAAAGACATTTTTTTGCATTTAGATTTTATTCATTTAAAACAGTTTATGTTGATAAACATTTAGGTTGTAAATATAGTCTGAAAAGTCTCCAGTGTGTTCTTTGGATTATCCAGAGATAACAAGGACACTGTTTCTGGAAAGAGATATTCCTCAGACATGTTTTAAATGCCACTACAAACTAAGAGTGCTTTCACATCATCCTTATTTAGTTGGTTGAATGCAACTTGAGTGCGCTCCCTCATTTGCTACAGTTCGTTTGTGCAGGTGGGAATGCAACGATCGTACTCAGGTGTGCACTAGAAGTGAACCAAATGAGCGGAACCGAGACCTGATAGAAGAGCTGGTTTGTTTGTGGCGAGAACATGACTGGTCCTGGGTCCGCACTAACTGCAGAAAGCACTGTGCATTTTTGAACCAACCCAGCTCCTGTAGGCAGCTACGTGATTCACGCCATGATTAAGTCCCTCCCCTGTCACCACGACAACAACAACAACACACTATGTAATAACCGAAGATCAACGCCAAAACAAACCCACAATGTTGTCTCGCCATTGTGACATAATTTGTGGTGGGTGCGTTGTCTAATGTCACGTTTGCATTCTCAATGTTCTGACCAATCAGAGAGCAGTTCAGGATCTACATTATTGCGCCCGCCCCAGACACATCTGACCAATGAGTGAAGTGCTTTTTTTCCTTTTGTGTCCCAAACCTTTATTGAGCCTAAGTAAAGCTACAGTTAGGTTCACTTCAACATGTCATCAGCTGATCCGAACCAGATAAAATGAATAGGTGTGAATGAACCAGAATGAAAGAGCCTTAAAGTCACCCCCTCTCTCTCACTTCTGTTTCCTGTCATTCTTCAAGCTGTCCTCAAATAAAGTCATGAAAAGGCAGAAAAAAATAATAATAAAAAAAGAAATCTCAGGGACAGATATGTCCAAACCTTGACAAATAAAATCAGAACTATCTATTTCTTTTTGCACATTAGGACGACTAACCCCTTCTACTTTATTCTAATGTGTGTATTCTGTTTAAAAAGGTGCTACACGTGTAGCATAGCTATGTCTGTCTCACTGGCTGTGTTTGTACTGTGTGTCCAGAGCAGGATGTCAGCAAGAGGAGGAAAGAAGAAGGCCACCAAGCTGTCCCGTTCAGCCAGGGCAGGTGTCATCTTCCCTGTGGGAAGGATGATGAGGTACCTGCGCACCGGCACACACAAATACCGCATTGGCATGGGGGCGCCTGTCTACATGGCAGCAGTCATCGAGTACCTGGCAGGTAGGAGGACGACATGATTCAGGCTTCTTACATACAGTGTATCATATTTACATATTCACTGTACTCTTGCGTGGGTAAATTGTGTGATATAGGGAAATATTCCTCCGTTCAACTGAAATTATGAAAAATATTTCAACATAGCAAAACGAATTATTTGGTGTAATTTATTTGGAAACAGAAATGTGACTAAGGGCGCACTCACACTGTCCTTCCGCACCGGGCCAAAACAGGTTTTTCGGCTAAAGCCTAGTGCGTTTGACCAGTGTGAGTGCAACCGCCCCGCGCATAGCTGCGGCCAGCCGGCCGTCCACGGCCCGTCTGGAGAGGTGGGCTTTTGTAGAACGCGTTTGCACATGTACGAGCATGAGCGTGCGCACGTGTACGAGCACGAGGCCTATGGCGGTTCTGACGTCATTTATGTGCGCCTGTTCGGACATAGAAAATAGAAGGACGGACCATGCGCGGACATTTAACTACAACAACAATGGCGGCGAAAGGTTCACGTTGGTGTGATGCAGAGGTGGAGTGTTTACTGCAGATTTGGTCGGATGAAAATATTCAAAAACAGTCAGACAGAAAGATTTGTAAACAAAACGACGCATTGCGATGACGTCATCAATGCGTGTGACGTGTTACGACGTGATGAGGTATAGGCAGGCAAGAAGCATTGGCCGGGGCCAAGGCAGTGTGAGTACTAACGGGCTGGCAAGCGGGGGGAGAGGGAGGGGGGGACAAGTACTCTAAAGCCTGGGGCGCGGTGCGGAAGGACAGTGTGAGTGCGCCCTTAGTTTTCTGGGACATCACAAAGAAAGTCCGAAGAAGGACAAAAACGGTAGCAGAGCCTGGTCCATATTTCTTGACTGTTTTCCTCTCATTTCCGATGGGCTGGGAGTCACACAGTGGAAAGTAAACATGTTTAAACAGTCGAACACATTGGATGTCTGATGGGTTTCCACACTTTCTTTTTTCTCCTCTAAGCTGAGATCTTGGAGTTGGCAGGAAACGCAGCACGGGACAACAAGAAAGGCAGAATAACTCCCAGGCACATCAAGCTGGCTGTGGCCAATGACGAGGAGCTCAACCAGGTAACAGTGCTCTATACGCGTCTGATGGTTTTTTGGGTGTAGACCATTACGCCTCAGGTTGTAGAACAGTGAAAAGTGAGCCATCATATGATAAAAGCTGCTCAGGACAACATCATTATGTACAAACAAAGGCAGCTTCTCACACTCACTCACAATGGCCCTCATTTATCAAACGAACGCACGGCAGAAAAACGTGCGTACGACCATTTCCTGGCAAACGTCGGCATTTATCAATTTGGAGCGTGAGCTACGATCAAATCTCACGTCTGGTCTGAGATTGTGTACGCACATTTCAGCCTGTGGATTTGCGGTGCAGCACAGCAAAATCTGGCTGAAAATAATGAACAAACCTCAGCTGTCATTAAGCATAAGCAGTCACATATTAAGAACAGATTAAAACGGATTCTTAAAACGAATAAAAAAAATAAAAATTGTGGTTGGAGCAATTGATTGTACTCATGTGCGTCTGAAGGCACCATCCATGAATGATTACGCATTCATCAATCGCAAAAACTACCACTCGATAAATGTACAGGTGATTTGTGATGCCAAGCTGTTGCTTTTAAACGTGGTGGCCAGGTGGCCACGGGGTGGGACACACGATTCTTTTATATTTCAAAACAGCTTGGCTCAAGCCCCCCGCGACCTCGACATTGAATTAATGAATGAATGTGTTGGCGCGCGGCTGCAGCAAGACGCACTGCAGAGCCAAAGTCATCTCCTCGGTTGGTGGCTACCCTCGATAAATTGCATTAAATCAAACAAGGTATCAGATGATTAACATCTTGGTATGGTTCTAGGTGACAAAGGTATTATCTTACGGAATACCTAATAACCCCGCTTGCAAACCGAGCAAGAGCGCCGGTGTTGTGCCGTATCCAGCACCCCTGCCGTGAAATGCACCCCCTCGCATTATAGGTGATATTCTGGATCAGAAGGCTGTTGTTTCCACCTAAAGGAGTAGTTTATATACAGCTAACCCACAACGGTCAGAACATTGGTTACTTACAGTCTTTAAACTATTTTAAAGAGTTTAAAGTCACAAACTTGGATAATAGCGAACACAAAACAACACCTTTTTGTATGTTCTGTGGAAATACACTGCAGCCATAATTACAAAATAAATGAAATGGATCTTTTGAGCAAGTTGAAGGTATTTGACTCAGCGTTTCCTAAATCTAATCCCAGCTTTTCTTGCAGTTCATATGTTCAAAGGTGTGTGCTTTTAATTGGGTTACCTGCATATAAACTACTCCTTTAGGTGGAAACAACAGCCTTCTGATCCAGAATATCACCTATAATGCGAGGGGGTGCATTTCACGGCAGGGGTGCTGAATACGTAACACCTGTCCAACAGTGCTAACTTGGGTCACAGTGGAGCGCTGCTTTGGGTTGACTGCCTCCGTTATTCTTTTCCATAAAGCATTTTTATGGGCCCCTTTTATTCCACTCTTAAAAATGCCAAAAAGCACATCTTTCTTTTGCTCCATCTCGGATGTCCGGAGGCCGATCTGTGTGTCAGTTTCTTTTCTAACCTGCGTTCCTTCTCTCCGTGTTTGACCTCAGTGGGCAAAGCCTCCGAAACAGGAATATTTAGGGGCGTAACATGTTAAAGACGATCAAATTCAGCCGCCGCATTTATCAAGGCCCGCTCATTCGTACGCTGAGATTGGTCAGATACGAATGTTTCATAAATCACACGTGGGTCCTGCCATAAGACCAAGTCTGCGCTCAGATCTGTGCCCTTTTTCACGCAAGATTGATAAATGAGGCCCACTGTGTTGTTGCAGAAGAGGTAATCTTGTTCTTGCTTACCAACACATTGCAGTTCATGTTACTACCAAGATGTTTTTCAAAAACAAACTAATCAATGGTAACTGATTTTAATTCAGGGGTTTCATGCAATCAGAAGTTGTTGTGTGTCTTGCTAAAATACACTGTAGTTCTTACAGTAAAGAGATATGTTCAGAATATGTTTTTTAACTACACAAGTGAGGACAGAAGTGTGGAGGAGGTAAGGGATAATGCCCGATGAGGTGTTGATTAACAGAAATGAATCGGACGACTAAAGGCGTGAACCATCTGACACGAAGCGGAGGTCCGATTAATTTCTGTTAATGTCGTCGGGCATTATCCCGCTTATACCATGTTCACCTACGAAAGAGAGTAATATTTAACAAATTAATAATACTTCAATGTGTTTTAGAGTTAAACGTTTTTTATTTTATTTTTACAAGTCGAACGGACTATTTAATATCTCCCGTATGCATGCGTTGCCAAATTTTGTTTCAAAGAATCAAAGTTCACAGATAGTTTCCTAAATCGTGCTCCGGAGGCTGTGGTTGGTGTTAACCCGCAACACACCCACCTTAAAGAAACAATAATAAACACACTTAGGCTACATTAATGAGGACAGAAGAAGGGTTATGCGGCTACATTATTATTAAAATGTAGCTAGTGTACAGACCTCTTTGCTGATTTTTTTCAGCATGTTCCCCAGGTAGTTGACACCCATCGGCTCCCTGGAGTACCACACATCAGATGCCACAGTGATAGAGCGCTTCGGGTGGAGATAAAATGATTTTGCATCTGGGGGATTCTTGGAGATGTACTTTTTAAAACTGTTTACTGGATACAGAGGATCCCCGGGCCTGGCGAACATGAACCCTCGTAGGTTTTCCTTGTGTGGGTCGTTGTGTGCGTCGTCGATCTTTATAGTTGTTTGTCTGAGGATTATGCGCTAAGCTGACGTATTCAACGCCATGTTAGTCTCTTTGGATGACGAAAGATGTCATGGTCAGCTCACGGCTTCCCTCCCTGCCACGGCGAGCGTAACACAGCTGGATGTCAAACCGCACCTTTCTGACGAGGCCGAGGGGCGTGTCGGGAGACAGCGCAGATGAACATGTGATTCTCTAAAGATCTGACTCAGTGATGCAGGATGGTGGAAGCTGGTGTCCTTCCCACTCTTTCTGTAACGTTTCTGTATCGCCTTACAAACCGCAATACTGGTCTTGAACACAGTGTCACTGATGATGTTGATGTCACATAAATGGCGGTTGATACCGGCTGTCAGACTCCTCAAACTGGTAACACTGTCATCTCCTCCTTCCTTGGTCGACTGGACAGACGCATAAAACAATCACAAAACGTCCTTGAGTAGCCACGGTTACCATCTAGTGCTTGAGCCACTGCAATAATTTAGAACTGTCATCAGGCAATTTGACAGAACGTCTTTCCTAGGTGTAAATTAACACTTTCTAATCTACACCCTCCAGCCAATCAGAATCTAGTATTTACCCAGACCATGGTATAACTTAAAGTAAAATTCTTGCGTAAAAACATCCCATGGTCTTTTTCAGCACTTACATACATCAAATAAGCCATAGAGACAGTTTTTTTCATGTAACAACTATTAACGGAGAAATCTGGGAGGTTGCTAACAGTCGGAAGTGGCTTGCACTGATTAGCGCTGGGCAGCACGGTGAAGACATTAAAACATCTCAAAATAACAGCAAACCTCTGCAGTAGCATGAGTAGAGTCGCTACACAGAAAATCTGTCATTCTGTCTCTGCCATCTGTGGCTGCCAGTGGGTGAGGTGATCTGATGCAGTGGCTCTATCACAACAAACACATGCTGTACAGCTGAGCTATGTTCGGACTCTCAGAACATTAAACTGTAGCCTTGTACAGATATATCAGGATATATTTAGACAATATCTATAAAATGCATAAGACATTAACAATTGTCCAATGACTGCAATAAAAAATGATTCCAGTTTTGATGTTATTATTGTTCTGTGAGTAATAAGGTAACTGTCCTCAATGCAAGGTATATGTGTGGTGATTGTGAACGTTTCAGCTGACAGCAAATGGTGTGTGTAGCAGCTAATTTTTCAGCAGGCACAAAGTGTCCCAACAAACACTGTGGTTAACCTCAGCTGAGAACAATCACATCTGTTTTCACAAGGAAGTCACTGCTTCTTAGACTGAGGGAATCGTGGTACTGTATGTTGTAGGACAGTACATACTGAAATGTGTTCTTCACCAGCTCTTGCGGGGGGTGACCATATCAAATGGAGGGGTCCTGCCTCGGATCCATCCAGAGCTGCTCTCCAAGAAGAGAGGAGGCCGGGTGAAAGCGGACAGCCAGGCATCCATTCCTGAGAAGCAGGAAGAACGCTCAAAGAACAAGAAACCCATCAAATCCTTCAAAAAGGTTAAAGGAAAACGAGGCCGCAAGCCAAAGGTCAGTCAATTCACCAGAATACTCAGGAGATTAAAGCCTTAGTATGCTTCAAATGAAATGTTTCCAATAGCGGAGTCAGGGGGCTGCCTCTGAAAATCTTACATCCTCCACATATCTCAAGAACCATTCACCCTATCTACTTCACGCTCGGTAGGTGTTTGTCAAGTCAAGTCAAGTCAGTTTTATTGTCAAAAATTGCAATATGCATGACATACAAAATGCAAAAAAATGAAATTACAGTCCTCTCAGACCCAGTGCAATCGGCATATATATATACAACATAATAAAAATATACAAAGAGTAAAAAATGTAAAGTGGCAGTGGATTGTAAAGTGAATAAGATAATAATAATAAATAGACGGTAACAGTGCAATGACATTTGTTGAATTGAGGTAGAGCGGTATTGTTCATTAAAGTGAGGTAGTGCAGTGAAGTGCAAATAGCAGTTCGAGTCCGAGTTCAGATGTAATGTGTGTGTGTGTGTGTGGGGGGGGGGAGGGGGGGCATGATGTCAGATGACGGAGGGGAGGGGAGGTGTAAGGGTGGCTGTGGCAGGGGGCAGAGTTAGAGGGGGGAGGGGGGGCAGAGTAGGGAGGGAGTTGAGTCTCCTGACTGCCTGGTGGCAGAAACTGACTTTTAGCCTGCTGGTTTTGGCTCGGAGACTCCGCAGTCTCCTCCCCGACGGCAGCAGGCTGAAGAGGCTGTTGGAGGGGTGGGTGGGGTCACCTGCGATCCTGATGGCTCTGCGGGTGAGACGGGTGTTGTAAATGTCCGACAGGGGGGGGAGAGAGACACCAATAATCCTCTCAGCTGCCCTCACGATGCGCTGCAGAGTCTTGCGTCAGGACACGGTGCAGGCGCCGTACCACACGGTGATGCAGCTGGAGAGGATGCTCTCGATGGTGCCTCTGTAGAAGGTGTGCATGATGGGGGTCGGGGCTCTTGCTCTCCTGAGCTTGCGGAGGAAGTACAGGCGCTGGTTTGCTCTCTTGGCCAGTGATGCTGAGTTGAGTTTGCTGGGGACCCAGAGGAGTGCATTTAGTCGGGGAGACAAAGTCTCAAAAATGGGTTGAACCTGACATGGTCTGCCATACATTTTATCTGTGTTGTTTTCTCTGGTAACTTTGACCCTAAAAACCAATAATTGGAGCGTCTGCTCTGCCGGTAATGTCACAGGAAAAAAATTGTGGCCGTTATAGTGTATGCATCCTTTATTTTTTATCAGAAAAATGTGAAACATGATTTTTCTTTCTCAAATCGTCAGTGGGTTGGGTAAGCTGTCAATAATTGCATTCCAGATACACAGAACACATTCTGTCAACATCCACTAAAAAAAATAACTCTTAAAACACGTTTCTACATGATTTTGCAAAATGTCTTTTTCTTGCTTTTTTTCCCAATATTTTCATCTTTACCTCATTGGCAATCAACTATTCCCACAAGTTATGACTTCAGTCAATATGCCATTTGTTTCACCAGACAGTATACTCATTCCACAGAAAATCCAAAATGAGTGCATCTGTGTGATGTATGATGTAAAATGATATCTAGGACCTTCCAGGATCACAACCTGGGTGGAACACCTGGTCAGCTAGGGGAGGATAACTCAAGAGAGAGACCTACAGTACCGAAGGAGCTAAGGAGGAGATGGCGAGGCTGCAGAGCAGAAGCTAAACGGAGGAGGAAGTTTAAACCCTGCATCCCGGCAATTATTACTGCACTACAGACGAAACACTCCGGAGTATTCGTCATCATTACTATGACTTCAACCACGTCTCTCTCTCATCCACTCTCCCAACGTTTCACCAGTTTGTCAAATGCACAACAAGGGACAATAAAACGATCGATCTGCTGTATGCAAATGTCAAAGAGGCATACAGCTCCACTGCCCTCCCTCCCCTGGGAAGGTCAGACCACAACCTTGTCCTGCTCTCCCCATCATACAAGCCTGTGGTTCAGCAGCAACCAGTGACAGTAAGAACTGTGAGGAAATGGTCTCCTGAGGCCATGGAGTCACTCCAGGGTGCCCTAGAAGCCACTGACTGGGATGCACTGAAAGCCCTACTCAAAAAGAAAAAGAGGGCCTTCAGGTCAGGGGACCGTGCAGAACTCAAGCGTGTTCAGAGAGAACTTAAACACAGCATCAGGGAGAGTAAGGAAAACTACAGGAGAAAACTGGAATCCAAACTGGAGAACAATAACACCAGGGATGAGTGAGATCACCCGCTTCCAGAGGAAAGGAGGAGGAACAGCTGAGGGAAATGAACAACGTGTGAAGAAGTTTAACCTGTTTTTCAACAGGTTCGACCCCAGCTCCCCCAGCAGCCCCCCTGCTGCTCCTCTGAGCAACTACCTCTGATCACAAACCCCCACAGCTCCACACCAGCCCCACAACCCCACACCAACCCCTGCAGCAGACACCAGGTTTCACCACCTCCTGCTCCCCTTCCCCCACCCCCCACCTCCCTGCTGGCCCATACCACAGACCGTCTCACAACCCCCTCCTCCAGGACCCTCGCACTTCCCCCACTGCTGCCTACAAACTTCTGCAGCAGTCACCACTCTGCACTACCTCCCACCCCCCAGTCTGGACTTAACATCACAGCCAGCCAGGTGAGGAGAGAGCTGGAGAAGCTCAGTCAGAGGAAAGCTGCTGGACCGGACTGCATCAGCCCTCGCGTGCTGAAGGCCTGTGCCAGCCAGCTCTGCGGAGTTCTCCAGCACCTCTTTAACCTGAGCCTCCACCTTCAGAGTGCCAGTGCTCTGGAAAACATCCTGCCTTGTTCCAGTGCCCAAAAAAGGACATCCTGTGGCACTGGATGACTACAGGCCGATTGCACTGACCTCTCACATTATGAAGGTCATGGAGAGGCTGGTTGCTCTCATACCTTAGACCCCTAGTGTGCCCATCACAGGACCCCCTACAATTTGCATATCCGCCCCATGTTGGGGTTGATGATGCACTCATCTACCTGCTGCAGGAAGTCCTCCCTGGATAGACCCAACACTGCTGTCCGCGTCATGTTCTTCGACTTCTCCAGCGCCTTTAACACCATCCAGCCTAAGCTGCCAACTGGAGAACATGCGGGTGGATTCTCCTATCGTCACATGGGTAAATGACTATCTGACGGGCAGGCCGCAGTATGTGAGATTACGAAACTGTGTGTCTGATCAGCAACATCGGCACCGCGATACTGTACTCTTATTGTAGTTCATATTTTGTATTTTATATTGTATTTTATTTTTTGTACTTCTGATTGTTTTGTACCGCTGCTACGATGACCTAATTTCCCCAATCTATCTATCTATCTATCTATCTATCTATCTAAAGCAAAGCAAATTGGAACCTCAGATTAAGCAAGGGGTCAATAGGGGATTTTTTTGAACCTATAGATATCATTATGAAACTTTGCAGATTGACTACTGACATTAAAAGAATACTTTTTTGCATTATAGTATTTTCTAAATTGTTTGAATACATATGTGAATGTGGCAATATCTTACTAATTATGCGTACATTTGCATATTTATAAAACCAGAAAAAAATCTAGATGTAAAAAAACATTCAATTTGTTTTTAAATTTTGTCAACATATACAGTGGCTTCAGGAAGTTTTTAAGAGCTTTGGTGAGAGAAATAATGAAGAACCCAAAGATCACTGTGGCTGAGCTCCACAGAGGCAGTGGGGAGATAGTTCTGGAAAGTCAACCATCACTGCAGCCCTCCACCATTTGAACAGAAGCCTCTCCTCAGTGCTTGACACATGAAAGCCTGCTTAGAGTTTGACGAAAAACACATAACGGACTCCCAGACTATGAGAAATAAAAAAAGATTCTCTGGTCTGATGAGACCAAGAGGCTTCCGTCAGGTGGAATCTTCTACCTATCAGGGCGTACATGGATGAAATGACAACAATAGCAACAAGTGCATGCACCAAACGCCTGCTAGATAACTCCAGGGAAACATCAAATGGGCACAAATGGAGATCAAATGCATCTTTGGGTCACTGAAAAGTGCTATATAAATAAAATGAATTATTATTATTATTAAATCCAGCAAATCCCTCAGTATCTCCATTGTTAAAGGCCAGCTTGCAAAAGAGAGGTTCTACGTCAACAACAGGCCAATTCCAGCGCAGAACTCAAAGACTCAAAGCAGGTGGAACAACTCAGCGGCCAAAGCTGTGGAGCTCCGAGGCTAATAGGTTAAGCTTCATCATTAGAGGCACATATAATGTCCTGCCCTCCCCAACTAACCTACATCTACGGTATGGAGAGGACCCAGCCTGTCTCCAATGTGCAGCACCAGCAACCCCCAAACACATCTTGGTGGGATGCAGGATCAGCCTAACTCAAGGATGATACACTTAGTGCCACAACCAAGTGCTGACATTTTTGGTTGCCGTACTGGAGAACATAAGGGTAACCACCAATGCCTTGCTTCTAAATGAGAAGCAGCGGACGAAGCCATTGCCTCTGGATTTGGGCCCACTGAACACAGCTGGGGATTGGGAAGTGTGGGTGGACCTGAGCCCGAGGCTCACCTTCCCACCTGATATTGCAGCGACCAATCTGAAACTAACACCAAAACCCAGACCTGGTACTCTGGTCCAAGTTCTGCCGGCGGGTCTTCATCGTTGAGCTGACTGTCCCATGGGAGGATGCCATTGATGAGGCATTTGAACGAGGCTGCGGTATGCCGCCTAAGCAGCTGAAGCAGAGGGGCGGGGCTAGAACGTGAAGGTGTGGCCAGTGGCGGTGGGCTGTAGGGGATTTGTAGCCAGGTCCATCACAAGGCTCCTGAAAGAAATAGGGATCAGAGGGCAGGCCCAACAGAAGGCAATCAAATAACTTGCCACTGCAGCAGAGTGAAGCAGTCACTGGCTGTGGTTGAAATGTAGGCACACAACATAGGTAAACCACGGGCTGCCAAATGACCACGCAGTGCCATCGTGCAACACACACCTAGGTCTGTGGTGGGTCCTGTGATATGTGGCAGAAACACTCTGACATCGAGGCACACAACTGATGATGTGTCCTGCTGGTGGCACCACATGATTGGTGCCTAATTCCACCCCACCCAAGAGAACATCTCCAACCCTTTTCAATTGTTGTGCTGATATTTAGGGATCTACCATTAATAACCAAGTCTTAACAGACACACAAACAAACAGCCTGTTTGTGCGTATTTTAGTGAAAGAAAACCTATTTTCTTAATTTCTTCTAAGATTTGATAATGTAAAAGTGTTTCTTTGTGTATTCTTACCTAGAAGGCAAACAATTTTTTACCTTTTTGCCAACTAAATATATAAACGCGTAAATAAAGCAATGTGTCTCCTACTGTTTAAAAATCTCACTTCACTTTCATTTAAGATTGTTACAGTAATCCCTAAACAAGCTGCCTCATTATTTCAGTTTTTGCATGATTGCATCACGTCCTCAAAAATATCTGATTACATTTTTTTTTTAATTATTGGGCTACAAATCTGATACATTTTTTTTTTTAGAATCTAAAAGAAATAGAAAAAAACAAGCGAACCGAACCGAAAAACCGTGACCCGAAATCCGTGATATGAACCGAACAGTGGATTTTGTGAACCGTTCCACCCCTATTGGTTATGGATAAACATGAAATGGTTGTGGCCCTGGTACCTTCACATTGTTGTGCCATGCTCTTTGTCCAGTCTGAGTGGTAGGGATATCACTAGTTACCCCTATTTCACTTGAAAAAAGGCACCTTTGTAGAATGAGTCTGAACACAACTGCGCCTGAAGAGTTTGGTGAGAACCCCACAGTTGCACTTACAGATGACCTCCTCAACCAGGCACGAGACCTCACCATAGCTGTGTACACAGTCACAGCTAGTCACATTAAGGATTCTGATCTTAGCAAACTGAGAGCATACAAGTTCCTAAACAATAAATCCACGCTCTTTAAGCCAATACTTGCAACAAAGAAGGCAATTATTTATACTTTGGATGCTGAAAATGCAGTTCCAGTTCCATCCACACAGCCACACTTGTACAAACAAGGCAGTTCAGGCTACATAGGGTGCTGTTGCCAGGGACCGGCGAACAAATGCAGCAGGATACACACTGTAACAAATTACAGCAGTGACCCAGAAGAGGAAAGTAACATTGAACATTAATATTGAGTGTAGGTTACATGTTAACAATGGCAATTCTAGTCTGGGCCAAGTGAAGGATTTGATTTAGTTCAATTTCTGTTAATTCTGTGTCATATCTGCTGATAGAAAATGTAAAGTAAAAATAGATGATTAAAGTGAACTAAAGGTTTTGCTGCCAGGAACTTTGGTTCTTTCATTATCTGGGACATTGATTTGGACTCATAATAGCAGGGTAGTCATTGGGCAGGTGAATTACTAAGGACCCAAAAGAGCACAGTTTTGAGTATAAAGTCAATCGGATGAGCGGTTCTCAAGAATGCTGCAGGCAGTACTTTTAGGGGCCAAGCATTCGGCTAGTTCTGAACAGGCACTGCATAAATATTTGTCAGACAACTATGATCACCGTCAAGAATGAACTTTGATAACTTTTGACCTTGATTTAATTTTGCATTTGGTAGAAAAAATAATAAGTTTTTGTCATAATTGCTGAAACTGTCAGTATATCCTGACAGTATTACATGAGACAGATGATCTGTGAAAAATCATGTCCCCCTGCCTCCACCTGCTGCTCCTAATGAAGAAGAAGAAAAACAACCACTCAGAGCTGAGGAGTTTCTGACACAGCGTCAATAACTGCTGTGAAAATGGGCAGTACCTATCAAATATGAATCAATATTATGTTACTTTATTGCATATTTCTCATTAAATGTTTTCAGAAAAATAATTAAGTTACTGTTTAGCTGTAAAATAAGACATTTTATTGGGCTGGTCGGCTGGTGGTCGAACCTTGACATCTTGGATACTCAGTACTGAGGTTTGATACTAAGCTGGCTCATTACTGAGCCACACTGCCACATTACGCACTCTGTTCTAATTTAAGTGTAGTTTAAATGTGCTATTTGTTTCCATCTGACAAAGAGCACAGACAACGAGTCTGTCCCAAACTCCACAGTGGAAGACGGCCCTGGAGATGGATTCACCATCCTGTCAGCAAAGAGCCTGTTCCTAGGACAAAAGGTAATGTTCGCCACACTCACTGAAGCTGCTGATGGGAAATAAAATGCATGTTAAGATCTTCTAAGTGACAACCAGAGTAAATATGTAAATATGTAATCAGAAGAGACATCGGTCTAATCTAGCACATTTACCCTAAAGACTGAGTAAGAAAACCACAGCAGCTGTTTCCTCACACTGTGCTGATGACTCTATGACTCCACAGCTTTCACTAACAGAGAGTGAAATCAGCAAAATTGGAACAATCAAAGTGGAGGGGATAATAAACCCAACAAATGCAGAGATGGACCTCAAAGACGGAGTGGGTGAGGACATGTTCATGTGTACTTTCTTTCCTATCAATAAGTTTTCAGACTTCCCTGTACCCATCCAGTCTTATGTTTGCTCGCTGATGCTGTGCCGTTTTCAGGCAACGCCCTGGAGAAAGCCGGAGGCCGAGAGTTTCAGGATGGAGTCAAGGAGCTGCGGAAAGCACAGGGGCCTTTGGAGGTGGCATCAGGTATAAGGTCTTGGGACAGAATCTTCATACAAGGAAACTGTATCATTTGTGCTGTTTGAGAAGCAGTTTAAGTGTATTTTTTTGAATGGAGAGCTAATATACAGTTATAGTTGTTTCAGGCAACCAGGGGCCTCATTTATAAAACTATGCGTAGAATTCCTGAAACATTGCGTTCCCACAAAACCATGAATGTGCTTTGAAAAAATATGGAGGGCTATTTAAAAAATGGGACTAAAATGGCAGGTCTTAATGTGTTTATGTGTATGAAGTAAGAAAAAAAAAAAGGATGATATTTAAAAAATGGGAACAATATGGCAGGTTTTTATATGTATGAATATATTAGTATAGCCTAGTCACAACTACAACTAGGCTTTCTACAGTGTGAAATACATTTGCTACCATTTTAAAGTTCATTTGTATTTTTTCTGTTGACTCAGCTGTATT